>NC_053491.1:224310485-224934985 GCF_905171775.1 Rana temporaria | reverse complement strand
CGTGTAATGCCTGGGAGAGAGAGAGAGAGGCAGCGTGTAATGCCTGGGAGAGAGAGAGAGAGAGGCAGCGTGTAATGCCTGGGAGAGAGAGAGAGAGAGAGGCAGCGTGTAATGCCTGGGAGAGAGAGAGGCAGCGTGTAATGCCTGGGAGAGAGAGAGAGAGAGGCAGCGTGTAATGCCTGGGAGAGAGAGAGAGAGAGAGAGAGAGAGAGAGAGAGAGAGAGAGAGAGAGAGAGGCAGCGTGTAATGCCTGGGAGAGAGAGAGGCAGCGTGTAATGCCTGGGAGAGAGAGAGAGAGGCAGCGTGTAATGCCTGGGAGAGAGAGAGAGGCAGCGTGTAATGCCTGGGAGAGAAAGAGGCAGCGTGTAATGCCTGGGAGAGAGAGAGAGAGAGAGGCAGCGTGTAATGCCTGTGTCCGTGTATAATGCTCAGACGGCAGCCATCCAGTGTTCAAAAGCCACGCCTCCTCGTCCGTGATAGAGGAACTCAGTTTCCCAGCAGTGAGTTAGTGTTCCGCCTATCACGGACATCCTCTCATCCTCGTCCATGGGGATGAGGATGAGAGGGTGTCCATGATAGGCAGAACACTGACAAAAAAAATAATTTGAAACTTGAACCTATTACTCATATAGTAATTGATGTTCTGGTAATATAGACTTACCACTTCAGAAGAAGTAGTGTTATTTTACTTACATTGCTCACATCCATCTCTTGAGACATCAAAGGTCCAGAAAGTAAGATGGCCATTGATGAGGACAAATTAGCAGCAGCTGTGGATGGATTCTTCATAAGAGAAAATAGAAGACATTACTTAAGAAAATCACAAAAATTAATAAAAAAAATTAAATATTAATAATAATAATAATAATAATAATAATGATGAGAAGGAACGGTCACCAACACTCTGCAAAAAGACGTTTTAATCAGAATGTAAAGTAAAGCCAGAAATAGAGAAATGTTTAAGAGTCATGCAGGGTCCTTTAAGGCAGGGGTGTCCAACCTGCGGCCCAAGATGGCTATGAATGCGACCCAACACAAGATTGTAAGCTTACTTTAAGGGCCCTTTCACATGTACGGATCCTGTGAGGATCTGCACATATCTCATCCGCTTACTCAGTGGGGATCGCTCCGTTGATGACAGGGCGGTCCTGTCAGATCTCCGCTCTCCTCTATGTCGGGGCGGGGGGGTATGGAAATCGGATGAACACGGACTGTATGCCCATGTTCATCTGATCCGCAGACGGATGGAAAAATAGGACTTTCCTCCATCTGCAGAATCGGAGCATTGCGGACACCGATGAGATCATCTGCTATCCCATAGGGATACATGCATGTCCGTATTTCATCCGAAAACGGATGGATGAAATACGGACATACTGTCCGCAGGTGTGAAAGGGGCCTTAATGTTGCATTTTTTACAAAATAATAAAAAAAAAATTACACTTCTGGCCGAAGAAAATTTGAGTTTCTCTTTACTGGACTTTTTAAGTGTCATCTTCCCAAAGAAATATATACCACTCTTCAAAATCACGCCTTATTTATGTCAACTGTTTTTGGCAGCCCCTATATTTGTGAGCAACTTTTTTCAAGGATAAAGTACACAAAGGGCAAAATTAGAACCAAAATATC
Organism: Rana temporaria; assembly: GCF_905171775.1. NCBI lineage: Eukaryota > Metazoa > Chordata > Amphibia > Anura > Ranidae > Rana > Rana temporaria. The sequence goes on along the minus strand of NC_053491.1, from coordinate 224,933,356 downwards.
AGATTAGTACCCTGTGAAATCAGAGAATTGCTACTACATCTATCAAACCAGATATTGACGCATTTGTTGATCAAAAACTATTTCAAATAAATATTGCACTAGTTTTAGGCTGCCCTCTTTTACATAAAATTTTTTTTTTTCCTTTTTTGGCTAACCGCTTGTCTGAATTATTACAGTAAAGCAAGGAAACCAGCCTAGTAGTATTATATTGCATTTTTACTAAAACAATAATGACGCATATAGAAAGTACTTACAGGACAATATATGACATACAAAGTGATACAAATATGCAGACATACACTTGTGCTAGTGTGTCTATCTTTCCCTAGTAAATGAACATTGACAATAGTTTGTATGAAGTAGCAATACACTAAAAGTCCTTTGGCTTCAGTTCTAGTTGGAAGGAACCTCCACCATGCTTCACCGTTGCCTGCATACACCGATTGTACTTCTCTTCAGCCCTTTCGGCGAACAAACTGCTTCCTGGTGCAGCCAAATATTTCAAATTTAGACTCATCAGTCCAGAGAACCTGCTGCCATTTTTTTCTGCACCCCAGTTCCCATGTTTTTGTGCATAGTGCATAGTTAAGTCACTGTGCCTTGTTTGCACATGAGAAGTATTGCTTTTTGGTTGCATTTCGTCTATGAAGACCACGTCTGGCCTAAGGATGAGCTCCAGCGTGTTCACATGGTACACGTGCATAGCCCGCCAGGAAGTCTGCACGGCACGGTGCCAATCACAGTCAGGGTGACATTGTCCCGATGCTTGGCTGCAGAGATCGGGAAATGTCTCCCTGGCTGTGATTAGCGCAGCGCCGCGCAGACTTCCTGGCGGGCTCTGCACGTGTACCATGCGAACACGCTGGAGCTCATTCTTAGTCTGGCCAGACTTCTCTAGACAGTAGATAGGTGTTCCTGGGTTCCACCAATTCTGTGCTGATGGCACTGCTGGACTTCTTCCGATGTTGAGGGGAAGCAAGCATGATGTGTCTCATCTGCTGCAATAAGTTTCCTTGGCCATGGTGTCCTCAATGTTGCCTGTTTCTTTGCGCTTCTTCAAAAGGGCTTGAACAGTCTCTGTCCGCTTTGAAATCTTTGCTTGGGTACCAGGCAGCAAGCTACCATGGAATTTGCAGTCCTTAGAAATTGAAAGTAAACAGCAGAGGAGAAGCTGTAAAGCATGTAGGTAATTAGGAAGTTGTTAAAAAGATGGCCAGCAGACAGGGACCTCTCACAAGATGAATGGAGATTTTTAAAGTAATCTTACATTGGAATGTCAAATATAACTACCGTTCGTATTGCTATTATAATGCAGACGTTCTAAAATGAAAAAAGTATGCTGTGACTATAAAACTTAAAGCGGAGGTTCACCCGTACAATATACTTTTTCCCCTTAGCTTCATGCTCGTTTTGTCTAGGGGAATCGGCTAGTTGTTTTAAAATATGAGCTGTACTTACGGTTTACGAGATGCATCCTCTCCGTCGCTTCCGGGTATGGGCTGCGGGACTGGGCGTACCTATTTTGATTGACAGTCTTCCGAGAGGCTTCCGACGGTCGCATCCATCGCGTCACGATTTTCCGAAAGAAGCCGAACGTCGGTGCGCAGGCGCAGTATAGAGCCGCACCGACGTTCGGCTTCTTTCGACTACTAGTGACGCGATGGATGCGACAGTCGAAAGCCTCTCGGAAGACTGTCAATCAAGAAGGAACGCCCGCTCCCGAAGACCCATACCCGGAAGCCGACGAAGAAGATGCATCTCGAAAACGGTAAGTACAGCTCATATTTTAAAACAACTAGCTGATTCCCCTAGACAAAACGAGCATGAAGCCAAGGGGATTGTTTAAAAAAATAGATTAATGGGTGAACTCCCGCTTTAATTTAACAGTATAGAAATGTTCCTATAAGAAAGAAAATATATATGTCCTTGTCGTTGGGCATTAAGCTATCAAAGTAAAACACATTCTTGATCTTGGTAGTCTCTCTAGTAGTGCACAGCTGCCCTAGTGTGATAACGTTTATTCAATGAAAGCCTTGAGTAAAAGCAAAAAATGTGCACTCACAAGCGGAGACTTGATATTCGCAATTACACCAACATGTATGCCTCCTCTTCCGGGCTGTAGAGATGACTGAGCTTCATGACCAAACAAGCGTGGAAGGTGGTTTGTATGCAGTGTCCCAATGGCCATACTGAGGAGCCACGCATGCGCCCGGACCAGCCGGTGCTGCGTGACGTCAATCACAGCCGCAATAAGAAGTGGTTACAAGTGAATCGTCTCTCCGGACGGTCGTTATTACACCATGTTTTCGGAGGCACAGCCTTCTTCTTTGTGTCACCTGTGACAAACATCCCTGGAGCTCAGTCATCTCTACAGGCCAGGAGAGCAGGCATAGATGTTGGTGTAATTGCAAATATCAAGTATCCGCTTTTGAGTGCAACCTTTTACTTTTAATTGAATAAACGGTATCAAACTAGGGCAGCTGTTTGCTCTTTCTCCTTATATGTGTTACAGATTTCAGTTCACCACCCAGTGGATTCACAAGGGAGCTGCAACACCTAGATTAAGAGAACTGTTAAACACAGACTGGTATCCATTTAAGAAGTGTTTGTAGGACTTGCGCTGATTGGAACATTTTGTATGTTTGGATCTATCTTGTAGTGCAGTTTTAATGTTGCAACATGGAGATGTCCTGTTTGATAAGCAAATTGTAGACCAGCTATAACATAAAGCCAAGTGACTTTTAAGGTGTCCAGACTTTTGCCAATGTTCATTTTTAGGGAAAGATAGATAGTGTGTGCATGTATATAGCACTCTGTGGGCCAGATCCACAAAAGGGATACGACGGCGTATCTGCTGATACGCCGTCGTATCCCTGTTTCTAACTATGCGGCTGATTCATAGAATCAGTTACGCATAGCTAGTCCTAAGATCCGACAGGTGTAATGGACTTACACGGTCGGATCTTAGGATGCAGTACCGCGGCCGCCGCTGGGGGCATTTCTCATCGTAATCCAGCGTCGGGTATGCAAATTAGCACTTACGGAGATCCACAAAGCTTTTTCCCTTCGTTAAGTCGCCGTAAGTGTTAGTTTGCCGTCGCAAAGATAGGGCTACCTTTACAAAGTGTAAAGTTAGTACACCATGTAAAAGTATACCCGTCTTTCCCGCATCGCTGTCAATTTTTTTTTTTTAATGCCGCATCTCTTTTTTACACGTCGCGATTCACAAAACTCGGCGCAACGTAACTTCACGCAAAGCACGTCGGGAAAATAGCGTCGGGAGCATGCGCAGTACGTCCTGCGCGGGAGCGCGCCTAATTTAAATGGGACTCGCCCCATTTGATTTGGCCCGCCTTGCGCCGGACGGATTTAAGTTACACCGCTGCAAATTTCCAGGTAAGTGCTTTGTGGATCGGGCACTAACTTGTGTAATTTGCGGCGGTGTAACTTAAATCACAAAAGTTACGTTGCGCCCGCTGGTTGTGGATCTGGCCCTGTATGCCTTGTATTTTCCTGCAACTTTAAAGCGTTTGTTACCCTGAATAAAATGAACATAAATGAATCAGTTTTTCATCTGTTTTGTCACATATGGCAGTGTTAGCAGGTAGTTTTTAAAAGGGGCGAGAAACACATTAACCTTTCGTTTGGCAGAAGTTTTCCAATGTGTTCCTTCAATTTTGGATCTGAAAAGTAAATTGTGGTTCTGAAAAGTCTAACTATTTTCGGTTTGTGCCCGTTAACGGGACAAAAACCCCCAAAAAAGGGACACCATAAAGCGAACTTTACCTCTGGCTCCTCTTCTTCATCCATAGCAAAAAATTCGGAGAACCCATCAAGGTCTCCCATTTTGTCCTCATCAACACCAGCTGGAGCAGAACTGATAGGAGAAGCTAGGACGCGCAGTTCGGAGTCATCCACTGTACAGAGGTCATCCTGCACAGATGATTTACATGAAAACATACTTTAGGAACATATCACAACTAAAATATCAGGCAATGGTTGGTGTACAGTAAAAAAAAAAAAAAAAAGTAATTTGAAATATAACCATTACATGAAGATGTAATGAAAATATTTGTGTCATTTTATTTTTCTACCTTTTGTGTAAGCATATTTCAGTATACCGTATATAGCAGCAGTACTTGTTACCAGCATTGTTCACCAAGTTTTCAAAATTGGCTACAAACTCTGTGGGTCTAGGTTAACCTTTGTAAAAAATACCACATCTACTGTTCAAAAGTAACCTACAGTATGTCAAACGCAATAAAAGTATATTTTTATATATATATTTATTCAGTACACAAAGATAATTCTGGCACAAATACACAAGATTCTGATGGTGCAGTGAAAAAATACAAGAATGCCTTCATATACTGAAGCTTTATTTGTGTGGGTTTGTTTTATTATTTCGTCCAATTCCCTGTTCTCCGATGAGAAGCACCATTATCTTTTCATGTAAATTTCAGCAGGGCATGCATGTTAAAAAGTTAAATAAAAAATTAACTAGTAACAAAATCAGAATGTTTGGAGAGACTAGAACACTATAAAGAGAGACTATAACATTATAAAGTGATAGCTATAATACAAAAGCACAGCATTTACCCATAAAAGAAAACCTCCTGTACCATAAAACTCACTTTGGTTCCAAATGTTGGAGATATCGGTGTCACAGCTACCTCCCGGAGAAGCAGCATAGAACAGGGGTTACCTGGATTCTTAAACAGCCCACCCTCCTAAAAACCAGAGAAAGGAAAGGACTTTTATAGTGTATACACAATGGCCAACACATAACGCAGAGCAAAAAGGCAATCAATAGATAAAATAAATGACAACTTTCACCAAATTTTTCTCTTTCTGTGTAGGGAAAAGCAGATCTTATGCCCTTCAGCATTAGTCCACTGTTATAGGCAGAGCTTTTGTTCTCAAAATAGGTGCAGGTACTCAACTATAACTCCCCCCAAAACCCCCCCTCCCCACACACACCCTCCAACTGCATCAAATAGTGGGTGTGGTCAAATTTTGGTAATGGTGGAAGGGTCTTAAAGGGACATTAAATACCAGGAGTGCATTATGTACAGAGGTCAGAGGTGCGCTACGTGCAGAGTTCAGGGGTGCTCCGTACAGTGTAGTGTTTAGGTGTGCGCTACAAACAGAGTGCAGTGTACCTCTGCATCCCTCATCCACATCTCACTTTCACCCCCCTTCAGCTCTGACCTCTGCATGCAACACCCCCCCATCTTCTCCCTATCTGTCTAAAAGCTCCACCATCTTCCACATTCTTTTTACTTGTGTTGCTGTATTAGGCTGAAGCACCCAACACAGGGCAGAGCCCACTGTAGATGGGCCTGCCTCTCACTTGCAGGGAGATCATAAAGTGGGTGGATGTCAGGACCTGCACTGCACCTGCATCTCCCTTGTCCCAATCCTGCAGCCACTTAGGAGATTATATCTCTGGGAGCTGCTGGCAAAACAAGCTGTCACTTGGAAATACAGAAGGTAGGCTTCTGTGATTACAAGTGATAGTGGTGAGCAGGAAGCAAAAGGCCTGAGCCAGAGGTGGTGGAACCAAATACCAGCTGAAAAAAAAGCCCTGGTTATATGCATCTCCCATTGTGAGAAAAGAAATGCATCAAAGTACAGCAGCTTCCAGAATCAAGTCCAATAGATCAGCCACAATAGTAAAAAAGTTAGCACACTCACATTTTCTTTATTACTAGAATCCTTTTGACGTCCAGAAACCTTTTTAAAACTTGGGGTGCTGCAGAGGAGTCTTGGCTAAATGCCCAAAAAAAAATAAAAAGGTTATTAAAAACAAAATACAAATGGCATTCATTTAAGAAATCTCAAAATTTCATTTTATTTAAACATCATGCTAGCTTAGGTATATGTGTAATGTCAGTCTTCCTGTATTTTAAAGTGGAATGAAAAGGACTCTGGCACACAGGAACAATTACACTTCAAAATTTCATAATCTACCATAGTAGCAAGAGAAATCATATTGTAATCAGTGTATGGAAAAGCAGCACAACATCATTTGGCTTTGTAATAACTTGTTAAAAAAAAAAAAAAAAAACACACCCTATTCTTCTAAGAAGTCAGCAAGTCAATCGAATTACCAGAATGAAAAACACTGGCATGCTAGGTTTGAATAAGGGTGGCCTGAAATAACAAGGTGATGCTACTTCAGGATGGTATGGCTTTTTTTTTTTTTTTTTTTTTATAAAAGCTCTCAGTTTTCATTACAAACCTTGTACACGTGTCCTCATTGGGACTTTGTGCTTATCTATGCAATGCAGGGAAATCATAGCCGATAGGATGGACCAGCAAGGTGCAGTACGTACATTTAGGAAGCTATTACAGCACCCTTCCCCTGTAGCCCCAAGAGTCCTCAGCCCTGATACAAGCGTTGGGCTGGGTTTTGGAATGGGTTATGCAAATCTCAAAATGCCTTGATGGGTGGGTGGCAGTCTAGATAAATGGGTATTCCTAAGCAGACCACATTTGCATGCAGACTAGCCTACATATTGCCCCATCTAAGATTGAAATAACTGAAATTGAATTAACAAAATGGGCAAGCCAGGGACAGTATTGGCTGAGGAAGGGAAGGATTAGAACAGGGGTACTCAACCCGTGGCCCACGGAGCCAATGCTCTGGGATGGCAGATTAGCAAGCCAAGATTGCGATCAACGGGTTGCCGAAGCGCCATCACAGAGTATCAGAGTGCAAGGAATTGGCACCAGCAGCAGGTGGCCGCAGAGGGAGCTGATGCTTCCTCTGTAGCGCTGGCTCCTGTCCCAGGCAGAGTGATACCAAGTGCACTTCACCTGAGACCTTTCTAGCAGCCTGAAGAATGATACCAGCAGAAGTGGGAAGAGGAAAAAGTCAGTGTATTAAACATTTTTGCAATGGACATATTAGCACTTATAAGGGTTATTAGGCGGCTTTCACACTGATCCGCAGGTGCAGCACAGTACACCCATGGATTTACAGTGGGTTAGCTGCACTGAGCTATAGACATCTATTATATCCTGATGGTTTTGATGTGCTTACAGAAAGGGCACTACACCTGCAAGATGTAATAGAAGCCCAAGGCAAAACGCAGCTAACCCGCAGATGCCAATAGTTTATTGTGGCTTGCAATTGTTTACCAAATCACTTAAGTGGCCCTCACTCTTCAAAAGGTTAAGCACCCCTGGGCTAGATGATTCTGAATGTCCTTCAGACAGAAAATGATGCGGGCTATCAGACTGGCAGTAACTTTTAATGCACACTGTGAGGTTTAGCAGTGAATTCAAGGTATGCAATTAAAGGTACAGGAGAGGTCCATGTAAAACGGTCTAATGCCGCGTACACACGATCGGATTTTCGCTCAAGCTTGGCTTGCCTACACGCGGTCACACAAAAGTTCTCTGAACGCAGTCAAGAACGCAGTGATGTACAACACTACGACGAGCCGAAAAAAAATTAAGTTCAATGCTTCCGAGCATGCGTCAAATTGTTTCCAAGCATGCATCGGAATTGCTACAGACGGTCGGATTTTCCGATAGAAATTTTTTTTTGACGGAAAATTTGAGAACCAACTCTCAATCTTTTGTTGGCGGAAAGTCAGACAGCAAAAGTCCGATGGAGCATACACACGGTCAGAATTTCTGCTCAAAGGCTTGCATCGGAATTTACGATCGTGTGTACGGGGCATAAGACTGAACATAAGGCTGGAGATGAGCTTTAATTCACTAAAACATATTTATTTCTGTAAAAGTAACTTTGACTAACCGTCACTTACCAGAGATGCATTTGTAGTTCCTTTAGGGCATTTCCTGTTTAAAAAAAATAATAATAATTTTAAACAATTACACTTTAAAGCCCCTCTAAAAACAGAATCAGATTGCGATTATGTGTGACAATTACATCTACTTTATAACAAAATGTTAATTGGATAAAAGGTGAATGTAAAACAACATTTAGGGCCAAATAAACTGGAGAATCTAGGTAGGCTAGATGATTATAGAAATGCCAAACTCCTCAGCGCCAGTCTCCCACATGTCACCAACTGGTATTGAAACAGCAGCTCGCTGAGAGGCTGAGACATCTGCCGTTCCAGCCATCTGGGTCAGTAATGTTCTTTCCTGAGCCTGGACTGGCTGAGTGACGCAGACCTGTTCATTCCAGCTAGGGTGGCAACCAATGTCTCCCTCCATAGATACAGTGATGGAGCGAACATAGCCACCCAGGGACAGGATATAGGGTTACGAGGTGAAAAGACAAAAACACTGTAAATTTAAAATTAAAATTGTTTGTTTTTGGGTTTCAATATATTTTAAAGCTTTATGCACACAGGCTATACAGGGACCTGCCACCTACAGCTCCCTAGTGAGATCAGTAGAAGAGGCTGTAAGCGGCAGTGCACCAGGGTTTTAGGAGCACCCACACTTGGACTGACATATGCCCCAAGCACATGCCATTAGTCCACTTTATAATATTGTATGTAAGCAACCACTACATTGGAGGTCTTTCTTAGAACTGAGAAATAAGATTAAACATAGACAAGCGAAGTGAGATTTTCGGATGATTTGACAAAAGGGGGGGGGGGGGCCATAATGAAAAACAAATAAAGTCACTACAGCAAAGGACAGGTAAACTGCAACATTTTTTAATTTATTTTTTTGTATTTAGGTTTTGCTACACTCTTATTGTAAGCCAAATGTGGCATCCAGTAGTTATCAAGAAGAGGACCAGTTTCACTAAGCCAGCTTTGGGATGAGCATTTATGACCTCATTAAATGATGACATAGCAGGGGTGGCCTGGAACACAGTTTAGAAATATAGTCGCTCACACAAGGATCTGACACAATTATAAAAATAACGAAACACACACTAAAATTATGCTTTATTAAGTACTCACTTTGGTTCATTTTGAGGTTCTGGAGTATGACTGTTAAGCGATAAAAAAAAAAAAAAAAGAAGAAAGCTTTTTTAAAAACATCGTACATTTATGAGTACAAATCAAAATACATAAGAACATTTTATTACAGAGATTTTCCGCTGTATTTACAATATAATTGACCCATAGGAAAAAAAAAAAAAAAAAAGTGATTTTTTCATCAAAAGGACATTTTCATCTGCATTATGATAGGGTTATAGCGCCACCTTCAGGTAACAAAAAAAACGAACAAGAAAAATAAAAGCTCCAGGACCCTTCCTTGGGCATTTCGGAAGCACGGAGAATCAGACTGACAAATGGCAGCAGTTTATTTCAGGAAACACCCGATAGCATGAACCACATCCAAGGTGTAAAGAGCCTTGTCCCCCGCATTGAAGGCTTAGGACAAAAAGACTGCAACAGAATGTCCCTGCTGAGATGGAATGAATAAACCACCTTAGGTATTAAAGGACAGCTGGGGCTGTAAAAACACCATGAAGCATGGCAAAGCACCAGGAAAGGGCAGCCAATTCTGAAACTCTGCAAGCTGAAATAATGGTAATCAGAAAAATAACCTTCAGAGTCAGAAGGACCAAAGGGGATATCCGAGATCAAAATTGAGATTTCTGTAATGCAGCATGCAAGATACACATCCCGGGTCCACCATTGTTGGCAGAGTTCCTCAAATACCTCTGGGTGAAGATCCTACTTCTCTGGTTGACGGCTAAAAAAATTTGCCTGCTAATTTTCCTTGCCTGGAATATAGCGGGGACTTAAAGTTTGGGCCAAGACCAGATGAGAAACATTTTCTCCTGGTGCCTCCATGATATATGCCATTATTGTAGCATTGCCCTACTGAACCCTTACAGGGAGACCCTTCAGCTGCACTAAACAATGTAGCAGGGCAAGGCAAATCCCCCTAAATGCCAGAATGTTGAAGGGGCAACAAAATCTCCTGCAGTAATTAAAAGGTGCCTGGAACGGGAGATTGTCCACAATTCCACCCTAGCCCAGCAGACTGGCACCCTTTGTTTTTCTCCATCTAGAGAATTTGTCAGGAAATCCACCAGTCCAGTGACAATTTCAGGTTGAGGTATACCAGGGCAATCCTTCAACTGCATCTTTCTTTTCCCATGCCTCTGAAGCTTTCCGTTGGAGGCAACCTGAAGTGAAACTGGGCAAAGGGCACTGCCTTGAAAGAGGCTACATCTTTCCCAGAACACTCATGAAAAAGTGAATTGAGGGATTTGTCAGCACGTTGAGCAAGTTCACCCAAGTCCCCAGAGCAAGATATTCGTACAAAGGAAGGATCATTCTTGCCTGGATGGTATTCAAGACCAGGCCCAAAGATTCCAACCTCTGGGCTGTTAATAAAGGCCAACTTATCCAAGTTGAGAACCCATCCAAATCTGTCCAGAGTGTGTACTGTGTAAGACATTGGTGTCCAGGTATGCAAGAGCCTCAGGACCAGAGCCAAGACCTTAGCAAGTCTGGGAGAAGTGGACAGGCAACATAAGAGTCAAACTGAAAATATCACCGTAAGCCACAGAAACCTTTGGGGCAGTGGAAAGATCCAAAATGTGCAGTTAAGAATCTCTGGTGTCCGACGCCAGGAAACCTCCCTGCTGGAAAGAGGCCACCGACTGACTACAGCAATTCTATCCGCAACATCTGCAAACTTAGAAACGTAACCACTTCGCACCCAGAGGCAGTCATATGACGTCCTGGGCTTTGTGGGGCTATATCTGAATGCCTGCAGCTACACGCATCATTCAGATATTGGCATTTTCAGACGGCAATTCCCTACACCATAAGAATGATCATAACAGCTGTTCCCAGGGCCGGCCCTATGATGGGACCAGGTGGTATCAGGCAGCACTTTTAGGGGGGCAGCATACTGATGCCTGCCAGCCGGCTCCGCTACCCAAATAAAATTGATGTCCTTTTTTTCCCCCACAAATAGAGCTTTCTTTTGGTGATATTTGATCACCTCTGCGGTTTTTATTTTTTGTGCTATATATATATATATATATATATATATATATATATATATATATATATATATATATATATATATATATATATATATATATATATATATATATATATATATATATATATATATATATATATAGTTTTACTTTTTGCTATAATAAATATCCCCAAAATGTAGAAAAATAAACAATTTTCTTCAGTTTAGGCCAATATGTATTCTTCTACATATTTTTGGTACCAAAAAAACAAAAACACAATTAGCGTATATTGATTCATTTGCGCAAAAGACATTGTGGCCGCCGGCAATTCACAGGTGCCTTTATACTCCTGGATACATGTATAGAGCCATGAGAGGTCCTCTTTATACTCCTATATACATTTATAGAGCCATGGCAGGTCCTCTTTATATTTCTTTATATGTAAAGAGTCTCGACAGGTCCTCTATATACATGTATAGAGCCATGACAGGTTCTCTTTATACATCTATAGAGCCGTGGCAGGCCCTCGTTATACATGTATAGAGCCATGTCAAGTACTCTTTATAGTCCTATATACATTTATAGAGCCATGACAGGTCCTCTTGATATTCCTTTACATGTAAAGAGTAATGACAGGTCCTCTATATACATGTATAGAGCCATGACAAATCCTCTTTTTACTCCTATACATGTATAGAGCAATGACAGGTCCTCTTTATACATGTATAGAGCCATGACGGGTCCCCTTTAGTTATCATGATATAAAATAATGAATGTGGGGGCCTTTTGGTTGGCGTGATTTTTTTTGGGGGGGGGGGGGGGGGGCAGCATTTCATTCTTGGTCCCAGGCAGCGCAATGTCTTGGGCCGGCACTGGCTGTTCCACTACTTGATAGTTCTTACGGGAGGCGAAAGGGGATGCCCAACCCCCTCCTGTCGCCCTCTGGTGCCGCCTTGGCTGGGAAGCAGTGATCGCTTTTTTAAATTTTTATTTTAGGCTTCCCAGTTTAGTGGCGAGATGTGGGGTCTTATTGAGGACCCATCATGCCATATTCCTATCACAAGGAATGTTTACATTCCTTGTAATAGGAATAAAAGTAATAATAAAAAAAAAAAAGGAACAAACAAACATTCGCCACAGCCCAAATCCTAGACAGTCCTGACAACTGGGAAAACACTCAGATGCCTTTTTGGTCTTCGATAAACCCTGCCCTGGGATTCCAAAAGAGTAAATACATTGGATTAGGATTTTTCTGTGGCCCCTTCAACCTGAACACATTCTTATCTTCCTCTACCTGGTCCTTTGCTGGTCCATCTTCGGATTTTAAGGAGGAGGGAGAAAAGGAGGAATGCTTCTGTTGCAATTAAGGCGGTCTAAGCCAGCAATTATTCAGGGAAAGATGCTATCCCCATATATAACGAATAGAAAAAGATACCAGATAGATGGAGGGAGTCAGAGACACATGGAACATATAGCCTCCTAGAAGATACATTGCATGCAGGGCTGCGCCCAGATCCTCCCCCCCCCCCAAAGACTTCTTCAGGACGATCATGTCCTAAAAAAGTCCTGGAAAAAAAGGGCAGATAGAAAGGGGCTCCAAAATAAGGTTACTATAAAGAAAGTCTATGACAGACATAAAATTGAGCTTTGTTTTGAATGAAGTATACTTGCGTGACAGACTACTTACAAATCTTCTAGCTGTAAACACTGTGACTTTGGCGAATCTCCCTTACCTGCGCACACAGGATAAAAAAAAATAGATATTTTATATATATTTCCTGTTGAAATGGTAACACACTGCTGCAATTATCCTTGCCTTTTAGGAGGTTAGAGGTTAAACTTTTACTATACATATTATTCCTTGCTTAAAACCACTTGCTCAAAACAGATAAAGCAAAAATTGTGCATGTTTGTTAGTCCTCATGCACATGGATGTTTACACGCCTGAGTCCTGAATCATAAAAGATTTGGCACTTTCCTGCACCTGATAGACACACATACAGCCACAATACAAGAAATGGCTATAAGCGGCCGGTTGCTTTAACAGTGCCTTGAAAAAGTATTCATAACCCTTGAAATATTCCACATTTTGTCATGTTACAACCAAAAACAAATGTATTTTATGGGATAGACCAACACAAAGTGGCACATAATTGTGAAATGGAAGAAAAATGTGGAGCATGCATTTGTATTCAGCCCCCTTTACTCTGATACCCCTAACCAAAATCTAGTGGAACCAATTGCTTTTAGAAGTCACCTAATTAGTAAATAGAGTCCACCAGTGTGTAATTTAATCTCAGTATAAAATACAGCTGTCATGTGAAGCCCTCAGAAGTTTGTTAGAGAACCTTAGTGAACAAACAGCATTATGAAGGCCAAGGAACACACCAGACAGGTCAGGGATAAATTTGTGAAGTTTAAAAGCAGAGTTAGGTTATAAAAAAAATAAAAAAAGTTCAATCCATCATTCGAAAATGGAAGAGTATGGCAAACCTACCAAGACATGGCGGTGCACCTAAACTGACAGGCCGGGCAAGGAGAGCGTTATTCGGAGAAGCAGCCAAGAGGCCCATGGTAACAGCTGCAGAGATCCACAGCTCAGGTGGGAGAATCTGTCCACAGGACAACTATTAGTTGTGCATTCCACAAATCTGGCCTTTATGGAAGAGTAGCAAGAAGAAAGACATTGTTGAAAGAAAGCCATAAGAAGTCCCGTCTGCAGTTTGCGAGAAGCCATGTGGGGGACACAGCAAACATGTGGAAGAAGGTGTTCAGGTCAGAAGCGACAAAAATAGATTTTTTTGGCCTAAAAGCAAAACGCTATGTGTGGCAGAAAACGAACACTGCACATCACCATGAACACACCATCCTGTGAAACATGGTGGTGGCATCATGTTGTGGGGATGTTTTTCTTCAGCAGGGACAGGAAATCTGGTCAGAGTTGATGGTAAGAATGATGGAGCCAAATACAGGGCAATCTTAGAAGAAAACTTGCGTCTGCAAAAGACTTGAGACTGGGAGGGAGGTTCACCTTCCAGCGGGATAATGACCCTAAACATACAGCCAGAGCTGCAATCGAATGGTTTAGATCAAAGCATATTCATGTTTTAGAATAGCGCAGTCAAAGTCCAGACCTAAATCCAATTAAGAATCTGTGACAAGACTTGAAAATTGCTGCTCACAGACTCTCTCCATCCAATCTGACAGAGCTTGAGCAATTTTGCAAAGAATGGGCAAACATGTCACTCTTGATGTGCAAAGCTGGTAAAGACTTGCAGCTGTAATTGCAGTGAATGGTGGTTCTACAAAGTATTGACTCAGGGCAGCTGAATACAAATGCACGCCACACTTTTCACATTTTTTTTTTTTAACAAATAAAATAACCATTTATAATTTTCCTTCACAATTATGTGCCACTTTGCATTTGTCTATCACATCCAATTTTTGGTTGTAACATGACAAAATGTGGAAAATTTCAAGCCACATGAAAGTGGATCTTTTGGGGAAGAATTCCATAAACACAGATAAATGTCTACAAGCAGCTGACCAGTACAGCCAGTCCCTTGTATTGCTATGCACATTTTACATTTCAAGTCTCGAGTGTAACCATCTGTGTGCATAAGCCAAGTTCAAAAACAAAAAAGGATTATCTTACCTTTCCTTAGGCCTCGTGCATACCCAAGCTAAAATATGCCTGTTTTAAAGGCGTTTGATGTTTGTTTTATGCCTCCAAAATGCCCCTCCATGTTAGCTTACATGTCCATACACACTATAGGTGTTTACAGGAGTTTAGAGGCAAAAAAAACACAATCACATGTGCTTAAAAGGAGCAGTTTGGCCAAAAAAAAAAAAGACTGATGCACCTAAATGCTATTAACTGCAATTAAGCGCAAAAAAAGTTAATATTCTGGCAAATTAAACAAAAAAACTCCAAAGTGCTTGATGCGCCTAAACGTGTTTGCAAAAATGCGGCTAGGGCGCGTTTCTGAAGCAGCGTATACAAGAGTCCCAGTGTGCACGAGGCCTTAGATGTGGTAACTGCATCGGTTTTCATCCTTCAGATTTTTTTTAATTATTATTATTATTACTTTGTAACCTTGCCAACACCACACTTCCTGTCCTTTCATTTCTATACTCACTTATTCATGGTATCTATGGATAGAGCCAAGGTTGTCACATAGCCTGGACATCAAACATGCCTTTGACCCTCTCCATTATGGATGGGACTAGTAGTTTACAAAAGAATTAGGTTTTTGTCATCTTTTTAGCCCAAAGCAAGGGACTAGGACACATGCAGCCACTTCATATGGTATTTTTGTTCTTGTGTTTAGATGCATTTCAATAAAACTCAGTCCTGATTCATTAACTGACCTTTTGGGTGCTATGTCACAAAATAACTTGAGGGGCACATTAGCATGTGTTGGGTGCTTAAATCTAAAAAAAAAAAAAGCAGATTCACCTTTTAAAGGAAACTTGTACTGCCATTGCTAAAGTCTGTTTTTAAAAATGTTGAATGCCTACCTACTATTATCATCCAATGGCTTCGGCATGTCCAGATTCACTAACTGAACAAGTACGTAAGGGCCCTTTCACACGGAGCGGATCCGTATTGATCCGCTCCGTTAGCCCGTTTGGCTCAGCGGGGATTCCTCCGTAAATCCCCGCTGAGCTGTCGGCTGACAGGGCGGCACCGCACACAGTGCAGAGACCGCCCTGTCTCTCCTCCGCTCTCCCCTATGGGGAATCGGATGAATGCGGACCGTGTGTCCGTATTCATCCGATCCGTTCCGCCAGACGGAAGAAAAATAGGGTTTTCTTCCATCTGAAAAAGTGGAACTTTGCGGACGCGGATCGTTAGCGGATGCATCATCCGCCAACGTCTGCAATCCCATAGGGATACATTAAAAGTCCATAAACGGACTTGTAATAAATGGTCCGTTCGTCCGCACGTGTGACAGGGCCCCAAGACAGGCTTTCCTGACTTCACTAGCTGCACACTTGTTTGGGAGCCAGGCAACAAATATCTTCAGAAGGAGCTCTGTTAAGTCTACATATCCCTTGTTAGAAGTTTACTTTGAGGACAAAGACATTTTTTTTTGTTTTCTCCAACAGCTTTTAATGTAAGACAAGCAACTGCTATTACCTGTTGCTGTTTTAACAGGCGACACAAAAGCTTGAAGGACAGGTTCATCACAACTCAGGTTAGACAGATCCAAGCAACGTTTTGGGGTCTCACTGCAAGCAAGAAGTTATAGGAATGGAAATTTAGATTATTAACGCAGTTAAGCAGTCTTCACATGTGCACCAAAACACAGGATAATGTTAATTACACAAACTAAATAGAACAGTTAAAGTGTAACCAATTTCCAACAAAAAAACTTCCCTTAGGCCCCTTTCACACGGCAATCCCGCTCAGATCCACCTGTCCATTTTTCAGGCGGATCTGAGCGGGCCATCCATTGACTTCTATGGGGAGAAGGATGTGGAGATGTGTCCGCTGGCACCCATCTGCCATCCGATCCACTAAAATCGGACGTATGGCGATACGTTCGCCATCTGTCTGGGTGGATCGGACGAGATCCAATTAAAACGGAGCGAGCAGAGACTGACATGTCACCCGCCAGCTCAGCAGAGTTCAACGGAGAGATCTCCTGCTGAGCTGGCGGACTGCGCTGAGTGGATCCATCTCGTGTGAATGAGGCCATAGGGGTTCATGAATAAACATTTGCTTTGCAAACGGGTCTATCATTCAACAAATCTTTACCAAAATTTGTGCAACGTGTTTATTTCCAAGAATCGTCGTTGCCAAATAGTGGTAATAATGCAGCAATTTTTTCTGAAAGGAAGCTATTTAGGAAAATAGCAGGACAAATACTGCATTATTGCCACTAGAACTGGAGTGGAAAATCCTAGTAAATTAACCTATTAAGCAAGCGATGGTGAATTATAGCTGGGCCTGTGTGAATGACATTTGCACAGCAAATTTTTTATACATAGATCCCACAGCCTCTTGGTCCCTTTTGTTCTATTAGAGCTAAAAACTAGGTAGATTTAAAAAAGAAAAAAATTAATGCAGGTCCGTAGTTAGAAGCAGCAAGAGCTGGTTTGTTGTATAATGTGATCGCTGAGAAGAGCTGTGAAATGAGCTATAGCAGGCTTTTTTTTTTTTTTATAAATCACTCACTGAGGGGCACACAGAACTAAAACACAGAGGAGATGGTATGAAGATGTGAAAGTTATATGAGCAGCGGGAGCGGGTACTTTTACGAGCTGACAGGCAGGAGGGGTGGAGGTGAGCACAGAGGAGAGAGATAGCATGGCTGCGGATGAGAGGCACGTAAATGGACCACGGTGTCAGGGCTCAGCAGCCTTGATACACCGTGGTCAGTTTACAATGGGGGGGTTTAGCCAGGCAGGATCAGCCAGGTATTTCAGGGGGCCAAATCACACAGCACAAGCACTGTGCTGTATAAAATGCTTTAAAAGAAACAGGATTTTTTTTTTTTTTTGGGGGGGGGGGGGGGTTAAACGCTTTAAAAGGGCCATGTCCACCCTTTGAAAAAAAAAAAAAAAAAAAAAAAAAAAAAAAAAAAAAGCAACCACATTTGCAAACAAAACACCACAAGCATTTTATATATTTTTTGCAAACCAGCCTGTAAAACATTGCGATCAGGATTACTGGATGGTGAGTGCAAAGCATAGCCTTCTGCAGACTCCTCCTCCAGCTCCTGGTCCATACTGGAGGGATGGTATTTCAGTAAAGAATCTATGGACTACATGTCTTGCGTTAATGACTACAAGTCTGTCTGCCACAGTGGAAAACAGTACTTTATTATTACTATTAATAGTTTATCCATTCACAGATAATGCAGCTATGCGGGCAGAGCTGTGGTAACTGGGGTCCGCTTGGTAGCATGTTACGCCCTAAATGTATGGGTGCAACATCTAACATACTATAAAAGGTGGAGTAAAAATTAAAAATTTACATTTTAGGTCCGAAGATTACCGGTACTTACAAACCCCAAACCATTATATATGCAGTACATTTTCAGTAAAATAAAATGGCACCAAGTCCGTTTTTTTACGTCACATAATTGTACTACTGCTTACCACTATCTACAATTTCAGTAAAAAAAAAAAAAAAAACAACACCCATTCAAATGGTCCCTCCAGGGCACACTAAAACGCTGGCAGAGATGCACAACAGGTATTCAGCCCCATATGCAAGGGGAACCAAAAATGAGGTGTAGATAAACATTTTAGGCCTCCAAACCATGCTACCCATAAAAACAGCAAAAAACTATAGTACCCAAAATTGTCCATTGCAAGTGAATGATGGTCCTAGAACAATTGTTCTTACTTTGGTGTGCACAGCGATACCCAATATGTGTGGAATAAGTGCTGCTTAAAGGGGTTGTAAAAGGTACACATTTTCCCTAAATAGCTTCCTTTACCTTAGTGCAGTCCTCCTTCACTTACCTCATCCTTCCATTTTGCTTTTAAATGTCTTTATTTCTTCTGAGAAATCCTCACTTCCTGTTCTTCTGTCTGTAACTACACGCAGTAATGCAAGGCTTTCTCCCTGGTGTAGTGTCATGCTCGCCCCCTCCCTTGGACTACAGGAGAGTCAGGACGCCCATTAACACACAGTTGCTTTATCTGCAATCTAGAGAGCGTCCTGACTCTCCTGTAGTCCAAGGGAGGGGGGCGAGCACGACACTCCACACCAGGGAGAAAGCCTTGCATTACTGTGTGGAGTTACAGACAGAAGAACAGGAAGTGAGGATTTCTCAGAAGAAATAAGGACATTTAAAAGCAAAAAAAAAATGGAAGGATGAGGTAAGTGAAGGAGGACTGCACAAAGGTAAAGGAAGCTATTTGGGGGGGGGGGAAATTGTACCTTTACAACCCCTTTAATACTTGATGCCCACACTTGCTTTCCTGTGTATGTGTTTTTTTTTCTTTTTTAAATGTGTATCGATACTCCAGTAGGAGTCGCTTGGTAATTTGGGTTCTCTGCTCTGTACCTCAAATTCAGGAAACCCCTCAGCCTGTCTGACACACCTGGTTGCAGTCCATCTGGTCACACACAGCTCTTAGTCCACTCTCTGCTTTGCACTCAGGTGACTCTAGATGTCAGCACACCTGGGCTCAGCACTCCAGATCCCACTCAGGCCACCATTATGCAGTAGCGGTGGTGCACACTGGACAGAGATGTGCACTCTCTGGGCTCCCCTATGGCAAGAGGAAGTCCTTTTGTACAGCTTGAGAAATCTCCTCCTGGCAATCTCCCTTTGGGAAATGAAGTTTAAAAGCTGTTGATTATGGTAGAGTCTCTCCCCTCTTGATTACAGTTCCTATAATGCAGTACTGCTTTACTCAGTCTACTAAACACTTCCTGCTCAGCAACTCTTTCCTCTAAATATCAATAGATGGCAAACCAGCAGGCTCCATTCAAATAGGTGCCGTGTTGGATATTGCCCCAGTGAAAGCAAACTCTTCTACTAGTCAAAAATAGCATGTTGCAGGTGCTCCAGGTTTGAGGGCCTCTGTGGTGACCCACAACAACACTTTAAAAGCAAGCCTGGGATCTTTCTTATCTAGGTTTGTGAGGTGTAGCAAAGTTAAAACATTTCTGGACCTTGCCCCTTGAAGGTCAAGTCTTACACAGTATAATTGTGTCCACAGTAAAATCTGGTAGCTGCAAGCTTCAAAAAAATGTATAGAGTAGAACAGCCCTCAAATTGTTTCTGGCGAGGAGCTGGGCTGCCTGGGGATGCGGAGGGGCTAGTACAACAGGCATTGCGGGGTTGATCGGGAGCCGTTCTATCGCCCCAGGGGAAGAGAGCATGCAGTAAGAGAAAAGCTGCAGGATTACAGAGCAGATAGCCCGCTGTTACAGTCGAGTTTACATTACAATTGCCTCCGCTCCGCTCGTGGTTACATACAGCCCTGCTGCCGGACCCCACGCCTGTGATAGACAGAATGCCAGTCCAATGCTGGGACGTGTTCTGTCTATTACAGGCTGAGGGTCAGAAGGCAGGACTGTGTAACCACGAGCGGAGCGGAGGCAATTGTAATGTAAACTCAGCTGTAACAGCGGGCTATCTGCTCTGTAATCCCGTGGCTTTTCTCTTGCTTGTGATGATCCTCTTGCACAGGTGATCCTCTTTCACAGGCGAGGAGAGGCTGCAATGGCGGCCACAGGCGAGGAGAGGCTGCAACGGCGGCCACAGGCGAGGAGAGGCTGCAACGGCGGCCACAGGCGAGGAGAGGCTGCAACGGCGGCCACAGGCGAGGTGAGGCTGCAACGGCGGCCACAGGCGAGGTGAGGCTGCAACGGCGGCCACAGGCGAGGTGAGGCTGCAACGGCGGCCACAGGCGAGGTGAGGCTGCAACGGCGGCCACAGGCGAGGTGAGGCTGCAACGGCGGCCACAGGCGAGGTGAGGCTGCAACGGCGGCCACAGGCGAGGTGAGGCTGCAACGGCGGCCACAGGCGAGGTGAGGATGCAATCAAAGTTATTAATATTTATTTTTGCAACTTAATGCTGCATAAAACATTTAAGTGTCATTTCATGAGATAATTTATGAGGGCGTTTGGAATTAGGGGCGGTGTAGGGTAGGGATCAGTTGGGGAAACTGGTGGCGCGTAACCCTTAAGGCCTGGCTAGTAGCTCAGGATTTGAAATTTTGAGCCCTGGAATAGAACATGCATCCACAGCTTTTGTAGTTCATGCTACATCCATACAAAACATGTTTGTGTGCCTAATGCTTATGTGATATTTACCCATTGAAAGTGCTTAAGTTACTGAAGCCCACTGCAAGGTCAGTGACTGGCGTTAAAGGTTGCTCTGGAGAATATATAACAGATGCATCTCTGTCCCTCAGTAGATTTAGTACCATTCGACAATTTGTGCGAAAATTAAGACCAGAAGACTTTGAGTAACCATCTGATGAAAAAGAGTGTCCATCTGCCATGGTTTTTTACGATTCTTCCCCACTAGTGTGGAACCTGGAGAGCTGCTGAAGAAAGAAAGAAAAAAAGAAAGAAGTTTAAATGTACAGTACAAATTAAAACATTAATTCTTACACAGGAAATGCCAAAAAACACAAGCTACCTTACAAGCTGTCTGCACAATGTCCTTTAGATTTACCAACTATAATATGTATTGTGAGGACGTAATAAAACAATCCATTCAGGTCCTGGCACTACATAGAGGTTTGTGGAATGTAGGCTAGGCTCATATATATGTATTTGTAGTTGTTTGATACCCATTTTCTGACAGATTCTGTATTTTTCCCCATGCACGTTTTTGATGCATTTTGTGTTTTTGGGATGTGTTAATGTTGCTAGGAGGAGGGGTCTTGTCATGTGGGAAAAACACATGTACATTTTTTTTTTTTTTTTTTTATACGGATTCCATTGAAGTTCCTTATAGCAATAAAGGTACCATGCTGCATGTTAACCACTTCAGCCCCCGATCATTTTGCTGGTCAATGACCGGGCCGCTTTTTGCGATTCGGCACTGCGTCGCTTTAACTGACAATTGCGCGGTCGTGCGACGTGGCTCCCAAACAAAATTGGCATCTTTTTTTTTCCCCACAAATAGGAGCTTTCTTTTTGTGGTATTTGATCACCTCTGCGGTTTTTATTTTTTGCGCCATAAACAAAAATACAGCAACAACTTTGGAAAAAAAAAAAAAAAATGAATATTTACTTTTTAATAAATATCCCCCAAAAATATATATAAAAAAAAATTCCCCTCAATTTAGGCCGATACATTTATTTATTAATTTTTTTACAAAAAATATCGCAAAAAGCGTTTATTGATTGGTTTGCGCAAAAGTTATAGCGTCTTACAAAATAGGGGATAGTTTTATGGCATTTTTAATAATATTTTTTTTTTTTTTTTTTACTAGTAATGTCGTCGATCAGCGATTTTTATCGGTACTGCGACCTTATGGCGGACACATTTTTGGGACCATT
Source organism: Rana temporaria (assembly GCF_905171775.1). Lineage (NCBI taxonomy): Eukaryota > Metazoa > Chordata > Amphibia > Anura > Ranidae > Rana > Rana temporaria. The sequence continues at coordinate 224,911,477 of NC_053491.1, read as the reverse complement.
GGCATTTTTATAGCGATCAGTGCTATAAAAATGCATTGATTACTGTAAAAATGCCACTGGCAGGGAAGGGGTTAACACTAGGGGACGAGGAAGGGGTTAATTATGTTCCCTAGGTGTGTTCTAACTGAATGGGGGGTGGGACTGACTTGGGGAAATGACAGATCGCTGTTCATTCATTGTATGAACAGACGAACAGTTATTTCTCCCCCTGACAGGACCGGGAGCTGTGTGTTTACACACACAGCTCCCGGTTCTCGCTCTGTAACGAGCGATCGCGAGTGCCCGGCGGTGATCGCGCCTGCCCCTAATGGCTGAAATGCGAAATGACGTATACCTACGTGATTTCGCACAGCCGAACGCACTTCAAAAACACATAGGTGTGAACTTACATTATTGGAGAAAGTAAAATCAGGATGAGATTTGTAACGTCTTAACATTTACCGTACATACTCGAGTAAAACCCGACCCGAATATAAGCCGAGGCACCCAATTTTACAAAAAAAAAAAAAAAAAAAAAAAAAAAGGAAAACTTATTGACTCGAGTATAAGCCTAGGTTGTCCATGTGCATGCCTCACTGTGCCCACGACTAGACTGACGTTTAACATGGCAGTCTATGGAACTTCTGAGCAAAAACGAACAATGAGGAAGTGAAAAGAGGAATGTCTGCAGGTAAAGGATGCTTATTATGAAAAAAAATGTTTACCTTTACAACACCTTTAATACATCAGAAGCAGTAACGCCGGCAACCACTGGGTGGCGCATGGATACACACTACAGTTGTACAGAACTGTGAGAGAAGCCCAGGCATCTATCCTGCGGCGCAGGCTGCTGACGTCGGTTCCGATATCGGCGCCATTTGCGTTCCACGCTGGTTACGTGGAACCAGCGGTGAACACAGAAGAATTGCGAGTCATCCCACGGGGAGAATCGAGATTGCGATCATCTCTGCGATAAATCGTGCTGCTCTAGTACCTAGGACTCCGATAGGCTTGCATCTGTTGTGAGCACCAAACCAATGCCAGCACTGAACTTGTAATCCACCAAGTTTAGTTTAGTAAATCAACCCAATTGTGTATGTTAAAACATACCTGCAATAGAAGAGGCAAGTCTACTGTATTAAACTGACAGGGGTTATTTTTTCCAAAATGGAGAAAAAAAAAAAAAAAAAAAAAAAAAAAAAAGTTTTGCCTATAGTTGTACTTTAACATACAAAGTGGCTCTGTGCCGTCATGGAGTAAGTGCTTCTGATGTGTCTTGCAGAGACAATAAGGTATTTTTTTCTGATAAACATCTGATAACAAGCTGCAAACACGAAGGTCAACACTTGCTGACTGCTAGTAAAATTACACCACAACCAGGCCAGCAGGAAGTAGAATAATTTGCACTTTTAAAAACACAAATTATAATATATATATATATATATATTATATATATATATATATATATATATATATATATATATATATATATTACCATCATTTTTAAAATCAATACCTACACTTTATTGTGCATATGCAACCATCAATTATAAAAATTACATAATCACCTACGTCTAAGGTTCTTTAAAGTCTATGTGGTGAACATTTTCGGCATTGGTGGATAAACAATCCAACTGATGTTCTTACCAAAATATGCAGACTCAATGCCTGGTACACCCTGGTAGTTTTCCTTCATTCAACCCAGCTGGCTGAAGGAAAAAAAAAAGGTTGGCGCGTGTAAAAATGTGGCACGATTGCAGATGCGTGGGGGTGCTGTTGACAATTAACGGCACCACCTAATGTCTGCTAAATGGCAGCAAGTTTCTCTTTTCTGTGCGTGTCAGGAAAGCATGAGATTTTGCACACTTTCCCATATAGAAACTCCATATGTCTTCCTTGGCAGTCCCCATGCTGGTGCTCTCCACTCCTTCCTACAGGTTCCCACATAGGAAGTGCTTTACTATGGAAGCACTTGTGCGAGTGTTCCCGTGCTGAGCTGTGTGCATTCATAAACACACACAGCGCATCTCGCCAGGCTCCCTGCTCTCGCTTTACAGGATTTGACTGAGAGAAGCAGGAGTCTATGGGTCCATCCTGTGTCTCCTATGAGAAGATTAAATGAGGGGAGTAGACCTGCAGACAGGACAAGCACTGGATCATCAGTGGAGGCAGGCAAGTATTTGCATTAAAGGGGTTGTAAAGGTTTGTTTTTTATTTTCTAAATAGTTTCCTTTAAGCTAGTGCATTGTTAGTTCACTTACCTTTTCCTTCAATTTCCCTTCTAAATGTTTTTCCCCCCTTTGTCTGAATTTCTCACTTTCTGTTCCTCCTCAGTAAGCTTGCCCCCATCATCCGAGCTGTTCTGGCTGGGGGTTAGCCAGAACAGCTTACTACTGAGGAGAAACAGGAAGTGAGAAATTCAGACAAAGAAAAAACATTTAGAAGGAAAATCGAAGGAAAAGGTAAGTGAACCAATAATGCACTAGTTTAAAAAGGAACCCATTTAGAAAATAAATAATGAACCTTTAAGTTAAAACATAGGTAGCCTTTAGAACTACTTTAATGGCACCCCAGAATATCTGCTCAAGTATAATGAGTTTCTCGGAAACAAGCGTTCCCAAGCCACAGACATGTGAACCTAGCCTTAGGGTTCACCTCCGACCGACTCCACAACTCGCTTGGGATCTTCTCATAAGATGAGGGAACCCAGTAAATCACTGGGGTCCCTTTGCAGCATCAGTTGCTCCAGGCCATGAGGGCCCAAAGTCAGGAACTCTGCGTAGCATGTGCGCCCCGACCTGGTAGGCCAGGCCGGGGCCCGTGATGTGCGCACACCCTAAAGGTGGGTGCCGAAAAATGGCGTTCACTGGATGAACACAGAAAAACAAAGACACAGAATTTAACATTCTATGCTCCCCATTCACACCACAATGCTGGTTTGATGCAGTGTACAGAACGGCAGCACATTTCACCAGGCTGCTGTGTGAAGACATGAATGAATCAAGTATCACAAAAATAAAGTTATAAAAAAAAATAAAAAAGGGAGGGGGTGCAGTGTGCTGCACATTGCACTGCACCCTGCTGAAGCTCATAGAAGAAGGGAGTACTCGCTCAGGTATAATTGATGAACCTCTTCACTGGATCCAAAGCCCTTGGGGGTTTCACAATGGAGAAACAGTGGCCGCTGTTTCAGGTCGGTTTGCGGGCGCTATTTTTAGCGCAATAGCGCCTGCAAACCACCCCAGATTGAAAGGGGTCCAAGGTTAAACCACTTCTCCAATCTCATTTTGTGGCCCCCATGTCTTTTTACACTCCCTGAGACTGAAACGTTTCCTTTCTATGCTGGGATCACCATTGAGGGATTTGTATACTGCCATCATATCGCCTCAAATGTTTCTTCGCCAAGGAGAGCATCTTCAGTGCTTGCAGTCGTTCCTCGTCATTGTTTTTAGTTGCCCTTGGCTGGACTCTCTCCAGGTGCCCAACGTCCCTCCTGAGGATTGGTGACCAGAACTGAATGGAATTACTCCAGATGTGGCCAAAACAGAAATGTATAAAGTGGCAGGATAATCATTTTAGCTCTTGAGTAAATTCCCCCCCCCCTTTTTTTTTAATACACAAGCCAATAGTCTGCTGGCTTTGCTTGCTGTAGTTTGGCATTGCCTGCTATTGCTCAGTCTGTCTTTTACCAGGACCCGAAGATCTTATGATCCTTAGGTTTTCTCAGACTTTGCTTTTGATTTGTCAAATCATTTACCCCAGGATTGGACGTTATGGATATATTATCATCATTAATGCCTCCACTAGTACCCTCTGTCTTCGGCTCACTGGCAGCTATCGCTTCCTCTAAACCCACCCTCTCCCTCCCCAACACCTAGTTGAACCACTTCACTACCCGCCCATAGTAATGTGACGTTCGCAGGAGGGATTTCCCATCCTGGGCGGGCGTGATATGACATCCTGGGCATCTAGGGGGCGCACCCGCAATTGCTCGTGACCCGGCGGGCGCGATGTCCACCGGGCACCCCTGATCACAGCAGGACCGTGGATCTGTGTGTGTAAACACACAGATCCACGTCCTGTCAGAGATGAGCAGACCGATGTGTGTTCCCAGTACAGAGGAACACAGATCGGTCTCCTCCCCTTGTGAGTCCCCCTACAGTTAGAAGCACCCCTTAGGGAACATGTTAACCCCTTGATTACCCCCTAGTGTTAACCCCTCCCCTGCCAGTCACATTATACAGTAATCAGTGCAGTTTTATAGCACTGATCGCTGTATAAATGTGAATGGTCCCAAAAATGTGTCAAAAGTGTCCGCCGCAATCACAAAAAAAAAAAAATAAATAAATAAAAAAAAAAACACACACACACACACACACACAAACACACACACACAAACACACACACACACACACACTACAGATCGCCGGCATTACTAGTAAAAAATAAAAATAAATGCCCTAATTCTGTCCCCTATTTTGTAGAGGCTATAACTTTTGCGCAAACCAATATACGCTTATTACGTCGTTTTTTTTTTACCAAAAATATATAGAAGAATACGTATCGGCCTGAACTGAGGAAAAAAAATATATATATTTTTTTAAATTGTGATATTTATTAAAGCAAAAAACATTGTTTTTTTTTCAAAATTGTCACTGTTCTTTTGTTTATAGCGCAAAAAATAAAAACCGCAGAGGTGATAAAATACCACAAAAAGAAAGCTCTATTTCTGGGGGGGGGGGGCATAAAAGTGTTGCACTGGTCATTCAAAGTGCGACAGCGCAGAAAACGATTTTTTTTCTGGGAAGGAAGGGGGTGAAAATGCCTTTTATTGAAGAAGTTAAAATGCCCCTCGGGAGTGCGGAGCGGGGAGGTGTCAGGTGTTAGTTCACCTTGACTTATTTTTTCAAGGGGGGTACCGCCCAGAGCCGGGATCCTCCTGGTGCTGCTCTAGTACCGCCCAGAGCCGGGATCCTCCTGGTGCTGCTCTAGTACCGCCCAGAGCCCTGATCCTCATGGTGCTGCTCTAGTACCGCCCAGAGCCCTGATCCTCATGGTGCTGCTCTAGTAAAGCCCAGAGCCGATCCTCCGCTGCGCTAGTACCGCCCGATCCTCCGCTGCGCTAGTACCGCCCCGATCCTCCGCTGCGCTAGTACCGCCCCGATCCTCCGCTGCGCTAGTACCGCCCCGATCCTCCGCTGCGCTAGTACCGCCCCGATCCTCCGCTGCGCTAATACCGCTCAGAGCCCTGATACCGCTCAGAGCCCTGATCCTACGCTGCGCTAGTACCGCTCAGAGCGTTGATCCTCCGCTGCGCTAGTACCGCCCAGAGCCCCGATGCTCCGCTGCACTAGTACCGCTCAGAGCGTTGATCCTCCGCTGCGCTAGTACCGCTCAGAGCGTTGATCCTCAGCTGCGCTAGTACCACCCAGAGCGTTGATCCTCAGCTGCGCTAGTACCGCCCAGAGCGTTGATCCTCCGCTGCGCTAGTACCGCTCAGAACGTTGATCCTCCGCTGCGCTAGTACCGCCCAGAGCTCTGATCCTCCGCTGCGCTAGTACTGCTGGGTAGACAAGAAAACATTCTATGAATGATGGGAAGCAGCACAAGTCCTGCCCACTCTCAGCTCTGGGCAGTATGAATGGGAGAATTTCCATGAAGCAGCAGCCTGCAGGATACACACTATTATACATAACTAACCCATGTAGTGCTATACCCTCCCCCTCCCTTCTTTCCTAAACTTCAGTTGTAAACAGTTGAATGCACCATGCATACATTTGGAAGCCCAGAAACCACGTAAAATGGATCAGGCAGTAATCAGGTTGAACATAAATAATACAATCAGTCAGGACTGGCACTAAGCCTACAGAACCCACATGAACAAAAGAAAAGCTCTCACATGTTTCCTGCCTCTCCTCATCCAGGAAGGAGCCGAGATCACCGCATAGTACCCCAAGCCGAGCTCTCCCTCAATCTCTTCGCTCCTTCCCCACACCGGATATCACTAAATAACCAGCCGAAAAGAGCAGGACCACTCGAGGAATTGAAATCTTCCGCCCCAGCCACCCACCAATCACTACACAGTATCCGGGTCACCAAGCCGCTAGCAACCAATGAGATAAAAACGCCAAGGCAATTTGGCTCGGGAGAAGAGGGCGTTACCCGTTTTAAAACTACATATGCAGCGATTGGTCGCGTTCTCAGTGTGTTAGATAGCAGAGCCTGTGATTGGCTTGGTGCTTATTGCAGGGGTCAATGACAGCTTCCAGCGGCAGCCACGCCCCTAAAACCTGATTATGCATGCAAACCCCGCCTCGGGTCACGTCGCGGGAATTTTTAAAGAGCTGGTGGGGGTGGCGCGACTCTGATCAGCTGTAGAGCCATGCATCGGTAATGGGAGCTGTGCAGACGGTGATAGGGCATGTGTATGGCTGAGAGCGGTGACATTAGGATTGTGGATGACAGCCAAGCTTTGTGTTGTTTCAATGTGGATGTGCGATCTTGGCGTGTCTATAAAGTGAGAGCAGTTTTGCATTTAGGCAAAACGAAATGTTCAGTTTTAGATGGGACTGGACGTTGATAGTACAAGCTGAACACGTGATTTACCATTAATAATTCCACAGCTGCCCCATAGATCTGCCTCACATCCCTTATGAGTTACAGAAGTTAAAATGCAACTATAGGCAAAACTTTTTTTATTCATTCTTTATACATTTTGGATCAAAAGGGTTTTTAGCCACTTACTTGTTTACATCTGTGTCCCATTGCAGAGATTCCCCTTCACTTCCTGTCGCATAGCCGAAACAGGAAGTGAGAGGCAATCCCTGCAAATTAAGGGAATTCCTTGGTCACCAGAACTAGTGTCCCCATTGGAAGATTTCCCCTCTTATAATTTCTCTCCACATCAGTTTTGCATGTAGCCTTTAAATTGTTTTATAGTAATCCATACTTTTCTAACATGGTGCAGATAGTAGCTGCATCTCCTCTGCTTTTCTAGATCTCCAAGAAAAGTTTTCTTGTTGGGCTGTCCAATTGGAGCTTATGTGATCATCATTCATAGTTTGCGCTTGTCGGTCCCTTTGTTCAGGTTTCAATTTGTAGGTGTGGGGGCTTTTTTTTTTATATTATTTTTTTATTATTATTATTATTCCCACACACCCAGGGGCGGACTGACAACTTAATGGGGCCCCCGGGCAATAGAAGATTATGGGGCCCCCGGGCTTACAGATGGCCACCATGCCAGAAGGCAGTGGAGAGGCAGGGCAGCTAAAATCTTGATTTTCACATCAAAAGCATGTCAGTTTCGGACATATCAGGGACAGATGTAAAAAAAACAGATTTTTACATACTGTCCCTGGTTTTACTCAACCTGGCAACCCTGATGGGGCCTCCTAGTAGCATGGGGCCCTCGGGCAGTGCCCGAGTGCCTCAACGGTCAGTCCGCCCCTGCACACACCTGTGGGTTTCCCACTTTAGGTGCAGGCATCTATGGCACATCTGGCATTTGTGGTTAGACTACTGCCAATTGCTGGCTAAGCCACTTAAAAATGATTTTTAGTTGCTCTACCATGCGCCAAGGCAAGAAGTGTAGTATGCCATAAGTGCGGTGATCTGGAGGTGTGATATGAATGAAATGTGCAGGCAAACAAGTCTACATTTAGTTGTGGATCCCTGGAGAAGTCATATATCACCTATCTGATTGTCAGCAGCTCTAGGCATGAAATGCTGTAGCTAAACTTTATTTAGGCTCCATTCACATCTCCGCGACAAGCAACGCCACGTACGCGGCGTATTTTGCCGCGGATAGTGTATCTTTTTTTTTTTTTTTTCAAATTCTTCCCATTGCTGTCAATGGGCGAACGCCAATGTCGCCTGAAAAAAAGGGTCCGGGACTTTTTTTCAGGCGACAGGCGTACGGTGTCTATGAGATGTGAACCATCTCCATAGACAGCAATGGGAATTTCCCCCTCTAGCGGCACAAGCGTCGGGCGTTTTGTCGCCTAGATGTGAATGGAGACTTAAAGTAGAACTATAGACAATTTATTTTTTCATTTCGGCAAGAGCAAGGGAGGGTTATAACCCCTGTCAGATATATTTTTTTTTTGCCATCTGTTTCGTTGCAGAGATTTCTCTTCACTTCCTGTCTCATAGCCAAACAGGAAGTGAAGAAAAACCTTCATACTAAGGGAATTCCTTGGGGTTCACAAGAACTAGTGTCCCCATTGGAAGATTTCCCCTCTGACTTTTCTGGGGGCAACCCAAAATGTGGGTTTTCTCTTACTTTAATTTTCAACGATCATGGGTAAACAGGAAAAATAGAAAGGATGAATCTATTTAGCGGGGGGGCACAAACCGTAATAAGAACTGACAGGTGTTTTTTTTATTCCTCTCTACTCAAAAATTAAAGGGGAGTTCCACCCAAAAGTGGAACTTCCGCTTAATCCACTCCTCGCCCCCTTGCATGCCACATTTGGCATGTCATTTTTTTTTTTTGGGGGGGGGGGCATCCTGTCTCTCTTCCTCCTTCCGCCAAGGGGCTGCTAAGGCAATACGTCATATCGCCTTTTGGCGGCCCCTCCTTGTAGGCGATCGCCAGGGACACGTGACAGGTCCCAGGCGATCGCCTGTCCAATCAGATAGCGCAGCGCTGCTCGCGCAGTGAGTGCCCAGCCGTGAAGCTGAAAGCTGTCATGGCTGGGTGCCCACAGTAACAATGAGGACGCCGGTTGGAGAGGAGCGGAGCTCCGGCCGGCGCTTCGCTGGAACGTGGAGCAGGTGAGTGACACTTTTTGTAGCTGCTGACTTTTAATAAACCTTAAAAATGCCTGGAACTCCCCTTTAAGTTTTGCCTTTAGTTCTACGTTGAATCTAAAGTTTAGGTTTAGCATATTTTTCATAATTGGGCTAGATTGGACTAAAGCAAGTATGCATGTGCTATACCTGGCCGATCCCTGTGAAAGCTGGTAAAATCACAGTAGTAGGCACAGCTTCTAGGGTGATCATCTTTGTTCTGGTTCCCATGCCAAGAAGCTGCCCTGCTGCTTACTGAACTGTTGCTTGCTCGACATCCACAATTCAGAGAACATGTTGCATTCTCTGATTGCATGAGGCGGAGATGTCACTGCTCCACCTCCCTATCTCGTCCAGTCAGAGTGCTTTGCATTCTTTGCGAAAAAGAAAATTGTCCTATGAATTGATTTGCTCGAGCAGCTTTCTGTGTTCACAATGCAGGAACGCAACTGCTCTGCACAATACCCAGAGATCACTGGAGTAAGAGTGCCTACTACATTGATTTCCAGTTTCCAAATAGGTCCCACAGGTTCGGCAGGCACATACTTGGACTAGTTTAAAGGATAGGTTTATTATTTTTTTAAAGTGATCACTGAATTTGTATTTATTTTTTTTGCAGTTAAAAAAAGTGTATTCATAACTTTTTTTTTTTTTTTTTTTTTTTTTTTTTTTTTACCTGTAAATCATTGCACCAGCGATTAACAGATCACTGGTGCCATGCAGGTCTCCTGCAGATCTGTCAGTGTATCTGTGTGCCTGTTCACCCCGTACGGGCAAGCAGATGCACTGAAGGGAAGAATCAATAAATTATGACCGCGCAATGGTAGTGCATTAAGGACTTGTAGTTCATTCGTACACAGAGCCCTTTCCTGGTGGAGATGTAGTAGTGAGATGGGGTTTGGCAGAAGGAACCAGTGAACTGTGGTAAACCAGGGAGATGGGACAATTCCGCAATTGTTTTCCCTATGTACTTTAGTGGAGTACTTTACATGAGCAGGGTGGCATTTAGTGCTGTAGGCAGAAAAAAAATAACTTTTAAAGGGTAGCTTGCCTGGTGAACTTGGTATAGAGTTAAGGTTGCTTTAAATCGGAGGTCTCAAAGGGCCATGTCATTGGTATTGGTTGTCGGTGGTAACAGAAAAATTAGCACCTGTGGTCAGTGGCAGGAATGGTGCTCCATTGTTGGCATCTGTGGGCAGAATGGGGTCCCCATTGTTGGCACAAGGGTGCCCATTGTTGGCATTTGTGGGCAGAATATTGCCCTATTGTTGTCAGGAATGGTGCCCCATTTTTTATGTCAGTGGGAGGAATGGTGCCCCATTGTTGGTGGAATGGTGCCCCATTGTTGGCGTCTGTGGGTGGAATGGTGCCCCATTGTTGGCGTCTGTGGGTGGAATGGTGCCCCATTGTTGGCGTCTGTGGGTGGAATGGTGCCCCATTGTTGGCGTCTGTGGGTGAAATGGTGCCCCATTGTTGGCGTCTGTGGGTGAAATGGTGCCCCATTGTTGGCGTCTGTGGGTGGAATGGTGCCCCATTGTTGGCATCTGTGGGCAGAATGGTGCCCCATTGTTGGCATCAGTGGGAGGAATGATGCCCTATTTGGCGTCGGTGAAAGGAATGATGCCCCATTGTTGGCGGCATGGTGCCCCATTGTTGTCAGTGGCAGGAATTGTGCCCTATTGTCAGTGGGCGGCATGGTGCCCCATTGTTGGGGGAATGGTGTCCATTGTTGGTACCTATGGGTAGAATGGTGCCCCATTGTTGGGAGGAATGGCGCCCCATTGTTGGGCGTCTGTGAGAGGAAGTGTTTCAAGGGTAAATTGAAGGCAAGCAAAGGGCTGTGTTTTGGAAACCACAGCTTTAAATGATTGAAACCACTGGGTCAGCATTGGGTAGGAAATTGGATTTTTAAGGAGCAGATAGGCTTTGGCAGCCTTGCCATTTTCTCTGTACATGCTTCCTTTGTAGGCAAAAGCCTTTTCTTTTTTTATATGTAGAATTCTGAACCCTCAGACTTGCAGTCAGACTTGCTTTTAAAAATCTCTAGTTTTGAATAGGTGTTCTTTTAAAAGGGACATGTGTTCTCTTTACCTTTTTTATACTGCAAACAGCCTTGCACAGCAAATGCCTATAGTTGCATGCACTATTTGAGAGCTTCCCAGACAATCATAAGGCGTAAGAGCTACTTTTGCAAATTTAAAGTATGTCTAAATTGGTCACTAAAATCTCATGTGATTGCCATCATGTGACCCAGCTGTTTCCCAGCCTGCCTGCTGGGGCAAATCAGTGGGAGGAGCTTTAAGTCCTGTGCTGCTGGTAAAAAAATAGATATAGATATAGAGGGGTTAGCTCGGTAGCGGGGTGTGTGACCCCTTGGATGGGTTCACCACACACTGAATTTATACAGACTGGCAGTCGAAGACGGTTGAAAACAACGTTTTTGGTTTATTTTTCCATCTTGCTGGAAAAAAATTGCTAGCATCCGAACAGCATGAACAAAATCAAACCATAAAATAAACCCTAGCCACTCTGGGCGTCTACCTTCCACACAGGAACCTTCCACACAGGAACCTATCTATGAAGTCTAACACAGCCTACTGCTGGGTAGACAGTGCTGGTCATACAGCACAAAACAATTATTTTGATTTTTATCACACAGAAAAATCAATCCTCTCCTCACCTCCACAGAAGACCTTCTGGCACTGCTCTCCTACTCACAAAGCCTTAGGAGTGATGCAGCCATTCAGTGGTAATCCTTTGGGCTACTTATAGAGGCCTTAATTGCCTCATTCTGAACAGCTGAAGTTTTTCAACGGCCTTCAGCCTTTCTCCTGTCTATTATTTATTTATATATATATATATATATATATATATATATATATATATATATATATATATATATATATATATATATATATTTGAACTCCAATCTTGTGCAAAAACATGATGGTGCGCTAGCTAGGGGAAGTTTCTGCAAATCACAGCCTGTTTCACACTCCTCCAAACTGTGTCTATTGTATGTGCTTATAATTAATGGGAGGTGATGCCTCCATCAATCCTATAATATCCCACTCATTGTGTTTAGTGGGCATGGAGGGGCTGTCATTTATCCCTGAGTATACACCCACATGTGTTACTCTATAGTCACGTGGGCTGCATAGATAAGAGGAAATGAACAGCTTAATGGGGATCTAAAACTGGAGCATGCTCAGTGGGTGTGCAATGTGTGGGCTACCCATTTAGAGGTTGCAGCAGGGACAGACAAGGAAGGAACAAGCAGTTCTTTGCAGAATACAGAAAACATTCCGTAGTGATGGAGTATGCACAGCATATACTGACTTTTTTTTTTGAGGGTTTAGTGACACTTTAAAGTGATTTTAAATATTTTTTTTTTTTTTTTAAATACTCGCTTGGTGCAATGGTTTTGCATAGAGCAGCCCCAATGCTCCTCTTCTAGGGTCCCTTGCCAGTGCTCTGGGCTCCTTTTCTGTGTGGCTCAAAAGCAAGCCGCTTCCTTTGGTGGCACATGTGCTGTCTTGATTCAGGGCCTTGCTGTGTCTGACACATTGCAGCTTGGCCCCGCCCCCACTCACTGGATTTAATGGTCAGTAGCAGGAGTCGATGGCTCCTGCTGCTTTCACTGAATCATGTGAGGAGGGAAAAGAAGCAGCACTGCTGGATTGAGATTGGGTAAATATTTAGGGGGGGGGGGGCTGGGTAGATGCTGCATAAAGTTACCTTTTAAATGGGTTGTAAAGGTTAACTTTTTTATTTTCTAAATGGGTTCCTTTTAAGCTAGTAAAAAAAATATATAAAGCCGCGCTACCTAAAAGCATACATAAATCAAAAATACTCTAATTAACCCAAATTGGTGAAAGCCAAAATAAATCAAAAATTACTAAATATAAATGCTGAAAAATCAATGAACATGAAATTGTAATGTCCAAGGGAAAAATACAATTAAAAGTCCATCTATATGCATAGACAAAATTAAAAACTGTCCACCCGTGCAAACTTCTTAAAGCGGTGGTTCACCCTCAGTGACACGATTTTACCATCGAGACAGGCATTGTAGCGCGAGCTACAGTATGCCTGTCCCGATTTTTTTTACCCCCGTACTCACTGTGTACTCGTACATTATAGATTTCAGCTCCCGCGGGGAATGGGCGTGCCTATGGAGAGGGAGGATGATTGACGGCCGGCCCTGGCACGTCACTCTCCCCGAAGACAGCCGGAGTAGGTCTCGGCTCTTCACGGCGCCTATGCGCAGGCGCCGTGAAGAGCCAAGCCTATTTTGGCTATTTCCGGAGAAGCGTGACGCGCCAGAGCCGGCCGTCAATCTCCATAGGCACGCCCATTCCCCGAGGGGAGTCGGTATCTTCGATGTACGAGTACACGGTGAGTACGGGGATAAAAAAATCGGGACAGGCATACTGTAGCTCGCGCTACAATGCCTGATTTTATGGTAGAAGAAATTTTCTCACCTCGTCTTTCAGGACAGCACCTGGAGAGAGCGCAGCTCCACCCACTTCCCAGGAAACACTGCAGTCAATGCTATAACTTCCGCCCCCTTCCACCATGGCCTCAGTTGTAGTGTTTCCTCCGGCCATGGTGGAAGCGCTGCAGGGAACCAAGGGTGTGCTGTTCTCTCCCCAGGCGGGGAAGGTGGTTTTGGAGCATACCGGTGTTTGATGTGTTAGGAGGTGATCCTCCAGGAGGCGGACTCGACTTCTCCCCTGACGCGCGGGTGAAGGTCGGGTACTTCTCCTCTTCGGTCCGGCGAGGACAGAGGCTGCTGGAGGTCCCGCTCCCTGAGTCCGGGCATCGTAGCTTGCGTGGGGGCGGTCAGGTGCCGTTCTTCCGGCATACGAGGTCCCGGAGCGGAGGGCGTAGTGACGTCCTTTCCGGGTGGAGGCGGGACTTCCGGCCGCCTGGAACGCAGGAGGAAGAGTGGCCTCGGCGGTGCTATTTTCCGGGTCTCGCAGCGGCGAGAAAGAGCCGGGAAATTTAAAAAGCTGTCGCACGCCCGCAGCGTTCTTGGACCATGGAGCCAGAAGACACAGCGGAGGTGGCGGGAGCAGGAGCCACAAGCACCAGCCTGGCCCAGGTAGGAGACCCAGCGGTGGTCAATGTACCAGGGTATTGTTATGTCCCTCTTTTCTGCCCCTTCGGGGGAGGGGAGCCTGCCTCACTCACCCTAGTCACTTCTGTGGGTGTGTGTAGTTTTCTGGTACAGCGGTGATGGGTTCTGGTTTTATTTGTTCACTAGCTGTGTGCACTTGGTGATTTGCTGGTCTGGCATACAAAGGTTAAACATAGCGTTGTTGTCCTTTGTGTCGTTTCAGAAAGTTAAAGAAAAACTTAAAGTGGTAGAACCTCCTCCTTCCAAGAAGCGGTGTGCTACTTGTAAAGCTTCCCTTAGGGGAACTGGACCAAACCTTTATGCAAAACTTGTATTGCGGAGATTGTCAGGGGGGGAGGCCTCTACTAGTTCGGCCTCTGAGCAGCCCACCGTCAAGGGTACGGGGGAGTTGCTCTCCGTTTAGGGAGGAGTTGCACCAGACTTTCCAGTCTTTTCGCTCCTTCCTGGACAAGGGTCCGACTAAAGGATCTAAGGTCAGGGCCAGTACCCCCTCCACATCTAGAAGGTTAGACAGTGAGTCAGAGGAGGAGGAGCCTGAAAATGTTGTTTCAGGATCAGAGGCGGAGGAAGAAGAAGAAAGGGATACTTCTTCCTCGCGCTATAAACTGTCCTTAGAGGAGGTTGATGACCTATTGAGGACTATTCATTCTACCCTAAACATTAAGGAAGATGCGGCTCAGCTGTCCTTGCATGACAGGATGTACCAGGGCTTGGATGAGGTGAAACATCGTACCTTCCCGGTACATAAAGTATTGTCCGAAACAATTAAGAGAGAATGGAAGGACCCGGAAAAGGCACCCTTCTTTTCTAAATCTCTGAAAAGGAGATTTCCTTTCGATGAAGATCCAACGCAGGCATGGAATAAAAGGCCTAAGCTGGATGCAGCATTCTCAAAAGTTTCCCGCAATACGGACCTAGCTTTTGAGGATACAGGTACCCTTAAAGATCCCCTGGATAAAAGAGCAGATAGCCTGCTCAAAAAAGCCTGGGATACCACCTTGATTAATCTCAAGCCAGCTATGGCATCCACTGTGGTGGCTAGAAACCTTGAGCATTGGCTGGATCAGCTTAAAGGTCACATCGAGGCTGGGACCTCTCTTAGAGAGCTTTTGGAGTCCTTTCCAGTCCTTATGAAAGTGGTAGGCTATATAGCGGATGCATCTGCTGAATCCGTGAAGCTCTCCGCCAGATCCTCGGCGTTGATAAATTCAACCAGAAGGGCCTTATGGTTTAAGACCTGGCAGGGGGACACAGCCTCTAAAGTGAAACTATGTGGGTTACTATTTGAAGGAGACTTGGTGTTTGGCACAGGGCTAGACGCCGTTCTGGATAGGACGGCGGATAGAAAGAAGGCTCTTCCTTTAAAAAAGGTAGATTCGGGGCCCAAGAAAAATTTTCGTCCTTTTTTCCAAGCCAAGGGTCCTAAGGATGCGCAAAGAGGGCAGGGTGGTAGACCCTGGCGCTCCCAGAGGGGCCGCGGGAAGCCTGGGGTGTTATTTCGCTCCCCCAGCCAGCCTGCTAAGCCCCAGTGACGGTCTCCCAGCTGTGGGAGGTCGGCTCCAAGCCTTCCTTCCACAGTGGGCAGAAGCGACGTCCAGTCCGTATGTCCTCAAACTGATTGCAGAGGGCTACGCACTGGAGTTCTCGGGAAGACCACCGTCGCGGTTTTATGTGACCCAATTGCCCAGAGAGCAAGAGAAATCTCGGGCAATGCTGTCATTAGTGGAAGATTTTCTCCAACAGAGGGTGATTACGCCAGTACCCCAGAGAGAACAGGGGGAGGGCTGTTATTCCCATATATTTCTAGTAAGGAAGCCGTCGGGCAAATTCAGGTTAATTTTAAACCTAAAAGTCCTGAATCTAGCTATCCGGTACAAGAGATTCCGAATGGATTCTATATACTCTGTGAGAAAGCTTCTTCCTCTGGGGTGCTTTCTAGCATCGATAGATTTAAGGGATGCATATTTGCACGTCCCGATCAGGACTTCCTCCCAGCGCTATCTGCGCCTAGCCATCAGAACAGAGAGCGGAGTGAGACATTTCCAATTCAGAGCCCTCCCATTCGGTCTTTCCTCCTCTCCCAGAGTCTTTTCAAAGGTGGTGGCAGAGGCCTTGGCACCCCTAAGGCTCAGGGGGATTTCTATAATTCCATACTTGGACGACCTCCTGGTGTTCGCCAAGTCGGAGGAGCAGCTTCTCCTGGACCTGAGGAGGACCCAGGCTCATTTGGAAGGGCTCGGATGGATTCTGAACAAAGAGAAGTCAAATCTAGTGCCCTCCCAGAGGATAGTCTTTCTAGGATACGCTATAGACTCTGTTCAGGGGAAGTTTTTTCTACCAGAAGAAAAGATAGAGAAACTTCAGGCTGTGGTGAAGACAATTCAGTCGAATATGCCGATTTCGGTTCGCTCAGCCATGTCCACAATGGGCTTACTCACGGCCGCCATTCCGGCGGTGCAGTGGGCTCGTCTCCGTTCAAGGGACCTACAACAGGCGATCCTTCAGAATTGGACCCATGGGGAATCCCTAGAGAAGAGATTCAGAGTTCCGTCTTCAGTGAAAAGGAAACTTTGGTGGTGGAGAGGCCAGGCATATCTGCGCCTAGGCCTGTCTTGGTCCTTCCCCACTACAAGGGTCCTAACTACGGACGCGAGTTCGTGGGGATGGGGTGCACACCTGGACGGGCAGATGGCACAGGGATCCTGGACGAGGGAGGAGTCCAGGAGGTCCTCCAATTGGAGGGAACTCAGGGCCATTTGGTTAGGGCTAAGGGCCTTCCAGGAGCTGATTCTGGACCAACACGTCCAGATTCTGTCAGACAACGCCACAGCGGTGGCGTATGTTTCCAGACAGGGGGGCACGAGAAGCAAGGTACTCCTCAATCTGGCCTTACAGACTCTGTCCTGGGAAGAGGTGAACTTGGCATCCCTATCGGCTGTACACCTAAAAGGCAGCCTAAACCTTCTGGCAGACTTTTTAAGTCGGACGAGGGTTCTGGAATCGGAATGGTGTTTATGCCCGGAGGTCTTCCAAGAGCTAGTAAACAGGTGGGGATCCCCTCAGATAGACCTGTTCGCGTCCCAGTCCAATGCCAAGGTTCCGGCTTATTTTTCTCTAAACAGAATGGACCAGGCAGAGGGTCTAGATGCGTTAGTCCAACGCTGGCCCTTCCGCCTGTGCTATGCCTTCCCCCCAGTTCAGTTCATTCCTTTAGTGCTACGGAAGCTTCGGGAGGAGAAGACTACTCTGATCCTGATAGCCCCGTTCTGGCCCAAGAGGCCTTGGTTTTCGAGTCTGTTGGAACTGGCAGTAGAAGATCCCTGGGTACTGCCAGTCAGAAAAGATTTATTGTTTCAGGGCCCTCTACTTCATCCAGACGTGAGTCGATTAAGACTCACGGCCTGGTTACTGAAGAGCTAATTCTTAGCAGTAAGGGTTTGTCCAAACGCTTGGTAGATACGCTACTTAGAAGCAAGAAAAAGGTCACGAGGGCGATCTACTTCAAGACTTGGAAAGTTTTCAATTCCTGGTGTGAAGGTAAAAATTATTCTCCTTTGAATACATTTTCCGTCTTGGAGTTTTTACAAGACGATATGGATAAGGGTGTGGCGGCTTTGTCAGTGTTTCTAGAGAGACGTTTATCTCTGGAGCCCTACGTTATCAGATTTTTTAAGGCCTTAGCCAGGGCTAGGCCTTCCCCGTTTAAATTTTTCCCCAAGTGGGATTTATCAGTGGTCCTGGGGGGTTTGACTAAAAAGCCCTTCGAACCACTGGTAGACGCCTCTTTAAAATTTCTGACTTTGAAATTGGTGTTTTTGGTAGCGGTCACCTCAGCGAGGAGGGTTAGCGAGCTTCAGGCGCTTTCCATTTTGGAGCCTTTTTTGTCAATCTTCCCTGATAGGGTAGTATTAAGAACTGATCCGAGTTTTCTTCCGAAGGTAGTGTCAGTATTTCATAGGACGCAGGAAATAGTGTTACCTACCTTTTGTCCAACTCCTTCTTGTCCGAAGGAGAGAGAATTCCATTCCTTAGATGTCAGGAGATGCATTAGACGCTATCTAGAGGTCTCTAGTGAGTTCAGAAAGGCGAATTCGCTTTTCGTTTTGTTTTCGGGATCCCGCAAGGGGCAAGGGGCTTCCAAGAGTACTCTGGCTAGATGGTTACGTATGGCTATCCATGAAACATACAAAGCTAAAGGTTTGGATCCTCCTCCGGGAGTAATGGCCCATTCTACTAGGGCAGTGGCAACTTCCTGGGCAGAACGGGCTGGAGCTTCGCCAGAACACATCTGTAAAGCGGCAACGTGGACGAGCTTTTCCACCTTCGCTCGTCATTATAGGATGGATTTGCTCTCTGTGTCAAAGCAGTCTTTTGGCAGGAAGGTCCTGCAAGCGGTGGTCCCACCCTAGAGTAAGTACTCGGTTATCATCTCCAGGTGCTGTCCTGAAAGACGAGGTGAGAAAACCTTAGTTAGACTTACCGGTAACGGTATTTCTATGAGTCTTTCAGGACAGCACCGATAACCCGCCCTTTTATTATTAAAGATAATATATATATATGCTAATGCGTGTAGTTTCTATGTTCTGCTTATCTAATTTCAGCGTGGCCGGAGGTACTCGTGAACAACTGAGGCCATGGTGGAAGGGGGCAGAAGTTATAGCATTAACTGCAGTGTTTCCTGGGAAGTGGGTGGAGCTGCGCTCTCTCCAGGTGCTGTCCTGAAAGACTCATAGAAATACCGTTACCGGTAAGTCTAACTAAGGTTTTTTTTTTTTTTTTTTTTGGGTTTATAGGGTGAACCCCCGCTTTAACATTGATTTGTGTATACAGGCTCATCAAACTCTGGTGGTGACAAAGTATAATGTGAAGTCCACCACCAATGGAGAGAATCACTGCTTACCAGAAAAAGGTGATCCCCCCCCCTCCCCCACAACGGAGGATCAGCAAAAGCATGTAATTAACACAGCCTGTGTTCCAAGCACCTCAAACCTGCTTCACCGCTGATCAGATCCCTCTCATGGACATTTCAGACTCAAAGGCACATAGCATGGCATGAAAGATATAAAGGCTCAAAGTGTAAAACCTTTGGTTTATTGTATAAAAGAGTAAAAACACACTTGCAAACAGTACGATGTGCCGGCCGGTGCACTATCGGGCAGACCGTCCGTCTGGATTGCAAGCAGTATCAAGAGATGACGCCAGCATGTCGCTTAGCGCTGCCCTATGCATATAATACAATTTCCTTTTTTTTATGTTCACAGATTTTTCAACATTTATATTTAGTAATTTTTGATTTATTTTGACTATATTTCACTCAATATTCCCATGTTTCATGTATTTGGGGTTGATTATAGCATTTTTGATTTATGTACGCTTTTCAACAGAGCATCTCCGGGTTACTGGGTCTTGA
Organism: Rana temporaria; assembly: GCF_905171775.1. Taxonomy (NCBI): domain Eukaryota; kingdom Metazoa; phylum Chordata; class Amphibia; order Anura; family Ranidae; genus Rana; species Rana temporaria. The sequence goes on along the minus strand of NC_053491.1, from coordinate 224,892,155 downwards.
GGATGGACCACTGGCCAGGACTTGCTCAATATGCAATCGAGCTACTGGCCTGTCCTGCATCTAGCGTGCTTTCTAATCAAGGAATGTCATTGTCCAGACTCTGTTGATAGGCTCACATTTTATAAAAATGAATCGGTCCTGGATCAGCAGCTATCAAGCACCTGATGCTGATGTAACTGACATGGATCTGGGATCCCGTGAAGACTGCCTATGCTGCCTCCTATTCCTCCTGAATCTTGATGCTAGCTTTCAACAATATTTTTGGTTTAGGGCACCACCACCCAACACAAGGCCCAATTTATTCTGCCCCTGTTTAACCTGTTCTGTCCATGTTATTACAGTTTTTGAAATATTTAACAGCAGGGCCCATTCCTGCACCCAACAAGAGTAACTGACGTGTTGGTGTTCTGGCACCAACACCTTAGGCCCAATGTTTCTGCAGAGTATATAGTGTGTGTGTGTGTGTGTGTGTGTGTGTGTGTGTTATATATATATATATATATATATATATATATATATATATATATATATATATATATATATATATATATATTATAGTGTATTGAAGTGGTTAAGGGGAACCCTATGGCAGAATTAAGAAAAAGGCATGGGTCCCCTTCGGTCTATACCAGACCCTTTGCGTCTAGCATAGATTTTAAGGGAAACTCAACGCCAAAATAAAAAGGCGTGGAGTCCCCCCAAAACCCATACCAGACCCTTATCTGAGCATGCAACATGGCAGAAAAGAGGGGAAGGGACAAGAGCGACCCCCCCCCCCCCTGAACCATGCCAGGCCACATGCCCTCAACATGGGGAGGACGCTGTGTTTTCAATGATTTCTTTATGTATGTTGCCTTGATCCGACAATATATTAGTCATGAACAATTTTAAATGACATTTGTTCCTTTATAGAAATGTAATTCCCCCCCCCCCCCTCTCACCTTCCAGGACAGCTATTGGCTCCGCTCTCTATAGGAAACACAAATCGGATACAATTTAGAAGGCCCCTCCCTTTCCTCTGACCTTCGGTTTTGTTTCCAGACCCTCCAGGAGCACCGACAATTTTTTTGTTTTTCCTAGGTCTGGTAACTGGTTGGCGGACCCCCCTGCTTTGGCAACATCCAGTACTGGTTGTGGTCAAGTCCTGGATGTGTTCAGTCCCTGTTTTTGGCCAGAAGGGTTCCCTGTTGGAGGTTCTTGCTCACCTGCAAGGGTAAATGGCAACTTCCCTCAGGTTCTCCCCAGCTCTGCTGGTGGAAACAATGTCTTCCTCGGCTTCAACGAGGTGTCACAAAATGGCATTGGAGGATTTCCGGTGATGCGGCAAGATGACGCTGGAACCAGAAGTCACGTGACTCATTTTCCGGCGCTGTGTTCATAATGAACATGGCGCAGTACACGGAGCACATGCTGCCTGGGACAGCAGCCTATTCTTGGGCGATCACCACTCACCAATGGAGCTTGAAGATAGGCCTGAGGAGGGAGCACCCGCTCAGATGGAACCAGCGGCAGCCTCCGGTTCCCATACTACCCCCAAGGTAAGCCCTTGTCTGTAATTATGCAGCAGGGGACCTTTTTTTTGTATGGGCCTGCTTTTTTTCTTATGGCTCTTGTTTCTGTTCTTTTCTAGGATAGACAGATGAAAAAGAAATGCGGAAACTGTAGAGCCAGGCTACCTGATGGATATAAAAAAACTTTTTTGTGAAGATTGTTTTCTATCTAGGGCTAGTTCAGAGACTTCCTCTTTTAAAGAACTATTGTCTTCTATGAAGGAGGTGGTAGCCTCCTTTCCGGTCTTTCAGTGACAGGGCAGAAGGTCTAGGACTTTCTTCCTCTGGTCCCTGGATTCAAGAACCTTCGGCTTCAGTTAAACCCCCTCGTCTGTCCGAGATCAGTGATTCACACTACCTCAGATCCGGGAGAAGGGGAGAACCCAAGCTTCTCATCTGATGGGGATTCCGCATCAGTGGGGGAGGCAGGTAACACTAAGTTTCTTTTTCCAGCAGAGAAAATTGATGAGATTTTGAAATCCATTTATACCTCTGAACAGATTGAGATACCACAGCAAATCCAATCTGTGCAGGATAGAATGTATAGGGGACTTCAGGGGTGGAAGTCAAGGACTTTCCCTGTTCACCAGTCACTTAAGGATATGATTCTGTCAGAATGGAAAGATCCGGAAAGGAGAGTGTTCCATCTAAAGGGCACAAAAGATTTCCTTTTCAATCTGAAATTGAAGGAACTTTCTTTAAATCTCCTAAGCTAGATGCCCCTATGTCTCAAGTTTCTAAGAAGTCAGACCTGTCCTTTGAAGACTCAGGGGTCCTGAAAGAGCAAATGGATAGGAAAGGCTGATTCTTTGCTACGCAAGGCCTGGGATGCTTCAGCTTTATCCTTGGGTCCAGTTGTAGCATCCACCTGTGTGGCTAGGAATTTGGATGTATGAGTTCAGCGTCTGGACGCACTCCTTTCATCTGACACCCCCAAAGAGGAGATTAGGGAGTCCCTCCCACTCATTGCTAAATCAGTAGCCTTCTTGGCTGATGCATCCTCTGTGAAGGCTACAGCAAGGTCTTCTCCTCTCATTAATTCAGCTAGACGAGCAATCTGGCTTAAGTCTTGGGAGGGGGACCTGGTCTCCAAGAACAAGCTCTGCGGCATTCCCTTTGAAGGCAAGCTCGTATTCGGTTCCTCCTTGGTGGTGGTCCTAGATCGTTCCTCTGAGTAGAGTAAACGGTTCCCTTCTCAAAAGAATAAGCCACAGATTAAGACTTTTCGTGCTTTCCAAAACCAAGCAAATTTTGGAACCAACAGGTGAAGAAAAGTGGTCTTTTAACAAAGATAAGCAAAGGAAAAGGACTCTTTCCTGCTTCAGCCCATTCCAAAAATCCCCAGTGATGCCAGGGTAGGGGGAAGGTTGTCCCATTTCATCAAGGAATGGGCAAAGATTTTCGACAATTCCTTTATCCTTCAGACATTGGAAAGGGGTTACAGGTTGGAATTCCAAAGTCTTCCACCCCAGAGATTTTTTTTTCTTACTCATCTGCCGAGAATAGCAAGTCATGTTAAATCTAATTTCCATGTGGGAAACAGGTTAATTTCCCCTGTCCTGGAAAATCAAAAATTCCGGGGATTTTATTCCCACGTCTCAGGTACAGAAAGCCTCCAGCAGGTTCCGGACGGTCATCAATTTGAGCGTCCTGAACAAGTATATTCTCTACAGACGTTTCTGAATGGAAAACATTTACTCTGAGGAATCTATTATGGCCAGAGGTATTCATGGTTACCCTGGATCTTCAGGACGCTTATCTTCATGTCCCAATCTGCCAGAATCACCAAAAGTTCTAAATCATTGGCAGTTCAATGCCATCCCTTTCTCTCGGCAGCACCCAGAATTTTTACAAATATCATGGCCGAAGTCATGGCCTTTTTTCGGATACAAAGTGTATCTATCGTCTCATATCTGGCATACATGAACAAGCAAGAGGGCACTCGTTCAGAGTCGCTCCTACCGCTATAACAGCAGATTCTGTCCTGGGCAGAAATCAGTCACCTCTATCAGAGCAGTCCACATCAGAGGTTCAGAGAACACGCTGGTGGACTATATGAGCAGGGTGAGCGTTGGTTCCAGCTGTTGGCAGTTGCATCAAAGCACGTTCCAGGAGATTGTGCTAAGATAGGGTCTTCCTGCAGTGGATCTTTTTGACTCCAGTCAACAGAAAACTACCAGCGTTTTGCTCACTGGAGAGACGGGGTCCTTAGGGACGGATGCTCTCTCCTTCCCGTGGGATTTCGCTTTGGCCTACGCCTTCCCTCCTTTTGCCCTCCTACCTCTGGTAGTTGGGAAAATTATTCAGGATCGGTCAGAAGTGGTTCTGATCGCCCCCTGGTGGCCCAGGAGGAGTTGGTTTTGCACCTCTGTGGATCTTCCCTGGCCCCTGCCAGAGCGGAAGGATCTACTCCATCAGGGACAAGTATTGCATCCAAACCCTCAGACCTTCCATTTGATGGCCTGGAGGCTGAGCAGCGCATCTTACAGTTGAAAGGGTGTTCAGAGACAGTTATTCAGACTATCCTAGACAGCCGCAAGTTGGTAATTAGAAGAATCCATGGGAAAGTTTGCAAAACCTTTTTATTCCTGGCAAAGGAAATCCGGTTTAGATTCTTTTTCTACGGTGTTCTAGATTTTTTTTTTTTTTCACAAGGGAGTGGAGAAAGGTCCATCTGTCAGCAACCTTAAAGTTCAGGTTGCGGCCCGGTCTGTGTTTTCAGACAAGAGGCTAGCGGAAGATCTTTTTGTCCGGAGGTTCGTTTCAGCCAGATCTAGACATGCTCCCAGGATCGTCAAACATCTGCCTTCTTTGGATCTGTCATTAGTGCTTAATGCTCTAACTATGTCTCTGTTTGAGCCTTTGCATTAAGCTTCCCTGAAATGTATTTCCTTGAAGATTTTCCTTTTGGCTATTACATCAGGGAGAAGGATTTCTGATCTGCAGTCCCTTTCCTGTAAAGATCCCTTCTTGAGGATTTTAGAGGACAGGGTAGTGATCAAGCCTGATCCTTTCTATTTGCCCAAAGTTTCTTCTAACTTTCATAGGTCCCAGGAAGTAGCCCTCCTAGGGGCTGTTCCTCTCCCAAAAATGCGGAGGAGGAAAGGTTTAGTTTTTTGGATGTAAAGAGATGTCTGCTGCTTTACTTAGAGATCCAGTGGGTTTAGGAGATCCTCCCAGCTGTTAGTATTGTTCAGTGGCCCCAAAAGGGGATCCAAAACGGCCAAAAGCTCTATAGCTAGATGGATTAGGGAAGCTATTTGTGAAGCTTACAAAGCGTCAGGTCAGCATCAAGTAGTCCTCCTTCTAGAATTGGGGCTCATTCAACAAGATCCATGGCTACATCATGGGCAGAAAGAGCATGGGCATCATGGGAAGAAATTTCTAAAGCTGCTGTCTGGTCCACCTCTCATGCATTTGTCGAACATTAGAGTTTAGATGCTTTTCAGCCAGGACCTCTCCTTTTGGTTTCAAACCAAGTCCAAGTAGCTTTCTGCTGCTTTCTCAGGGAGGCTCAGGCCAGAGTTGAAGAGATGGTGGATACAGACAGCCAGGCAAAATCTGAACCCAGTTCAGAAGAGGCTGATCCAGGTCTGGATAGTGATGTGGAAGATATCAGGCTAAACAGACATCTCTTTGGCTTAGATTTGGAGGGACTCCTTCAGGCTATGTTACTGAAGAGATCCCTGAACCAGCAAAAGAAACCTCTGGCTAAGATGTACAGGGGGTTGGTGAAAAAACAGTCAAGGGTATCTTCCCCCTACCCCAATCCTTGGATTTAGTCCTCCAATAATGGGTTTCCTGAAAGAAGTTTGGTCAAAACTAAGACTTGGAAAAGGTTTTCCTTCAAAGAGGAGTAAGCGGAAACCTTTCTAAAGGTCCCCAAGTTAGACACCACTCTTTCTCAGTAATATCAAAGTCTGACCTTTGAGGCTGCAGGGAACATCCGGGATGCTATGGATCGCAGAACAGAGTCCCTGTCACAAAAGCATGGGAGGCAAATTACTCCACTATGGCCCCAGTCTTGGCAGCAACCTGTTGCCAGGAATGCAGACTTCTGGATAGACTCTTAATAAACACCTCTCACAGGGTAATAAGTCTCAGGAACTTCTGGATTCTTTCAGTAATAGGAAAGGCTGTAGCTTTCCTGGCATATACCGCTGTGGATTCAGTGAGAGCCTCAGCCAAAACGGGTGCCCTGATTAACTCGGCCAGGAGGACCATATGGGTTTAAGCCTGGGAAGGTGATCTTCAAAGACCAAACTGTGTGGTCTCCCCTTTTAAGGGTATTTGCTGTTTGGGCCGGGCTTGGATAAGGTTTTGACCAGGTCCTCAGAAAAAGGGAAGAAATTTCCTGTCAAACCCAGTCAGGAAAGGTACAGGAAATATTTTCAAGTCCCCTCGTGGCAAAGTCAACAAAAATCCAAGAAAGAACCCAATAGAAGGTGGGGGTTTGGTAGAGGTAGGCATAAAATAAAAATGTTTCCCCCTCTCCAGGCCAAAGTACCAAAGAGTCAGTGACGCCAGAATCTAGGTAGGGGGCAGGCGGTCTCATTTTTTTGTCTCCCAGTGGGAGAGAATTTCACACAGTCCATACATTATCAATTTGATCTACTGCCTAGAGTTCTCATCAAAGTCTCTGCTTATGATTACACCAACGCATTCTCCCAAGGATGCATTAAAAAAAAGAAGGCATTCAGGAATTGGTGGAACAAGTGGTAGTTCCCGTACAAATAAACCAGCCATACCAAGGCCGGGAAGTATCGCCTTATCATAAAGCTCAGGAACTTAAATTCCTAGAATACAAGAGATTTCCCCTAATCGTCTTTCGGGACAGCCACGAGAGACCTTGGCTCCTCACCTCCGTAGGAAACACTGCACCAGCCTTCTATAAATTTCCTCCTCCCCTGCTGGCTCCTCGGTTATTTGTGTTTCCTTTAGAGGGGAGACCCCACGGGAACCAAGCTAGGAGAGCCAAGGGAGGCTCAGGCAGACATGTCCGGAAAGGGAGCAGAGGCATCCTGGACAGGCCAGGTCACTAACCTGGTGAAGACTTGCCACCCTCACATTCCTGAGTGCAGGTGTAGGTCGGGGGGGCTCAGTTTTTCAGCAGAGTGCGGTGGGAAGAGGTGCACAGCCAGCCGTCCCATACCCCAGCAGTGTGTGGCAGCATAGCAGTGTAAGCCACGCCGGGTATCGGGACCACACGGAGCCGACGGCGGGTGACGTCATGTCCGGCAAACGGGTGCGTGCACTTCCGGGTTTGCGACTTCCGGTGGCGAACTATAAAACAGAGCCAGGCAGAGGCTGGAGGGAGCTGCATATGCTGTGGAGATAGCAGCGCCGCTGGTGAGACAGAAATGTCAGAAGCAGAAGGAACAGATACTGCTCCAGCAGAGACCAGCTCCAGCCATTTCAAGGTAAGGGGAACCTAGGATGGATCTCCCCTAGCCTAAACCTACCACCCCTCCCCCATCCCAGGGAAAAAAGGGAAGGGGTTGCTAAAGTCCCTCCAGTGTCAGAGGGTGGTTCATGGGGCCCCTAGTTAGGAAAGCCCACATGAAGGCACTGTGCACCTGCCATGGGCAGGGGAAGATTACTGGTACTAATTGTGTTTTTTGTTTTTTTTCCCCCTTTATGTCTTTTCAGAAAACAGACAAAAATAGGCCTCCTCACAGCTCGGAGGAAGTGCCCATCTTGCAAAGTTACACTTAGAGATTCATGGAGGAAAGCAATATGTACAGGAACTAGTACAGGAACACACTACAGAACCGAGTGAGCTAGCATAATCTGCTAAAGAGTTATCCAACACCTTTGAATCCTTTAAAACCTTCTGAAGGATTTCAGATCCTGCAGCTTCAGTCGGCTTCTCCAGTGCAGACAGTGGTTAAAGTACCAGAAGTACTACCTTCCACCAGTGCAGGCCCTTCAGTAGAGATGTACAGAACTGTTCGCCGGCGAATAATTTGCGGCGATTTTTGCGCGTTGGCCGATGCACGCAAACATATGCGCTGTTCGATCCGCCTCCTATTAATTAACATTGAGCAAACTTTGACCCTCTACCTCAGTCAGCAGACACATTCCAGTCAATCAGCAGCATACCCTCCCTCCCTGACCCTCCCACCTCTCGGGCAGCATCCATTTTAGATTCATTCTGAACCTGCATTCTTAGTGAGAGGAGGGATAGTGTTGCTGCTGCTGAATTTATAGGGAAATCTATAGCTAGGCTAGTGTTTTCAGTGTCCACTCCAGTCCTGAAAGACTCATCTGATCTCTGCTGTAAGGACAGCACCCCAAAAAGCCTTTTTAGGGCTAGTATATCTGCTTTTTTTTTTTCCTGTAATCTAATTGCAGTTGCCTGCTGGGCAGCGTGTGTGTCAGGATCACAGCGTACACTGTGCCCAGTGCCACCCACCACTCATCTATAGGGGTGCAACGGATCAAAAAACTCACGGTTCGGATCGTACCTCAGATCAGGAGTCACGGATCGGATCATTTTTCGGATCGGCAAATAAAAAAAAAATTCTCCCCCACTGTAATATACACATTTCCCCCCCCCCCCCCCACTGTAATACACATCTCTCCCCCACTGTAATATACACATCTTCCCCCCCACTGTTCACCCCCCCCCCCCACCAACTATAGTACCCCCTCGGTGCAAACACCCCCCTCCTCTCGGGGCAGGAGAATCTTGGTTCCCAGATTTGCAAGGCTTCCATAGTCTTCCGTTTCCTACGTTCTACCAGGTTGATGTTCAGGCCTTCCTTGATGCCAGCTTGGGACAGAAGGCTTTTGAGGTGTTTGTGCTTCAGACAGTTCCCAGTTCTGTGTGTCTGGGCCTGTTGTCCTTGCTCCCCTCTGTTGTATTGCTGTTCGCATCCCAACTATATTTTGAATTCCTGCATTCCTCAATGAACAAAAGACAGAATAATTTTTATACTTGTAACATTTTTCTTTTTTCTTGGATTTCCCTGGGCCCGTCCCTATGTGTTTGATCATGCACACGGTACTGCTTGTGGCTAGCCCACAACCTTTCTGCTTACCAGGGCCCATCCTGTAGAGAATAATATAAGCCAGCTGTATCTGAATCTTTGTATCCTCAATGAACGCCAAGGTGTGTGTGTGTGTGTGTGTGTGTGTGTGTGTGTGTGTGTGTCCACTTCCAAGTAAAAAAATTTTTTGCAGCAATCATCTCGTTTAGGCTAGGTTCAAACTTTTGTGGTTTTCCTGCAGCTGTGTTTGTGCAGGCACAGCAGCCTATTCGCTACTTTAAGCATTTTTAAGCAGATTTAATAGGTTGCGCTGTACCTGCAGGAAATGCAGGGAAAAGGTTCTTCCACCTTTTCTAAAGTCTCAGCCTGAAGGAAACGGCATAGTGCTATGTAGGGGTGCAACGGATCAAAAAACTCAGATCGGATCAGAAAAAGACAAATCTTGTTACACCCACAAGTTTTAGATCTCAAAGCTATTTTCAACACAAAACTGAGTTTATGTGTTTAAATACAGTATATGTAAATCTGACAGGCTGTTTACGTGTTAAATGTGAAACGCCTCTGATTTTTCACATTTAACTAAATGTGAAAATCAGAGGTGTTCTGTCACATTAGCAAGCATGTAAGGTTTGCTGTTGCTTTTAAAATTTAACATGTAAACAGTCCGTTGGATTCCCAAATAATGTATTTAAGCACATAAGCCCCGTTTTGTGTTGAAAAGAACTGTGAAATCGAAACCTCCGGTGGGCTTAACAAGATGTCCGCTTTACCCCTTCTCACTATCATTCCTGTGCAGGAGTGTGTGGTGGAGCAAGATGGTGGCGACGAAACGTCACTTTCTGACGAGACAGCCGCTACCTGGTGTACCAAGATGGCCGCTGCTCCGGAGCTTGGCCGAAGCCGGGGACTTTTTCTATGACCGAGGCTGCAGAGCGCTCCGCGGATCGCGTGGTGTGCCGATCCGAACAGGGTGACCCGTGACGATCCGTTGCACCACTAGTGCTATGCATGTCTGGTTTACAGTTTCACACCCATATATACAGGTAAACTTGAAAAATGTTAATATCATTTCACTAATGCAACTTAAAAGTGAAACTAATGAGATTCATTACATGCAAAGCAAGCTGGTTCAAGCTGTGATTTGTCATTGTGACGATTATGGCTTACAGCTCATGTAAACCCCAAATTCGTAATCTCTGAAAATTTGAATTTTGCATGCAATCAAAACAACAATTGTACATGGAACAATATTGGACCTCTGAAAAGTAAAAGGATGCATATGTACTCTAGTTTGGGCCTTTTTGCAGCAATTTATGCCTCAATGTGGCGTGGCATGGAAGCTGTCAGCCTGTGGCACTGCTGAGGTGTTATGGAAGACCAGAATGCTTAAATAGCGGCCTTCAGCTCGTCTACATTGTTCAGTCTCGTGTCTCATTTTTCTCTTGGCAATGCCACACAGATTCTCTATGGGGTTCAGGTCAGAAGAGTTTGCTGGCCAATCAAACACAGTAATCCCACGGTCATTAAACCAGGTTTTGGTGCTTTTGGCAGTGTGGGCAGGTGCCAAGTCCTGCTGGAAAATGAAGTCGGCATCCCCATAGAGCTTGTCTGCTAAAGGAAACCTTAAGTGCTCCCAAATCTCCTGGTAGATGGCTGCATTGACCCTGGATTTAATGATGCACAGTGGGCCAACACCAGCAGATGACATGGCTCCCCAATCAACACACTGTGGAAACTTCACAAGCATATTGCAGTGTGTGCCTCTCCATTCCTCCTCCATACTCTGGGTCCTTGGTTTCCAAATGAGACGCAAAATTTGCTCTCATCAGAAAAGAGGACTTTGGACCACTGAGCAACAGGCCAGGTGTGTTTTTTCTTTAGCCCAGGTAAAACAACAAGAGGATGGGGGGAAAAGTAACAGTGGCTGAGGCTGACCCCTAAAAATTAAGGACTGTCTTGGTAGATAAAATTAACATACATGTAGTGTAAAAGGAAAATGTATTGCATGTAAAAAATGATACAATTAATACATAATTACAATTGAAAAAACAAGCCTGCAGTGATTCCAGGCAAATTCTGTAATTACAAGCATATGGAATGGTCTGAGTCTCGACTAGTTTAGTGGTATAACCACTTCTTCGGGAGAACCACTCTATAAAACAAACCTTACATAAAACAAAGAAAATCGGTATGACAAAAGAAATGCAGCATAAAAGTTAATAATGTAGCGCCCCCTTACTTTCAGTATGGGCACTACGCTACAGTTGGTGGGGAATGGGAGAGTTATTTTGCTCTCATTCACAATTTTCTAAATTTGGACTGCTGTCATTCCGGAACTGTCCTGTAGGTCAGTCTGCGCTCCAGGGATGCAATCCCATCCCTGGGCGACGGTTGGCACTAGAGGGGTTCTGGCGGAGCCGCTTTTCCCCAGCAGCCAATTGGGAGTTTTCCCTCGCAGGGCATGCTGGGGGAGAGTATATCTGTGGCGGAGCCATTTTGTGTGGTTCTTCGCGGGTTCCAGGTGCGGCACCCACCTTCAGGGTTTGCGGATCCAACGGACCCCGGCGATTGCCTTCCAGGCCGGGGTCGCAGCTCCATGTTCCCGATAGGGGCCCCAGTGACTTACTGGGTTCCCAACTCTACTGAGGAGATCCCAGGCTGTGTGCCGTTCGATGGGGGGTCGGCTTGAGGAGAACCCGGAGGCAGGTTGTCAAACAGGGCTTGAACGAACCATCAGGGATCTGGTGACCGGGACATTGACAGGTACACTTCAACTATCACCCGGTGACCCTAACTTAATCTACTGGGAGGATTCGCTCAATACGTTCACCTCATTCAAGTGTTAGGCCTGTGGCAGAGGCCCTAGAGCCAGGCCTGTGGCAGAGGCCTGTTCCTCCCAGCAATCTAAAGTGACACTTCGGCTGCCAGGCTTGTGGCAGAAGTCTGTCCGGAGGCACTTCACCCACTCTGGCTAGAGTGGCGACGAACTGTATCTTCTACTATTGTGCTACTGAGAGCAAGATTGCTCTTTCTCATATCCAGGCCTGATACTGCAAGGTTCTCTCTCGCTTCATCAACCTTCTTGCTCTACCTTATGTTGATGTTGGCCATGTTGGGCCTGGAAATAAAGCATTCGAAAACCTTTATTCATTGACTGGTCATTCGCTCACTACTCTACTTAACTACACCCCTAGACAACACTGAAAGGTAAATAATATGCCGATCCCAACAACAACCAACGGCTTCTGAGGGGGTAGCACTACAAAAAGAATTGGCTTACCCAATTTGTGGTGGTCATGCGCTGCACCAAACCGACAGAACCATTGACCCCACGTGGTGGACAGGGGGGATGTACGAAGATCTCTAGGGGGGCATAATGTAAATAAGAATTATGGTGAAGGGCACTATTGGAAAGGGGGGGAGGGTAAGGGAAAGCCCTTCCCAGGTTTAGCCCAGGTAAGACGCTTCTGATGTTTGATTGTTCAGGAGTAGCTTGACAAGAGGAATACGACATTTGATCCTGATGTCCAGGATCCGTCTGTGTGGTGGCTTTTGATGCACTGACACCAGCCTCAGTCCACTCCTTGTGAAAGTCCCCAACACTTTTGAATGGTCTTTTCTCTTATCGCCTTTCTGGACAACCTTGGAGAGAGCGCAGCTCCGCCCACTTTTTAGGAAACACATGATCCTTTAAGATCCCTCCTCTTTCACCATGGCCTCAGTTATTGTGTTTCCTCCGCCATGGTGGAAGCATCATAGGGAACCAGGGAGCTGCGCTCTCTCCAAGGCGGAGGGGTGTTGGCTTACCTCTTTTAATGTGTATTGCAGTGACCATCCCGGCCCCCCTCTACGGGGAGGGGGCGTTCAGGAGTCCCCAGACGCTCCGGCTCAGTGGAGCATTCGGCTTCCCAGGAGGTGGCGGCGTGTGCTCGGGTACTGCGGTAGGGCCTGGTGGCCGAGCGGTAACCGCCGCAGGTGTTCCGCATTCCAGCTCCGGGTCCCGGCCGGCGAATGCGCCGCGCACGGTGACGTTGCTTCCTGGGGGGCGTGGCGCAGTGGTTCTCGACGCCTGGAACGCAGCGTCTGAGGGGCAGGTCGGCGCTTCCGTTTCCGGCCCCCGATGATGACGCGGGAGGCCCGGGAAAATTAAAAAAAACTGAGTTTTCCTGCTACTATCTCGCTGCGCTCTACGATGGAGGAGAGACAGACAGCACCAGCGGAAACAGGCGCTGCAAGCACCGGTCACGCCCAGGTAAGAGGGGTACAATGGTGCCTTTTATTCTTACTTTGGTGGGCCTGTTTGTGTTTATTGTTCCTCCCTGAGGGAGCCTGTGGTTACCAGTCCAAGTTAATGTCCTTGGTCTGTATAGCCGTAAGGGGTAGTGGCACATATTTCCAGGCCCCTTAATTTGTTTCTGGTGGTGGCAGCACTGGGTGTTTAAAAAAAAAAAAAAGATGGTAATTTTTGGTTTGTCATCTCATTGCAGGAAAAGTCTGCAGGCAAAACTAAACACTTGGATGCTCCAAGGAAATGCCCATCTTGCAGGAATCCTTTAAGGGATTCTTGGCAAAAACCCATGTGCAGATCCTGTATTAAAAATTTGGTGGAAGAGGAAACTTCACAACAGTATAAGGACCTATTTTCTTCAGGTTAGGATGAAGGAAAAAAGCTGGGACAGCCGCACTCCAAAAAAACTCCTCCTTTAATTAAAAATCACAAAATACATGCCACAGCAAAAAACAGCACAACAAAAGAAAAGCTGACGTTTCGCACTATGCCTTAGTGCTTCTTCTTGAAGAAGCACTAAGGCATAGTGCGAAACGTCAGCTTTTCTTTTGTTGTGCTGTTTTTTGCTGTGGCATGTGATTTTTAATTAAAGGAGGATTTTTTTTTGGAGTGCGGCTGTCCCAGCTTTTTTCCTTCATCCTAACCTGCATTTTGATTGCACTGCCTGCACCCTTGGCTCGGACCACAGGAATCCGATTACCTGGTTCTCTTTGAGCGGTTACCCACTCTCTCACCTATTTTCTTCAGTTCAGGAACTGGCAAGCTCTTTAGGTTCGGTTAAGGATCTGATTGCACAAGGCTCCGCAAATCAAGGGGAACCTCAGCAGCCACCACCTAGCCCGAAAGTCCCGTTGTCTAGGCAAATAGAGGGAGATTCGGCAGATGAAGGAACTAGTACTCTCCCCTCCCTCAGGGATTCAGATGAGGAGGAACAAGAGGAAGATGATAGTAGCAAAACTTCTAAATTTAAATTGTCTTTAGAAGACGTTGATGAGTTACTTAAAGCAATTTACACTACCCTGGATATCCAGGAAGAAAGGGTCCAGTTATCCATACATGATAAAATGTATCAAGGATTGGATGAATCCAAACATCGGGTTTTCCCGGTCCACAAAGTCCTCTCGGACACAATCAAAAAGGAATGGAAAGACCCTGAAAGGGCCCCCTTGTTTTTCCAAGACCCTTAAAAGAAGGTTTCCATTTGAAGACCGTGATTCTGAAGTATGGAACAAGAAGCCTAAAGTAGACGCCGCTTTCTCGCAAGTATCACGTCACACAGATCTGGCTTTTGAGGACATGGGGGTTCTAAAAGACCCGATGGATAAGAGAGCTGATTCCCTCCTAAAGAAGGCCTGGGATTCCGCTTCAACCAGCCTGAAGCCAGCTATGGCCGCCACAGTAGTTGCCCGCAATCTAGAGTGCTGGGTTGAAAAATGACAAAGTCATGTAGAGGCAGGCACCCCAAGAAAGGATCTGTTGGAGTCCTTTCCCTTAATTTTGAAAGCCATCAAATATATGGCAGATGCATTTGCTGAGTCCATTAAAATGGCTGCAAGGTCAGCAGCCTTGGTAAACTCGGTCAGGCGAGCGGTATGGTTAAAAACCTGGTCGGGTGATACACCCTCTAAGGTTAAACTTTGTGGTTTACCTTTCTCAGGGGACCTTTTGTTCGGTCAAGACCTGGAAAAGGTACTTGACAGAACGGCGGATAAGAAAAAGGCTTTTCCCCCTAAAAAGGGTCAGAACCCCAAAAAGAATTTTCGTCCTTTTCAGCAATCCCATAAGAAAAGAAGAAAATAAGAGGTTGGGGGTCCCAGAGAGGTAGAGGAGGTATCCTTTTCAAAAAACCCTCAGAACAGACTACCAAAAATAAATGACGATCTGCTTCCGGTAGGAGGAAGGTTGTCTGCCTTTCTCCCACAGTGGAAGCAGATGCTCGCAAGTCCCTTTTGTGGAAAGAATCATCACGGAAGGGTACAGTCTGGAATTTTCAGAGTGTCCCCCGAGAAGGTTCTATATCACAGCCCTTCCCAGGGACAAAGAAAAAGCTTCTGCAATGACGATCCTGCTTCAGGATCTGATGAGTCAGGGAGTTGTAGTTCAGGTCCCAAAACATCAGAAGGGCCAGGGCTTCTATTCCCACATTTTTTTGGTAAGGAAGCCCTCGGGCAAGTTTCGACTGATCCTAAACTTGAAGGTTTTAAACAAGTCGATCAGATACAAACATTTCCGTATGGATACCATCTACTCCATAACAAAATTACTGACCCCCGGTTGCTTCATGGCATCCCTGGATCTCAGGGATGCCTACTTACACGTTCCGATTGCCCAAGCTTCCCAGCAGTTTCTCAGACTGGCAGTGAACCTGGGGTCCAGGGTATGGCATCTTCAGTTCAGGGCCCTCCCCTTTGGGCTTTCCTCCTCCCCCAGGATCTTCACGAAGATCATGGCGGAGGCCTTGGAACCACTAAAGCTGAAAGGGATTTCGGTCGTCCCATACTGGGACGACCTGCTGTTCTTCGCGGACTCTCAGGATCAGGTTGCGACGAACCTTCTGGTGTCACAGGTTTATCTCGGAGGTCTAGGTTGGTTACTAAACCGCGAGAAATCAAATCTGGTACCCTCCTAAGAGACAAGGTTTCTGGGATATACCATAAATTCAATCCTTCAGAAAGTCTTTTTACCTCAGGAGAAGATGGAGAAGGTTTTGGGTGCGATAGCTCAGGTCCAGACAAACCTAGGGGTGTCGGTCAGGACAGCAATGGCAGTCCTGGGGCTACTCGCAGCCTCAATCCCGGCAGTTCCATGGGCGAGGTTACATTCTCGTCCTCTCCAGATGAGCATTCTTCAATCCTGGTCACACCAGGAGTCACTAGAGAAACATATCAGATTGACATCAAACGTAAAAAGAGCACTCTGGTGGTGGAGAAATCCCGTCAATTTAACCAAGGGTCTTCCCTGGGTCTTTCTGGTAGAGAAGTGCCTAACAGACGCGACTTCCTGGGGTTGGGGAGCCCATCTAGAGGGACAGACTGCTCAAGGCACCTGGTCCAAACCAGAAGCCAGAAGGTCTTCAAACTGGAGAGAATTAAAGGCTATATTCCTGGGGCTTCAGGCCTTTCATCAGATAGTGAAGGGTCACCACGTGCAGGTCCTGTCGGACAACACCACAGCAGTGGCGTATGTCCTCAAGCGGGGGGGAACCAGAAGCAGAGGTCTTATGCAGCTGGCCAACCATCTGCTGTCTTGGGCAGAGCTAAATCTAGCGTCCCTGTCAGCGGTACACCTAAAAGGGTCTCAGAACCTGTTGGCGGACCTACTAAGCAGGAGGTGCATAGTGGAGGCAGAATGGAGCTTAAACACAGAAGTTTTCACGGCAATCATTTAGGAATGGGGTCAGCCACAGATAGACCTGTTCGCCAACCAACAAAATGCGAAAGTGCGGACATTCTTCTCCCTTCACAGAGAAGACCAGGCAGTGGCCATAGACGCTCTGGCCCAGCGGTGGCACTACCAGCTGTGCTACGCCTTCCCCCCTTTCACACTAATACCACTAGTCCTAAGAAAGTTCAGGGAAGAAAAAGCCAGTCTGATCTTAATCACTCCCTACTGGCCAAAAAGACCGTGGTTTGCATCACTTCAGAATTTAGCCACAAAACCACCGTGGAAACTACCACTCAGGAAAGACCTACTGTCTCAGGGTCCTGTGAACCATCCGGAAGTGGAACGTTTACAGTTGACGGCCTGGTTTCTGAAGAAGACCTTTTAAGATCAAAGGGACTCTCTGATAAGGTGATAAACTACTAGACAGTAGGAAAAGTGTAACCAGAGCAATTTACCTCAAGGTTTGGAGAAAGTTCAATTCCTGGTGTACGTCCAAGAATTTCCAGGTTAATAGCGTCACTTCAGTTGTGGAATTTCTTCATGCAGGAATGGAGAAGGGGTTAGCAATTAGCACCCTAAGGACACAAGTGGCAGCTCTTTCGGTTTATTTAGAAAAAACTCTCTCTAAGGAACATTTAATTTTAAGATTTTTCAAGGCACTGGGTCGAAGTAGGCCGGTAGCCTTTAAAGCCTTTCCCAGTTGGGATTTATTGTCTTACAGGGTCTCACGGGAGCTCCGTTTGAACCCATAGGGAATATTTCTTTAAAGAATTTAGTATTAAAAACAATTTTTTTTGGTGGCCATCACGACCGCAAGAAGGGTCAGTGAAATCCAGGCTTTGGCAGTTACAGAGCCTTTTCTAAGGATTTTTCCGGACAGAATAATTCTCCAAACAGATCCAGCCTTTCTTCCTAAGGTCTCATCTACCTTTCACAGGTCTCAGGAAATAATCCTTCCTACCTTTTTGTTCAGCTCCCTCTAATGCAGGGGAAGAAACCTTTCATACTCTCGATTGTAAGAAGATGTGTACTTCAATACCTCTCGGTCACCAAGGAATTCAGGAAGTCGAACGCCTTGTTTATAATATTCTCAGGTACAAGGAAAGGAGAAAAAGCTTCCAAAAGCACGTTAGGTAGATGGCTCAAACAAGCCATCACAGAGAGCTACCAAGCCAAAGGAGAGGTGCCTCCTACGGGAATCACGGCCCATTCAACAAGATCTACGGCAGTCTCCTGGGCCGAAAGAGCCGGTGCTACGCCTGACCAGATCTGCAAGGCAGCTACATGGTCCAGCTATTCGACCTTTCTGCGGCACTACAGGCTAGACTTACTGTCCGCTGCGGAGCAAGCCTTCGGCAGGAAGGTACTGCAAGCAGTGGTCCCACCCTAGGGTAAGTTACTCGGTTATCCTCTCCAAGGTTGTCCTGAAAGGCGATAAGAGAAAGGCCTAGTTAGACTTACCGGTGACGGTATTTCTAAGAGCCTTTCAGGACAACCGCTATTTTCCCTCCCTAGGTATTTGAATAAGAGTGTTTTAAATGTCTATCATGGTTTGTTGTGGTTCTTCTGTGCTTTGTTTTCCAGTTGTCGGAGACCACAATAACTGAGGCCATGGTGGAAGAGGAGGGATCTTAAAGGATCATGTGTTTCCTAAAAAGTGGGCGGAGCTGCGCTCTCTCCAAGGTTGTCCTGAAAGGCTCTTAGAAATACCGTCACCGGTAAGTCTAACTAGGCCTTTCCTGACAATCCTCTCCAGGCTGCGGTCATCCCTGCTGCTTGTGCACCTTTTTTCTTCCACACTTTTCCCTTCCACTTAATTTTCTATTAATGTGCTTTTGATACAGCACTTTGGGAACATTCAACTTTTGCAATTACCTTTTGAGGCTTTCTCTCCTTATGGAGGGTGTCCATGTTTTTCTGCACAACTGTCAGGTCAGAAGTCTTTCCCATGATTGTGATTCCTACTGAACCAGACTGAGACCATTTGAAAGGCTCAGGAACCATTTGCAGGTGTTATAGTTGAATTAGCTGATTAGAGTGGGACATTTTGAGCCTAGAATATTGCCCCTTTTGACAATATTTGAATTTTCTGAGATTGTGGATTTGGGGTTTTCATGAGCTGTAAGCCATAATCATCGCAAGCCGCGATTTGTAATCTTGCTTTGCATGTAATGAGGCCATCTCATACAGGGTTTGACAAATTTGCTTGGGATCTAGGAGCCAGCTAAAGTTAGGAGCCAGAGAACGTGCCCTGTCCCGCCAAGCTCGTGCACAGAAGCGAACACATACGTGAGTAGCGCCCGCATATGTAAACGATACTCAAACCACACATGTGAGGTATTGCCGTGATTGGTAGAGCGAGAGCAATAATTCTAGCCCTAGATCTCTTCTAACTCAAAACATGCAACCTGTAGAATTTTTTAAACGTCACCTATGGAGATTTTAAAGGGTAAAAGATTGTCGCCATTCCACGAGCGGGCGCAATTTTGAAGTGTGACATGTTGGGTATCAATTTACTTGGCATAACATTATCTTTCACAATTAAAAAAATAAATAAAATTGGGCTAACTTTACTGTTGTCTTATTTAATAAAAAAAAGTGTTTTTCCCCCCAAAAAGTACGTTTGTAAGACCGCTGCACAAATACGGTGTGACAAAGTATTGCAACGACCGCCATTTTATTCTCCAGGGTGTTAGAATAAAAAATGTGTTTGGGGGCTCTAATTAGAGGGAAGAAGATGGCAGTGAAAAACACACTAGAATTGCTGTTTTACTTGTCATGCCAACGTCCACCACAAGATGATATCCTGTCTCCATGCGCCTGATCCGGTCTGCCACGCTGGCCTGTAATTTAGGCCGCGGCTTTGCGGCCTTCTGCAGGCCCAAGCTTCCCTGGGCGCCAGGTCGCTATTTCTTGTCGCAATTGCACTCGGGTTTTGTCGAACCCTGATCTCATATATTGGTTTCATCTTTTAAGTTGCATTAGTGAAATTTAACTTTTGCGCGATATTCAAATTTTTCAAGTTTCACCTGGTAGATGTGAACTTAAAGCGGTCCTCCACCCTAAAGTGGAGTCCCGCTGATCGGAACCCTCCCCCCTCCGGTGTCACATTTGACACCTTTCAGGGGGGAGGGGGGTGCAGACACCTGTCTAAAGACAGGTATTTGCACCCACTTCCGGCCACACGCTACGGGCGAAAGACGGGCATTCCCTCACATCCCGTCTGTCGCCCGTTGTGTGCTGGGAACACTCGGCTCCCAGCACACAGCGTGTGAGCCAATCGGCGGGCGCAGCGCGACTCGCGCATGCGCCGTAGGGAACCGGGCAGTGAAGCCGCAGCGCTCCACTTCCTGGTTCCCTCAGCGTGGATGGCGGGGGGAGCAGCAGAGTGACGAGCGATCACTCGTGCTCTGCTGCGATCGGCGCTGGACTCCAGGACAGGTAAGTGTCCTAATATTAAAAGTCAGCAGCTGCAGTATTTGTAGCTGCTGACTTTTAATATTTTGTTCCCATGGCACATCCGCTTTAACCAAGAGTTGCAACCTTCAGTACAGTCTTCACATTCAACATACTTCTAAAGTGTCAAGTTCCTAAAGGTTCTCCTGCAGACTCTTACTGCATAAGGGATATGCCAACCACTGGAGAGGTAAGTCCTCATTTGTAGGTAAGAAAAAATAACACTGTTGGAGATCAGACACCTAGAAAACCAGGGGCTGAGACTCAGACCACCAGGTTCAGCCTATAACATTTGGGTGGAATTCACCCGTATGTTGACTGTGCTTTGCTTTTCCTCCCTTGTCTGTCACCTTTATGCTTTTCAAAAGAATGAACCAGTAGTACGCTGTGAGGGGATCGGTCCAAGCACAACTTTTGCAAGGGTATTGGAGCTTTCAAAGCGACTTGACATGACAATACACGCTAAGGCAAACAACGCTTAGATGCCTGTCATGCATGGCTGCCTGCAGTTTAGTGTAGAAGTGTTTTAAATGTGGAATCCTAATTTATTGCTTTTAACACCAAATTGCAGAATCTTTTCCAGCTAGCTCTAAACTATTTTGTTTGGCTAAAGGACAATGTCTGTGGGTATGTGTGTAGTGAAATGCCACCTCAATGCACAGTAACCAAATAAGCACCTATGCTATAGCATCAAATATAGATATGAACTCAAAATTGTCAACACATGGTGGTGGTTTAAGGTTTTTGACAGTCTATTCAAGGTGAATGAGCCCTAATGCTTGTGTAGTTCATTCCATGTGTAATGCTCAGGGGGTGGCAGGAGCTGCCATTTCCATTTGAAAAACGTGGTTTAGTAATTTTGTCCAGCTTAAGAGTATTGATGGCATTTACCATGGTGGTACTGCTAATAGAGGCTTTAAAGAATATGTAAACCCAACATTTAATATTCCTGATATGTGACTACTGTACCATGTACTTGTATGAAATATCCTGTTTGTATTGCATCCTTTGTGTTGGTCCTTCTGAATTTTTATTAAAAAATGAGCACACTAAACCGAACACACCGTAGTCCGTTCTCTAGCTATGCTGGGAACTCGGCCTGCCCTCCAATGATCAGACTTGTCTACATCCAACCTTCTGGGTGCAGCACCCCATCTTGATTTGGTGATGTGCATGAGAGCAGCAGGTCTCTCCTCGGCTCACATGGCAGCGGGAGCTGTTGGCTCCTGCTGTTGTCAACCACAGCCAGTAAGCCAATGTGAGAGCAGAGGGTTGAGTTGCGCTCAGTGTGTGAATGGACAAGGAGCATCCATAGCAAGAGGCTTGCTATTGGGGCAGGGGGAGGAGCCAGGACCGGCAGCGGGGGACCCAAAAAGAGCCATATTGGGGCTGCTCTGTGCAAAACCATTGCAAGGGGGCACGTAAGTAGAATAGTTTTGTTTAAAAAAAAAAAAAAAACCTTTAGAATGACTTTAAGATATTTTCTCCTTTTCACCCTTTCAGGCTGGATTTACACCTGTTTATTATATTTTGTTTTAGGCTACAGTATCAGCTGTCTCCTCATATGCTGCCACAGAGCCATGAGCAACAATTGCCTGCATTCTCAAATGATCTCCTTCCAGAACCATGGATGCTGATAAACAACACTGCTGCCATTGAAGATTTATTTGGGTAGCTATATTTTAAATGAAAAATGTGCATTTGAGTTGGCATACATGATAAAAATAATCCTGTTGGACATTATTAGTTTCATAAAAGCTTTAAACGCTGCAGAATTAGTATGAAGTTGGTATTCCATTTAAAGTGCATGAACAGTCACATCAGTTTAGTTCTGTGGAGAAAGTTAATGCTATGATAAATTCCACTGTGCAGGTGATCCTTGCACATTTTTGAATGCGTTGCATTGTGGCTCTGCCCTTTGGTCCGGCTATTATGAAGACCCTATTCAGGAGTACCTGGCAGTGTTAATTTTGGCAGCAAATTTCATTTTTAGTCTTGATACTAAAATGGCATTTTAGTTCTAGTCTCATTTTAGTCTTCAATTCATCATATTTAGTCGACTAAATCCTCAGTACATTTTAGTCGACTAAAACTCATTTTAATCTAAAATGTAATGGGTGTAATTTATTTGTAATGCATGCATTAGTGAACATTTCTCTACAATTTCCAAACTCATTATATACTGCTGGAGTGAAAATCTCATGTTATTGTATTGAGGTATGAACATGCACTACAGACCAATGTTAATTTTGAAGTCAAATTTCAATTTAGTTTTAGTTGACTAAAATGTTTTTGTTGACAAAATTAACACTGGTACCTGGATGATTTGCTTCTAATGGAGAAATTAATGGATAACCTCAAGGAAAGTGTGCCCCAGACAGTGCAAGTCCTGCAGGAATTTGGCTGGGCCCTCAATTTTCAAAGTCTCTTGTTTCATCATGTGAAGTACCTGGACACTTTTCTAAGAATAGGCTCAACTCTTCAGTCCAAGATGCAGAAGTTTTGTTTCCAGGAGCACCCCTCTATACTTTGAACAAGGGTGATGGGCTGATGTCTGTCTGTTTTTTGTTTTGTTTTTTTTTGGCAGTACTGTATATAATTGTAAGACTGTTGTAGCTCAACATCATGACTGTCAGACTCTCATTGAATCACCCCATATGTCTGAGCCCTAAACCAGTTGGCCCTGACTAGTGGCTATGCAAATCGGCACTAGAATTTGTAAGATTTTTTTTTTATTTTATTTGTTTTCTTTCAAGTGCTAGTGGGCAGTTCTTTACTCCTGTCATGGGATATGGTCGGAGGATGGCTGAGGACTCAATGTTCTGCAGAAAGCCTTTATGGCTCAATTTCAGTGGCATTCACCAACATGGCAAGTCCACTTAAGTCGCCATTTCTTAGGCCAACCTACTGTCATCCAGACTGAACCACAAACCAAATCTGAAGATCGAAGCACCATACCAGTATGGTATTTGGACACCGTCCAAAATGTGTGTTTCAATCCTTTAATCAAATACAACATCCAATGTTTCAGGGGCCACACATCACCCCCTTCATCAGGGCTACAACGTGTGAAAACATAAAATTACTAGAAAGACTCACAATATTGTAATTTGTACATAGGATCCGAATACATCTAAATATGCATACTACATTTTTAGTAGCAGTGTTTATGTATAAATGGTGGTCTCCTGTGTACATAACACCTAATTACTCTCATCTCTCATGTGCTAGAACCTACTAATGATTAACAGATATAAGCAGTGTTATTAATTTAAGTAGTCACATATTTAAAACTTAAAATCATGCAAAATTGTCTTAATCCCATTTATAAATTGCTTCCAATTATGGAAAGACCCTATATACATATCACAATTTCTGATCCTAATGGCCTAAAACATAAGGGCCATTTAAAAATGCAGGAATAAAAACTTTGGTATATATGGTAAATTCAGTACAAATGTGTTTACCTTTGATCAGCTGGCATTAACGCCTGGAAATGGTAGAGGAAAAGGTATTGCTATGAACAATGAAAACAGTTTTTGATCTCTTATGACTAATGCTGGTTTTGCACGTGGGTGTATCTGCGGTTTTCATGTGCTGTGGTACCATAGACTTTGTATACATTTTTTTTCTGCAGTTTCTGAAAGCACACCAAGGATGCAGCATGCATCGAACTTTCATGAACTGAAACTAAAAGCACACAACCTAATGGGACCATGGCTAAATCCATGGGTATACAGCACAAAAATGGCTGACATGCCTGTGCTGGGACCAACCTGCGGCACACAAGTGTGAAACAGGCTTTATGCTGACTGAATAGGTAGTTCAAACAAGTTGGCAACATTCAGGTGCTGGTTTAGGCTACGTCCATTCTTGCTGATGTGATTTATGTGTTGTGTTTTCACACATATACTGCTACCACTCTGTCATTCTGTTTAATGCATATTTAGTGATGTACAAACTACTGAGGTGTGGGGGTTTTTTTTTTTTAGTTTTAATTGTTTTTTTAAATCCTGCTGTAGACCTGATGAAGATGGTGTCGTTGCGCCCATTATGATTGGAATAAAACCACTTTGTGGACTTATTATTTTTATACTTTGGCGTGGTGCTCTTGATCTTTAGTATTATAAGTATGACTTTAAAAAATAAATTTATACTCTGTGGATGCAGCATCGATCTGAATGGGAATATGCAGTTTGAAATCCTGAATGTGTTGTAATATTCAGCCACTGTCTATGTGGCATATTGTGTGGAATCTTTAAAATGGTTCTGTATCTCAACCAGGGTGCCATCAAGATCTCGTTTGCTTGGTGCTTCTGGATTTCTTGCAAAGACCGACTATAATAATGCATCACAGACTTCAAGGTACAAATTGCTCTACAACTTTATTTTTTTATTTTAGCACCTACTGTAGCTAAAACTTGAGAAATCATGTTCTGCATTGACAAGTGGCCATAAGGGTAATAAAATACTGTTGAATATTTCAGGCTGCCTTTTCCCGAACCAGCTCCTCCAAAACAGGGCTCTGCAGTGACAGGGGTCAGTGTTGGTGTTGATACAGAACTGGATTTGTTGGATGTCGAGCAGTCAAAGCGCAGGTTGGTATTTCCCAATATGTTCAGTTGCAGATCTTTTCCTTCAAACGTTTGGGCTCGGTGCTCTTCTTGGTGCTCTTGTGGTAAAAACTGATTTAGAAGAAAGATAGTTCATCTACATTAGTAGACTTTGCAGCCTGAAAGTAGGTAACAAATTTTAAGTGTTATCTATATCATTATGGTTTTCATTACTCCATGACAATCCAAGAGTTTTGTTTCATTCTAAGGACAGGAAGCATGTACGTAAAAGTCCCTTCACCACCACCAATATCCACTGCATTAAAAATGAGACTGGCAAACCATTAATCACCATAGAGGAAAAATGGAGAGACTGTGTGGAATCTGTATTCCTTCTACTTCTCCTCCATGATTGTCCAGGCCAAGAACATGTAGAGATACATTTAGTTTAATCCTCTGAAAGAACTTTATGCCTAAAGATTTTTACGTAGCACTAGTTGGCTAGCCAAGATGTGTGCTAACCTGCAGATGTGTTGTGGATGCAAAGGTTGACTATGTCAATTTATGTTGAGCGGAATGTGGTTTTAAATACTGAAGGGGGGAGGCTTGGCAAATATTTGCAAAACCAGAAGTATGAATTTTATTAATCCATTGGGGAAACTGTCCTTTTCGATGGAACTCCAGGCAGCTGGCTGTATCATTTTGTAAAAGATTTAACGCCATTTAAATTTGAGACCCTTACAATTTCTTCTGCTTGTTTAATGTCCTAATTTGTAGTTTGTCATGCTTGATGTCCACTGTCAGTATTATCCTGTCATTCTCTGTTAGAATAGCCCCCTGTAACCGTATGTAGTAAAGATTCTATTACAGGAAGAGTAGTTGTAACGAACACCTCTTGGGTGTACTACAGACAAGTAGCTAAGGTTCTCTGCACAGAAATGTTGAAACGGCACAGCTCAACAAAATCCTAGTTGCTGCTGACTGGAGAAGGTTATCTGGGATCTCAGAAGTCAGAATATGTAACCTGTTTTCTGGTTACATAACTTGTGTTAAAGGGTCACTAAATGAAAAAAAATGTTTTGCTGAAATGACTGTTTTTTGGGTATAGAGACATAAAAGTTAACGGATTCCTTTTAAAAATGATTAAAAATTGAATTTAATCTATCATATAATGTGCCTCTAGTTTCACTTTCGGTTTTAAAGGTACATACATGAAGTTCCGGGTGAGAGGTGAGTCGGGAAGACTCACAGAACAAAAACAAACAAATCCAGGGCAGTGTTTTGTTTTTAAAATGAATCTGATTGGTTCTGAGGAGTTTTAGACACACAGTAATGACAGCTTAGACCACCGTGAAAATCTCCCAGTGCCATGGTTATAAGGAAACAGGCAACCAGGAAGTGTGGAGATCACAGCAGAATTACAGCTACTTCAAAGCAAAAAACTAACAATGAGGACATGAAACCAGTACTGCAGTAAGGTAAAGGAAGCTATTTAGCTAAAAAAAAAAAAATTCCTTTAGTGACCCTTTAATTCCTATGTGCAGAGCCAGTATCAGACCCTCTTTATCTCATAGGATCCAGTGAGGGGGACACCAGCATGTCTCCCAGTCAATGCTTTGAGTGTAAGGGCTGCTTCTGCCCTGCCTAGCTTGTGTGCTGCTACGTTCCTAGACTTGGAGTGAATGTGGGGAATGTGGGACATATGCCTGCGTTCTGGACACACTTTCCAGAAAGCATACAGCCCTAAACTTAAGTACGGCTTCCGAAAGCCCTGTATGCGCAAAGTCTTGGGTTTTAGGCCTCGGTCACATATTGCATTGTAGAAACACGTATTCTTGCACTTTATTTTTTTGAGGCAGTTTACAGGCTTTTTGCGTGTGGTGCATAGGGCAGCCCATTCACTCGAATGGGCTGCCCTATGTGCGTTGGTCGTGCCAAAAGATCAGAGACCACATTTTGGCCCTGAGGCAGGCATAATTTTTACATGCATGTTTTGCCACGTGACAGTAGTGGCAAAATCTCACCATATTTGGCATGCCATTGAGGATGATTCTGTGTCCTAAATGCTTATGATTTGGAAACCTGGGCAGAACTGCAGATTCCTAATTGACTGTTTTTTTTTCTCTTGACCATGCTACAGATGGCCTGTAATTTTAAAAGGGCTTTCCCTGCTTTTTTCAAAATATATACTTTGGAGGTATCCACTTTTCAGTAAGAGGACCACATCCTATATTTAAGTTGTATAAATTAATGGAAACAAAATATTTTTTACTTTGATCTTTTTTTGGCATCCACATATTATTCAGAACGAGAACTTCAGTAAAACAAAGCTGCCCCCCCCCCCCTTTTTTTGCATCAGGGTCTACCTTTTTTTTTTTTTTGTTTTTTAGTTTGGCTGCTGTCAGTGGAGCAGGAGGTGGAAGAGGTATGGAATAAATCTGTCCCCCCCTGCTGGAGCAAGCATGTAATTGATTGCTAGGACACTGATCCTAGCACCCAATGGACCTGTTGCAGTACACTGGGGGGGGGGGGGGGGGGGTTGAACACGACCATAGCCCTAGCTGAAGGCTGGATGCAGTTTTGTAGTGGGTTAGATTTGGCCCATAGGCTGTAGTTGGCAGACCACTTGTTCAGGCACAGGTTTACTTTCTAAATCCGATGGATGATCTAAGGCCCCTTTCACTAGTGGGCGGTTTTACCCCGCTAACTGCCGAGAAAGGGTTAAAAACCTCTGCAGAGGCGTTTTGGCGGCGGTATAGACGCGGTTCCCCATTGATTTCAATGGGCAGGAGCGGTATACACACCACTCCTTCACCACTCCAAAGATGCTGCTAGCAGGACTTTTTTTTACCGTCCTGCTAGCACACCGCTCCAGTGTGAAAGCCCTTGGGGCTTTCACACTGGAGAGACAGCAGCGACTTTTTCAGGTCGCTTTGCAGGCGCTATTTTTAGCGTTATAGAGCCAGCGAAGCGACCCAGTGTGAAAGGGGTCTAAAGCAGGGGTAGGCAACCTTTTGAGCACGGTGTGGCAAAAAATGTTTTTAAAGAAATTGAGCGTGCCCATTTCATAAGCAAAAATGTGAACATCATGCACTCAATCACGAAAAGGATTTTTAATAAAATAAATGCTGTAAACTACTTTTAGTAGTAAGAAATTAACATCCCGCACTCATGCCTCAAAACAGCCCCAATTCCTTCAACTCCACACTTCAGATCGGCCCCAATTCATGCACCTTCACACCTCAGATCACTATCCCCCTGCAAATCTATACCACTCTCTGCTCTTCTGTCCCACCGCTGAACCCCCCCTCTGCTCTTCCACCCCACCCCTTCTCGCCTCTTCAACCACTGTACCCTCTTATCAATGATATGCGTAAAAAGGCAGAGTGGTGAAAGGAAGCAGAGATGAGACTCCTCTACCTGTCCTGGCACACATCCTGCTCGTCTGGAATGGATGCGCAATGATGAGCTCAGGGGCATTTTCTGAAAGCAGTGGGCCTGTGTGCAGCATCATAAGTTGGGGCCACCGCAGCAAAAGTTAGGTGTGATTTTATTTTTTATTTTTTTGCAGGGGTTCAGTAGTAAGTAGGGTTGTCCTGATATCACTTTAACCACTTCAGCCCCGGACCATTTTGCTGGTCAATGACCTGGCCACTTTTTGCAATTCGGCACTGTCGCTTTAACTGAAAATTGCGCAGTCGTGCGACGTGGCTCCCAAACAAAATTGGCGTCCTTATTTCCCCACAAATAGAGCTTTCTTTTGGTGGTATTTGAGCACCTCTGAGTTTTTATTTTTTATTCGCTATAAACAAAAATAGAGCGACAATTTTTTTAAAAATAATATATTTTTTTTTACTTTTTGCTATAATAAATATCCCCCAAAAATATATAAAAGTTTTTTTCTCAGTTTAGGCCGATACGTACTCTTCTACATTATTTTTCTTTAAAAAAAATTGCAGTAAGCGTTTGTTGATTGGTTTGCGCAAAAGTTAATACGTCTACAAAATAGGGAATATATTTATGGCATTTTTAGTAATGGCGGCGATCTGCAATTTTTATCGTTACTGCGACCTTATGGCGGACGCTTCGGACACTTTTGACACATTTTTGGGACCATTGGCATTTTCATAGCGATCAGTGCTATAAAAATGCATTTTTTACTGTAAAAGTGTCACTGGCAGGGAAGGGGGTTAACACTAGGGGGCGATCAAGGGGTTAATTATGTTCTCTCATTGTGTTCTAACTGAAGAGGGGTGGGACTGACTAGGGAAAATGACAGATCAGTCATTTCTCCCACTGAAAGGAACGGGAGCTGTGTGTTTACACAGCTCCCGATTCTCGCTCTGAAACGAGCGATCGCGGGTGATCGCACCCGCCGGGCACTCACATAAGCACCAGGGGGTGCGCGCACCCCTAGTGGCTGCAATGCAAAATAACGTTATTACGTGATTTTGAGCAGCCAAGCTGACCTGCCACAGTAAAACTACGGTGGGTGGTTGGCAAGCGGTTAAGACAGAGTACAAGTACCGATACTTTCCCCCCCCCCCCCCCAAGTACTCGCCGATGATGATTACCGATACTTTTTTTTACACAGATTAAGCATTACTGATAGGGGGCACTGATAGATGGCACTGATGAGGCCCTAATATGCAGCACTGATAGGATTAGGTGGCACTGATATGCAGCACTGATAGGTGGCACTAAGCATTACTGATAGGTGGCACTGGCTGGCACTGAGTGGGCACTGATAGGTGGCACAATGTTTGCTTGGCACTGATAGGTGGCACACACTGATTGCTTGTCACTGATAGGTGGCACTGAGTGATGAACATTGATGGCTGGGCACTGATGGGTGGTACTGAGTGATGAGCATTGATGGCTGGGCACTGATAGGTGGCACTGAGTGAGCACTGATAGGTGGCACTGAGTGATGAACCTTGATGGCTGGGCACTGATAGGTGGCACTGAGTGATGAGCTTTGATGGCTGGGCACTGATAGGTGGCACTGAGTGAGCATTGATAGGTGGCACCGAGTAGTGAGCACTGATAAATGGCACACACTGATGGCTGGGCACTGATGGGTGGCACCCACTGATGGGTGGCACGCACTGGATGGCACTGAGTGATGAGCACTGATAGGTGGCACACACCGATGGCTGGGCACTGATAGGTGACACACACTGATGGCTGGATGGGCACTGACTGGATGGCATTTATGGGCACAAAAGTATATATTTTTATATGCTGCCTCTACGACACCTTGGTACACCCTGCACTTGGCCTCAAAGCAGCAGCGGACATCTTGTTACACCCAGCCCAAACTACATGGGCTGGGTGTAACAAGATGTCCGCTGCTAGCATACTGTGGCCGAGTGCTGGGCAGTGGCGTATCTAGGGTATGGCAGCCATGGCAAGTGCCATGGGCGCCATATGAAGGGGGTGCCGTTTAGTCCCTGGGCAGCAAAGCAATTCCCATGGTCTGAGGGTCTCTTCTTCAATGGCAGCGCTATCCCTGCTGCGTTCAGCCACAGCCTCCCGTTCTCCCAGGCTCTCCCTTTCCATCTGATCAGATTGGCAGCGCACAAAGGAGGAACATCAGTTTCTCCCTCTCCTCTGTGAAAATTGAGGCCTTGAGTGATGAAGAGTTCATGACTTCCAGTATTGGTTCTGCATTTACCTGGCTGGCATCGGCTAAGAAAGCAGCCAATATGCCTTGGAGGGCAGAGGAGGGATAAGGGGGTCTAATAAACCCCAGATTTCTCCATAAATAGGATATGTCACTACCCAAGGTATCACAAGGGATCAGGGATGGACTGGCCATTGGGACTACAGGGAGTTTCCCGGTGGGCCGATGGCTCAGTGGGCCGGCTTCAGTGACAGCGGCCTGGGAGTTTCTCACTTCTGCCTAATCTTGTCCCATGAGGGGGGGGGGGGGTACCAAACTGATTCTTTGCCCCAGGAGAAATAATGTCTAGCTTCCCCACTGGTACTGCCTATAAGAGTACCAGTACCAGCCGTTCTACTCTAATAAAGTAAAACGACTAGTGGCTAGTGAAGGGGGAGAGGTGGCTTGGGTGGCCGGGGGGTGCGGGATTTGTCCGGCCGCTGTGGGAGAGACCTGTCAAAGTGGGCCAGTCTGGATGAAGTCCAGGGCCAAATTTTGTCCCAGTCCAGCCCTGCAAGGGATGATAAATATCACTAGTTTTGTTGGCTGTTTTTTTGTTAAGGTTATCTGAAAGATGGGTTTCAAATGTGTCGACAGGGGCGCAGTTTCAGTGCTTGCCATAGGCCCTATTTTCACTAGATACGCCTCTGGTGCTGGGTGTACCAAGATGGGCGTCGGGAATTTCAAAGCACTGACTGTAATAGCAACACGGCACGTCACTTCTGTTACGAATGTGACGGCTCCGGCTGCCGATGTGGCTGCCCCCTGCAAGCTTACCCGCCCCATGACTCGCGCACCGCTCTGCTCTCCGCCCCGGTCTCCGCTCTGCTCTCCGCCCCGGTCTCCGCTCTGCTCTCCGCCCCGGTCTCCGCTCTGCTCTCCGCCCCGGTCTCCGCTCTGCTCTCCGCCCCGGTCTCCGCTCTGCTCTCCGCCCCGGTCTCCGCTCTGCTCTCCGCCCCGGTCTCCGCTCTGCTCTCCGCCCCGGTCTCCGCTCTGCTCTCCGCCCCGGTCTCCGCTCTGCTCTCCGCCCCGGTCTCCGTTATGCTCTCCGCCCCGGTCTCCGTTATGCTCTCCGCCCCGGTCTCTGCTCTCCGCCCCGGTCTCTGCTCTCCGCCCCGGTCTCTGCTCTCCGCCCCGGTCTCTGCTCTCCGCCCCGGTCTCTGCTCTCCGCCCCGGTCTCTGCTCTCCGCCCCGGTCTCTGCTCTCCGCCCCGGTCTCTGCTCTCCGCCCCGGTCTCTGCTCTCCGCCCCGGTCTCTGCTCTCCGCCCCGGTCTCTGCTCTCCGCCCCGGTCTCTGCTCTGCTCTCTGCCCCGGTCTCCATCCCCTGCTCGCTGACTTCGCCCGCAGACTTCCTCTCTCCTATCCCAGCCAGGTATTGGCAAAGGCATCAGGAGCATTTGCGCGAGTACAAGTACTCGCGCAAATGCTCGGTATTGGTCCTGATACTGGTATCGGGACAACCCTAGTAGCAAGTGACACAAAGGGTTAGGAACAATTTCAACAAGTTTCCCAGAAGCTCAACCGTAATTCCACAAACTGTCGCCTGATTGTGGTTTTCTCAATCGGTGAAATCACTTTTCTGAGATTGGTAGTGGCACCAAGTGAGTCATCTTCCTCCAGATGGTGGGCGGCACTGATTGGCACTCCTCCTGGAAATGGGGACCATCCCCCAGCCGAATTGCACCCAATCCCTTCCCCATCACAAAAGCTGATCACAGCTGCAGCACAGTTGGAGACCCAAACAATGTTTTACAATGTGTGGGGGCACAGTGCCCCCCTCAGTGCAGGTGCTGCATGGGGAACTCTGAATATGGAATGCATTAGTGTCTCACTGACACTTCCCTGTGCTGCTCTGCTGATGGGGAGGGAGTGGAGTGCCATAGAGGGTTTTTTTTTTTTTTTTTTAATCAGAATGAAAGATACCTTCATCCACCTTGCTCGAGTGGATGTAGGAATCTTCCTCACCGACATTGTATTCAGACTCTTTGCTACCAGAATACACTGATCAGCTGCATTCGCTGATCCAACAAGGCTTTCCGACTTTTCTGTTCAACAGAAATGAATCTAACTCTAACACATGGACTGAAATTCACCCAGTCCCTGCTGAACAGGCCAAATTTAGATCATGTATGACCAGCTTAATCCTTCTTTGTATTTAGCTCATGCATAGTAAATTGATGGAAAAAGTTAAACTTTTTAGCATTTTTCACACATTTTATTTTTGACACCTGTAGACAAATCTAGATTGTCCTTTTTGGTAGTTCATATGTTCGTTAATCTTTTTTGTATTTTCTTGGAGATGGGTTTTCTCTAACTTCCCCCTTTTTAAGTAAATTATAAGTGGACTCTGGGCTGGTGCTGCCGCTTTTGCATGATTAAGGATATAGAGCCCTTAATATATTTAAGCAAACCTTTCATAAAAAACTTAAAGGGTGCTATTTCTGTCCTGAAAAGGCTAGTTGCCTGGCTGTCGGTCCTTTTTGAGGTATGGGCATTTTAAAACTTTTTTTTTTTTTTTACACTGGGCTACGTTGATGAAGAGCTATATCCATGGGACAAGTTGATAACAATTGGTAAATTATTTGTAGCTCATAAGCCAATAGCTAGAAAATGGATGTCTCCTAATAGACCAGTATTTGAGGAATGGCGTTCTCATGTAAATGCGACAATATTGATGGAACAGGGGTAGAATAGATATATTGGTGAAGTTTTGGGGACCCTGGGTAGCAGCTCCAGCACTGGCCTTTTTTCTTTCTGGCATCCCCTAGAACATCATATAAATTATCTATGATGTAATAGGTGGGCAAATACAGGTTGGACAGGGTGCTTTATAGTATATGGGAGGGGTGATGATCTGGATGAGTGGGGTGTGTTTTTTTATTTTTCCACCAGGGTGGAAACTCTGCTGTTGGTACAGTCATGGAGTCATTTTTCTTATCTAGTACCGATATAGTCCCTTTGCCCCTATTGTTTTGTTCTTTTGGGCCTCCGGGTCCCCTTAGTCCTTCTATTCAAAATTGATCTCCAGGATGATGGTACTATAACTTTTTGCTTATTTACATTAAGAGGCTTATGTTTAAATCAGTCATGGAGTGTAGTGGAAAAGAACAGTCATTGCTAAAGTATTGTAAGATGGGTGAAGTGGGAAGATTTATGGGGATGTTGAACCACCGATCAGTTTTAACATATTACCGAATGATTCTGTACATGTCTGTCTTTTTAGCATTCTTATTTCCTCTAGCAGTCATTACAAATTACAGCATTTTTATAGGTTGGAGTGTGATGAAGCTGTTCTGCAGAGGCGGCAAAAGCAACTAGACTATGGCAAAAACACCATTGGCTATGGACGTTATCGTCAACAGGTACCCAAGTAAGCCCAATGGAATGTAACTTTGTTTTTTTTATTTTGTTTTTATTTTTTTCCCATTTCTTTCCTAATTTCTGGTTTACTGGAATAGTTCAAGATCCAACTTTGTCATGTTAAAGGTTTTTCAGTTTGAGTTCTACAACAGAGTTTATGCATTGTTCTATTGACACCAACACAAAGATGTTCTAAGCAAATCTAGCTCTATTTGAATCCTAGATATAGCAAAAAACTTTTTATCAGCCTTTTTGGGGGGGGGGGGCAGCTTTGGTGAGCTATCGGGAGTCTAAATATACCCCTGACATCTTCCCTTTGAGACAGAGAAAGGGACCGAGGACACAGATGTCCCTTTCTCTGTAGCCTCAGCTGCAGTGTAAAGATGAATGGACAGAGGCTCCTCAATTCTTAAACTGAAGCATTGTAAGTAGGGATGAGCCGAACACACCCCCCCCCCCCCCCCGTTCGGTTTGCACCAGAACCTTCGAACGGAACGAACAAACTTTTAAAACCCCACTGAAGTCTATGGGACTCAAACGTTCAAATTCAAACATGCTCATTTTAAAGGCTAATATGCAAGTTATTGTCGTAAAACGGGTTTGAGAACCCGGGTCTTGCCCCAGGGAACATGTATCAATGGAAAAAAAGGTTTTAAAAACGGTTGTTTTTTCTGGAGCAGTGATTTTAATGATGCTTAAAGTGAAAAAAAAATTGAAAAATTCCTTTAAATATCGTACCTGCTGGGTATCTATAGTATGCCTGTGAAGTGGCACGTGTTTAGAACTGTCTCTGCACAAAATGGTTACTATAAGAAAAAAAAATATTTAAAACTGCTTGCGGCTTAAATGTAATGTCTGGTCCCTACAATATGGATGAAAATCATTAAGAAAAAGAGCATGGGTTTCCCCGCCCCCCAGGTTATTACCAGCCCCTTTGGCCCTATATACTTAGAACAGCAGTATACAGGCGGTGCAAACAAGACAAAGACTGTAGGTTTGTTAAGTAGAATCTGTTTGTAATTTTGAACTGGTACTTTTTTAAAGTGCATCTCCAGCCAAAAAATCTATTTTTAAGCTTTTCTGAAAACCTAGAGAAGGGTTATCACCCCTGTAACATTTGTTTTGCTGTCTGTGCGCATCTGTTCAGAAGATTGCAATTCACTTTGTCCCAATGACGACAAATAATTTTTTGAGAATTTTTTTTTTTTTTTTTTGTGAAACAAGGATTGGTGATAAAGCATCAGTGGACAGGAGACACCTCTTACAGAAGAGAATTTCCCTTCCTATGGGTAGATTTCCTCTCTATTCCTGTTGTCTCCTTCCGTTTTGCAAGTAGGAGTTGTTTGTAACTTGGATGTTTAAAAGTAGGGGCCTGCCGTATATACTCTGCAGAAATTTGGGCCCTAGGTGTTGGTGTTGCCACAACACTGTAAGCCCTCGCAGTTAGTCTTGGTGGGCGCTGGAACGCCCTGCTGTAAACTATTATATCAAGAATTGTAATTGCATACCATTAACCGTGGTAGAAAAATTGGGGCTTTGGTGCTGGTGCCACAACACTAAGTCCTCGGTTACTCTTGGTGGGCGCAGGAATGGGCCCTGCTGTGAAATATTAGATCAAGAATTGTAATTGCACGCCCCTGTTAAACGGGCAGAAAAATTGGGCCTTAGGTACTGGTGCTGGTGCCACAACACTGCAACCCCTCACAGATACTCTAGTTGCAAAGTATTGCATCAAAAATTGTAATTGCACGCCCCTGTTAAACGGGGGCAGAAAAATTGGGCCTTAACCATTGGTGACGGTGCCCAGAACCAAAAATGTTCTTACAAGCGATCATTGAGGAAAAAGGATAGTCACTCAGCATAACCGCATAGGCAGTCTTGAAAGGGATCTGACATTTGAAGAAAAAGTATTCAGTTACATCAGCATTAGGTGCTTGGTAGCTGGTGGTGATCCAAGCCTGATTCATTTTTATGAAGGTCAGTCGATCGACCGAGTCGGTGGAGGCGCACCCTGTGATTGGTTACAAAGCCTCCAGCAGCACTGAATGTGTGTTCTGAAAGAACGCTGGATGCAGGACAGGCCAGTAGCTCAATTGCATACTGTGCAAGCTCTGGCCAGTGATCCATCCTCAAGACCCAGTAAGCCAAAGGATTTTCGATGGGGAAAGGTGTCCAAGTTTGATCTTGCCCCTAGGTATTCCCTGCACCCGCAAGATGAGGTCCGCAACCTTACTCTTGTAATGTGGATCAAGAAGGGTTGCTACCCAGTAATCCCTCTGCTTGATAGCACGAATATGAGGATCCTTCCGCAGGCTTTGCAGGATCAGGGAGGCCATACAGTGTAGGTTTGCTGAGGCATTCGGTGTGGAGTCCTCTGGGTCACTGAGGACGACAGGATCTGCAGCCACCTCATCCCAGCCACGTACAAGTCCATGGGTTTCTTGAGACTGTAATTAATCCCTTGAAGACTGCTGCTGAGTGCTAGGCTCCACCTTCATGCTGACACAATCCTCTTTCTTTTCCTCTGTGATAGGCGGGCAAGCAGGAACACTGTCTGGATAAAGGGGGCTTAGAGAGGTAAGGAAGTCCTCCTCTTCCTCCCTCTGTTCTGCCTCAAGGGCACTGTCCATTATTCCACGCAGCGTGTGCTCCAACATGTGAATAAGAGGGACAGTCTTACTGATGCATGCACTCACTGCTCACCATCCTCGTGGCCTCCTCAAATGGTGACAGGACAGTGCATGCATCCCTGTTCATGGGCCACTGGCATGGGGGGAAAAAAAATTCAGCTCCCCTGCTGCCATATTGGCACAGATACTCATTGATGGCCCTCTGCTGCATGTGCAGCTGCAGCAGCATGGCCAACGTAGAGTTCCACCTGGTGGGCATGTCAGATTAGGCGGTTCTTGGGCAGGTTGTATTCCTTTTGGAGGTCTGCCAGCCGAGCACTGGCATTATATGACCGTTGGAAATGCACACAGACTTTCCTGGCCTGCTTTAGGACCTCCTGTAAGCCCGGGTACCTGCCCAAGAACCGCTGCACCACCAAGTTAAAGCGGTAGTTCACCCTCCTTCACCTCATTATTCCATTACTTTCGGCATCGTAGCGCGAGCTACGGTATGCCGGTCTTAAATTTTTAATCCCCGTACTCACTGTGCTATTGTTGATTGAAGAATCCGACTCCCGCGGGGAATGGGCGTGCCTATGGAGAGGGAGGATGATTGACGGCCGGCTCTGGCACGTCACGCTCCCCGAAGACAGCCGGATTAGGTCTCGGCTATTCACAGCGCCTGCGCACAGGCTATGCGCAGGCGCCGTGAATAGCCAAGCCTATTTCGGCTATTTCCGGAGAAGCGTGACGTGCCAGGGCCGGCCGTCAATCACCTTCTCTCACCATAGGAACGCCCATTCCCCGGATTCTTCAATCAACGATAGCACAGTGAGTACGGGGATTAAAAATTTAGGACCGGCATACCGTAGCTCGCGCTACGATGCCGAAAGTAATGGAATAATAAAAAAAAACCATTTTTTTTTTTTTTTTAACAGGGTGAACCCCCGCTTTAAGGACATGAGCAAAACAGGGCACATGGGTCAGTTGTCCCTGTCGCAGGGCGGAGAGGAGGTTGGTGCCATTGTCGCAAACCACCATTCCTGGCTTAAGCTGTTGTGGCGTCAACCTCTGAGCCTGCCCCTGCAGAGCTAACAGAACCTCTGCCCCAGTGTGGCTCCTGTCCCCCAAGCACACCAGCTCAAGCACCGCATGGCATCTCTTTGCATGTGTACCTGCGTAGCCCCTTGAATGCCTACGGAGCACCGCTGGTTCTGAGGACACATCGGCACAGGAAGAGGCCACAGAATAAGAGGGGGTGGAGGAGAGGAGCGTCACAACCAGTAGTAGCATTTTGGATGCGTGGTGGCGGAACAACCTCCAACACTACGGTACCTTGTCCTGCGTCCTTCCCAGCTGCCAGCAGAGTCACCCAATGCACCGTGAAAGATAGGTAACGTCTCTGTCCATGCCTGCTGGACCATGAGTTGGCAGTAATATGCACCTTACCACTGACCGCCCTGTCCAGCAAGGCATGGACATTGCTTTCCACATGCCGGTAGAGAGTCGGAATCGCCTTCCGTGAGAAAAAGTGGCATTTGGGAACTTGCCACTGAGGTACCGCACATTCCACAAACTCACGGAAGGGGGCAGAATCTACCAACTGAAAAGGCAACAGTTGAAGTGCTAGCAATTTAGCTAAGCTAGCATTAAACCCCTAGGCGTGTGGATGGCTGGGAGAGAACTTTCGGCACTGCAGCAGCTGGGGAAGGGAAATTTGCCTGGTACAATCTGATGTTGGTGTACCGATAGTAGATTGCCCGCAAGTACTTGGCTGTGACACACCTAATTCTACACCTTCAGTCCTATCCGTGCAGGCTTCAGAGAGGACTGAGGGTATAGTGAGGTTGGAGATCCCAGCTGTGATGAGGAGCAAGGAGAGGTCCGCTTTGTTCTTTGGTGTGGGTCTTTGAGGTGCGCTTGCCAACGAACTGCATGGCAGGTCTAGCATGTGGTTCCCAAGCGGGTGATGTTTTGGCCATGTGAGATACGCTTGAGACATATGTTGGAAATGGCAGTGGTGCAATCTGATGCACTCGTCTCAAAAAAAGCCCACACCAAAGAACTTTTATAATAACGCTGAGAGACAGCAGCGCCCTGCACATGCGGAGCTCTGCGTTGTGATGCAGTCGGTGTGCTGCCCTTATGCTGGCCCCTGGAGGGCATCTTGCCTCGTTGATGTGCCTCCCTCCTCCAAACTCCTCCTCCTCCTCCTCCACCCTGTAGAAAACCTGGCAGTATGCTGCAGCTGGGGGAACATGACTGCCAGATTGCTGTCCTTCTTAGGAACCCCCTCTCTGGGCTCACGTTACTGCCTTCCTCTAGCTGTGTACCATCAGAGCCTTTAAAACGCTGCGCATCCTCCTGCAGCATGTACCCAACACTGTGGTCAAACAGTTCAGGGGACTCCTCAGGAGGACATGGTGGGGCTAGGGAAGGAGTGACTGATGCCATTGAGCAGAGGGAAGAGGCCGCGTTGGCAGCTGCTTTGCCAAAGTACCCTGAGCCTAGGTGAGAGAGGACGGCTTGGTCATCCACTCTAAAAAGTCTTCGGCATGTTGCGGCTCAACTTGACCAGCTGCCGAAAAAAAGGATGAGCGTGTCCCATGGCCACGTGCTGATGAGGATGCACCGTGTCCACGACCAGCACTGTTGCCTCTAAACGCAGAGCCTGCTTGCCCTCTTATCGGCTTGTGACTCTCTGCCTCTCCTTGTTGTCCTTCCAGACATACTAATGGCCTGCAGGGAGATGTAGCTGCACAAATACTGACAATACCTGCTGATCCCTGCCTGTGGTATTAATATGAGCAGATCCCTGCCTCTAGGAATAAATATGAGAAACGCCAGCTTTAGGTGCACAATGTGCAGAGGACAGACAGTACACACCACGTAGCTTTAGGTGCACACTGCAGAGGACACACACAGTACACCACGTGAGAATACTGCAGCTAGCACAATTACCTGCCTGTCAGTATATGAGGAATAGGGATGAGCTTCGCGTTTGACTCAAACCCATGTTCGACTCGAACATTGCCTGTTCGATTGTTCGTCGAAATTCAAACAAAACGGGTCGTTCGCACCAAATTTATGTGACGCGTCACGGGCCATAATTCACTGCGGCATTGCGCGCTGATGATTGGCCAAGCATGCACTATGACCCGCATGCTTGGCCAATCACAGCGCGCAAAAAACGGAGAGCCATAATTAGCCAGGGTGGCTTTGGCCAATTATGGCTCAGGGCTTTAGCACACGCCCCACACTATAAAAGACAGCCTGCAAGGTGGCCTCGTGTAGTGCGTTGTTAATGAGAAGATCCAGTGATCAAGTCCCATTAGAGACGAAACGTCGGGAGGCAGCGTTCTGACGTCACCGCATCACGTGAGGACCCGGAAGAGACGGGTGCACGCTTCTGAGAGCCGGCCGGCTGATTTTTTTAATGCTGTTTACCTTCATGATTGATGTAAGTGCGCACAATCTTTTTTATATATTAAACCTTAAGTGATTTTACACTATGCAAGTTTCCCTTGGTTCCTTTTTTATATCCTGGAGTACCGTTACCCTGTGTTTGATTGGGATACTGGCGAATACCTGGCTGATCATACCAGACGGATGTTATAAACTACACCCTTAAAGAGGGGGTTCACCCTAATAAAAAAAAAATGTTTTAGCATTAAATTAGGCATAGTAGCGCTAGCTACAGTATGCCTGTATTTATTTTTTTAGCCCCGTACTCACTGTGCAATCGTATAGATAAGATTCCGACTCCCCGCAGGGAATGGGCGTTCCTATCCAGAGGGAGCATGATTGACGGCCGGCTATGGCGCGTCACGCTTCTCCGGAAATAGCCAAAATAGGACTTGGCGCTTCACGGCGCCTGCGCATAGTCTGTGCGCAGGCGCCGTGAAGAGCTGAGACCTACTCCGGCTATCTTCGGGGAGCGTGACGTGCCATAGCCGGCCGTCAATCATCCTCCCTCTGGATAGAAACGCCCATTCCCCGCGGGGAGTCTGAATCTTATCTATACGATTGCACAGTGAGTACGGGGCTAAAAAAATAAATGCAGGCATACTGTAGCTCGCGCTACTATGCCTAATTTAATGCTAAAATGTTGGTAATGAGGGTGAACCACCGCTTTAATGTGGATGATGGATGTCACTCCTGTATTTCTGCTGTTTGATCTCCTTGAGATCTTTGGCTCTGGTAAGGGTCAGTGTTTGATGGTGGTGGAGGCTCTTGTTCGTCATCAACTGTACCTTGTGTGGATTCATTTTGCACTTTGGGCTTACTATCCTTACCTTCGTCTATTATTGGACTTTGTTTATTATTTTTCAATTTTTCAATTTACATACATTCTGTGTATATCTTTGATATTCATTGTATGCTGATTGGATATTCACTTTGTATTGTGTCCATGTCACTTTATTGGATAATAAGCATTTTTTGTCCTGTTTTATATAGCGCGACCCCTCTCCTTTTCTTATGTATTTTTGATGTTGTATAGCATTTTTGAGTCACCGCTTTTCTTTAATAATTTTTCACATATGGTATGCGCACTTTTCCTTTGTTTTAGTTTGTAGAATTAGGTGTGTCACAACCTAGTAGTACATGCGAGCAATCTACTATCGGTACACCGATGTCAGATTGTACCAGCCAAATTTCCCTGCCCCAGCGCCGAAAGAAGTACACTCCCAGCCATCCACATGCCCAGCGGTTGAATGCTAGCTTGGCGAAATTGCTAGCACTTCAACTGCTGCTTTTCAGTTGGTAGATTCTGCCCCCTTCCGTGAGTTTGTGGAATGTGTGGTACCTCCAGTGGCAAGTTCCCAAACGCCACTTTTTCTCACGGAAGGCGATTCCAGCTCTCTACCGCCATGTGGAAGGCAATGTCCATGCCTCGCTGGACAAAGCGGTCAGTGGTAAGGTGCATATCACCGCTGACTCATGGTCCAGCAGGCATGGACAGGGACTTGCCTTTCTTTCACGACTGTCCCTCTTATTCACATGTTGGAGCACACGCTACGTGGAATAATGGACAGGGCCCTTGAGGCAGAACAGAGGGAGGAAGAGAGTACTTCCTTACCTCTCAAGGCCCCCTTTATCCAGACATTGGTCCTGCTTGTTCGCCTAGCACACAGGAAGGGGACGAGGAGGAGGAGGATTGTATCATCAGCATGGAGGTGGAGCCTATCACTCGGCGTCAGCAGTCTTCAAGGGATCATTTACAGTCCCATGGACTTTTACGTGGCTGCGGATCCTGTCGTCGCCAGTGACCCAGAGGACTGTGCCCCGAATGCCTCAGCAAACCTACGCTGCATGGCCTCCCTGATCCTGCAAAGCCTGCGTAAGGATCCTCGTATTCGTGGTATCAAGGAGAGGGATCATTACTGGCTGGCAACTCTCCTTGATCCACGTTACAAGAGTAAGGTTGCGAAGCTTATCTGTCGCAGAGGGAGCAGAAGATGAAACCTCTTCGGGAGGCCTTGCAGAAAGGTCT
This sequence comes from Rana temporaria, assembly GCF_905171775.1. Taxonomy (NCBI): domain Eukaryota; kingdom Metazoa; phylum Chordata; class Amphibia; order Anura; family Ranidae; genus Rana; species Rana temporaria. Next base: position 224,850,804 of record NC_053491.1, on the reverse strand, counting down.
GTGCAACGCGTTCCCAGAACCGGGGGATTACCCAATCCTGGTCCTGGAGTCACAGAAGGAGCGGTAGAGAAGGTGGCCGTCTGACCGATGCGTTCAGACAATTTTTTAGTCCGCAGCCCCAAGGTATGACAGGTTCCAGCAACCATCGCCAGCGTCTGGTTTACATGGTGCGGGAATACCTAGGGACAAGATCAGACTTGGACACCTTCCCCACCGAAAATCCTCTGGCTTACTGGGTCTTGAGGATGGATCACTGGCCAGAGCTTGCACAGTACGCAATTGAGCTACTGGCTTGTCCTGCATCCAGCGTTCTTTCAGAACGCACATTCAGTGCTGCTGGAGGCTTTGTGACCGATCACAGGGTGCGCCTCTCCACCGACTCCGTCGATCGACTGACCTTCATAAAAATGAATCAGGCTTGGATCAACACCAGCTACCAAGCACCTGATGCTGATGTAACTGAATAATTTTTTGGAAGTGTCCGATCCCTTGGAGACTGCCTATGCTAATGCTGAGTGACCTATCCTGTTATGCTGACTGAATATCCTTTTCCTCCTCAATGATCTTGCTGATGGCTAGTAAGAACATTTGTTGGTTCTGGGCACCGCCACCAGTGCCTAAGGCCCAATTTTTCTGCCCCTGTTTAACAGGAGCATGTAATAACAATTTTTGATGCAATACTTTGCATGTGGCTCTTTGCTGCGCTCCAATTACAGTATCTGTGAGGGTTTGCAGTGTTGTGTCACCAGTGGCTAAGGCCCAATTTTTCTGCCCCTGTTCAACAGGGGCGTGTAATTACAATTCTTGATCTAATATTTCACAGCAGGGCGTTCCAGCGCCCACCAAGACTAACTGTGTGAGGGCTTACAGTGTTGTGGCAACACCAACACCTAGGCCCCAAATCTCTGCAGAGTATATACGGCAGGCCCCTACTTTCAAACATCCAACTTACAAACGACTCCTACTTGCAAACGGAAGGAGACAACAGGAAGTGAGAGGAAATCTACCCCTAGGAAGGGAAATTCTCTTCTGTAAAAGGTGTCTGCTGTCCACTGATGCTTTATCACAATCCTTGTTGCACAAAAAAAATATTTTTGTTCGAAAAATCACAGAAAGTGAGGTGCAATCTTCTGAACAGATGCACACAGACAGCAAAACAAATGTTACAGGGGTGATAACCCTTCTCTGTTTTCAGAAAAGCTTAAAGATTTTATGGCTAAAGCTACACTTTAAAGAAGTACCATTTGAAAATTTACAAACAGATTCTACTTCACAAACCTACAGTCCCTGTCTTGTTTGCACCGCCTGTATACTGCTGTTCAAAGTATATAGGGCCAAAGGGGCTTTTTAATGACCTGGGGGAGGGGGCGGGGAAACCCATACTATTTTTCTCAGTGATTTTCATCCATATTGCAGGGACCAAACATTACTGTAAAGCCGCAAGCAGTCTAAATTGACTTTTTTCTTATAGTAATCTCATTTTTTGCAGGGACAGTTCTTAACGCGTGCCACTACTATAGACACCCAGCAGGTATCAGCAGGTATTTAAGAATCATTAAATCGCTGCTCCAGAAAAAACGACAGTTACTCACTGTGTAACTCTAACTTACTAGCCTGCCCTCTCCCTCCAAGGCCGACTTCCAGGCGGCCTTTTTTAGTGTGGGGCGTGTACTAAACCCCCTGAGCCATAATTGGCCAAAGCCAATTATGGATGCCCAGCCTCAAAGGGTACCTTGGCTAGATGGCTGAAGTTAGCTATTCGGGAGGCCTAATTACATGCAGGTGTGGTGCCGCCAGAAGGGATCTGTGCTCATTCAACACGAGCGCTTGCAGCCTCATGGGCAGAGAGCTGGTGCCACCCCGGAGAAGATCTGCAAAGTGGCTACGTGGTCAAGCTTCAGCACGTTTGTGTGGCATTACAGGTTGGACCTCATTTCTGCCAGTGACCAAGCGTTTGGCAGGAAGGTCCTACAAGCTGTCGTCCCGCTCTAAGGTGGTAAGTCTCTGGTATCCTCAAGGTGCTGTCCTGAAAGACGCCCTGGGAAAATTCAAGTTAGTCTTACCGATAACTTGTTTTCCAGAAGTCTTTCAGGACAGCAACGACCCGCCCTATTGGTTTTGATGTGCCATGCTGTGACTAACGTATGTGTTTGTGTTCCAGCCGGGCCGGAGGTTTCTCTGTGACAACTGAAACGTTCTGGGGAGGGGCCTCTCTTTAAAGAATTGGGAAGAAGGTGTTTCCTGAAGGAGAGGGAGGAGTCGCTATCTCTCAAGGTGCTGTCCTGAAAGACTTCTGGAAAACAAGTGACCGGTAAGACTAACTTGAATTTTCCTTTACAACCCCTTTAAGTCTATCACCTTATGGATCAATTTCAAAAGTATGACCACCCAGACAAAAAAGCCGCACTATGATTCAGCATTTGTGTGTGTGTGTGTGTGTGTGTGTGTGTGTGTGTGTGTGTGTGGTCCTTTTAAGTCTAGAGCCATCTAGTCAAAAAAAAAAAATAATGAAGAAAAACCAATATAGTATAGGTAAATACATAATGAATGAGAACTAAAAAAACAAGTAATTACATAGCCATTAATAGGTTGCCTCTTGAGAAGCTAAAGGCACATTATACCAGGTCGATCTCTACCTCTTGGGCTGCCTTGGCTACAAAGTATCGGATCTACTACATCAGGAGGCATCCTTTGGATGAAAAATTATATACAGTTCCCACAGGCATTCACTGGCTACAGTGCCACCTTGGGACCTCGTACATTTTTTTTTTTTTTGTTCCATGTAGTCACCATGAAATGGAAAAGCACAGCCTTGTATTTTCCTGATGATTGTTTATTTGTCCCTTTCTGCCATGCAACACTGTAGAAGGTGTTCTAGCCTTGACCATTTTCTGACCCTCACAGGTTGGCAAGTTCTCTGGTGTGCTGTCATGAGTACATGGAAATATACTTGATTTGTCAGGTGAAAAATAAGTGAATTGTGCCAAAAAATGCCTTGATCTCTGTGCTTCAAGTGGTTGAAAACCCTTGCATACTGTATACACAGTGAAATCGCTGGCATCAGATGAAACCAATCCACCCTCATAAGTTGAAGCTTTTTTTTTTTTTTTTTTCTTTAGATCATTCTAAAAAACATCAAAAAATCATTTCTCACCTCTAGCAGCATAGTGCAGGGATCTGAAGTCTGTTGATCACAGTAAGGGGGCTCTGAGCCCTGATTGGAGAGAAAGGACACACCCCCTTCACGAAGAACAGGCAGAGCTGAGGATATTTTTTCACAGGCTGTGTGCTAGCGCTTCCCTCCCTAGCGGAGGAAGGAGACGGCAGAGAGAAATCGCTCTTTTGGATAGACAAGTACACAAGAATGTGCTTTGTTCATATTTCATGTTTTAGGTTTATAACCATTTTAAACCATGCCATACTTAAATCGGCTTAAGACGATTTCTTGGAAAAACAGAGGTTGGATGGAATGCAAACGGTAAAGACCAGGATCCTCTGACTTTAATAAGGCCCTGTTGTAAACCAGTCTGGAGAATGAGAAATACATAATTGTCAAGAATGGGTGTAGTAACCTGTTTTGACTTGAACTGATCTCCCAACGCTATTCCTGCTCTATTGCAGGTATCTTCTTGAAAAGTGGTTACACAGATGTAAAAGAAGCCAATTGGACAACAAACAAGACTATATTGTCAGGTCCAGAGGGCCAATAAGACACACTAGACCTTCTAAAATATATGGCTAAGATCTAGATAATTTAGATCTAATAAATCGCAACTTTCTCCTATCACCTTCCAGGACCTCACACCTGAGATGAGAGCTCCTCTCCACAGAAAAAACAATCAATTGACAGCTTGTTATAAGTCCCCACCCTTCCCCTTGATCACTAGTATTGATTGTGTTTTTCTCTCGAACACAGCGACGTGTTTTTTGTTTTAAAGACCGGGGATGGCTTAATGGTACCCCTGTTGAGACAGTTTTTAGGGAGGCCGGGAGGGAGGGCGAGCCATCGCTGTGATGCAAAAACACCGCCATTAAGCTGCTCTCCACTTCGGGTTTTTCCTAGGAGGAAGCACTGAGCTCCAAGCCTCTTTCTGAACATGACCACATCACAGGAAGTGGGCGGCGCCGCAGACACAGTGCAACCCGGAAGTGTTAGGACGCCGGGAGACCACGTGGAGAGTGTTGTGGAAGTGGTCGGCTTTCTGTACCAGCCCCTCCAGCGGTACCAGCAGCCCAGGACCCAGCCAACCTCCTCATGGAACAAAAGGACGGGAATGCGACTGCAGGTAGATCCAGGTCTGGGATCGGTGAGTACAAACCCCCCTTTGAAAGAGAGTGAGAGGTCCTGGCTTTCAGGGGTCTGTGATCCCGGGGCCAGCCAGAACAGGAACTGGATTTCACTTCTCGCCTTACCCTTTTCCCTTCCCAGTACAAACCTGCAGTCTTGGGGGAAGACAGAGTAATGTTGTGCATATTTGTTGTGTTGTATCTCTTGTCTTCCAGAATCCCCCCCAGTGGAACCCAGGAGGCCCCAGATCAGAGCTTTTTTTCTCAGAAAATTGGTGCAGGAACTCAACCATGACCCGTTCAGATTTCACAAACCGTAGAAGGGTCTTAAAGGGGCATTAAATACCAGAATTGCATTACATACAGAGTGCATAGTTCAGGGGGTTACAAAGCTGTCACTTGTAAACACAGAAACCAGACTTCTGTATTTACAAGTGATTGTGGTGAGCAGGCACCAAAGGGTCTGAGCCAGAGGTGGTGGAACCGAGTTCCCCCTGGAAAAAAAGCCCTGCCCCAGATAAACAACCTCCTGCCTCTACAGGGCATAGCTCCTCTAAAGATGAAGATAAAAATAAAAATATGGGTACTGTAAGGATAAACTCCCACTCAAAGCCCTTTTGCTAAACATGCATTAATACTTTAGCAGGGAAGGGGGCTGCTGCAATGATGAGATGTCTCAACTATGCAGACGGAAATGCCGGCAACAGTCAAAGCTTTCCGTGAAGCTGCCAGGCAGTCAGTAACCCAAGGTCCACAGAGGAGCTTATCCCTAGAGAAGGCACATCCTCCCAGGAAAGCCTCTTCTGAATGGGACCTGGTGCCCTACCCTCACAATCACTCCCTCTAGCCCAGGTAGAGGAAGAAAAGGAGGAAGGTGAGGATATGGAAAGCCAGACCAGAACACAGCTCAGAGGGGGAGTTGGATCTAGTCCTGTTAAACCAAATTCAGGAGGATGCATGATTAAAGAGATGCCCCTTCACCCTAGAGGGACTGGATGGACTCCTGCAGGGAATATAGGCCACTGAGGAGATTACAGAAGCCCCTAGAATTACTTCATATAGGGGGCTGAGCAAGGCTCAATCCAGGGTGTTTTCCACTCCATCAATCCCTAAAGGGTCAGGGCCAGCTGCTATGAATCTGGCAGGTAGCTTATGATGGTGCATTTAGAGGTTTTTAGCCCTTCAAAGGCTGCCTCCTAAACTTTTACCCATAGGGTGGGGCACCCTAGTGAACATATTATCCTTGAGGGGGTTGCTTATTGGGTACAACATCTCTACAAGCTCCAACCTATTTCCTCCTTGCACTGCTCCTATATCTATCAGTGTGTAAGAGTTAATCAAAACCTCTTGTGGCTTGGGCTACAAACCACACGTGGGCTGTATGAGAAGCATAAAATGCTATCCTGCAACCCTTAATTGAGGGGTTCCTGGTGCAAACCTCTATGTAAACTAGCCTGTATTTAGTGTGAAGCCCTACAGGTGTCTGATTGCCTCCAGGCTAAGATTGTGATCACCTCTTCCTGAGAGACTTAATTGATCTCTGGGTCTGTGCTTGTTAAGACCTTAGATGCTTGGGAGGCTTGGACTCGCTCCCACCTGTGTGGACCAGCTACACCTACTTGGACCTATGCAGTAGTAGAATAGCAGCTACCATTACTGTGGTTTAGTGACACACCTCAGATTTCAATTTGGAACTACCATGTTCCTTCACTGGTGGGTGAAGGATTAGTATCTGGAGTTCAGGCTATGCCTAGGATAGATTGTTGGTCTGATCACACATCAGAAATGCACAACTTTGGAAGTTTGTTTTGTTTCTTTTCTGTTAGATAACAATCTTATATCTCACTAGAAATGCATAATATGTGACTGTACACTGCTGCTTATCAGAAACGCATAACATTGAATTGTTAGTGACCCTTCTATTATATAAACGTACACTATTGCTAATCAGAAATGCACAACATTGAATTGTCAGCGACATTTCTGTTGGTCATATGACTCTACAAGGTTGCTATTCAGAAACGCACAACATTGAGTTACTGTTGGTGAAATTTCTGTTGGATACATGACTGTACACTATTGCTTATCAGAAACACATGACATTGAGTTACTGATGGCGACATTTCTTCTGGTTATGACTGTACACGTTTGCTAATCAGAAACGCACAACATTGTATTGGTAGTGATATTTCTGTGGGTTACGTCACTGTACACAGTTGCTATTCAGAAACGCACTGCATTGAGTATTCTTTTTGCTAGTGACATTTCTGTTTAGATGACTCTACAAGGTTGCTATTAAACACATTGAGTTGTCAGCAACATTTCTGTTGGTCATATAACTGTACAAGTTTGCTAATCAAAAACGCACACCGTTGTATCACTGGTAGTGACACTTCTGTGGGTTCGGTGACTGTACACTGTTGCTATTCAGAAACGCATTGAGTTTTTGATAGTGACATTTCTGTCGGTTATATGACTGTGTAGTGTTGCTAATCAGAAATTCACAATGTTGAATTATTGTTGGTAACATTTCTGTCTTGCGTCTATACCCTGTTTTTTATCAGAAGTGTGTTAGTGCCACACTCTGCCGGTAATGACTGCACGTGGTCTAGCACCAGCAATGCACAGCTGAGGTCGCATGTGTCTTTTCTGTTGTCATACTGGCAATGTGACTGCGTTTTTTCGTGATAATCAGAAATGCACAATATGTGTTAGTATAATTTCTGTTGGTTATATGACCGTACTGCGTTCGGTATCAGGAATACACAACACCGAAGTCGTTCTTGTCCTCCTGTCTTGAATCTATTACCTTTGTTGTACATCAGAAAAACACAGCAGTGAAAGGCGTCTGTGTCTTCTGTGTTTAATTGCTCAGATAAACACCATATTTGCTAGTGTCCTTTCTGTTGGATGTATGACCTCTAACCTATTAAACATCAGAAGCACACATTTGAAGTTTGTCTGTTCTCTTTGCTTAGGTTAAATGGTATCTTATTACGTATTAGAAATGCACAACATTTTAATTTAGGGTTTGTGTTTTCTCTGTTCTACAGGTGACTGTATATCAGAAAATACAACAGTGAAGGCTGGGTGCGTCTTCCTGTTTTGTATTCCATATAAAGCTTGAGCTTGCTACCTTTCAGAAATACAAGATTTATGACCTGTATATCTGTTATATTATATATTTGTCACTCTTATTTCAGACCTTATTTTCCATGCACATGGAAGGAACAGGATTTCTGACTGCAAAAGATTCAGTCCTTTACATTCAGGCATACCAGAGACATTCCCTAGACCTGAACCCAGTAGGGTTATAGGACACCGGAAGAAGGTGATAAAATCACCTATCATGATTTTTTAGTAGGAACTAAGGGGTTATGCTCATCGGAGTTTTATGCCAAGTTTACAGCTCGGTATGTATCCTTCATGTCACCCCCTGGACGAACTGGATGTGACTAACCAATATTTGTCTTTTACTCCTACTATAGAATTAATTCCCTGTAGTAGGGATCTGCTTAACTTAACACTCATTGGTGCTTGGAGTGGATTATGGTTTCAGACACCTGATATTTATGAAATAGTTACTCAGTTCTTACCAGGCTCCTTTCTGCGTAGTTTTAATGCATCTACCTGCAGGGTTATAAGGAGCCTATATAGAACACTTTCACATCTGACATGTCAGCATTCAGATGGGAAGAAAAACAGAAGTTTGGTATGCTTGGTTACATGACGACAAAGCCTGGGGAATGCCCAGGGGGAGACCAGGCTTACTTGCCGACCAGCTTGCAGAGCAGCCGGTTGACCTGTCTAACAGAGTGCGTTGGAGACGGGGGTTTTGTCCGCACGCGTTTGCGGGCGCATGCGAGAGCCGCCCAAGGCACCCTGTGATCTGTGGTCCTGGCACTGAACAATGAGTGTCCCCAAAATGGAGGCACATACATTCTAATGGATGGGGACAGGTGGACTGAAGGGGAGCCACCCCTCGAAGGTGCAGGAGCACACCAAACACCCTGCTTGGTTACATACCAGTCCTTTGAGCCCAGGGAATAAGCTTCCCTTAATCTATTATCCTTAAGTGGGTTTTTTTCATTTTCACCATGGTTATGGCAAACAAATAAAAAGGGGACCCACAAGGAATGTCTGTCAGAAGGCCTTTTTCTAAACCATTCTCCTGAACAGACTAGTGGTTTAAAACCAGATGTTCTTTGTTGACCAACGTAGTTCCTTGTTTCACAGAACTAATCTGATTAGTCTTTTTGGTGGTCCTATGCAGCAGTTACAGACATTGACCACGATTGCTAGAATGTTGACAGTCAAGCTTTTTATCTTAAAAAAAATTCACAGGCTCTCAGATTTTATCTTTAAGAGCCCATGCCACCTAGGTCCTGCATCCGAAGAGAAGGCAGGGGCATAGGTGGAGCAGACCTGCAGGTCAGTTGCATGATCCAGTTAGGATACCTTCATCACTCACTAGGGAGTGAAGGTAAGAAACATTCAAGTCAAAATCTGACATTTAGCAGAAAGGCTTTGCAGGCAGGGGTCCCACCCTAAAGTAGGCCTGTTGGTTCCTTTATTATCCTCTCAGGTGTGCCGTCCTGGAAGGTGATGGGAGAAAACCTACGTTGGACTTACCGGTAACTGTATTTCTACAAACCTTCCAGGACGGCAGGCCTACTTCCCGCTCTATGTGGAGGGAAAGATGAGCTAAATGCTAGATGGTAAGTTCCTATGTGGAACGATGTCCTTTGTGAACCAGTTCAGGACTTTATTACATACTGGGGATCAAGGGGAAGGGTGGGGACTTATAACAAGCTCTCAATTGATTGGGTTTCCTGTGGGGAGGAGCCCTCATCTCTCAAGTGTGCCATCCTGGAAGGTTCGTAGAAATACCGTTACCGGTAAGTCTAACGTAGGTTTTATTCTACTAAATCTGGATGGTGGCTTTTGAAAGCTTGTCTGATCAAAATGGATGCATTTAGGGGTTGTAGACCCTCAGGGCTTTTCACCTTTAATGCATTCTATGCATTGAGGTGATAAACCTTTTGTGCTGCAGCACCCACAGTCCCCCTTTTTCTCTTACCGGAGCCATTCATTCCAGTGATGGGGATGAGCACAGCAGCTGCGGTCTCTGGTCCTCATTGGGTACATGGCTCCTGCTATAATGTCAATCAAATCCAGTGACACGGGAGCCAGGGGACGAGGTCAAGTTCTGCTGTCTGTGTCAATGGGCGCAACAGCAAGACTCAGGAGCGCGCCCGCACAAGTGCCCCTTTCAAAAGTGGCCATCCGAGTGGGTATTCGAAGAGGAGCCAGGAGCACCATAGGGGACCCCAGAAGAGGATTGGGGCCACTCTGAGCAAAACTGTTGCACAGAGGAGGCAAGTAACATTTTTGTTTATATTAAAAAATAACTTGCAATCCCTTTAATCTCTCTCCACCATAACACTCAGACCTCTTGCTTGGGTAGAATTAGTTCTGAGACCCTCACATGGTCAAACAGCTGTTGCATTAGCAGCTCTGAGCTCTTATTTATATTAACACTGCCACAAATATGGAATGATTTTGAGGGCCAGTGACTCTGCTACATCATATTGCACTTGCTCTGCATTGACCCTGCAGACTCTACTTTACATTTTTTTTACTTTTTAACCATTTCTTGTACAGTCTCTTTCTCATTAAGGCCACATTTATACCTGCAAATTGGCATGGCAGCATGTATATTTCAGAAACCCAGACAGTCTGTATCCAGGGCCGATAACATTTAACCGCTATGCGGAAATCACCTGCAAGTGAACTGCTTCAATTGGCTGTGGGAGCCAGTAGCATCTCAATGCTTTTAATGGGCTGTCGCATGTACACTCTGGTCAATATGCAAGTGTAGCCTAAAACAATATTTTAAAATGGTTAACCTGAATAATTGCATGCTCAATTAGAAATAGAAAATCACCTCTGAAGAAGCTACTGTAGTGTAAACTGTTACATTCCTGTCTGCTTGTGGCTGTGAGTGATGAAGCCATCTGAACACTCTTATTTTGACTTGTACTGGAGCTGTACTTTTCCCCAGTGACTTTCTACTGCTTAGACTGTTCCACCAGCTAGAAAATCTCTGCACAAGGTGAGACACGATATTCCCCGTGTGTATATGTATATGCATATATGTATGTGTGAGTATGTAGCTTTTAGCGTTGGACTGCACTTGCCCAAAAGTCCAAAGTGCTGGGTAGGCATCAGGGTCTAATAGCTTATGCAGATTTCCTTCTTTCTCAATGGCTAAACAATGCTCAGATTACCTTTTTAAGAACAGGTCTCAAATTAGTTGGCAGGTTTATTATAATGTGTGATTTTTGTTTATGCAGATATGAAAGGGAGCCAGGAATTCACCCTCGTACACCCAACAAATATAAGAAATATAGTCGGCGGTCATGGGACATGCAGATCAAACTTTGGAGGCGTGCTCTTCATGCTTGGGATCCCCCTGAAGAGCTATCGTTTGAGTAAGTCTCCCATGCATGTTTAAAAATGCCCTTTTATTTTTTTAATTTTAACATGGTTATTTAACCTATTTGATCAAAGGGTGTTGCAAGTGTGGTAATTGACCTAGGGCACAAGGAAAGATTATTAGCATGGTGAGGATTGTAGTGTTAAAATGTGGGCGTAATAAGAATGTAGGTGGAGACCTTTTTTACTTGCTGTTGTGCTAGTCCGCTAGTGGGTAAAGTCTTGCTTTGCAACTAAGGTACTGTGTTTTCAGTTTACTCTTTTAAAGTGATTGTAAGTGCGGATTTAAAAAAGTCATCGGGGCATATGCGCGGACCTGTCCAAGCTAGTCATGCTTGCGTAGTACTCCACACATCTCCCAAGACTAAACAGCATTGCAGCACTGAATCTCTGAGGCGCCCCTGCCAACTCTACACAAAGTCAGACTGTGACTGCCACCCGCAATGGTTTACAACGGCGTTAAGCCAAAGTTTAAGCCAAGATGTCCTGGCCAGGATATCGTCCAAGATGGCCACGCCTGCATCTTCCCGGCCCTCTCCCCCATGCACCACACACCAGAGCCGACCCGGCTTTCTACAGCAGTTGCTGAAGGAGTCTGACAGTTTGACATTTACCCCCTGGCTTTCCATGAAAACGCAACCAGACCTGATCCATTAGTTTGCGCAAATGCTCACAAGGGTCGTTTGCAAAGTAGTCATCCACAACTCGGTGTTGGAGCAGAGGATGGATGAACATTATCTTTTTACAGGCATCCATGCTGAGGAACTAGAAATTATCCGTGAGGAGAATTTAACCTTTCAGGCCTGCCTGAAAGATTTTGAGAACACCATCAAAGCACTTTCAGGAACTTGCACCCTCAGTCCCCATGGAAAGACTTGAAATGGACAGAATACACAGATTCCTAGCACTGTGACCTGAAGATGGCCCTCCATGGGATACTGTGGTAAAACTCTACTTTTTCCGCACTAAGGAGCAGCTAATGATGGCATCCCCCAATAAGGACTCATCGGTGTTACAGGGTCACCAGTCTCGGATCTTCCAAGAGCTCTCCCAGATGCAAATCTTGCAACATCTTATCGCTGGCCTTTTCCCTTTGCCATCCATTTCTCTTAAAAGGATCCTCCTACCAAATGTAAATCTGCAGAAGACCTCCAGGCCACACTTCAAGATCTTCACCTCTTGCCAACTGAAACTAGCCAAAGGATCTCCATGCGGAGCAGCCTCCAGCTCCCCCAAGAAGATGCCAATCTCCTCAGTGCTATAGGCTTCATCCAGTGCTAGCAAGTGAGGCCACTAAATCTCCCTGGATCTGGCCCCAAAGAAGGCTCCATGGACTGACACTCATCCTGATAACGAGGGGTATCCCACGACCCCCCCCCCCCCTGTTTCACTCTTTCTTTCTCCATTTTGCCCACCTGGCAAATTCTTTTGGTGATCCTTCCTGAATGGTATCCATGCACTGTTCTCCCCACAATCCCTTTTTGATATTCTTTCTCCAGTACCTTTTTTAAGTAACAAATGCTGTTCTTTGCTAGCTCCATGCCTACATCGCCTCTGCCTTTTTACCGCTTACCCTCCACCTTCCTTTCACAACCCTCCTTCCCCTTGTACTGTTCCTCCTCCTCTGCTTGTAATGGTTTACTTACTAGCAGTATTTGGGTGACTCGAGGACTGTGCTTTGGCTCCGATCTCTCCTCCCACGTAGATGTTCTTTATTCCTCCTCCACCAAGACCTCTGTCCCCTTTTGCATCTACAGCCCTTGACCCTCCCTAAAGCCTTGCTCTCCTTACTGGCCAAGTTGGGTTAGGAGATTCAGGTTCACCCTAGCTACTGAAATCGCCTAAAGTCTTGACTGCCACCTACCACATTTCCATATGTTTTCTTTATAATACCGCTAGTTTTGTATTTTGCATTTCTATCTAGACCTAGGGGCTACCATGCCTCTATTTACTTGGGCTCATCCTTACCTTACACTTGGTGGCTTAGCGTTTGCTGTTGCACCCCATAGTTTACCACTACTTGCTATATTACCTCCCAGGGCAAGCCTACTACCTTATTAGCCCACAATGGTTCCCTAGCCATCGGTGTGGGATCCCTATGTTATGTGCACAGTTGAGATTTGTTTACATCATTACTATACTATGTTCTGTATCTTTTTATAGGCTGTTGCAGTCCCAGAGACCGTTCACTGCCCCCCCCCCACCTAGTCCTTAAGCACCTCACTTTTTTTTGTTTTGATACTCAGAGTTTTTTCCAAACTTAAGCTTCTCGTGCGTCCCACAGAGGCACACACCAGGAAGCATCTGTTATCGCCGGGTTCTCCAGGTCTAGTACATCGCAAATCCTGGTAAAGTGTAAATGACAGTGGCCCTTTACCACGTGATCACTCCATCCAATGACTGAGCGATCACTTGTCAAACCGGCTCTCCTCTCTCGCAATCGGTACATCGTGTGAAGAGAAGAGCAAGCCGGTGCAGCAGTGCGAGTGGGCTGTCTCTGGAATGCCCACAGCAATGATCGGTGCTAATTCCTGCCACATCAGGGCTCATCCTGACGGTGCTCAATGCATGTTGGGCCTCTGTATTTTGGCCCGGCTGTGTAAAAGTCTCGTGTGGCATCAACATACTTAAGGGGGGGGAGGAGTAGTAGAATGTATTTTGGGGTGTAATTTTTGCGATGTGTTGTAAATTTATAAAGTTATTTCCTATTTTTTGTGTGGGTGTGTATAAAAAAAAAAAAATGGTGGAAAAATGACATGTTCAAAGGACTCATGCATCCTAGATTATGTGTTGTGTGTTTGCTTTCCAAAATGGGGTAATTTTGTGGGCATTTCCATTCTGGTGCTCTGGGTCCTTCAAAAGTGTAATGGGTAGTCAAGAAATTGTGTAATTTGTGTCCCTAGAACACCTGACAGTGCTCCCTACATGTTGGGCCTCTGTATGTGGACTGGCTGAAAGTCTCGCACATAGTGTTGCGATACTCTGGAGTAGCAGATTGTGTTTTGTGGTGTAGTTGTAAGTATACTTATGCCATGTTAGAAATGACCTGTAAATATTACAATTTTGTGAGGAAAAAAAAGTGGGGAAGTTGCATCTTTAAAAACTTTACCATGCCTCTTACTAAATACCTTGGCATGTCTACTTTCCAAAAAGGGTCATGTGGAGGGATATTTTAACTTTCCTAGCTTGTAAGGCTGCTTTCATGCTGAGTTATTTTTTTGTTTGTTTTTTAGGCTGCTAGCTGAGGTGCTTTTTACCCCAAAAAGGTAAAGTCCTTCCAATGGGCAGGGTGTTTTTGGAGTGTTGATAATTGCCGCTCCCAACCCACCCCAAAGGTGCTGCTTGCAGGACTTTTTGGAATGTCCCGCAAGCACATCGTGCCTGAGAACAGCCCCAATGTGAAGTTGGTCTTGGTGTCTCAAATTAGAAGCATCAGGTGTGATCAATTGTCGCCAAAGCTTGTAGACTTTAGAACTTTCACAAAAACAAAATGATATACACTGATTTTGGTTATTTTTACTATAGATTGGATATGTAGCAGTATAACTTTTTTGGCTCAAATTTATGAAGAAAGATTACCAATTTGCAAAATGTTCTAACAAACTAAGAAATGCATTTTTACACTTTTTTTTTTTATATATATATATTTATATGGTTATGAATTGTTTACATTTGCAGAACACAAAGCACTCTTATTGTAAAACAGTCTGTCTCTTGGCTAAGGCATTCTAATATCCCAGGTAGGACACAAACCAGTAAAAACCTAACAGCCATTTCCTTTACTATCCAAAATGAGAAGGGGGGTGGCTTTTGAAATACTTAAGGATATTTATGTGCACATACAGTTTATTAATACCCATATGAAAACATATTGGTAGCAGTGATCAGATCAGTGGCATGCTGATCATATCTGGCACAGTGGGAGGGGTTTAAAGGGGGTATGTTCAAGCATAGCTAAACCCTCCTATTTTCAAGGAAGCTAGCTGCTATCTTGGCCTCTGTGATCAGTTTGACACCAGCCATTTAATGGTTTCTCAGTTTGGTTGAGATCACAACCAAATGGGATAGTTACATCCCTGTCACGTGCTGAAATGCAACAATTTTACGAAACTCTTAAATTGATGGGTATAGTTTGCTTTAAAATAAACCTGTGCGCCTACTCACTGTAGAAGTGGGGTGCACACATGCCACAACCTACACCTACCTGTCACAATTTGAATAGAACTTGAATGGTTGAACTAAAACTACTGTTGGCCATTGCGGTTGATGTCTTGTAGTGCTCAATCAATTATAAGGGTGCTGATGAACACTATAGGTAGTTCATTAATCCTGCCTGTACGAGATACAGACTGATATACAGACAGTCTACAGGAGCCTGAGATTGCACCTGCTGCTGTATAAAAGGATATGATCACTACTTAATGCAGAAGTGGTCTATATAGTGAACTTGGTGTGGTTCAGTTTTTCAGCAAAAAGGACTAAATGGCACTTTACGAGAAAATTTACCTACCACATATGAAATGGCTTCTTCACCGCTGTCAAAATGTGGAATGAACTCCCACAAACCTAGTTCTGGCCAGCATTATTTTTGAGGTGGATAATTCAGCCGCCTGAAGGTTTGACATGCATTCATAGTGCTTTTCTTGTGACCAGCAGCCTTTTCTACAGCGTGAACCTATATGGCCATTTTATTCTGACCTTCCTCATTAGTGTTCCTAGAAGTTAATTCCATCTGTAAAACTACTGCTAACTGAATACAATTTTAGTGTTTCTGGAGACTATCGTGCATTAAAATCCTAGAAGTGGTTACAGAAATACTGAAACCAGCCAATTTGACACCAGCAACCATGCCACAGTCGCAATTACTGAGCCTTTATTTTCATAATTCTGGTGTTTTTTGAAGTGAACTATATTGATGCCCCACACCTGTATAGATCACAATAAACCATTTTGTTCCATCAGTGATTACTACTCTTCAGCAATCCCAGGAACTTTTTTACAACCTCATCTCTGGTTGGGATTTGAGGCAGTAGGAGCACATCCTGGTCGTTTCTGCCTGAGCATGGGTTTTGCAAAGTGATTTTCTAGCAGTCTTGCATAACTTGTCCCTGGTCTGTCTTGTACAAATTACTGGTCTCCCAGAACTAGTTTGTCTGCAGCATGAGTCTTCTGTTAGCATTTTATGTATGGCACGTGCTTCCAGGGGTTTCTCTATACCTCATTGTTGCTAATGATCACCTAAACCAATGCACATGTGCAATTCCCTTACTCAACTACTTGGAAGAGCCTGGTTTTAATTGGGGGGGGGGGGGGGAATGCAAATAACCTTTTCGCTCTACATGTCATTATGTAATGCCTAACTCCACAAACAAGTACAAACACTATATTAACATTGTAAGCTATAACCTAACGCTTGCCAACAGACTTTGTATGAATTGTAGGCTTTAGAGTCCAGGCTGCATGCTGCAAATGTTTCTAAATGAAATGTCACCTTTTTAATATACCATTGATATTTTTTCCCCTTAGGAAAGAAATGCCATTTGATGACTCAAAGCAGAGTTTGTTTGAATCTTGGCGTTCCTTTCAAGGTTTGGAGGATGATCTATTTGACCTGCAGGTATGCAAGATCTTATAATTGAATGCTTAGTAACTGGTATCCATATTGTGCAGAAGCTTTGAGTAGGCCATGTTCAATACTGTTAACACTTCTTCAATCCCTATTCCAAATTAACTGGCTGTCATTCTGATCCAGCAGATTTATACTAGCTGAATAATTGACCTGGTTCAGTAGTGATCTGTTCTGCACCTGATAATCTACCCTCTGCATAGAGAAGTAAAAATATAGGATTTAATGGTCCTGTTAACAATGACTCATTTATACTGGGCTAGTTTTAAGGCCCGTACACACAATCGGAAAATCGTATAAAACTCTGAAGCAATCGTACAATCTGATTTTGTACACCACTTTTCGTTTGGAATTATCTGAAGGGACAAGCGCAAAAAATGTTTCTTGTAAGATTTTAATTGGTAACGTTTTTGTACGAAAATACAACACTTTACATCACTTCCGAATTTTTATCCTGCCGTATGAGAATTTTTGAACTTTAGTTATCTTAAATCAAAAAAAGGACAATCATTTGTCCAATCTTAGTGTGTACCGGCTCTGGCTAAAAACTGTTTTAGGGCATCAATTGGCTCTTCTGTATTAGGAATTTCTTCTAACTTGCTATTTAAATAGTGTGTGAATGTGGCTATATTTGCAAGTGGAATCCTATTCTAGTTTTTAATGTGTGTACTTGTATGACTTTACTATTTTACCTTGTAATGCACTGGCAAAGATG
Source organism: Rana temporaria (assembly GCF_905171775.1). Classification (NCBI taxonomy): domain Eukaryota; kingdom Metazoa; phylum Chordata; class Amphibia; order Anura; family Ranidae; genus Rana; species Rana temporaria. The sequence continues at coordinate 224,833,678 of NC_053491.1, read as the reverse complement.
TTCAAGCTTAGGCTGGCTTTTTTTATCTTCTGCTTTTTAGAAGCTGAAGCTTGGAAAAACTCTAGTCTAAAATGGTGTGATGCTTGGAGCTTAAATATAAACTAGTGTGCATGGGAGGCTAATTTATGGGATTTTTTGTTAAGCATGTCTGCTTTAACAGTCTGTATATCAACCAGTACTATTTAGCTAATATACAGTAAAAATGTCAAGTTTTGTCTCATTCTGAAGTGTTCATTTTCTTACAGATATCAGATGTACCTGATGTGGCATGCCCTTCTGAAGATCCAACTCAGACTTTCTTCAAGTGGATGCAGAGCTATGACCCCGCACAGGCCTACAATTATCCATATTGGATAGGGCAATAGATTCTTTTGCAAAAGAGGAAGTTGATTTAAATTGTCTCTTTAAAACATACTTCTTTCTTATGTATTGGAGAGGGGCTAATTTTGTGAGTTAGGTGGCAATTGTAAAAAATATGCCATATAATCTTTTTGGTATCATGTATCTATAGTAATTTATGGGCTGCGTTTGGATTGCTTATTTAAAATGTGTCTCAAAAAAAAAATCTGTGTGCACTATAATGCAGTGGTCATCAACCCTGTCCTCGGGTACCACTAACAGGCTAGATTTTATGTATTACCTTGGGGAGATGCAGACTAGAATACTGCAATCACTGAACTGAAATACATCACAGATGATATCATTAACCTGGCCTGTTATAGGGCCCTGAGGACAGGTTTGACCACTGCTATAAGTAACAAGTGTGCTTAATTATTGTAATGTAGCTGGTATGGCAACTTTATAAACACAGATCGGTGGGCATTTTTCTTTAATCTGAATTCTTATGAAAGCACTACTCTCTGCTTTTTCCTTCTAAAATGGAACCTGAATGTATGTGCAATTGTAATGGAGTCTGTCTTTTATGTGCAATAATGGATCACATTATTTTGTATTATAAATGTCTTGTTAAAGTATGTAGAGTGGTAGCATGAAATTCTATCTAGGTTCAGTAATGCTGTTCAACTGTAGCCGAAATTCAGCTTCTTTGCAAGATTCCAATGTGTGACCCATAATACTGGTTAATATCTTGTTCATGTATCCTGTATAAATACTGAGTGATACTAATTACCAAGGTCTCGGTAATAGTAGATACATTTTCAGATGCCTTGCAAGAACAGGGACATGTCTTAAATCGACAATTTAAAATATTGCAGTTTCAAGTGTATTCTACTGTAACGCGGATGCACTGTTTTTTATAGGTGGAGAACTGGTTCACAAACTAGTTTCGATCTTGGAAAATTTGCCCTGCTAGTGTCTGCATCCACCTTTGTGTCTGAGTCTATCTTTACTGCTGCAGTTTCTATATATGGAAAATTCAGCAGCATAAGTGAAGCCTAATGGTAGACCGGGGGGTGTTACACAATGGTTGATGCACCTTGATACCTGTATGCAGAGCTCTTGTAGCTGAAGTTCTGAGAAGACTAGAAGAAGCTGATGTGCAAGTCAACTCATGAATGTAGATACATGTGTGGAAAGATTGGCCCTTAGTCACTCTGTTAATCTCTGTACTGTAATTTAAAACTGCTACCAATGTAGAAGGAACCTTTTACAACAGAATTATTTGGGGGAATGAGTCAACATTGTAATGATTTCAGTGTGGCACTCCATAGTGGGATGCCTTTTTGAGGCATTTACTTTATTTTGTCAAGTATTTCGTATGGATGCCAAATTCAAGATTTCATGGAAATTCTAAAACCAGTACAATTGATTGTATGCATTCAGTTTTTTAAATAAAATCTTCTTTTCAAGATGCTTCATGTTATGGCTGAAAAAATATAGTATTTGCAAACCAGGGATAGACCTGTATGAAGGCACTTTTTAAAGGTAATTTGAACAGATATTTTTTTTTTAACAAGAAAGTACAGTTGAGCTTTACTGGGTATGAAATGGTGAGGATGGTTCCACATGCTTTATAACATTCCACAGTTTTAACCCAATGCCAATTGTCATGTGTTGAGTTTGTGTTGCACACATAACCCACTGTGCATGGGAAATGCAAACAAAATGCAGTTTATTTCCCTTGCATGCGATTGGGTATTCTCTGCAATCTGAAGCTTCAACTCATTTCCTGGAGCAAATGCCCTTGCAGAGTGCAGTCTATTTGCCTTTAGTAAATTAACCCTAAAGATGTGCTGGGGCCTGAATTTCCCCTGCCAAGAGTGTGGGGAATGTTACTTAAAGTGGAGGTTCACCCAGAAATACCATTTTTTACCCTTAGATTCCTGCTCATTTTGTCTAGGGAAATCGGTTGGTTTTAAAATCGAAGCTGTACTTACCGTTGTAGAGAGCGATCTTCTCCGCCGCTTCCGGGTATGGGCTGCGGGACTGGGGGTTCCTATTTTGATTGACAGTCTTCCGACAGGCTTCTGACAGTCGCATCCATCGCATTACGATTTTCCGAAAGTAGCCGAACGTCGGTGCGCAGTATAGAGCCGCACTGACGTTCGGCTTCTTTCGGCTACTCGTGACGCGATGGATGCGACCGTCGGAAGCCTGTCGGAAGACCGTCAATCGAAATAGGAACGCCCAGTCCCGAAGACCATACCCGGAAGCGGCGGAGAAGATCGCTCTCTACAACGGTAAGTACAGCTTCGATTTTAAAACAACTAGCCGGCCTAGACAAAATGAGCATCAATCTAAGGGTAAAAAATGTTTTATGGGTGAACTCCCGCTTTAACTACTTCCAGACAAAGGCCGTCATATGAAGTCCTGGACTTTGGAGCTATCTGAATTATGCCTGCAGTTACAGGCATCAGATATCCTTTTCAGCCGGTGATTCCCTGCACCGTAAGAACAATCATGGCGGCAGTTCAGCTGACTGATTGCTCTTATAGGTAGTTGGAGGGGAAATGCGCCGCACGCTGCACTCCAATGGTTCTAACGGGTTGCCTGTGCGATCGGCATGCCAGAGAAAGAATCCGCTGCCCACCGGACATTGATCATAGAGATTTACAGTGATCAGATGGTCCCCAGTCATCTGACCCTTGAAGGCCGGCGTGACATTATGACATGTCTGGCAGAAGTAAACCATGCTGGGGACGCGGCTGGGAAGGCCGAGACAGTTTATTTTATTTTTTAAGTGCCTGATCACAGAAGGGAAGGCATACGCAAGTTGCGCCGTTGCGCCCACATATATGTAAACCGTGTTAAAATCGCACATGTGAGGTATTACCGTGTGCATTAGAGCAAGAGCAACAATTCGAGCCCAGGACCTTTAACTCCAAACTGGTAACCTGTAAAATTTCCAAGTGTCGCCTATGGAGATTAAGCACCAAAGTTTGGTGCCATTCCACAAATGCGACATGTTGGGTATCTATTTACATAAGGTAATGATCTTTCACATTATACAAGAAATTGGGCTGACTTTCATTTTTTTTTTTTTTTTTTACACTTTTGAAAAAACGTTGCAGGAATAAAAAAAAAAAAAGTAACGCAAATACCGTGTGACATAAAAAGTTGCCATGACCACCATTTGTATTCCCTATACGCTACTAAAAAGTTTTGGGGTTTGGAGTAATTTTCTAGCAAGATACTAATTTTAAACTTGTAAAAGTCCCAGTATGGAAGTAGTTAATGAACACTAGATTACATGGTGTCTAGCTACCAAAAACACTATTGCATTTGGTCCCCCCTTCCCCCAGGCTACCAATGCTGCTGTACAAAGTTGACGCCCTTGCTCCCTTTTATGTAGACCTCCTAAGACCCCATTCACATCTAGGCGTTTTTACGCCTGTAGCGCTACGCCTCTGCCGCCAGAGGGCTGGAAATACATGTCCCTCTATGGAGATGGTTCACATCTCCACGCCGAACGCCTGTCGCCTGCGGCGTGAAAAAAGGTCCCGGACCTTTTTTTCAGGCGTCTTCGAGCGTTCGGCTAGGAGATGGCAATCATCTCCATAGAGGGGGTCATCTTGGGACACATCTAGGCGGACAATACCCGCGTTTTGTCGCCGCAAATCGCGGTACAAAACGCCGCTATTTTTACCGCGATTTGCGGCGACAAAACGCCGCGATTTCGTCCGTCTAGATGTGAATGCAGCCTAAGACTTCATGTACAAAGGACATTTTTACAACCTCTCCTTAACTTGACAGATAGTAACCAATGTTCAAAATGTCTGTTTTGCTGCATTAAAAAAAAAAACACCTGTAAACGATACGTGGCTAAATGCGAGTTACTGTGTTTACAAACTGTTACAGACATGTGGCGTTTCAAATACATTTTTCCTGACCTACTTTTTTTTTTTTTTTTCTCTGGGTGTTAATACTGCTTTCATTTTAAATGTGTTGGGTTTTTTCTCTCTTCACCAGGTATGCTAACCGTAGGTAAATTGGTAAAAGAGAGGGCATTACACCTTGGCAATTTCTTGCTAGGTTCTGCTGCAATCGTATGGTGCAAGGATTGTACCTTCCTGTTCTTCTGGCCTTTCAGGGCTGACAAATGAATGAACTTGCATACGTATATCTCTTATGAGCAGGTTTAGCTTTGCAAGCCTTCAATAACAGTATAAGATTATGGACAGTAGGTGTGTCTTAATAGTTTGTTACAGCCATGGGTCTATCCTATAAGCATTGTTGTAGCCAGGGCTTTTTTTTTTTTTTTTTCCTCCAAGAGAATGGGTACAGGACATTTTTGAGAAAAAGTTCTTGGCGTCTGTCAGAAAATGTTGTAATTTTTCTCCTTTGCCGATGGGCACAGACAGTCAGTGATAAAATGCTGTTATTTTACTGTAGGATTTGCGGCACATTTCAGCCGCTAGTGTGGCGCTTTTAACCCGTGCTAGTGGCTGAGAAAGGGTTAATACTGCACGCAATGCGCCGCTACAGTGGTGTATTGCCGGCGGTACGGCAGTGCTGCCCATTGATTTCAATGGGCAGGAGTGGTGAGTTCACTGCTGCGCTCCAAAGAAGCTGCTGGCAGGAATTTTCTGATGCCCTGCCAGCACACCGCTCCAGTGTGAAAGCCACTTTTTAAGAGTGGATGGCAGGTGCTATTTTTTAATGCTATAGTGCCTGTAAAACACCCCCCAGTGTGAAAGGGGTCTGAGTGTGAGGAGAACTGACAACTGCCATTTCCTTGTTTACATGTGATTGGACATAGCTTTTCACATGGGTAAGGAGCTGCATCATTGACTCTTTACTCAGATTGGTGGTTAGGCTGTGCCTGGGGCAACATCATGTCATCATCCTAGAGCAGAGCTTCCCTCCTGCTGTCATTTGTTTGTGGCAGGCTGTGGATAGATTCTCTCAGCACCCCTTGCCATTACATACATGTAGTGCTGAAACTGCAGTTTCCCACTCCTGTTGGGAGAAAAAAAAAAAGCACCCTGGTTGTGTCTATTTAGCTTCCACCCAGAACTAGACCAATGCCCACTTGACACTGAGTAGTTAAGGTTTTCCCCAGTCTCAGCATGGCATGATCTTGCCCATGTGATCAGCAGTGTCCAATCACATGTAAACAAGGAAATGCCAGTTATCAGCTCTCCTGGCCTCACACTGACAGAGTAAGAGGAGAGACATCCATTATAAATATTTCCCAAACCTATATAATATGAGGTCACACCTAAACACTTTCAGTTTGTATGCAATCAGGCAGGCACTTGCTCTACATAGTTGAAATTGATTACTAAAGTTGTATGGTGTATTGGCAGTCTAAGGCAGGTTTTAATAAAACACTTTAAACAACAAATGCTTTATTTGTCAGACAGCCAGAATGATTGCATGGATTGTTCTTTGCCTAGCACTACCTAGAGAAGCTTACATAGGGGCTGCTTCTAGTGAGGGTCAAACCTGCAGCATCCCTTGGATGCTCAGCACACCCCCAGTACAGCAGCTTGCTGCCTGCAGACTACATTTCCCAGCGTGCACTCTGTCCTCACGGAGCAGACACGGCTGATGGGGGTGTGTTTGTGGCCTATGAAGCGACCGGCCGAGCCCGGCTTTCCGCATATCAGGCGCTAATGATGTTCGAAGGGCAGCGACACGGTTCCGAGGTATTCTGACATCGCGCTTCAAGGAACAGCCATTGCAACTCAGGCCGCAGCCCGACGGAGCATCAGCCGCTCGCCCCGTCTATAGCGTAAGATGGTTTGTTCCGCACTGGGGGACCGGGCTGTCCCATCGTTCTGTGGGGGTGGCTTATTTAAACCTATTGTGCTTTTTAAACCTGAGACCAATTGGACGCCTCGGTGAGGGTATATTGGAACCAGAACTGATATTCTGCTTCACATTGGGGCTAAACAAACGGGTTTCGGCGCTTTCTTCACCTTCCTCCATGGTGCCGATACCCTTGTGCTCCCCCCGCGAAAGAGGAACATTCCAGACGATATTTAAGGGCTCTGCAGGGCCGCTGGTGGCTCAGAGCTGCTCTGGGTCGTAGGGAGGGTCGTAGTCGGGGCAGGTAACGACGGAGCAGGTGGGGGCGGCGGAGACAAGGTAAAGGGGGAGGCGGGCTGATGGGGAGGCCTGGATGGTGGCGGCGGTGTAGGATGTGGCCCGGGAAAGGCGCCGGCCAGGCCAGCTCCTGAGGAGGGAGATAAACAAGCCCTTAACTCTTCATGCTCCGGACCAAGAGCTGCAGTCACTGGGGGGCCTGTCATTGCTGCCCTCAGCACAGCATCGTTCTCCTAGACGGGCGGAAGATGACACTGGGCACACAAGGCCGGCACTGCATTGGTTTGGAGGTGGTGAGAGATGCTCTGCCCCCCCCTCGCCCTCCCCCCTTCATCCTCCTTCATACACAGCATCCCCATGTCATGATACCCGAGCTCTATCAATCTGTACATCCAATGTCTGCAGTCAGGAGGAGAGGAGAACGAGACCCCCCTGTAGGGTGCATGAGCTCTTCTGTGTTTGTGTTGGTAACATCAGCAAGCCATGTTCAGATGACACCATCATGTTTTCATTCAGCCCATTCTAGAAGTGCTGCTAGGGCCCACTGCATGCTCATCCAAACCACACACATAAGGTCAACTTGTGTGCTCTCCCCCACTATGCTACTAAAACACGGCTCCTTTACACACGATGGCATCATGCCTTGGCCTACAACATTTCACTTTGGGGGGATGTCACTGATCAATCTGTAGGAACCCAATGCAGATCAATCCAGTGCAGATCACTGATCGGTCTGTAGAAATCCAGTAAGATCAATTTGTAGAAATCCCGTGCAGATCACTGATCAGTCCGTAGAAATTCAGTGCAGAACAATGATCAGTCAGTAGAAATCCAGTGCAGAACCCAGATCAGTCTGTAGAAATCCAGTGCAGATCACAGATCGGTTTGTAGAAATCCAGTACAGATCAATTTGTAGAAATCCGGTGCAGATCACTGATCAGTCCATAGAAATTCAGTGCAGAACAATGATCAGTCTGTAGAAATCCAGTGCAGATCACAGATCGGTTTGTAGAAATCCAGTACAGATCAATTTGTAGAAATCCGGTGCAGATCACTGATCAGTCCATAGAAATTCAGTGCAGAACAATGATCAGTCAGTAGAAATCCAGTGCAGAACCCAGATCGGTTTGTAGAAATCCAGTGCAGAACCCAGATCGGTTTGTAGAAATCCAGTGCAGATCACTGATCAGTCAGTAGCAATCCAGTGCAGATCAATTTGTAGAAATCCAGTGCAGATCACTGATCAGTCAGTAGCAATCCAGTGCAGATCACAGATCAATTTGTAGAAATTTAGTGCAGATCAATTGGTAGAAATCCAGTGCAGATCCCCGATCAGTCTGCAGAAATCCAGTGCAGATCCCCGATCAGTCTGTGGAAATCCAGTGTAGATCACAGATCAGTCTGCAGAAATCTTATGCAGGTTACAAATCGGTCTGTAGAAATCCAGTGCAGATTACTGATCAGACAGTAGAAATTCAGTGCGGATCACAGATCAGTCTGCAGAAATCCAGTGCCGATCACTGATCAATTTGTATAGATCCAAGGCAGATCATAGATCAATCAGTAGAAACCCAGTGCAGATCACTGATCAATCTGTAGAGATCTCAGATCGGTCAGTTGAGAGCCAGTGTAGATCACAGATCAATCTGTTGAAATCCAGTGCAGATCACAGCTCAAGTTTTAATACTAGGCCTCCTTCCTTCAGAAGTCCCTTATTTTAGCGTAACGCCTTAACGAGGCCATGGCAACTTTTTGGAGCTTTAAACCTCCAAAACTGCGTAGGCCCGACGAGAGTTTGTTTTCCAAAGCCCCGAGCCTTTGCTTGTATGTAATTCATGCTGACCAACTCACGTTTTTAGTTGTACCGTATTGTTTGCATGAATGACTTTGTGTTTGTTCAATGCAGGGCGGAATGATGGGGCCAAACTGAAATTTTACACTTGTCGAGCCCAGTCAAGACTGGCACAAAGTTTGGCATCATGTCCTATACTGCTTACTGAGAGGACAAATGAGTCGCCCTTCCTAGGCATCATGATCTCCATGATTACTGAACAATTACAAAAACAAAGTCTGGAGGACCTAAAATGCAAATCTTTCAGTATAAGCCTGGTAAGGTTTCACCCGATAAGTTTTATGTAAAAGATTTTGTATTGGGGGGGGGGGGGGGGGGGGTTAGGTTGACTACAGCAGGTCATGTTTTAGGCATTAAAGCTGGCCATACATTTTTCTTGTACAATTATATAAATATAATACAATATGAGGTCAAACTTAAACACTTTCAGTTTGTATGCAATCAGGCGGGCCCTTGCACTTCATAGTTAATAGGAAAATTGTATAATGTATGGCCAGCCTTAATTGATGTCCTCACATGCTGACTGTAAATGTAACCATAAATGAATGATTGCTAAAAGATTGGATGGGGCTTTATCAACCAGGGTACCTTCAATGGTTGCTAATGCATTTTTGAGCTATGTTAGATCCGTCTCCCATCTATAATGACCACCAGTGTAGTTGTTCATGACATGCCATATACAGGGATGCGTCACCTTTGACCACCGGTGTAGGACGCTACAATTTTCAGATCATTATTATTATTTCATATTAAGATTATTATTGTCTCATACAGTGGGAAGTTGTTGTATAATGACCTGCTCTGGCTGTCAAACTATATAGGTATTCCTCATTCTTGTATGGAAAACGTTACAATGGCGCTAATATATCATGAGCCGTGGCTATAATAATTTATAGCAGAGACGTGAAACTTTTTTTTTCCAAGGGTTCCACCAAGGTGATAAAAGGAGGCTTGGATTGGCAAATTTCAAGCAATTTTATGTTTTAAAAGACATTTGCCGAATCAAAGGAAAGTTCAAATTGGTTGAACTTGATGAGATTTTATTTTTTTCCCAGGATAAATCCATCCCTCGTTGACAAAACTCTTGTTTAATGCAGTTGATTTCTGACAGACACAATCTTTTAGGCTCGGTTCACACTGCTGCGAATTCTTCTGCGAATTTGAGCCGTTGCGATCGCTCAAATTCGCAAGTCATTAAAATAACATTGTTTTCTATTAGCGCCGTTCACATCGGGGTGGTGAGAATCTAAGCTGCGGGAAAAAAGGGTCCTGTGTGAGTTTGATCCATGTGCGATGCGAATTCGGCTCTATTCCCTGAAATCACGACCCGCAAAATCGCGCGATTTTGAATTTGCAGCAGTGTGAACCTAGCCTTAGATTGAAATGATCTTTATGATGAACAATCAAATCTTTTCCATTTGTGTCATGTTAGGGCATTTGAAGACTAGCATAAAAAGCAGTTCATGTATTGAAGAGATTTGTTGTATGTGAAAAAAACAGACTTTTCCATTTAATATAAGAAGGTTGTTGGTGGTTATAAACCTCAGACATGAAATATGAACAAAGCCAAACCCTCTATAGTGTGTAGTTGTCTCAAGAGCACCAAGTGTTATTTCTCTCTGCTGCTTTGTTCCTCTGTTATCTGCATGAATCACTTCAGATACGTTTTCCTGACACCAAGAGAAAAATGGTGACAGGGGAGGGACCTTTAGCTGATTGATTGGCCTCAGTTCTATTCATGTATGCTGTGTGAAGGGATGTGTGTGTCTCTTCCCTCCAATCAGCACTCGGAACGCTCCTCATTGAGCTCTGCAGTGTCTAATTTTAGCTTTTCGCCCCCCTCTTTTCTGAACTCAGAGAAGCTTTATAAATTCTGCAACAGGTACAACTTATGTAGGAGGGTTTATTTCATATTTGTGTATCACCTGAGGATAGTCAACCATTTAAAGCCTGCTACTTTTGAAAGTTTTGATTCTAGGGCTTCTGTTGTGGTTTAAAGTGTTACTAAACCCACAACAGTAAAATCAGTCTGTATATGCAGTAAAGCATGCTTGTTATACTCACTGTGGAACCTAAGGGGTTAATCTTGCACATTGTTTAAAAAAGCTTGATTCTTTCTCCTGCCTACCTCCCCTTCTTCCACAGTCCCCAAACCATCTCCTGGTAGTGCAGAGCCTTGAAGGTACTCTGCACATGATCAGTTTGGTGTGTATTGCTAGAGAGTGTTATGTTTTTTTATTTTTTTTCTTGGGCAAGTGCATGTAATCGGCACATGGCCAATCGGTACTGTCGAGACAAATGGTTAGGGTCCTGCAGCCTCATAGGACAGTCAGGGTAGAATGACTTTAACCAGACACTGATAGAAGTCACAAGACTGCTATATACTGCTGATTTAACAGTTAAGATTTACTAAAATTATTGCATTTCCACGTCCTGTGTACTGTGGGAGACCAGATATAGTGAATGTGGGGTCCTGGGTTTAGTAAGACTTTAAGGATCCTTCTTTTTATTTTTTTTTATTTTTTTACATGTTCCGTTATCACATGATTGTTATGCAAGATGCAGCTTGGTTGGGTTTTCCTAATTTGTGTTTGAATACTTTCCACAAATGCTTGTGGGATTTTGCAGGCCTCTTTTATGCTGTGTTCCAGAATTTAAACTGTATTTTTTTTTTTTATTATTATTATTATTATTATTATTCAAAAGCCATACAGCAACAATACAGTTGACATTTCAAAAGTAAGATACAGTAAAACCTTGGTTTGCAAGCATAATTCGTTCCAGAAACATACTTGTAATCCAAAGCACTTGTATATCAAAGCATTTTTTTTACAGGGTATAAAAGAGAAGAGAGGCGCCTCTAAGTGTAGCAATAAGTTGCTAAATGTTGTACCTTCATTAACCACTTAAGGACCGGACCAATATGCAGCTAAATGACCCAAGGGGTTTTTACAATTCGGCACTGCGTCGCTTTAACAGACAATTGCGCGGTCGTGTGACGTGGCTCCCAAACAAAATTGGCGTCCTTTTTTTCCCACAAATAGAGCTTTCTTTTGGTGGTATTTGATCACCTCTGCGGTTTTTATTTTTTGCGCTATAAACAAAAACAGAGCGACAATTTTGAAAGAAATTCAATATTTTTTACTTTTTGCTATAATAAATACCCCCCAAAAACATATCTAAAAATTTTTTTTTTCCTCAGTTTAGGCCGATACGTATTCTTCTACCTATTTTTGGTAAAAAAAATCGCAATAGTTTTATTGCATTTTTATACATTTCTTTTTTTTTTTTTACTACTAATGGCGGCGATCAGCGTTTTTTGTCGTGACTGCGACATTATGGCGGACACTTCGGACAATTTTGACACATTTTTGGGACCATTGTAATTTTCACAGCAAAAAATGCATTTAAATTGCATTGTTTATTGTGAAAATGACAGTTGCAGTTTGGGAGTTAACCACAGGGGGCGCTGTAGGAGTTAGTGTTCACTTTGTGTGTGTTTACAACTGTAGGGGGTGTGGCTGTAGGACTGACGTCATCGATCGAGTTTCCCTTATATAAGGCATCACTCGATCGATACGCCGCCACAGTGAAGCACGGGGAAGCCGTGTTTACATACGGCTCTCCCCGTTCTTCAGCTCCAGGGAGCGATCGCGACGGAGCGGCTATAAACGAATAGCCGCGCCGTCGTCCCGGATCGCTCCCCGAGGGGATCCGACCGCTGCATGTAGCGGGGGGGGGTCCCGATCGGACCCCCGACCCACGTCTAGGCAGGCACATACAGGTACGTTGATGTGCCTGTCCGTGCCATTCTGCCGACGTATAGCTACATGAGGCGGTCGGGAAGTGGTTAAATGTAACCATATTGCTACACTTAGAGGCTCCTCTCTTCTTTTTTATACTCAGTTGTATATCAAGGCAAAATGTATTAAATCATTTTGCTTGTCTTGCAAAACGCTCTCAAACCAAGGTTTTACTGTATTTAATGCAGGGCTGGAGAAATCCCAGAAGCCAGGTAGCCAAAACGTAAAAATGACAACTGGTGCCAACTTTTGAGGTTTTCTATAGTTGTTGTCAATGGAGCATGCTCCTGGATTGGACAGATTGGCACTTGAATTCCATCCGTACACTCCCAGATTAAGGCCTGATTCACACCTATGCAGGTTGCAGTTTGTGTTTTTCAACTCACATTTTTGATCCATAGAAGTCTATGGAACCAAAAACCAGAAAAAAAAATCCCTGGCCCTTTCCATAAAATGCACAGATGTGAACTACACCCATAGGAAACCATGTTAAATGGACTGTAGTGTGTTTCTGCAAAACTGAAAACACACCAAAAAATAATGCCTAGGTGTGAACCAGGCCTAACACCCCTTGTCAAGTCCCCAGTAAATGAAAGTGGAGAAGTATATCATGTAGATCTGAGAATCTAACTTGTAATTGGAGGAAAGGCCTGGCTGCTTTCAGATGGTGGTTAAAGGTCTTTGATTGTGCTGTATGACCTATTTTATTCCAGGAAGAGTACACAAAGGCAAATTATGTGCTGCCCATCCCATGAAGAATTTAGGCAATTCTTGTATGTAATAGTTGAAATGTGAGAGAAACCATGTACAAACTCGACCTTGTGGTTTTCTCTAATTTGTATGTGAAGAAATAGTTCAACATTCACTTCTGTTGCTTAAGCTCTAGTATGACTATATGGTTTCTCAGTCTTGTGTAATAAAAACTTGTATATGCTTCATGAATGGCGTTCCAGATATATTTTATTTGTCCCGTGTTCCTTCATTGCATTTTGATTTCTCAGATCTAATAAACTACTGTATGTTTGTGTTGTAGCTGCCAGAATTTTTTCTTTTATAGCCAAAAGCAAACACCTCTTATATTGTAGCTTACCAGTTCTTAGATGTGATGGCTGCATTAGTTTTCTCTTTTAGGCCCCTTTCACACGGGACAGATCAGTAATGATCTCTGCTTGCTCAGCGGGGATCGCTCCGTTGATCCCCGCTGAGCCGGCGGATGACAGGGTGGTCACCGCACACTGTGCAAGGACCGCCCTGTGTTTTCTCCGCTCTCCCCTATGCGGGGATCGGATGAACACGGACCGTCTGTCCATGTTCATCCGATCCACAGACAGAAGGAAAAGTAGGTTTTTCCTCCGTCACACTTTGGCGGATCGGAGCGGGTCGGATGTCAGCGGGCATGTCACCGCTGACATCCGCGGCTCCATAGAGGAGCACTGAGCGCCCGTTCAGGTCCGCCAAAAAAACTGGCAGGCGGACCTGAACGGGCCGCCCATGTGAAAGAGCCCATAGGCCCCCTTTTCATCCGTCCGTTGCGGATGAAAACGGGACATACATGGGTCCCTATGTGATTACGGGTGTCAGCAGATGACCATCCGCTGACACCCGTAATTGTCCGCCTCCGCAAAGATCCGCATTTGCGGACGGAAGAAAATCCTATTTTTCTTCCGTCTGCCGGATCGGATGAACACGGACGTACGGTCCGTGTTCGTCCGATCCCCCATAGGGGAGAGCGGAGGAAAGACAGGGCGGTCCCTGCACAGTGTGCGGGGACCGCCCTGTCAGCTGCCAGCTCAGTGGGGATTTTACGGAGGATCCCCGCTGAGCTTTTGCAGACACACGGAGCGGATCATTACTGATCCGCCCGTGTGAAAGGGCCCTTAGGCTTTCTTTCCTTGATTTTCACCTGGTGATCAATCTACTACATTTTATTTATTTTTTTTTCAAAAGAAAAAGCTCTCCTGCAAATGTATTAGTTAAACACTTAGCCCCGGATCATTTTGCTGGTCAAAGAACAGGCCACTTTTTGCAATTTGGCACTGCGTCGCTTTAACTGACAATTGCGCTGTCGTGCGTCGTGACTCCCAAACAAAATTGACGTCCTTTTTTCCCCACAAATAGAGCTTTCTTTTGGTGGTATTTGATCACCTCTGCGGTTTTTATTCTTTGTGCTATAAACAAATATAGAGCGGCAATTTTGAAAATGCAATATTTTTAACTTTTTGCTTTAATTTTCCAAAAATATTTAAAAACTTTTTTTTTTCCCCTCAGTTTAGGCCGATACGTATTCTTCTACATATTTTTGCAATAAGCGTTTATTGATCGGTTTGCGCAAAAGTTATAGCATCTACAACAGGGATATGCAATTAGCTGGCCTCCAGCTGTGCCAAAACTATCCCATCATGCCTCTGCCTCTGTGTGTCATGCTTGTGGCTGTCCGTCTTGCTATGCCTCAAGGGACTTGTAGTTCTGCAACAGCTGGAGGTCCGCTAATTGCATATCCCTGATCTACAAAATAGAGGATGGTTTTATGAATTTTTTATTAATAATATAAATATTTTTTTACTAGTAATGGCGGCGATCAGCAATTTTTTTTTTTTATCGTGACTGCGACATTATGGCGGACACATCGGACACTTTTGACACATTTCTGGGACCATTGTCATTTTTACAGCGATTAGTGCTATAAAAATGCACTGATTACTGTGAAAATGACACTGGCAGTGAAGGGGTTAAACACTAGGTGGCGCTGTAAGGGTTAAGTGTGCCCTAGGGAGTGCTTCTAACTGTAGGGGGGATGGGCTGTGTGTGACACGACAGTGATCACCGCTTCCGATTACAGGAAGCTGTGGTCGCTGTTCTGTCACTAGAAAGAACGGGGAAATGCTTGTTTACATAACATGACACGATCGCGGGTATGTCCGCTGACATCGAGTCCACGGGACCCGTGATCGGAGTCGCAGGGCTTGCTGTGGGCACGCGTGCACAATTCCGGCTTCTTAACCAGTTAAGCCCCGGACCAATATGCAGCCTAAAGACCCAAGGTGTTTTTACAGTTCGGGACTGCGTCGCTTTAACAGACAATTGCGCGGTCGTGCGACGTGGCTTCCAAACAAAATTGGCGTTCCTTTTTTCCCCACAAATAGAGCTTTCTTTTGGTGGTATTTGATCACATCTGCGGTTTTTAGTTTTTGCGCTATAAACAAAAATAGAGCTACAATTTTGAAAAAAATGCAATATTTTTTACTTTTTGCTGTAATAAATATCCCCCAAAAACATATATAAAAACATTTTTTTTCCTCAGTTTAGGCCGATACGTATTCTTCTACCTATTTTTAGTAAAAAAAATCGCAATAAGCGTTTATCGATTGGTTTGCGCAAAATTTATAGCGTTTACAAAATAGGGGATAGTTTTATTGCATTTTTATAAATTTTTTTTTTTTTTACTACTAATGGCGGCGATCAGCAATTTTTTTCGTGACTGCGACATTATGGCGGACACTTCGGACAATTTTGACACATTTTTGGGACCATTGTCATTTTCACAGCAAAAAATGCATTTAAATTGCATTCTTTATTGTGAAAATGACAGTTGCAGTTTGGGAGTTAACCACAGGTGGCGCTGTAGGAGTTAGGGTGCACCTAGTGTGTGTTTACAACTGTAGGGGGGTGTGGCTGTAGGAATGACGTCATCGATTGTGTCTCCCTATAAAGGGGATGACACGATCGATGCGCCGCCATAGTGAAGCACGGGGAAGCCGTGTTTACACACGGCTCTCCCCGTTCTTCAGCTCCGGGGAGCGATCGCGACGGAGCGGCTATAAACAAATAGCCGCGCCGTGGTCCCGGATCGCTCCCCGAGCGGACCCGACCTCCGCATGTAGCGGGGGGGTCCCGATCAGACCCCCCACCCGCTAATAGGCAAGGACGTACATGTACGCCCATGTGCCTGTACGTGCCATATCGTGGACGTATATGTACATGCGGGGGTCGGGAACTGGTTAAAGGGGACATATGTATACGTCCTTTTGCCTGCCCGTGCCATGCTGCAGGCATATATCTGCGAGCGGCAAGCAGTTACTTGATAAACAACCCATTAATTTTAAAATAGAAATGAAAGGCAAAATATTTTTGTTTAGATATTTATTTTTTCCGAGTGATCTCATTCTCATCTGTATAAGAGCTGGGGGGAGAATCGGAATCACACTGAGCTTGCCAGTGAATGGCTGTGTAGCATGGGTGTGTCAGCACAAGTTTGATCATTGGAGGATAGTACACTGAGTTCCTAGCATAGCTAGAGAACTGACCATGGTATGCTCTACTGCTTAGGCTCCATTCACACCTATGCGTTTTTACGCCCGACGCTATTGCAGCCTGAAATACGAGGGGTGATTTAACATTGTCGGCTATGGAGATGGTTCACATCTCCCCCCCGAAACGCCTGAAGCTCAAAACAAGTCCCTGACCCTTTTTTTCAGGCGGCTTCGGCGTTCGGCCATAGCCGACAATGTGTAAATCACCCCTCCAGCGAAAAACGCAGCGTTTTGTCGCGGCACAAAACGCTGCAATTTGTCGCGGCAAATAGCAGTACTATCCGCCGCGTTCAGGTGTGAATGCAGCCTTAGTGTAGTCAGTTTTTTTGTAGGAAAGCAGAGGGACTGTCCGGATCACCAGGGGATGAACCAATACAAAGAGAACAGAATACTTCCTCATACAAGTACATGGTACAGCAGGTACATAACAGGAATATGAAGTTTTTGGGTAACAAACATTTTAAGCGTGTTGAGACAAACCATTTACAACTGACAGGGGTGCTTACTACGATCCGCTTTTTTTCATGTAAAAACTTTGTCCCAAAACAAAAAAAAATAAGTGTTGCTGTAACTGCAATGCAAGTTGGAGTTTGGCTTCAGTTTGTTAGCTGGACTGGCAAATTTAGATACACTACCACACCCACCCTCCCTGATTAACAATATTGTCTGCTGTACACCCTGTGCTACTTCATCCAGAGTGAGGGAACGCTATTTTTAGCAGTTGTTAAGGTAGGTAAATCTGGAAGCAGCATTCATGATCGAGTGGGGTTGGGGTTATGTAAACTTGAAACCTGTAGAAAAAATTGTCAGAAAGAAACCCCCTTTAGGTAGCAGGCCATAAGCAAATACCTCTTACTGCAGCAAAAATGCAGTTTAAAACCCCAGCTGTGTTTTCACTTCTAAGTAGTTTGTATTAGGGCTCAGTTCACATTGCTGTGATATGGGATCCGACTTGTAAGACCCCAAGTCACGTGACAAGTGAAATCCAATGTTAGTCAATGAGAGCTGCCTCATTGTTCAGCTATAGGTTTGATTTAAAAAAAAAAATAACAAACCTACTTACCTCCGCTGTTCATTTTGCACAGAGTGGCCCGAACATCCTCTTCTGGGGTCCCATGGCAGGTCTCTCTGCTTTTCCCCACATCAGATAACCCCCTCTGGGAAGCGCTCTCCCAGGGGGGGCCGTAGCCGCCGAATGCAGGACCCTGCGCCCGCGTCATTGGATTTGATTGACAGCAGCGGGAGCCAATGGCTGAGCTGCTATTTAATCTATCCAATGAAGAGCCAAGAACCCATGGAGGGAGCGACGGCGGGATCGCACCCACAGAAATTTGGGGCTCAGGTGAGTAAAACGGGGGGGGGGGGGACACTGCAAGGTTACCTTAATGCAGCAATCGCATACTATCTCATTATGTAATACTTGCCTTAGAATAAAGCTCTCTCAGCGATGCCCGCACACTGCTAAGGCGGCTGACATCTTTCCTGGAGTTTCTTCCGGGTTCGTGGGCTCTGTCGCTGTGATTGGCTGGAGCCACGATGATGTCACTCCCGCGCAGGAGCTGCCGTTCATGACACCGAGCTTGGAAGGGACGGCACACTTGCCAGTGATGTCACAGGCTGCATGTATACTAAGTATCTCCTAAACTGCATATTTAGGAGATATTTTTACTACCTAAAGGTAAGCCTTATTCTAGGCTTACCTATAGGTAAATGTAAGCAGAGGAAGTTAACTTAAAAAAAAGGTACATTATTTTGCAGGTTAAAAAAAATGTGCATTTAATGTTTTTTTACATTGCAGCAAAGCATTGCTCCTGCGAGATCAGTTGACCATGGGTGCAATGTCAGGCTCCTGCAGACACTCCTTACAAATGTCTGCTGGTACACAACCCCCCCCCCCCCCTCCTTTACGGACTGACAGTTACTAAAGTACAGGAAGAGGATCACCTGCCCGTTAAAGGGGGGAGAAGTTACACGTGTTGCGGGTTTAACTTGTTACAAAAGGTGAACTTATCCTTTTAAAGGGTTGTAAATATAATTTTGTATGCTCCTTAATGCCCCTTTCACACTGGGGCAGCATCGGCAGTAAAGCGCTGCTATTTTTAGTAGCGCTTTACCTCCAATTTCGCAGCACTATTCGGCCGCTAGCAGGGGCGGTTTTACCCCTGCTATGACCGAGAGAGGGTTAAAAACCACCGCAAAGTGCCTCTGCAGAGGCGCATTGCCAGCGGTATAGCCACAGTGTCCCATTGATTTCAATGGGCAGGAGCAGTGTACACACCGCTCCAAAGATGCGGCTAGCAAGACTTTTTTTACCGTCCTGCTAGCGCACTGCTCCGAAGTGAAAGCCCTTGGGGCTTTCACACTGGAGAGACAGCAGTGGCTGTTTCAGGTCTGTTTGCAGGTGCTATTTTTAGCACAATAGCGCCTGCAAAACGACCCAGTGTGAAAGGGGTCTTAAAAATGGGGCATTTAACCACTTAAGACCAAGACCAATATGCAGGTTAAGTACCTGGCCCCTTTTTGCGATTTGGCACTGCGTCGCTTTAACTGATGGCCGTGCGACGTGGCTCCCAAACAAAATTGGCGTCCTTTTTTTCCCACAAATAGAGCTTTCTTTTGGTGGTATTTGATCACCTCTGTGGTTTTTATTTTTTGCATTATAAACCAAAATAGAGCGACAATTTAAAAAAAAAATATTTAATATCTTTTACTTTTTGCTATAATAAACATCCCCCAAAAATATATATTTTTTTTTTTTCTCAGTTTAGGCCGATACGTATTCTACTTATTTTTGCTAAACAAAAAATCGCAATAAGCGTTTATTGATTGGTTTGTGCAAAAGTTATAGCGTTTACAAAGTAGGGGATAGTTTTATGGCATTTTTATTAATAATTAATTTATTTCTAGTAATGGCGGCGATCAGCGTTTTTTTTTTTTTTTTGTGACTGCGACATTATGGCGGACACCTTTGACACATTTTTCGGACTATTGTCATTTTCACAGCGATCAGTGCTATAAAAATGCACCGATTACTGTGAAAATGGCAGTGAAGGGGTTAACCACTAGGGGGGGTTAAGTGTGCCCTAAGGGAGTGATTCTTACTGTAGGGGGGCGTGGCTTGACGTGTGACATCATTGATCGTCGTTCCCTATAACAGGAAACAGACGATCGGTGACATTGCCACAGAGAAGAACGGGGAAGGTGTGTTTACACTCACCTCTCCCCGTTCTTCAGCTCCTGTGACCTGATCGAACCACTTCGACGCATGCGTGGAAGCATTGAACTTCCAGGGCCGCGCACGTTGTCGCGGCGACGGCGCGGCCTCGTCACCGCGTATCGTGTACGCGCGGATTTCTGTATGATGGTGTGTACAGCCATCATACAGAAATCCCCGGGCGGACATGTCCGCTGAAAACGGTCCGGCGGACCGTTTTCATCGGACATGTTTGCCCGTGTGTATGAGGCCTTGCAGGTCTACGTGCCTGTGCCCAGTCATGCCATTCTGCCGACGTATTGGCGTTGGGCGGTCCTTAAGTGGTTAAAAGAATGTAAAGAGGAAGTGATTTTCGCCTGCATTCACACTTGAGCAGAGCATATTCACAGTAATTTTTGAAGCAATTTTTGGGTGTTTTTACAAGCTTTGTGTAAGAGTTTTTGGACATTTATCAAGCTTCAGGCATTTTACTTCCGTGGCTGAACAAGGAGAGGAGTTTTTTTTTTTAAATGCATAGACGCACATAATTTTGTGTTGCACAGTTACTGACATAGTTATTCAAGTCTTTGGGGGGCAAAAATTACAGAATACGCAAAAACAAACAGTGTACTTTTATAGCAAAGGTGCATGGAGGCTTATTGATCACTCAAGAACATTTGAAGAAGGTTTTAAGGAATGGATATTATTATATGTTTGTTAATATGAAGCAGCAAAGGGTGTTTAGCCAGAGCAGAGCAGAAGGTAGCAGGAATATAATCTTGCAAGTGTTGCTAAACCCACAACAGTAAAATCGGTCTGTATAGGCAGAATAGTATGCTAGTTATACTCACTGTGGAACTTAAGGGGTTTAATCCTCTGCATTGTGTGAAAAGGCTCTTTGATCCTGTATGCATAGCTCCCCCCTCCCCCTGCAGGGTCTCTCTTGGCAAGGCCAGATAAGACACAGTGAGGGTAGTAGTGCTGCACATGCTCAGTTTGGTCTCTGTTGCTGGAGAGAACAGTTCCTTGTTGAGCTGAGCTTTTCAGGTCACATGATTCTGACATCATTCATGTGGGCGTTTGTAATCTGTGGGCACTGTGGGAGGGGGGCTGATGAACTGTTTTCATATTACTGGGTTTAGTAACACTTTAATAGAAAGTTTTGCACAGTTTTGTTAGTGATATAGCTTAGAAAATGTTGTCTACTTCAGATTATGGGTTTCTTTTTCTGATGTAAATTACCAGATTAATTGTACCTGTGTATATTTGTTATACTGTTATATAATACAGGACCTTAAAGGTATCAGATAACATAGTCATAAAATATACAGTGCCTTGAAAAAGTATTCCTACCCCTGAACTTTTCCACATTCTGTCATGTTACAACCAAAAACATAAATGTATTTTATTGGGATTTTATGTGATCAACCAACACAAATTGGCACATAATTGTGAAGTGGAAAGAAAACGATAAATGGTTGCATTTGTATTCAGCCCCCCTGCGTCAATACTTTGTAGAATCTCCTTTCGCTGCAATTACAGCTGCAAGTCTTTTCGGGTATGTCTCTACCAGCTTTGCACATCTAGAGTGATGTTTTTTCCCATTCTTTGCAAAATATCTCAAGCTCTGTTAGATTAGATGGAGAGTGTCTGTGAGCAGCAATTTTCAAGTCTTGTCACAGATTCTCAATTGGTTCTAGGTCTGGGCTTTGACTGGGTCATTCTAACACATGAATATGCTTTGATCTAAACCATTCCATTGTAGCTCTGGCTGTAAGTTTAGGGTCGTTGTCCTGCTGGAAGGCGAACCTCTGCCCCGGTCTCAGGTCTTTTGCAGACTCTAACAGGTTTTCTTCTAAGACTGCCCTGTATTTGATTCCACCCATCTTCCCATCAACTCTGACCAGCTTCCCTGTCCCTGCTGAAGAAAAGCATCCCCACAACATCATGTTGTAACCACCATGTTTCACGGTGGGGATGGTGTGTTCAGGGTGATGTGCAATGTTGGTTTTCCGTCACACATAACATTTTGAATTTAGGCCAAAATGTTCACTCTTGGTCTCATCTGACCAGAGCAGCTTCTTCCACATGTTTGCTGTGTCCCCCACATGGCTTCTCGCAAACTGCAAATGGGACTTCTTATGTCATTTTTTCAACAATGGCTTTCTTCTTGTCACTCTTCCATAAAGGCCGAAATTGTGGCGTGCACGACTAATAGTTGTCCTTTGGACAGTTTCTCCCACCTGAGCTGTGGATCTCTGAAGCTCCTCTTGACTTCTTCTCTGATTAATGCTCTCCTTGTCTGGCCAGTCAGTTTAGGTGGAAGGCCATGCCTTGGTAGGTTTGCAGTTGTGCCATACTCTGCCAAATTCTATTTTCAGATGATGGATTGAACAGTGCTCTGTAAGATGTTCAAAGCTTGGGATATATTTTTTATAATCTAACCCTGCTTTAAGCTAGGTTCACACCGCAGCACGGAGTGGCTCACAGTAGGGGTCCGATGTGCCCCTATTTAGTTTTCAGATCCGATTTCAGGCTGAAATTTTGGCTAAATTCAGACCTGAAATGGACCAGAAGATGCATAGGACTCCTGTACAATTCGCACCAGAGCTGCTCTGGAGATGTGTGAACTGGCCCTATAGAGAGCTAGTCACAATCTCATGACATGCAAATTGGTTGAGGGGAAAACTGCATTCCAATTTGCAATAGTGTGAACCCAGCCTTAAACTTCTCCAAAACGTTATCCCTGACATGTCTGGTGTGTTCCTTGGCCTTCATGATGCTGTTTGTTCACTAAGGATCTCTAACAAACCTCTGAGGGCTTCACAGAACAGCTGTATTTGTACTGAGCTTAAATTGCACACAGGTGGACTCTATTTACTAATTTGGTGACTTCTGAATGCAATTGGTTTCACTATATTTTAGTTAGGGGTGTCAGAGTAAAGGGGGCTGAATAGAAATGCACACCACACTTTTCAGATATTTATTTGTAAAATAAAAATTAAAACCATTTATCATTTTCCTTCTACTTCACAATTATGTGCCACTTTGCGTTGGTCTATCACACAAAACCCCAATAAAATATATTTACGTGCCCCTTTGTTGGGCAACCCAATGTTCCCTCTGGGTCTTAGTCCCTCCACTTTTTAATTGTGGTTGAATAAAGGCTTCCTCTGTCTCATGGATTTCTGCGACCATAGAGGATTGCTGTCCAGAAGCACTTCATATCTCCTCCACACAGGGGAGCAATTTAGATATTCTCAAATTAGGCACTCCCAGAACCCCCTGAAATGTACTACCGTGTTTTCCCGAAAATAAGCCCGGGTCTTATATTAATTTTGGCAACAAAAGACACAGTAGGGCTTATTTTCGGGGTAGGTCTTGCCATGTAATGTACTGTCTTCTCTTCCCCTCTCCTTCCCTGCCTGACAGAAATACCCAGTGTGAACAGAGTTAAAATGCTTGTAAAATCCTATAATCCACTCTATTACAGTAGTATATAATGTATAATGTGTGTGTTTCTGTAATATAATTGTGGCAAATACCTTCGTTATATCGCCGCTCTGTGCTTGTGTGACCCGCCGAAGCTCTCTTCCCCACAATTATATTACAGAAACACACACATTGTACATTATATACTACTGTAATAGAGTGGATTATAGGATTTTACAAGCATTTTAAACTAGGGCTTATTTTCGGGGTAGGGCTTGTATTGCAGCCCTCCTGGAAAATAACGCTAGGTCTTATTTTTGGGGTAGGTCTTATTTTCGGGGAAATACGGTAGTTAGTTATTCTCCTCAGACCCCATGAAATATTTGTGTAGCACAGTGGATACACACACTGGCCACATAACTATGATATATGCTATTCTATACGACCTTACATGGTACGATGGGAACAGGATCTAGGGGAAGAGTTAGAAGCGGCGGAACAGGGGAAACTGGCCCAAATAAATTCAAAATCTTATATTAACACCTCCTTGATTGAGGCGAACTACAAAGTTTTCTTGCAATGGTATCTGGTTCCAGTCAAATTGCCGTCTGCTTTCCAGGGGACCCCCCCAGGTGTTTTTGCAGTTGTGGCCAGGAGGGTACTGTCCTCCATACCTGGTGGACGTGTAGCAAAGTTAGGTGGTTCTGGATCCGCACATATCATTTTATCTATTCCCTCACCCAAGTGAATCTAACAAAGTCTCCACAGCATGTGACATGTGAGACGCCTAATCACATTTGTTTTCACGGCAGCTAGGCTATCCATAGCAAGATCCTGGAAGTCGCCTATAACCCCCTTTTGATCTTCTGAAGGCAAAATTGACATGGATCATGATCAATGAACTGATGGTGGCTATCCACAGGGACAACCTAGCCCACTTTGAGAAAACTGAATAAATGGATAAAATGCCTGTCAGAATCAACCTGATCTGGAGGGAGAGACACTAGCACCCTACATTGCCCAGAATGTCTCTTCACATATTTCTCTACAGATTTTCTCTGATCTTACCCAATTCATCTCCCTTCCCCCTCTTCTTTTTTTTTTTTTTTGTCCTCCACTCATCTTTTATTATCCATTCTTCCTACAAGATGGATTAACCTTTAACCCATTGTTGGTCCTGAGTGACCTAGTCACTAAATATAAAGTGGAAGAGTCCAAGTAAGGGAACAGACCGCAGTTAATAATATGTTCAAAGTTAAAGGGGTTGTAAAGGTAAAAAAAAATTCCCTAAATAGCTTCCTTTACCTTGGTGCAGTCCTCCTTCACTTGCCTCATCCTTCGATTTTGCTTTTAAATGTCCTTATTTCTTCTGAGAAATCCTCACTTCCTGTTCTTCTGTCTGTAACTGCACACAGTAATGCAACACTTTCTTCCTGGTGTGGAGAAAGCCTCTTGAGGGGGGAGGGGGCGAGCAGGAGTGTCAGGACGCCCACTAACACACAGCTCCTTTCTCTATCTGCAAAGTAGATAGCGTCCTCAAGAGGCTTTCTCCACACCAGGGAGAAAGTGTTGCATTAATGTTTGTAGTTACAGATGGAAGAACAGGAAGTGAGTATTTCTCAGAAGAAATAAGGACATTTAAAAGCAAAATCAAAGGCTGAGGTAAGTGAAGGAGGACTGCACCAAGGTAAAGGAAGCTATTGAGGGAATTTATTTTTTACCTTTACAACCCCTTTAAATATAGATTGCCCTGTGCATATTATTTCTTAACATTTTTATTATTCAACAGTTCCCTCTGTTTGGGAGGATGCAAATAATACTCAGGTTCATTGTCTACTGTTTGGATTTTACATCTTCAGTTGCCTAACAACCTGACCAATGAGTGGGAAGCCACCCATAGGTCCAAGAGTTATTTGGCTGTTTGACTTTGTCTTTCTTTTTCTTGTATGCACCCAGTTCCTTAATACGTAGGACCAAAGTGGGATTTCCATAATGTATTAGGCCGCGTACACACGGTCGTTCCAAACCGATGAGAATGGTCCGATGGGCCATTTCCATCGGTTCAGCGCTGAAGTGGTCTGATGTGCGTACACACCATTGTTCCAAAAACCGATCGGGTCAGAACGCGGTGACGTCAAACACACGACGTGCTGAATAAAACGAAGTCCAATGCTTCCAAGCATGCGTCGACTTGATTCTGAGCATGCGCGGGTTTTGAACCGATGCTTTCTGTACTAACCATCGGTTTGGACTGATCGGGCAGCGGTCCATCGGTTCGATTTTAAAGCATGTTTTAAAATTTTGGACCGAAGGAAAACAGACCGATGGGCAATACACACGGTCGGTTTGGACCGATGAAACTGAACCTCGGTCCATTCTAATCGGTTTTGTCCGACCGTGTGTACGCGGCCTTACAGTTTTGTGTTTTAATGTTGAAAAATTACCAATAGAAACTATTGAAACAAAAATATATATTTACTTTTTTGGTTGTATGACAAAATGTGGAAAATTTCAAGGGGTATAAATACTTTTTCAAGGCACTGTATATATTAGGATTATGTTAACTGTGATACATTTAAAGTCCTGTATTTTGTAACAATATATCATAAATGATAATAATATACAGTACATTAGAGCTGCACAATTAATCGTTAAAAAATCGCAATCTCGATTCAACCCCCCCCCCCCCTCACGTTCTCAACCCAGCATTTCCACGATTCATACAGCGCAGGGCCGTTCTCTGCCCACTCACAGCTGTCAAAAGAAAAACCAAACGCAGGCAAATGTTTATCAACATTGTCAGCAATGGGAGATAACTATAAACAAAGTATAATTTGGTTCCTTTAGAACAGGGGTCTCAAACTCAAATTACCTGAGGGCCACAAGACAAGTTTTCATATGCCATGGGGGGCCGCATGCAAACTTTCAAACTTCAAAAACAACAGTACTGGTGTCAGCGAACACATTATTAACCCCCAGCACTGGTGTCAGCGAGCGCATTATTACCACCAGCACTGGTGTAAGTCAGGGTTTGACAAATTTGCTTGGAATCTCGGAGCCAGCTAAAAAAGTTAGGAGCCAGAAAACGCACCCCGTCCCGACGAGCTTGCGCGCAGGAGCGAACACATACGTGAGCAGCGCCCGCATATGTAAACTGTGTTCAAACCACACATGTGAGGTATCGCTGCGATTGGTAGAGTGAGAGCAATAATTCTAGCTCCTCTGTAACTTAAAACATGCAACCTGTAGATTTTTTAAAACGTCGCCTATGAAGATTTTAAAGGGTAAAAAAGTTTGTCGGCATTCCACAAGCGGACACAATTTTGAAGCGTGACATGTTGGGTATGAATTTACTCGGCGTAACATTATCTTTCATAATATAAAAAAAAAATGGGGATAACTTTACTGTTGTCTTATTTTTTAATTAAAAAAAGTGTAATTTTTTCCCAAAAAAGTGCGCTTGTAAGACCGCTGCGCAAATACGGCGAAACAGAAAGTATTGCAACGATCGCTATTTTATTCTCTAGGGTGTTAGGATAAAAAATATATATAATGTTTGGGGGTTCTAATTAGAGGGAAGAATATGGCAGTGAAAATAGTGTAAAATGACATTTAGAATTGCTGTTTAACTTGTAATGCTTAACTTGTAATACCAACGGCCACCACCAGATGGCGCCAGCTCACATCTGGTGGTAATAACTTGTAATACCAACGGCTCACCACCAGATGGGGCCAGCTCAAAAAAAAAAAAAAAAAAATTTTTTTTTTTTTTTTTTTTTTTTGCTCCCCTCACTTCCACCCTGCCTGGGGGCCATTTATAACTGGTCCGCGGGCCGCAAATGGCCCGCGGGCCGGTACTTTGAGACCACTGCTTTAGAATTTAGAGCAAAGAAATGAACTTCGGTCTGTAAATAAGCACAGTTTAACCACTTAAAGACTAAACCTTTTTCTGACACTAGTTGTTTACAAGTTAAAATCAGTATTTTTTGCTAGAAAAAAAATTCCAAACATTATATATTTAACAGAGACCCAAATAAAATGGCAGTTGTTGCAATATTTTAGGTCACACTGTAATTGCGCAGCAGTCTTTTAAGCGCAATCTTTTTTGGGGGAAAAAATACACTTCAATTAATTTAAAAAAAAAACTAAACAGTAAAGTTAGCCCAAATTTTTATTATTATTATTTTTTGTATAATGCAAAAGATGTTACGCCGCAAGATTCGTGAGAGAATCGTGATCTATTTATTCTAAGCAAAAAAAAACAAAAACGTGATTCTCATTTTAGACAGACTCGTGCAGCTCTACAGTACTAATATATATATATATATATATATATACATACATACACACTAGGATGGTGGTACTTTTACTCTTTACTGCATTTCTCAGAACAAGCCTGTTTCCTCGGAAATTTGGGGAATATCCATAAAAATGCATAGTATATCATCAAATCAGTACCCAATATTAAAAATGCAGTGGTTTGCCACCATTTTCAAGTGATTTCACATCATAAACACATATACACTGTTACATTGTATTAAAGGAAAGTCCATTACACAGATCTAGTATGCCCAGATAGATCTGTGAGGATACTTTATTTTATTCAAACTGTGTATGTGTCTGTATACAGCCCCAGTTCCAAAAAAGTTGGGACGCTGTGTGAAATCTACATAGAAACAGATTACAAGGATTTGAAAATCTCGTAAACCCAAATTTTATTGGGACAAGATGTGAACAGGGCAATGTTTACCACGTTGTAGCATCACTCTTCTTTTAACAACACTGTAAATATCTGGGAACTGAGGAAATTACTTGCTGGAGCTTTGGGAGAGGAATGTTGTGCCATTCCTGCCTAATATAGGATTCTTACAGTCCTGGGTCTTTTGTCTTATTTTTTTGTATCAAGATGCGCCAAATATTTTTGATGGTGAAAGGTCTGGACTGCAGGCATGCCAGTTAAGCAGCCTGACTCTTCTACTACGAAGCCATGCTGTTGTCATGGATGCAGTATGCGGTTTAGCATTGTCCTGCTGGAATAGGCAAGGCCTTTCCTAAAAGAGACGTCTTCTGAATGGGAGCATATGCTGCTTTAAAACCTGAATATATCTTTCAGCATTGATGGTGCCTTTTCAAATGTGAAAGCTGCCCATTCCATACACATCAATATAAGCCCATCCCATCAGAGATGCAGGCTTTTGAACTGAGTACTGATAACAAGCTGGTAGTTCCCTCTCCTCTTTAGTCTGGTGGTGGCCAAGAAGACCACAGAACAGATTTTCACTTTGCAACAGACCATTTTAAATGAGCTTTGGCCCAGAGAAGATGGTGGTGTTTCTAAAATCGTGTTCAGATATGGTTTCTTCCTTGCATGATAGAGCTTTACCCTGCATTTTTGCATGGCATGGTGAACTGTGTTCAGAGAGTGATTTTTACAAGTATTCTTGAGCCAATGCAGTGATGGCCATCACAGAATCATGCCTGTTTTTAATCCAGTGCCGCCTAAGGGCCAGAATATCGCAAGCTTCCAATATTGTGTTGGGCATTGGCCTTGTCCCTTGTGCACAGAGATTTCTCCAAATTTTCTCATACTTTCGATGATCTCGTGTACTGTAGATGATGGTATAATTAAAGTCTTTGCAATTTTACATTAAGGAACATTATTTTGAAATTGACTATTTTTAGGTGCAGCTTTTTACAGATTGGTAAACCACCGCCCATCTTTACTTCTAAGGCCGTGTACACGCGGTCGTTCCAAACCGATGAGAATGGTCCGACGGGCCAATTCCATCAGTTCACCGCTGAAATGGTCTGATGTGCATACACACCATCGTTCCAAAAACCGATCGGATCAGAACGCGGTGACGTCAAACACACGACGTGCTGAATAAAACGAAGTTCAATGCTTCCAAGCATGCGTCGACTTGATTCTGAGCATGCGCGGGTTTTGAACCGATGCTTTCTGTGCTAACCATCGGTTTGGACCGATCGGGCAGCGGGCCATCGGTTCGATTTTAAACCATGTTTTAAAATTTTGGACCGAAGGACAACACACGGTCGGTTTGGACCGATGAAACTGAACCTCGGTCCATTCTTATCGGTTTTGTCCGACCGTGTGTACGCGGCCTAAGTGTCCTTTGGAAAGCTTGTTGTTTTCTTTTTCTTTTCCTCTTCCTTTTACCTCTTTATTCTTTCATTCCTTGGCCTTTTCCCTTCTTTCCATTGATTAAACGTTTTGGGAGAGACGTAAAACCGCTGATTGGCCGCCATTGGTCCCACTCCCTATCTGGGGGGGAGGGGGGGGGGAGTGTGCAAACACAAACCCCAATTAATTCATGGCTGGGGTGATTTATTCATCCCCGGTTATGCAGTTCTTATTCAGAGGATGTATTCTTTGTTATTAGGAAATCTAGTCACAGCCCAAAAAAATGTTATATCTTTTACCTAGAGATTATTGGCGTATGTAACTAATGCTATCGTGTACCAGTACAGGAAGCAGACTTGTTCTGAGAAACTCATCAAGTAAAGTACTACCCATCTACTCTCTTTTGACCATCAGCTTATCCCCAGAATACAATAGCCGGGTAGAAGAGGGATTGAGGGTAGTAATATGTTTGTATATTCTGAATACTGTACAGCCTAGTTGGAGTACTATAATTCTTGTATTATATTATTGTGAAAGTTAATATGTATTAAATACATTAAAATAGGTTAATTTATGAATTGTCTGTGGTCCTTTTTACAGGTCTATATACTCTATAATTGTATGGTAGTATAGCTGAAGTGTAAAATAGGGTTGTGGTGTCAATAGTAATTCTTAGGGACCATACTATTTGGGTATGATGTATAATCGTCTACATTGGGGTTACACATTCCTGCTAAGAACCTAATATCTGATGAAAAGCATAGTGGGCTAAGGAGTAGGGGACATTCACATCAGATCCATTAAGCTGAGTTGATCTGTATATAATATCACAGGCTCAACACAAAGCACACAGAAAACCTTTTTTTTTCCATGTGTCCTGTACGCTTTTTTAGCCCAGGTTCACACTGGGCTGCGGGAATGAAGCCGTGCGAGTTCAGTTGAATTCGCAAGATTTCATTCCCGCATATCGGTTCCCGATTTCAGCAGAGATTTCACAGACATCTGTGCGGGTTTCTGCACAGATGTCAATGGAAATCGCACCCCGAAATCGCAAAAAGTAGTACAAAAATTACTTTTTGAAATTGGTGTGGTGCCGCGAATGCAGCTTCGCACCAATTAGCATGGTGTCATTGCTGCCAATTGCTACCAATTTGACATGTCAAAACGCACCAATGTGAACTAGGGCTTAAAGCAGAACAAACCTATCGATTTAACCATTTCCAAAAATTGGTACCACCCCTTAAATGGTAACTGTCACAGTTGTTTGTACTCTCAACTGAACTGTCAATCCATCATATGGCTGGTGTCCTAACTGATCACATGTGCAGCACCATGGCAACAGTATATCAAACCGAGGCTAAGATGACAGCTTTTTTGACTGTAAGCTCGGGTTCACACTCTAGCGTACAAAGACATTGCATGTGATTTGCACCCACACTGTGGTGCCGATCGCATGCATGGAGCTTTATTTTGGTCGTTCTGGATCACTGCTGCATTTATTTTTTATTTGTTTGCACTATAAACAATACAACTATTTTTGAAAATATAAAAATTTTCTGCTACAAAACACATAAGGCCAATATGTATACTATATATAATGTATATTATAAAAAAATCCCAATAAAAATATATTGATTGGTTTAACCGAACGTTATAGCATCTACAAACTATGGGATATATTATGGAATTTTTATTTATTTTATACTAGTATGGGTTGGTGATCAGCAACTTATAGCGATATTGCGGCAGAAAATCGTACACTGACACTTTTTGACACTTTGCGGGAACCAGTGACACTAATACAATAATCAGTGCTAAAAACAATGCACTGTCACTGTACTAATGACACTGGCTGGGAAGTGGTTAAACATCTAAGGCGATCAAAGAGTTAAAGGGGAAGTAAACTTCCTTTACTGACTTTTACCTATAGGTAAGCCTATAATAATGTGCGCCGTTTTCGGAGATATTTACATTACATGCAGCCAGTGACCTCACTGGCGCATGCGCTCTGAATGAACGGCCATCCATGCCATTCCTTCAGAGCCCTGTGCTGTGAACTTCGGCTCCCACACGCATGACATCACAGCTCCGGCTAGTGGCAGAGCCGGAGCCCGTGAACCCAGAAACAAAACAGGTGAAGATGGGAGCCCCTGCAGCGCTGACATCGCGATGCTGGAACAGCTTTATTTTAAGATAAGTTTCACATTATGATTTTATCTTGGGGACGCCCGGCAGTATACAACCGCTTTAACTGTGTGCCTAACCAGTGTTTTTGTGTACACAGTGTGCTGCTTTAACTAGGGGAAGAGATGGATTTTAGTACCTGCTTTGCAGACACAGGACCCAATACCCGGTGTCAGAACTGAGATATGCCTTGTTTACATATCTCAGTTCTCTGTGTGTCTCTCCAACAATCAGTGAGTGGCTGAGGGCATCGAGTACCATAGATCAGGTTCTGATGTGAATTATCACAATAGAAGGTTCCCTTTTTAGCTGCGCGTGTGCGCCCTCTGCAGTTAGGAAGTGCAGGATCACGTGTGTGTGTGTGTGTATATATATATATATACACACACACACACGCGTGATCCTGCGCACAACTGCTGCCCTGTAGCAGTAAAAGTTGAGAAAATATACACACTTTTCTACTATTTAGTTAACCTATGCTTTCCTGTTGGGCTACATTCACAGGTCTATGTGCATTATTTTTAATGATGCAGAAGGTGTGCTCTGCTGCAAATCAAACATGACAATGCTGTAGCCAAAATAAACCCTGTACTAATGAAGAGATAGTGACTTTTCTCTCTGAAAATGCTACGTACTTGACTGTCATGCTGATCCAGCAACTACAGTATTCCAGCCTTCATTTAATTAACGTGGCATCTTTCTGATCCTCTCCCTGTAAGATGTTGTGCAACTGTTTCCCCCAGCCTCCTGGTATACAGGCTTCAGAACAGTCTACTCTAATCGGGCCAATCTCGCACATGAGCAGCGACAGGGGCCAGTTGAATGACCAGGAAGTGACGATCCCTAGAGGGCGGCGTGGGGGAAAAAAGAACTGAAGACTTCCGAAGCGAGGAAGTCTCTGATGGACTTTGTGAGCTTTTTTTTTTTTAAGTCAGCGGCTACACTACTTGTAGCTGGTGGCATTTATTTTTGGATAGCCGGGTGATGTTCCTCTTTAGGCACTGACCTGGAACAAGTATGCAGATGTAGTTTCTAATCTGCATGCTTTAAGATCGGTAAGGAGGAAAGTAGTTACTAGATCAGCGTGTCGGCCCAATATTTTCTCAGTACAGGTTTTTGAGTTTCCGTTTAGCAAAGGAGCCTTTGCACCGACTGAAGTTTTAATATTTATTTCATGTTTTTTGTATAGAGCTAAAAGACTTTTCCTGTGCCTCTCATGCTTATCTGTCTTTCTCCCAGCCACTGCCTGATCATCCAGAAACTGAGGCGTGCAGCAGTCCTTACCATTTTGTGACAGGTAAATGAGTCTTTTCAACTCTTGAGTCATTTTTAGGAGCCACACACATTATTTGTCTTTTGTGCTGTGAATATGTACTGCTGCAGGTACATGTATGTGTGATTTGAGACGTTTTCTAAATAGAAATTTAGAATTACTTGTTCTATAAATGGTATTAGGAAAGAACGCTGCCTATGTGTTATAGAATTAGTCTGGGTACTTTCTAAATTGATACAAATGCAATTCAGATAGATTGCAGTGACCTGTGCATGCCTGTGCCTAGACTAAAACAACCTCAAAGCTTGTATCTATATTTTTCAGCTGTCATTTAAATGTTTTTAGTAAAAGTGATCTGGCTGGCTCTACAGCTACTAGATCACTTTCACAGTAGTGAGAGGTGCCACATCCCACCTTCTTGCTGCTGCCCATGGGGGTTCTCAGGTTTTCCTGTTCATCCGGGAGCCAGGGACTGCAGTAAACAGCCACAAGAGTGAAGGCAAGAGGAGATTGAGAAACATCCATTCCCTGATCTCTTCTGCAAGTAATGAAGCTTGAAGCAATGAGCTTTTTGTGGAGCTCCAGGACAATCTGTTGTTGATTAGCTGCAGTAGATGGCAGAGAAGATGTTTGGGGTCTAATAGACGCCTGATGACACTATAAAGAAGACCTGCCACCTTGTGATTGCAATAAAGTTAAATGAGGGGGGTGTTACATAAAAATTTAAGAAATTTTAAAAGCATCCACTTGTATCCAATTATGTCGTATTTATAAGGTATTGCCATGAACGCTGGCGTGAGCTAGAAAATTCTACGGCCATGGTTGACTCTAAACTGATAACCTGTGAAGGCTTTTAAAGCATAGCAAATATAGACAGTATTTGGTACCGTTTGTTTTTTTGCCATTTCATGGGTACCTGCAATTTTAAGGCTTGACATGTTTGGCATCTATTTACTTAAAGGCAGTGCTTTAAGTGGGCCGGAACGCGGCGGTACTCAGTACCGCCACTTCCAAAAATGGCCCTGGAGAGTACCAGCACCTCTCCGTGCGCCCAGTACGTGGGTTTCCGGTACCGGAACGCAGCGGAGAGCTAGCTACAGCATTGTAGTGGCTGGGCGAATTACATCGCGCACCGTCTCTCTCCTCCAGAATGTCATTGGCTGGGCCGGCCATCAGCTAGTGGAGGGGGGCGGGCCGTGTGCAGAGTACGGCTTGAGCCGTACGTGCAGGCGCAGGCAGGGAGTTGACCTCACGTTAGGTGACGTCAACTCCTTTCCGCGCGCCTGTGAGGAGCGATCAGTGCGGCGTGGTGAATGTGAGCGGGTGACTGGCCCTCCTAGGAGTCAGGACGGTGCAGCAAAGTGAAAAACACCGGACTTTGCTTTGGATCTGAACTTCTGAAGTACAGAGTACTGGTGAGTGTTTTGTTGCTACCTATGGCTGCTCACAGACTGATATGTATACACTTCTCCTATCAATTTATCATGGCTCGTTTCAGACAGCCATGCAGACTTGCCCTGTTATTTTCCTTTTATGTTTATTTTAAACCGTCTTGAAAAGTAGGAAGATGTTCATTGTATGATTATTGTTGCAAGCTTGCACATGGACTGCTCAGAGTGACTGATGAATAACATCCATTATTCTATCTATTTTCTGTGGTGTCTGTCCCTTGTCATGCTTTGTGCCCATTTTATCTTCTCTTTTTTTAGTTTCTGACATCAGCTGGTTTATGTAATTTTAGCAGCAAAATCAAATGTTAGGTTTCGTCTAAGAGAGGGTTTGTAAAATATATATATTTTCATGTTCAGTATTGGGGAGGGGGGGAGCACCGGCGCCTAATAGAGTACCGGCACCTCTTTTGGCCCACTTAAAGCACTGCTTAAAGGGGTTGTAAAGGTAAAAGTTTTTTCACCTTAATGCATTCTATGCCCCTTCGAAAGTCCCACGCCGTGAACGCGCAGGCTTCCCGGGTCGTTGATTGAAAGCAGCGCAGCCATTGGCTCGCGCTGCTGTCAATCATATCCAATGACGTGTCGCTATGGCCGCCGGCTGTATCACAGGAATGTGCCCGCAACAACTAGTCTACAGGACCTCTGCTTTCAGAAAATATACATTTGTTTGTAGTTTTAATAATTTTCCAGCAAAAAATACTGAATTTTAACATATGTGAAAATGGAGATTGCCCCAGACATGAAGCGGTTTAAGTATTTTTTTTTTTATTCTTAACATGCACTGAAAGTGCTTTCAAACAAGTCATCCCTGACCCCTCTAGCTGCTTTTACTGTACAGTAACACGTGACACGATCGATGCAGCCGCCACAGTGTAGCGCGGGGAAGCCGTGTTTACATACGGCTCTCCCTGTTCTTCAGCTCCGGGGAGCCATCGCGAGGGGGCAGCTAGAAACGAATAGCCGCCCCCTCATCCCGGATCGCTCCCAGGCGATTTTCGACCGCCGCATGTACCGGGGGGGGGGGGTCCCGATTGAACCCGCGGAAAGGCAGGGATGTATATATACGCCCCTCTGCCTGTACGTGCCATTCTGTGGACGTATATATATATATATACATGCGGCGGTCGTTAAGTGGTTAAGAGGTTGTAAACCCTGGGGGGAAAACAAAACAAAAGATCCTGTAAGACAAATGTATGACATCTTCCCCGGTGTTTCTTCTGGGTGTGCTGGGCTGCTGCAGTCTACCTTGACCAGCACAGGATGACATTACTACACATGCATAGGAGTTTAGTCCTCCCAACACACAGAATCTGTGGCCAGAATGTAAACTGAGTTGCGCTTGCTCAGCTCATTGTACAATATAAACAAGACTACGAGTAGGCTAGTAGGTTTATTTTGTTACAGAAGAGACCCCGCATGTCTCTTCCAAAACAAAGAGCCTGCCTGCTCACAGTTTTAACAATTGAGACTTTAGTTCCACTTTATTGGCCCTGTAATCTATAATTTTTCTTAATTGTTTCTTACTGTGTTTTTTGGCCTCCTTGCAATGTTCTCCCTTCCATTTGTTTGGAATGAAAAATACTTGTTCGTTGCAGTCATGTGCAAACTTAAAATCTGATGCTTTGTAGTCTCTAGTAGAGATTTCCACCCAGCACACCCCTGCCTCAGATCCCTCAAAAAATCTGCCTTTTTTTACATAATAATTGGCCGATGCAGATTTCTTTAAAAAGGCGAAATATCGGCCGGTCGATATATTAGTCGACCTCTAGTTTCTAGTCCAGGGATAGGCAACCCCAATGTTATTGAAGAGGTGGAAACTCTGCTCCTTGCAAAGATGGAAAGGGTTGGGACAGTGATGATGATGATGGGGGATTTTACTACCCGGAAATTGACTGTAGTAATGGCACTGCTGGGACAGTTAAAGGGGTTGTAAAGGTAAATGTTTTTTCACCTTAAAGGGTCACTAAAGGATTTTTTTTTTTTTTTAGCTAAATAGCATCCTTTACCTTACTGCAGTCCTGGTTTTATGTCCTCATTGCTCGTTTTTGCTCTGATGTTGCTGTAAAACTGCTCTGTTCTGGACACTTCCTGGTTGTCTGGCTCCGTATGAAAAAAGTAATGGGAGAGTTTAGTTTCGTTTTCCTAGCCATGACTCTCTATGGCACTGTCCAGCACAGAGGCATAAAATAACATGCAAAGACTAAACTACTTTCAGTTTCGTTTTTGCATCTAAGAGGCACATTATATGATTGATTTTTATCTATTTTTAATCGTTTTAAAAAGGAATCAGTTAACTATTATGTCTCTATACCCTGTAAACAGTCATTTCAGCAAAACATTTTTTTTCCTTTAGTGATCCTTTAATGCATTCTATGCATTAAGGTGAAAAACCATCCGATGGTACCGCCCCCCCCCCCCCCTGAGCCCCCAATTTACTTACCTGACCCTTTGAAAGTCCCGGGCGCGTCCATGTGTTCTTCTTCGGTTCTCAGCCTGGCCGTTGATTGGCTAGGCTGGGCGGATTGATAGCAGCACAGCCATTGGCATTGTCATTCACAGCGGATGGGGGGGCGGGGCCGAGTGATACAGTCGGCGGCTATGCCCACCGCTGTATCACGGGAGCACGCTCGCAAAAGCTTTCCACCATGCGAGCTCGCTCGCATGAAGGTAGAAAGCTTTTGCGAGGAGGAGCTGAGACAGCCGCCGAGGGACCCAAGAAGACTGGATTAGGGCACACTCTGCAAAACGAGCTGCACAGTGGAGGTAAGTATAACATGTTTGTTATTTAAAAAAAAAAAATAAATAATCTGCCTTTAGTGACCCTTTAAAGGGCAAACATTTATAAACCCATTACAAGACAATTTTATGATCCAGTTTATTGAGGAATGATGCTCTGTTGGACCTGGTAATCTCAAACCATGCAGAGCTTATTACTAATGTTCAGATTAAGGAACACCTGGGTAGCAGTGACCATAACATAATTTCATTTGATGTTGGCTGTAAGCAAAAAACACATACAGGAAAGATAACAACACTTAACTTTAAGAGCAAATTTTCCAAGGATGAGGGCTGCTCTCCAGGACTTAGACTGGGAGGGAATATTGGCATAGACGAGCACAGAACAGAAATGGGAATTCTTCAAAGACTGTAAACTTACTGCAAAATATATTCCCATGGGTAACTAGATTGAAAGGCTAAAAATGTGACCCACGGCCAAAGTTAAAAAAGCTATAAACAATAAGAAAAGCGCATTTAAAAAAAATGTAAAAATTAAGTAACACTATTTAAATGTTACAAAGAATATAACAGAATACGTTAAAAGGAAATCAAGGATGCAAAAATTCAAAACGAAGGAAGGATTGTAAAAGATAGGACAAACCCCCCAAAATTCTTCAAATATATTAATGGTAAAAAGGTCAGGTCTAAGCATGTAGGCCCTTTACAAAATAATCTAGAGTGGGTGACTGGGGACAAAGAGAAGGCTTATTTAATAAATATTTTCTTCAGCTCTGTGTATACAAAGGAGCATGGGGGGAGCTCATGTCCATAATGGGTGTGGTAGTGACAAATTGCCCCAAATGAACCACAATGATTCAAAAGTGATATGGTACAGAAATATTTAAACAGAATAAAGGTGGATAAAGCACCTGGACCAGATGGCATACACACACGGATCCTAAAAGAATTGAGCTCTGTAATTTAAAAACGATTGTTTCTAAACTTTTAGGGACTCATTAATGACGGGAATAGTACCACTGGATTAGCGTGGGGCCTATATTTAAAAAGGGAACAAGGTCTTTAACTATAGACCTGTTAGTTTATTTTCTATAGTCGGGAAGATACTGGAGAGTTTAATAAAAGACCACATAGACAAGTTCTTGTGGAAAAAAAAATATTTTAAACAACCGACAGCATGGATTCGCGAAAGACAGAATTTGCCAAACAAATCTGATTTATTTTTTGAAGAGGTAAGTAAAACCTTGGACAGAGGGGTGGTGGTGGACGTTATATACTTGGATTTTGCGAAAGTGTTTGACACAGTTTCACACACATGGCTCATGTGTAAGGTAAAGTCTACAGGCTTAGAAAGCTCAATTTGTAAATGGATAGAAAACTGTCTAATAGACAGAATTCAGAGAGTAATGGTAATGACTCTTACGCTGAATGGTCGAAAGTTATCAGTGGTGTACCCCAAGGTTCAGTGCTGGGACCCTTACTTTTTAATATCTGTATAAATGATATTGGGTCTGGGATCAAAAGTACCATTTCAGTCTTTCCAGGTGACACCAGGCTATGCAGTGTAATAACGTCCTTACAGGATGTCTCCAATTTACAAGCCAACCTCCATACACTGTCTAATTGGGCGACTATGTGGCAGATGAGGTTGAATGTTGATAAATGTAAAGTTATGCACTTGGGGGGCTAAGAATATGCATGCATAATACATACTAGGGGGAGTACAACTGGGAGATCCATAGTGGAGAAGGATCTGGTAGATCATAAGGTCAATAATAACATGCAATGCCAAGCCGCGGTTAGCAAAGTAAGCAAAGTCCTTTCTTGTATGTATAGAGGTATGGACTCCAGAGATAGTAATATTTTGCCCCTGTTCAAATCATTAGTAAGACTTCACCTGGAATATACAGTTCAGTTTTGGGCACCAGTTCTCAAAATGGATATCGGGAAACTGGAGAAAGTGCAGAGAAGGACAACCAAACTGATTAGAGGCATGGAGGAGCTCATCTGTGAGGAAATATGAGGAACTGAATTTATTCTCTTGAGGCGGCGATTAAGGGGGGATATGATCAACATGTACAAATACAGTGGGGCAAAAAAGTATTTAGTCAGCCACCAATTGTGCAAGTTCTCCCACTTAAAAAGACGAGAGAGGCCTGTAATTGTCATCATAGGTATACCTCAACTATGAGATACAAAACGTGGAAACAAATCCAGACAGACAATCACATTGTCTGATTTGAAAATAATTTATTTGCAAATTATGGTGGAAAATAAGTACCGTATTTATCGGCGTATAACACGCACCCTAACTTTAAGAGGGAAGTTTCAGGGAAAAAACATTCCACAGCCCCCTGCGTATAACACGCAGGCACAGTTTACCCTCTATTTTCAAGGTAAAAAAGTGAGTGTTATACGCCAATAAATACAGTATTTGGTCACCTACAAACAAGCAAGATTTCTGTCTCTCACAGACCTGTATCTTCTTCTTCAAGAGGCTCCTCTGTCCTCCACTCATTACCTATATTAATGGCACCTGTTTGAACTTATCAGTTAAAAGACACCTGTCCACAACCTCAAACAGTCACACTCCAAACTCCACTATGGTGAAGACCAAAGAGCTGTCGAAGGACACCAGAAACAAAATTGTAGGCCTGCACCAGGCTGGGGAGACTGAATCTGCAATAGGCAAGCAGCTTGGTGTGAAGAAATCAACTGTGGGAGCAATAATTAGAAAATGGAAGACATACAAGACTGATAATCTCCCTCGATCTGGGGCTCCACGCAAGATCTCACCGTGTGGGGTCAAAATGATCACAAGAACGGTGAGCAAAATCCCAGAACCACACGGGGGGAACTAGTGAATGACCTGCAGAGAGCTGGGACCAACGTAACAAAGGCTACCATCAGTAATACACTACGCCACCAGGGACTCAGATCCTGCAGTGCCAGACGTGTCCCCCTGCTTAAGCCAGTACATGTCCGTCTGAGGTTTGCTAGAGAGCATTTGGATGATCCAGAAGAGGATTAAGAGAATGTCATATGATCAGATGAAACCAAAGTAGAACTGTTTAGTAGAAACACAACTCGTCGTGTTTGGAGGAGAGAGTTGCAACCAAAGAACACCATACCTACTGTGAAGCATGGGGGTGGCAACATCATGCTTTGAGGCTGTTTCTCTGCAAAGGGAACAGGACAACTGATCTGTGCACATGAAAGAATGAATGGGGCCATATGTTGTGATATATTGAGTGCAAACCTCCTCCCATCAGCAAGGGCATTGAAGATGAAACGTGGCTGGGTCTTTCAGCATAACACTGATCCCAAACACACCACCCGGGCAATGAAGGAGTGGCTTCCTAAGAAGCATTTCAAGGTCCTGGAGTGGCCTAGCCAGTCTCCAGATCTCAACCCCATAGAAATCCTTTGGAGGGAGTTGAAAGTCTATGTTGCCCAGCGACAGCCCCTAAACATCACTGCTCTAGAGGAGATCTGCATGGCGGAATGGGCCAACATACCAGCAACAGTGTGTGACAACCTTGTAAAGACTTTACCGAAAACGTTTGACCTCTGTCATTGCCAACAAAGGATATATAACAAAGTATTGAGATTAACTTTTGATATTGACCAAATGGCAGAGTTATCATTTCATACTAACAAGCTGGTGATTGATTTCTTGGTGAGCATTGGTGACTCCCTTCGATCAACAGCTAGCTGACCCCCACCCTAGTCTATCTTGGGAGAAAGCAAGAGAAAGGGAGCCAAGTTCTACATTCATTGGAACCATGACTGTAGCCATCCTCCAACAGCAGCAAGAAAAAGCAATTTGGAGAAAGCTAGGAGAAATAGCTTTGTTGAGTTAAGAATACATACTTCAATAAAATTTAATTTTTTTAAAACGATAGTTTAGTGTCACTTTGCAAAAGTATGGCCGAAATGGTTCTTGGACAGCCCTGTGTAAAAATAAATAAATTAGAAAATGCTATATATTGAAGCCAGTTTACACCTATATGTTGTAGTAATTTGTACAGAAGCTGAAGATTTACACACAGCTCACACCTGTTTTTAGTGTGTATGCTGTGAGTTACTTTCCCCCATCATGTGTTCTCTGGCTATTGTGGTACTAAAAGTCTCAGCTACCATATGTACAACATGTGGTTGACATAGAAAGTTGGAACTTGTATTTCCAGATCTGTTGGAGAGCTACTGGTTGCGGCAGGCCTATCATTAAAAGAAAGCTGTCACCAGCCTGGACTATTCAAACCCAGCTTATGATGAAAGGATCTAAAAACCAAGGTTACCTTTAGTGAAAAACCTTATGTTGAATCAAACCAGAAATACAGGCAGCTGAAAGCTACAAATCTTAGGTTCTGTAAATGTACTTCTTTACTCTGCCCTTGCACGAGCCTCCTTATTGATCAGTGAGGCTGTCCTTCACATAAAAAACAAATAAAAATCAGGCAGTAAAATATGCAAGCTGCCATTGCTGGCTCCTTAAATGCATGGCTTTTACATTGGTAGAAATTCCATAGGCTATTAAGTCCCTAATATGGAACTTGCATGTAGATAAGGAGTTATGGCTTTCCTCTGGCTTATTAAGCTGCATGCTTGTTCCAAGGCATTTATTCAAGGAAGCATTTTAGACCAGAGTTAACCAAGTGAATAGTGTTTGTGGGAGGTCAGTAAAAGCCACCTGCCTATTTCAGTAAGGACCAGTTCACACCATATGCAGTCCAGTGCATTTTTTTCTGCATCAAAAATGCATGGAACGTAGGTTGTATGGTTTCCAGTGGAATAGTTCACACCAGTGCAGGCAGTTCCAGGGCTTTCCAGTTCCAAATAAAAAAAGGTAGAACATGCTGCATTTGAACTGGACTGTACTGGAACGCAAAAAAATGCATCAAAAAATGCACCGGCCCCCAGTACAGTGGAAAAAAAAAAAAAAGCATATTGAAGGCATCCGGAAACGTTTCAAAAACACTCCGGAAAGTGCCAAAAGCATGTTAAAAACGTGCATGCAAAAAGGCATCCGGAACGCATCTGGAGTGTATTTTTGTGGTGTGAACCAGCCCTAAAGGATACCTT
The DNA here is from genome assembly GCF_905171775.1 of Rana temporaria. Taxonomy (NCBI): domain Eukaryota; kingdom Metazoa; phylum Chordata; class Amphibia; order Anura; family Ranidae; genus Rana; species Rana temporaria. The sequence goes on along the minus strand of NC_053491.1, from coordinate 224,791,767 downwards.
GATGCTGGGTTCACGCTAGAGCAGTGGTCATCAACCTGTCCTCGGGGCCCACTAACAGGCCAGGTTTGCAAGATAACTGAAATACATCACAGGTGATATCATTTGCTGCTCAGTGATTGCAGTATTCTAGTCTGCATCTCCCCAAGATAATACATAAAATCTGGCCTGTTAGTGGGCCCTGAGGACAGGGTTGATGACCACTGCACTAGAGCACGCAGCGGCTCACAGCAGAAGTCTGGTGCGTCTCCATTCAATGTATCAGGTCTGATTTCAGCCCGAATTTTGGGATAAATTCAGACTTTTATATTGGAAGAAAGCTGAGGCACCCTTGTTGCCCTATTGGAAGACCCTAATCAATAAGGCATTGCCATTCTATAAAGCCACATACCCAAATAGAGGTTGTTCCAAAAAAATTCAGAAGATATGGCATGGTTGGATGTCTGACTAACACTTACTTCAGGCTGTCATAGTTAATCATAAGTCGAGTTGATCCCTTATAGTGAGGAACGGAGATGATATCCGACTGTGCTGGCAACCATGTTGGATACTCAGACATCACGCCGGCAGCGGGCGGTGATGTCCGTATGTTAACATCGCTGTTGGGGTCCTGTAAGGATGTTTTTTTGTCATGCTAGGTTGTTCATGTCTTTATATTCTTGCACAGGTATTGATTGCACTTGGGGGGGCTGGAGAATATTACAGGCTGTTTTTGTAGCCTTAATGTTCCTCCAGTATCTGGCTGTGCCAGTAATGTTGTATTTTTCTGGTATCTTAGATACCCCACTTTGTATGTTTTTCTATGTGGAAAAATGTATAAAAAATCATTTCCCAAAAAATAAAAAAAATATATAGGCATACTTATTTTTCTGACAGAGAGGGTACATTTTTTTTGCCATCTGTGTCCCATTTCTGGAAATCTCCCTTCTCTTCCTGTCCCATAGCCAAAACAGGAAGTGAGAGGAAATCCCTGAAAATTAAGGGAATTCCTTGGGGACCCCCAGGTTACCAGAACTAGTGTCCCCATTGGAAGATTTTCTCTCTCTTTCTGGGGACAACCAAAAATGTGGGATTTTCTTGTACTTTCACGTTCAATGATAATGGTAAACAAAACAAATAGAGAGGATGAATCTCCCTATTGGGGGGGAAGACGGCAATAAAAACTGTCAGGTGCTCTAATCCATCTTCATTCTATCCAAAACTAACCGTTTTGCCTTAACAGTACTACAATATTTGTGGCTTGGGGTACTTTGTTATTTTTTTAATGATCACGTGATATTTCTTTTTAGGATACTTAACATATTTGACCTATGTAGTTTTGTGAACAGACGGTTTGGTCTGATATAGGATTGTGATGTTGGAACTGACTACAGCAGTATTATGCTTTTTTTTTTTTTCCAAGGTTGTAATACGAGTGTAAAACAGCTTGCTGTTTTTAAAGTGCAAGTTCAGTCAAAATCTAACTAAGGCTATTGCCTACCTACTCCCACCCTAATTCTAAGCCTATTCTATCTACCCTGTTAAAAAAAAAAAAAAAGCTCATACTTGCCTATTCTGAGGGCGCTTTGGAACGGTCACATGATCTCTCCAGGGGCAGCTTCAGTGTAAAGGAGAGATCACCAACAACAGCTGCAGATACCTGTGCGATGACGTCACCCATAGGCTTACTATGGGAATCCGTTGTCGGCTGCCCCTCCTCTACAATGAAGCCGATGCTGGGACCAGATCATAATGGCTACAGAATAGGTGTGTATAAAAATATTGTTGCTACATTGGAAAAGCATTTACCCATCTACTGTTAAAGAATGGGTGCAGCATATGGGCATTAACCTCAGGTTTGAGCAGGCCATTTACCAACATAGGGGCTGTCCTGCTAAATTTGACAGGGATTTTGGTGGCTGGCTGGCTGAATATCCCGACAGACCTGGTTATATAGATTGTATGGCTGATATATATACTTATTCACAGTGTCCCATACAAGTGTTTTATATCTGTGTGAGCGGCAGATCGCTGGAGGAGTTCTCTGTGACTGGGTGGCAGGGTATGTGCTTTGACTGGTATTTGAACATTTATCTGTTAGTTACTGTACTTTTTGTTTCATTTGTGTCCTGGCATAGTTTCAATACTGTACTGTGGTTTATCTTTGTAAACTTTATAATAGTTTTTTAAAAAAAAAAAAATTTCCTGACAAAAAAAAAAGTATAAGTATCTTTCCTTTTACAGGGTAGACAGAATAGTCTTAGAATAGGGGTGGGGTAGATTTGGCCTAAAGCCTTGTACACACGCTTAGCTTTTCGGACGACCAAACGTCCGTTTTTTGTAGCATGCTAGTCTCATGTCGAAAGTGAAGAGGTTACCCACAATGCAAACATTTTCGTACGACAGAATACGTCAGAAGTGATGTAACGCGTTGAATAGTTTTGTATGTATTCTATTGTTTCTGAGCATGTGTAGTCTTGCTCTTACGATTTTTTTTTGATTTTTTCGTATTAAAACCACACTGATGCAAAATCTGACGTTGTGTTCACATTCGACAAAAATTTTAGTTTGCACATCCAGCTTTTGTCTGACGAAAAAGCGAAATTGGCTATCGAAAGCACCGTACTAACGATCCGAAAATCGGTAGACAGCTTGTCGTACAAAATTTTCCATCCGATTTTCGTATCATGTGTATGGGCCTTGAGATAGATCTTAACTGAACTTCCACCCAAGTGGTTCTAAAGCCTTAAGGTTTTTCACCTTAATGCATAGAAAAAAAACGAAAAACCTTCTGTGCTGCAGCTCCGCCCCAGCCCCCCCACTACTTTTTAACAGAGCCTGATCCAATCCAGCGACGTGCACAAGCTCCTCGTTGGACTGATTGGTCCTGTCAATCAAAAGCCGTGACATAGGGGCCAGGGCCAAGTCCCATTGTCTGTCTATGGACACAGTAGCGGGACTCAGGAGCGAGCATAGGTGTCCCCCAGGGAAAGCGGCTTTTCTTTGGGAGCAGCCACAAAAGAGGATAGGCCTGGAGCATCCGTGGGGGACCCCAGAAGAAGAGGATCGGGCCGCTCTGTGCCAAAAGCATTGCACAGAGCAGGCAAGTATAGGCATGTTTGTTATTTTAATGGAAAAAAAAACAAGGATTCAATACCGCTTTAAGCTTCATATAGCTATATCATAAAGATGCCTAATATGTTTGTGGGATTAGCTTTTATTAAAAAAAATTTGGAGATGTTCTTTTGTGGGACTGCTTTGTGTCCTTAGTCGTCATTTGTTCGGAATACGAAATTGGTTTTTGTCTAGACTAGTCTACAATGCTGGGAAGTAGCTGTACTCACTAGATATGCTAGTTGCCATCTACCATTCCAAGCTTGAACTGATATGCAGGGTACTGGGAACTAACCTGGAAATTCCTCTTGAGTATGTGTAAGTGCACAGTGAAAAAGTGTTTGCCCCCTTCCGGATTTTAATTTTTTTTGCATATTTGTCACACTTGGGTCACTTTCACACTGAGGCGCTTTACAGGTGTTTTAGTGCTAAAAACAGCACCTGCAAAGTGCCTCTCCAGTGTGAAAGCCCGGGTGCTTTCACACTGGAGCAGTGCGTTTGCTGGACGTTAAAGTCCTACAAGCAGTATCTTTAGGGCGGTGTATACACCGCCCCTTCCCACTGCTACCGTTTTGGTAGCGGTGCTTTATGGTTCCAATAATCCCTTCTTTGGCCCCCTCCCCACTAGCGGACGAAAAGCGCCGCTAGAACTATGCTAGTTTTAGCAGCACTTTACCGCCGACTCTCTCACCGCTCCAGTGTGAAAGTTGCCTTAACCAGTTCCCGACCACCGCATGTACATATACGTCCACAATATGGCACGTACAGGCACATGGGCGTACAGGTACGTCCCCGCCTTACCTGGGTTCGGGGGTCCGATCGGGACCCCCTCCGGTACATGCGACGGCCGGGAACGGTGTACGGGAGGTCCGGGAGGAGGGGGCGGCTATTGGTTTCCAGCCGTCCCCTCTCGATCTCCCTCGGCGAATCGGATTCCACCTGAGCCCTCCCTGCCTGTGTAACTGTAAACACAGGCAGGGAGGAAGTGACGTTTTCTCCCCTCTGGCGGTCTTTTCGTCCGGTTCCAGAGGAGAGAAGACGTCAGTACTGTGAGTTGCACCAACAGCACACTGACACAGCACACATAGGCACATAACCCCCCCCGATCACCCCCCCAGCACCCCCAGATCACCCCCTGTCACAGTGTCACTGATTGCAGTGATCATTTATTTTCTGATCACTGCTTTTAGTGTCAGTGTGACAGAAAAAAGTGTCAGGGCAGTTAGGTTTAGGCCCCTTTAGGTCCAGGGTAGCCCCCTACCCCCCCCCCCAATAAAGGTTTAACCCCTGATTGCCCCTAAAGTTAACCCTTTCACCCCTATTGCCAGTGTCACTAAGCGATCGGTTTCTGATCGCTGTATTAGTGTCACTGTTGCCGCTAGGCAGTTAGTTTTTTTTGAGGTTCGCCGCCAGGTTTATATAGCGTTAGGTACCCCCATAAATAAAGGTTTTAACCCCTGATTGCCCCTAGAGTTAACCCTTTCACCCCTATTGCCAGTGTCACTAAGCGATCGGTTTCTGATCGCTGTATTAGTGTCACTGTTGCCGCTAGGCAGTTAGTTTTTTTTGAGGTTCGCCGCCAGGTTTATATAGCGTTAGGTACCCCCATAAATAAAGGTTTTAACCCCTGATTGCCCCTAGAGTTAACCCTTTCACCACTGATCACTGTATAAGTGTCACTGGTGACGTGGTTAGCCAGTTAGTTATTTAGTTATTTTAGGTTCGCCACCAGGTTTTTAGAAAGCGTTAGGTACCCCCATATATTACCGAATAAAGGTTTTAACCCCCTGATTGCCCCCTAGTTAACCCTTTCACCAGTGATCACCGTATAAGTGTTACGGTTGACGCTGGTTGGTTAGTTTGCTGTTTATAGCATCAGAGCACCCGCCGTATATAACCCAATAGGTTTAACCCCCTGATCACCCGGCGGGTGATATAAATTTAATTTTAGCGCCAGTCAGGGTCTGCGTCGCCCCAGGCAGCGTTAGGTTAGAGCCAGTACCGCTTACACCCACTCGCTAAGCATACACCCCCCTTAGTGGTATAGGATCTGAACGGATCGATACCTGATCTGATCAGATCTATACTAGCGTACCCAGCAGTTTAGGGTACCCAAAAACGCATTGTTAGCGGAATCAGCCCAGATACCCGCTAGCACCTGCGTTTTCCCCCTCTGCCCAGCCCAACCCACCCAAGTGCAGTATCGATCGATCACTGTCACTTACAAAACACAAGACACATAACTGCAGCGTTCGCAGAGACAGGCCTGATCCCTGCGATCGCTTACAGTTTTTTTTGAAGCGTTTTCTACATTTGCTTTTCTATAGTCAGGTGCTTTTTTTACCTGTGAATCCTTACCATTGTACCACTAAATTTAGAGTCCAAAATGGCAAACCGAAGGTACAATGATAAGCAGGCCTTGGAGTTCATGTGCATGTCAGATAGTGAAGAGGAGGAGGTCACGCATCTGACAGATTCTGGCTCAGAATATGAACCCATTTACGACAGCGGCTCCATGTCAGATAGCTCGCACGACGAAGTTGAGGTCCCTGCTAAGGCCAGGCGTACCCGATCCCATTCTGATGTTGTTGAGCAGCAAGAACCGCAGGACCCTCGTATGGAGCAGAGATCCAGTACTAGCGCCGCTATTCCTTCTGGTGAATTGGCAAGCACCAGCGGCCTAGTACACCCTGGTCGTTTATCCAGCACTGCAGTAACACTTGGTGACGTGGCGAGTCCCATAAGTGCAGTTGAAGCTGGCGATGTGGCAAGCACAAGTAGTGTCCCGCTGCCACCAAGAAGAAGACAGAGACAGGCCCGTCGTGCCCATAGTGCCCTTCCTGTAGAATTTGCCTATCCTGATTGGGTCCCCACCACTTCTACAGCACCTGTACTTCCCCCATTCACTGGCCAACCCGGTATTCAGGTGGATACAGCGAACTTTACGTCACTTGATTTTTATTCGCTGTATTTCACGGAAGATCTCTATAGATCTATTGTGGACCAGACTAATTTATATGCTGGTACTTACATCGCCGCTAACCCCCAGTCTCGCCTTGCCAAAGAATGGAAACCTCTCGAGGTTTCCGAATTTAAGACCTTTCTGGGCCTTACCCTCAACATGGGCATACACAAATTTCCGTCATTGCGGATGTATTGGTCCACACATCCCATTGACCATATGTACATTTTCTCTGCTCACATGGCCAGGAGACGATACGAGGCGATCCTGCGGTTCCTGCATTTCAGTGACAATGCACTTTGTCGTCCACGTGGAGACCCTGAATTTGACCGGCTCTACAAAATTCGGCCCCTCGTAAACCATTTCAACGAACGTTTTGCAGCCTTGTTTAATCCCCAGCAGGTTGTATGCGTTGATGAGTCCCTGATTAAATTTGCTGGCCGTTTGTCTTTCAAACAGTACCTTCCCAGCAAGCGTGCCAGATACGGGGTCAAGCTCTATAAGCTCTGTGACAGGGCCACAGGCTACACATGGAGCTTTAGGGTTTACGAGGGAAAAGATAGTCAGGTAGAGCCGGAAGGATGCCCAGATTACATGGGGAGCGCTGGCAAGATTGTTTGGGACTTGGTGTCACCCTTATTCGGAAAGGGGTACCATTTGTATGTGGACAATTTTTACAGCAGCGTGCCACTTTTTAGCCACTTATTTGATCAACAGATTGGAGCATGTGGCACCGTGCGACCTAATCGCCGGGGCTTCCCCCAGCGGCTTGTAGATGCCCGTGTTAGGCCGGGGGCGAGAGCCTGCTGCAGATGTAAAAATTTGCTCGCTGTGAAGTGGCGGGACAATAGGAATGTTTTCGTTCTTACCACCCTTCACGCAGACACGACAGTCCAAATTCGTACGGCGACTGGTGTTGTGGAGAAACCCCTCTGTGTCCACGAATATAACCAAAACATGGGAGGGGTGGACCTCAACGACCAGTTAATGGCGCCGTATCATATTGCCCGTAAGACGAGACGCTGGTACAAAAAAGTGTCTCTACATTTATTTCAATTGGCTCTACTGAATGCTCATGTCGTATACAGAGCTTCAGGACGGAATGAATCCTTCCTTCAATTCCAGAGGGATATCATCACAGAACTCCTGTATCCAGGCGGTATTGTACCTCACCATCTCCTACCAAATGCAGTAAGCCGACTGCATGAGAGGCATTTTTCTTATGTCCTCCCGAGTACCCCTACCCAACGAGCCCCCCAAAGAAAATGTCGTGTCTGTACCAAGCGCGGATTTAGGCGTGACACCCGTTATTTTTGTCCCAAATGTCCTGGCAATCCTGGTCTTTGTATTGGTGAATGTTTTGAACGCTTCCACACACACGTTAATTATTAGTGTAGGGTGAAACATTTCACAGGCTAGGCACACTCACACAGGGTCTCCCAAGATGCCATCGCATTTTGAGAGACCCAAACCTGGAACCGAAAAGTTGAAGTTACAGTTCACAGTTACAAAAAAAAGTGTAAAAAAAAAAAAAAAAAAAAAGTAAAAAATAAAAACACACAAAAAAATATAAAATAAAAAAACCAAAAATAGTTGTCGTTTTATTGTTCTCTCCCTCTCTATTCTCTCTCTATTGTTCTGCTCTTTTTTACTGTATTCTATTCTGCAAAGTTTTATTGTTGTTATGTTTTTTCATGCTTGCTTTTCAGGTATGTAATTTATTTTACTGTTTTCAGGTACGCCATTCAGCTGTTGCGCGGACTTATTTATCTTGACAGCAACAGCGTTTGCTCCCACGATATATAAAGCCGCGACTCCAGTGCTGTAGGAGGTGATTTCACCACCACAGTTAAAAAAAAGAGCATATATGCCGAAGCATGCGGGCAGCAGGGGCGGAGGAGCGATTTTGCTCCTAATGCCGCGTACATACGGTTGACATTCCTACGGAGGCTTTCCCGTGGAAAAGTCTGACCATGTGTACACGGCATAGAAAAGTCCGACCGTGTGTACGCGGCATAGAAAAGTCCGACCGTACGCGGCATAACTTTTTTGCGGGAGGATGCCCCCATGCTTTGGCATATATATATTTTAGGCACAGGTTGCGTTAAAAAATGTTTTATTTTTTACTATGTTTTTTTATAGGTATTTGCTTTGCAGGTATGGTATGATCTTACTGTTATACTGGAATGTTACTTTGTTTTAATGTTAACCATCATTTGCTTAGCAGGTACGCCATTCAGTTGCAGTGCGGATTTATTTAGCGTGACAGCAACAGCGTTTGCTCCCACGATATATAAAGCCGCGACTCCAATGCTGTAGGAGGTGATTTCACCACTACAGTTCAAAAAAGAGCATATATGCCGGAGCATGGGGGCATTAGGGGCGGAGGAGCGATTTTGCTCCTAATGCCGCGTACATACGGTTGACATTCCTACGGAGGCTTTCCTGTGGAAAAGTCTGACCATGTGTACACGGCATAGAAAAGTCCGACCGTGTGTACGCGGCATAGAAAAGTCCGACCGTACGCGGCATAACTTTTTTGCGGGAGGATGCCCCCATGCTTCGGCATATATAAATGGTGCATGTATGCCCATCATTAGAAGTGGGTGGATGAAGGGAGGTATTCTAATGGTGGGCATACCCACCGATCAATCTTTTTTTTGTTCAGCCAACAGACTGCAGACTTTTTGGGAGCCTAGCCGCGTACGGGACCCCAAAAACCAATCACCGCCTTCAGGCTTTCTAAGGGTGTAAATTTTTGATTTTACTCCTCACTACCTATCACAGTTTCGAAGGCCATAAAATGCCAAAATAGCACAAAAAAAACCCAAATGACCCCATTTTGGAAAGAAGACACCCCAAGGAAACTGCTGAGAGGCATGTTGAGTCCATTGATTTTTTTTTTTTTTGTCCAAAGTGATTGAATAATGAGAAAAAAAAAGAAAAATGTGTCACTAAATGATATATTGCTCACACATGCCATGGTTATATGTGGAGTTGCACCCTAAAATACATTCTGCTGCTTCTCCTGAGTACGGGGATACCACATGTTTGGGACTTTTTGGGAGCCTAGCCGCGTACGGGACCCCGAAAACCAAGCACCGCCTTCAGCATTTCTAAGGGCGCAAATTTTTGATTTCACTCCTCACTACCTATCACAGTTTCGAAGGCCATAAAATGCCAAAATAGCACAAAAAAAACCCAAATGACCCCATTTTGGAAAGTAGACACCCCAAGCTATTTGCTGAGAGGCATGTTGAGTCCATGGAATATTTAATTTTTTTGCCCCAAGTGATTGAATCATGACCAAAAAAAATTAAAATAAAAAAATGTACAAAACATTGTCACTAAATGATATATTTCTCACACATGCCATGGTTATATGTGGAATTGCACCCCAAAATACATTCTGCTACTTCTCCTGAGTACGGGGATACCACATGTGTGGGACTTTTTGGGAGCCTAGCCGCGTATGAGACCCCGAAAACCAAGCACCGCCTTCAAGATTTCTAAGGACATAAATTTTTGATTTCACTTACACAAATCTTGAAGGCAGTGCTTGGTTTTCGGGGCCCCGTACGCGGCTAGGCTCCCAAAAAGTCCCACACATGTGGTATCCCCGTACTCAGGAGAAGCAGCAGAATGTATTTTGGGGTGCAATTCCACATATAACCGTGGCATGTGTGAGAAATATATCATTTAGTGACAACGTTTTGTATTTTTTTTTTTTTGGTCATTATTCAGTGACTTGGGGCAAAAAAATTAAATATTCCATGGACTCAACATGCCTCTCAGCAAATAGCTTGGGGTGTCTACTTTCCAAAATGGGGTCATTTGGGGGGGTTTTGTGCTGTTTTGGCATTTTATTGCCTTCGAAACTGTGATAGGTAGTGAGGAGTGAAATCAAAAATGTATGCCCTTAGAAATCCTGAAGGCGGTGATTGGTTTTCGGGGTCCCGTACGCGGCTAGGCTCCCAAAAAGTCCCACACATGTGGTATCCCCGTACTCAGGAGAAGCAGCAGAATGTATTTTGGGGTGCAATTCCACATATAACTATGGCATGTGTGAGCAATATATCATTTAGTGACAACTTTGTGCAAAAAAAAATCAGTTTGTCATATTCCCGCAACTTGTGTCAAAATATAAAATATTCCATGGACTCGACATGCCTCTCAGCAAATAGCTTAGGGTGTCTACTTTCCAAAATGGGGTCATTTGGTTTTTTTTTTTGCTATTTTGGCATTTTATGGCCTTCGAAACCTTGATAGGTAGTGAGGAGTGAAATCAAAAATTTGTGCCCTTAGAAATGCTGAAGGCGGTGCTTGGGTTTTGGGGCCCCGTATGCGGCTAGGCTCCCAAAAAGTCCCACACATGTGGTATCCCCGTACTCAGGAGAAGCAGCAGAATGTATTTTGGGGTGCAATTCCACATATAACCATGGCATGTGTGAGAAATATATCATTTAGTGACAACTTTTTGTAAACATTTTTTTTTTTTTTTTTTTTCGTCATTATTCAATCACTTGGGACAAAAAAATTAAATATTCAATGGACTCAACATGCCTCTCAGCAGTTTCCTTGGGGTGTCTACTTTCCAAAATGGGGTCATTTGGGGGGGGTTTGTACTGCCCTGCCATTTTAGCACCTCAAGAAATGAGATAGGCAGTCATAAAATAAAAGCTGTGTAAATTCCAGAAAATGTACCCTAGTTTGTAGACGCTATAACTTTTGCGAAAACCAATAAATATACGCTTATTGCGATTTTTTTTTACTAAAGACATGTGGCTGAATACATTTTGGCCTAAATGTTTGACTAAAATTTAGTTTATTCGATTTTTTTTACTTTTTGTTATAAGAAAAATCATTTTTTTTCAAAATTTACGGTCTTTTTGCGTTTATATCGCAAAAAATAAAAATCGCAGAGGCGATCAAATACCATCAAAATAAAGCTCTATTTGTGGGAAGAAAAGGACGCAAGTTTCGTTTCGGTACAACATTGCATGACCGCGCAATTACCAGTTAAAGCAGCGCATTGCCAAATTGTAAAAACACCTTTGGTCTTTAGACAGCGTATTGGTCCGGGGCTTAAGTGGTTAAAGCAGAAGTAAACTTAAAAAAAAATTCAAAACTTTTCCCCTGCATGTTTAAAATGTAAAACTAAGCCCTCCAGTGGAATAAGCTGACAGGGCTTCCATCTTCACCCGGTCTTCTTTCTGGGTTAGTGGGCTCTGGTCCTTTAAATGGCTGAGCCACGATGCATGTGCGCGGTAGTGACTGTTTACAGGACAGGGCTCTGCAGGAGCATGCGCTGGTGACATCAACAGTGGCTACACAAATTCTTCTAAATGGTGCATGTCTATAAAATATTTACAGTACCTAAAGGTAAGCCTTATTATAGGTTTCAGGAAGCAAAGCAAGTACCCATGCTCCCCTCTATTTGTGCTATGATGCTGTTGCTGTAACCATTTTTTATGTTGGATGTTTTTTACAGAATATTGATGCTACTTTGAAATTGCACTATTTCACTTAAAGTATCACGATTTCAAAGTAGCAAGGTCAGTGCGATTTCAGGTGCTACTTGATAGACATCATTGTGGCTTCATACACAGATGTTTATTAAAGTTGCACCTAAAATCGGCAAAAGTAGTGCAGGAACAAAAATCGTAGCAGCAATGCTATTAAAGAGAAAGTTCAACCAAACACTTAGGCCCCTTTCAGACGAACGGCTGTTTTGCCGCAGCTAAAAGCATGTTTATGTTTTGCTGGAATTCAAGACTCCAGGCACAGCGATCAGCTGCATTTGTACAGTGCTTTTAGGTGCGGTTGCGTTTAGCCGCGGCACGATATTAAAGGGGGATCCGACTTGAATCCCTGCCAATACCAAGCACTGCGTTTGGTATAAATCTTGAGGGGGAACTCCACGCCAAATTTCAAATAAAAAACCGGCATGGGTTGCCCCTACAGGAGCATACCAGGCCCTTGGATCTGCTATGGACTTTAAGCAGACACCCTGTACACTGAAAAAACAGAGTGGGGTTCCCCCCAAAATCCATACCAGACCCGTATCCGAGTAGCAGCCTGGCCGGTCAGGAAAGGGGTGGGGACGAGCGAGCGCCCCCCCCCTCCTTAATCGTGCCAGGCCGCATGCCCTCAACATGGGGGGGTTGGTGCTTTGCGGCAGGGGGGCGCCCTGTGGCCCCCCCACCCCAAAGTACCTGTCCCCATGTTGATGAGGACAGGGCCTCTTCCCGACAACCCTGGCCGTTGGTTGTCGGGGTCTGCGGGAGGGGTGCTTATCAGAATCCGGGATCCCCCTTTAATAAGGGGGCCCCCAGATGCCGGCCCCCCACCCTAGGTGGATGAGTATGGGGTACATCCTACCCCTACCCATTCACCTGGCGGAAAAAAAATATGTAAAAAATAACACGACACAGGGTTATTAAAGTAATTTATTAGTCAGCTCCGGGGGCCCTCCCTCTCTTCTTTAGCTCTTTTACGAGGGGGGCTGCCTCTTCGATGTCTCCTGGGGGGGGGATGTGCAGGTCTTCACCGCCGTCTGGTTCTCTTCCGCCGGGGGGGGGGGGGGGGGGCGCTTTCTTCTTTAGCTCTTTTACAGCGGCCCCCTCCAGGGCTTCTCATTCGACGTTTTAAAAAAAAACACTATTTTGCCTATTTGCGCTCACCAGACTACGCTTTCATCTTTACTCAAGACCATTCTTCACTTTAATACTCCTTAATGTAATATAATAATATAATATACTTATTCTCCTCTTGTATCATTAGCTTTCTTCAGTATTATTAATTCACTCAACTGATTGTTCAGACAAGTTGGAGACTAGCCACCAATGCCAAATGTTCAAGATTTTTTTAGAGCTCCTCCTATGTTTGTGTGCAAATTCCTCTCGCCTTACAGTGGATGTAAACCCTCCATACACCTAGTGAAGTGAACAGCCTCAGATAATACACAGAGATTAACCAAATCTCCCTACATAAGTTTTATATGTATATGAATGAATGAAAAACTTATATAGCGCGGCACATGCGACCTGAATCGCCTCTAGGCGCTTGTTGTTCCTGTCTCCTTTGATATCAAAAGAGATGCGTCTTGATCTTTCTCCTGAATGCTAAATGGTTTTCCTCCAACCGAATGCTGGTTGGTAAAGCGTTCCATAGTCTGGGACCCTGGACCGCGAATCTTCGTTCTCCTTTAGACTTGTAATTGGCTTTCAATATCTGGAGCAAATTTTGGTTGGTGGATCGCAGAACGCGATTGGGGTTGTGAGCTTTTTTTTTTTCGCACAGATAATGGGGAGCGTTCCCATGGATACATCTATGCGTTAGACAGAGTGCTTTAAAAGCAATTCTGTCTTTTACTGGCAACCAATGAAGGGTTCTCAGTGAAGGTGAGATTGATGCCCATGGTTTTTTTCCCGTCACTAGTCTGGCGGCCGTATTTTGAACGACTTGCAGACGAGCGATTTGGTACTTTGGGAGACCGAGGTAAAGGGCGTTTGCATAGTCCAATCTGGAGTTTACAATCGCTCCCACCACGGCCGCTATGTCTTCTTTGGGAATAAAAGGATTAAGTTTGCGAAGTAGGCGCAGCAGATGGTGAGATCCGCTGACTACCGACCCTATTTGTGCGTCCAATGTCATGTGAGAGTCGAAGATGACCCCGAGACTTTTAACTTTGGCGCTAGGGGTGATGATTTTGCCCAGAATGGGCGGGGGTATCCAAGTTGTTGCAGGTTGATTCAAACGCTTGGCGTGAAACAGGAGAAGTTCTGTTTTCGCTCCGTTGAGTTTAAGATAACTCTTTGTCATCCAGTTCTCTATCAAAGAGAGGCATGTCTCTAGATTGAGATGGTGATCCTTTTTGTTGCAAATGCGGAAGTACAGTTGCGTGTCGTCTGCATAAGAGTGATAAAGTAGTTTTTGGCTACTAATGATTTCAAAAAGAGGACGAAGATAGATGTTAAACAGCACCGGCGACAGAGACGATCCTTGAGGGACTCCGTACGATACCGTGCGTTTCTCAGAAGTGAAAGGTCCCAATTTCACTGTTTGTGATCGGTTTTCCAAAAAAGAGGAGAACCAAGATATATCACCTTCTGCGACTTTGGCTATGTCAGCCAGCCGAGTTAGTAACAGTTTGTGGTCTAGCGTGTCGAAGGCTGCGCTTAGGTCCAACAGAACCAGAAGACAAGATTCTCCTTCGTCTGCGGCCTCGAGAGCGTCGTCCCATATTTTGAGCAATGCTGTTTCCGTCCCGTATCCGGGACGGAAACCCGATTGAAATGGATCAAGTAGATTATGGGTATCTAGATGCTGTTGCAACTGTTGTACCACTACTTTCTCCATTACCTTGGAGAGAACGTTTAGGCCTGTTATGGGACGGCGGTGAAGTGGGTCCTTCGGGTCTAGGGTGGGTTTCTTTAAGATGGGTTTAATTATGCCTTCTTTCAACTGGGACGGCACTGAGCCTTCCTTGAAAGATTGGTTTATGAGCTGCGTGATCGGAGGTGCCAGGATGTCGGCGCATTCCTTCAGCAGTTTGGTGGGGATGATATCATTTGGCGATGTGCTGTTTCGCAGAGAACCGATGATATTTTTAGTGGCATCGATTTGAGATGGGTTCTAGAGTAAACCTTCCTGATTGTGGTGAATTTCTGTGGGTAATATGTGAATAATTGCGGGGGGGGGGGGGGGGGGTTCGGGGCTATTGTTCTGCTGAATGCTTTCCCGGATTCCCTCAATTTTATTAACCACTTCCCGCCCGGCCTATGGCCGATTTACGTTCGGGAAGTGGTTATGAAATCCTGACAGGACGTTCTAGAACGTCCTGCAGGATTTCATGCCGCGCGCGCCCGTGGGGGCGCGCATCGCGGCGATCGGTGATGCGGGGTGTCAGTCTGACACCCTGCATCTCCGATCTCGGTAAAGAGCCTCCGGCGGAGACTCTTTACCACGTGATCAGCCGTGTCCAACCACGGCTGATCACGATGTAAACAGGAAGAGCCGCCGATGGCTCTTCCTCACTCGCGTCTGACAGACGCGAGTAGAGGATAGCCGATCGGCGGCTCTCCTGACAGGGGGGGTTCGCGCTGATTGTTTATCAGCGCAGCCCCCCCTCGGATCGCCACACTGGACCACCAGGGATGCCCACCCTGGAGCACCAGGGTGGGCAAAAAAAAACCCCCCCCCCAAAAAAAAAAGAAAAGTCTAAAAAATAAATAAAAAAAAACATAAAGAAAAAAGATGCCAGTCAGTGCCCACAAATGGGCACTGACTGGCAACAATCAGTGCTGCCACCCCAGTGTCCATCAGTGCCACCCCAGTGTCCATCAGCGCCACCCCAGTGTCCATCAGTGCCACCCCACAGTGCCCATCCATGCCCAGTGCCCACCTAGCAGTGCCCATCTGTGCCACCCATAAGTATCCATCAGTGCCGCCCATGAGTGCCCATCTGTGCCGCCTATGAGTGCCCAGTGCCGCCCATGAGTGCCCATCAGTGCCGCCTATGTGTGCCCATCAGTGCCGCCTATGTGTGCCCATCAGTGCCGCCTATGTGTGCCCATCAGTGCCGCCTATGTGTGCCCATCAGTGTCGCATACCAGCGCCGCCAATCAGTGCCACCTCATCTGTGCCCGTCAGTACTACCTCATCGATGTCCATCAGTGCCATCTCATCGGTGCCCATTAGTGCCGCCATATCAGTGCCCGTAATTGAAAGAGAAAACTTATTTACAAAAAAATGAACAGAAAAAAATAAAAACGTAATTTTTTTTCCAAATTTTCAGCCTTTTTTTAGTTGTTGCGCAAAAAAAAAAAAATCGCAGAGGTGATCAAATACCACCAAAAGAAAGCTCTATTTGTGGGGGAAAAAGGACACCAATTTTGTTTGGGTACAGTGTAGCATGACCGCGCAATTGCCATTCAAAGTGCGACAGTGCTGAAAGCTGAAAATTGGCTTGGGCGGGAAGCTGCGTAAGTACCTGGTATGGAAGTGGTTAATGAAGTAATTCGACAATTCATCGCAAAACTCCTGGGTATCTGAATTGGGGGGTTCAAGACAGACGGGATTCATGGTCTGAGTGACCATCTTGAAGAGTTCGCGGGGGCGGTTTTGGGCGCTGTTGATAGCCTTGGAAAAATAGTTTTTCTTGGCTATGAAGATTTCTTTGTGGTATTTTCTTGTTATTGCTTTGTAGATGATGAGGTTTTCTTCTGAAGAGCTTCTTTTCCAGGCGGCTTCCGCCCTTCTGCGCTCTTGCTTCAGTAACGACATCTGGTTGTTGAACCAACTGGAAGTGTTTTTCCGGATGCAGGTTTTGCGTTTCGGCGCTATTAAGTCGGCTGACTGTAATAGGGCTGTGTTTATGGCGTCTAGTGTTTCTAAGGCAGTTTGATGAGGTTAAATTGTTTTTATTTTTTCCCTTAATGTGGTTTTGAAGAGTTCCGAATGGAGCTTATTCTGACTTCTGACATCTAGTCCAGTGTGTTGTCACTGGTTTTGATGTTTTTGTTAAGGGGGGATTTTGGAGATAATACATAATATGTGCTTAGTCTGGGGTAAATGGCTGACATTTTTTAAAGTCGATCGTTGACCGATTCTCAATAATCGTTCAATTCTCAGGGCTTTTTTGGTGATGGCTGGTAGTATTGCGGCAAAACGCCTCAGGCCCCAAATGGTTTCTGCAGAATATTGCAGATTAACCATGGTCGCTAACCACCGGGGGGGGGGGGGGGTTTAAGGGTGGTGGAGGGAAGATTGGGTTAATCTTCTCTCCTAACTTGGTCCAGAGGAAGTAAAAAAAAAACCTGGCCGAGCTCTGCCAATATGCTGCGGTAGGGAAAAAATTCCTTCCTGACCCCTAGAGAGGCGATCGGGAAAAGCCCTGGATCAAGTTTTAATTGTGAATTAAGAAGGGGGGGGAGAGGGGATGAAGGGTGCCCTTGTTGCTGGGTGTAGCAAGATGGCTACTGATCAGGCAGCAGGCTCCAGGCTGGGGACTATCTGTTGGGATTGGTGCTGCCAAGGAAGAGTGGATGGGCGACTGGGAGAGCCTGGTATCCTTCTGGGATATGGGGAGGCGTTTTCTGGCCGTTTTGGAGGAGATTCCGGGGGAAGGGAGGCAACGCGCCGCTAGGCCGCGGGTGAAGCCGCGGTCTTTCCTAGATCGCGGCTGCCGCGGATGTTTGGAAAGACGCCAGAAGACGCCAAAAAAAGACAGGCGATTGAGGCGAGGAGGTGGTGGGGGGATGTCTAGCCTGGGGGCTAGAAGGAGAAGGGGAGAGCCGTGATGCTGAGATTGTTTGCGGCGGCTTGTCCTGAAAAGGACGGCCGCCAACGGTGCTGGTGGATGGCCCTGGGAACAGGGGCTTACCTGCAGGCTTCCCTGGCCGAGGGAAGAAGTAGGAAGCCAGGGGACGTCAGGCTAAGCCGGGGGAAGCTATGTGTAGAAGTCTGCGGAGGAACGCCGACAAGCAGAGGCCGGGGGGAGCAGAGGCTGAAGCTGGGGGTGGAAAGCCCTGCCTGTCTGGCTCCAGGAGCCGTACGTCCTACTACTAGGATCGCACGCCGATTACTGCTGGAGCTCAGTTCTAGCCCTGGGGAGGAGTCACTCTTTCAGACTCAATCCTGGAGAGCAGGAGATCAGAATGTCTTCTGCTGTCTTCACATTTATATACTGTTTAGAAAGTTGAGATCATGTTAGGAGATTTTCTCTTCCTGGTTAACACAGAGTGTGATTTCTGGGCATACAGCCAAGATAGTTAACATTTCTGATTGGAGGAAAGGAACACATCCCCTCTCATCATAGGCATAGACTCTCAGAGCTGGTTTGTAATAGGAGCTGCTCTCTGCTAATCTATTTTAGCACCCTACTTTGACAAAAGATTTAGGCTGCTTTTGTCTAAAAAGTAAAAAAATATGTCAGGAGTTCTCAGGCTGATAACAGAGGAACAGTTCAGAAGAGAGCTATAAGACTTGGCTCATTGAAAAGAGATAACAAAATACTGCAGATATATGTACCCAGCTCAAATTTCATGAATCGGGTTTACATCCACTTTAAATTAAGATTAATTGCGTTGATCTATAGTTGGCAGATATTCTGATATCCATTTCTGTTGTATAATTTTGAGAGCTATATACATAGTTCCCAGCCACATCACATGCATTTTAGCTGGGATGGTGCCTTCTGATATAATCCCTAGCAAAGGTACCCTTGGTTCAAGGTGAATTTGTGTGAAACATAGCAAATTTTAAATATCAAAAACACCCTCCCACTAGCGATGCAGTTTAGGACAACACGGGATAAGTATAAATGTACCTGTATCAGTAGTACACCTTGGACAGTTTGGTGTGTCTGCTTTACCCCAAGAGTATAATTTTAAAGGGATGTAATGGGATCTAGGAATAATAAATAACTAATTTAAAGGGGTGGTTCCCCCTAAAACAAATTTCTAACAATACATTCGTAAGACCCGTTACACTGCGGGTAGGCTGGCTTTTGTTTTTGTTTTTTAGTACATACCGAGATCTCGCCGTTTCGTCCCTTGGCGGTGGGCGTTCCTAGTTGATTGACGTTTCTCCGACGGGCACATACGTGACGTCACGACTTTCCGAAAGAAGCCGAACGTCGCTGCGCAGGCGCCGTATAGAGCCGACTCTATACGGCGCCTGCGCAATGACGTTCGGCTTCTGTCGGAAAGTCGTGACGCGCAGTATGCGCCCGTCGGAGAAACGTCAATCAACTAGGAACGCCCACCGCCAAGGGACGAAACGGCGAGATCTCGGTATGTACGAAAAAACAAAAACAAAAGCCAGCCTACCCGCAGTGTAACGGGTCTTACGAATCTATTGTTAGAAATTTGTTTTAGGGGGAACCACCGCTTTAAGCATTGTGAGGAAGATAAGGATGCTTCAAATAGATTCTTCAGAGCTTGTTCCCACTCTTTGTCCCTAAGTGTCTCTAGACCCCTACACCACCGCCTAAAGCTGTTCACTTTGTAGATTCGTTCTAACTATTGTTTGGAGAGAAGAAAATATGCTCCCTATAAGTCCCTGTTTAGAGCGTTTTAAAGATACTGGGCCAGATTCTCGTAGAATCCGCGGCGGCGTATCGTAAGCCATTTACACCACGCCGCCGCAACTTACTGGAGCAAGTGCCGTATTCTCAAAGCACTTGCTCCGTAGTTTGCGGCGGCATAGTGTAAATGGCCCGGCGTTAGGCCGCGTAATTCAAAGGGGGCGGCTTGTATTTAAATTAAGCGCGCCCCCGCGACGATCGCACTGCGCATGCGCCGGCCGTAAAAATAGCCCAGTGCGCATGCTCCAGCTCATGACGGAAAACGTCATTGAAGCCGACGTGAGCGTCATTAACGTAAAGCCCTATTCGCGAACGACTTAGTAAAACGACGGAAAAAGACGACGCTGTCCCGACGCCATACTTAACATGGCATACGACGGACCTTCGTAAACTTACCCCTCATATAGCAGGGGTACGTTTACGCTTACGGAAACAACGTAAACGACGACGAGGCGGCGTAAAAACGTTCGGGAATCGGCGTATCAGGCTCGTTTGCATAGACAAATGAGAAATTGTCGTAAACGCCATCTAGCGGCCAGCGTGGAATTACATCTAAGGTCCGACAGTGTAAGTTACACCTGTCGGATCTACGCCGTATCTATGCGTAAATGATTCTAGGAATCAGACGCATAGATATCCGGGTCCAAAAACAGAGATACGACGGTGTATCTTGAGATACACCGTCGTATCTCTTTTGAGAATCTGGCCCACTGCGTTAAAATTGATGAATGATTATATTTTAATAAAAAAAAGTCCTTGCTTGACTATGCAAAGCATGCCGTAATTGTACACAGACAGAATTCTCACCGCTCCAGGTGAGCCTCGTGATGATCAGGGGTTGTTGAACCACCAGGGTGCTGGCAATGCGGTAATAGCAAAAAAACAAAACAACAGCCATGACTAAGCACTGACGCCAGTGCGAAACGTTGGCCATACTGATTTTTGTGGGCTTGCAGTGACTGTATGCACAGTTGAAAATAAAGACATCTCTTTTAAAGAAAATTTTGGAGTGCGGCTGTCCAGCTTTTGTTCTTTTGTTTTTTTGCTATGCCGTAATTGTAGATATTGAAAAAATTATTTATTAGGCAAATTATATCTTTCTACCAGTTTTTCAAATGGTTGCAAAACTTCATTGTCAAAAAGTTGACAAAGAAGCAAAATTCCAGCCTTCTTCCATAAATCTAAATGGTCAAGCTTTGCAACCTCATGCAATTGTAAATTGTTCCATAGAGACATATATTGGGTATATCCCTCATATTCAGTATCCTTTTGAATAGTAGTGCATATGTTCTGTATTAAATTAAATGTAGGGTAACTACGTTTACTGTAGAAATGATAAGCTACTATTCGCTGTACTGGTGGATCTATCTGCAGCTGAGAGAGTATAATTGGCTGTATGAGACCCTCAAAATCTATAACTTGGGCATGCTCGTGGAATGGCGACATACTTTTACTTAAAAAAATCGCCATAGGCGACGCTAAAAAAATTCTACAGGGTGTATGTTTTGAGTTAATGAATGGGGTCTAGGGCTAGAATTATTGCTCTCGCTCTACTGATCGCTGCGATACCTCACGTGTGGTTTGAACATCGGTTTCATATGCGGGCGCTGCTCATGTGTGCGTTCGCTTCTGCATGCGAGCTCGTCTTATTTATTTTACCTTTTTTATTTTTATTTTTATTTTTATTTTTTACACTGTTCTTTTAAAAAAAAATTGTGTCACTTTTATTCCTATTACAAGGAATGTAAACATCTGTAATAGAAAAAAGCATGACAGGTCCTCTTAAATATATCTGTTGTCAAAAAGACTTCAGATCTCATATTTGGACTAAAATGCAATAAAATTAAAAAAAATGTAATTTGAATATTTTTTTTTTTTAAATGGCCCTTTAAGAGCTATGGGCGGAAGAGACGTTTTGACGTCGCTTCCGCCCTGCTATGGTATGGAGACGGATGGGGGCCCATCTTTCCACTCGTATCCATACCCAGGAAGAGGGACCCGATCGATCACCTCCGCCGCTACCTACGGCTCTGGTAAGCAGCGGAGGTCGCGGGAGGGGGGCCCTTTCCTGCCGTCGAGAACGGTGACCTTGCGGCGAATATGCCACAGAGACCACCATTATTGGAAACCGGACCGCCAGCTGAAGACGAGGATACCTGGGTTATGGCAGCTAGCTGCTGCTATAACAGAGATATCCCTCTTCAATTTGTCATGTTGCAACCAAAAACGTAGGTACAAAGAAAGTGGCACATAATTGTGAAGTGGAAGGAAAATGGTTTTCAAAATATTTTACAAATAAATCTCTGTAAAGTGTGCCATGCATTTGTATTCAGCCCCCCTGCGTCAGTATTTTGTAGAACCGCCTTTCGCTGCAATTACAGCTGCAAGTCTTCTTGAGTATGTCTACCAGCTTTGCACATTTAGAGTGTGACATTTTTGCCCATTCTTCTTTGCAAAATAGCTCAAGCTCTGTCAGATTGGATGGAGAGCGTCTGTGAGCAGCAATTTTTTCAAGTCTTGCCACAGATTCTCAATTGGATTTAGGTCTGGACTTTGACTGGGCCATTCTAACACATGAATATGCTTTGATCTAAACCAGGGATATGCAATTAGTGGACCTCCAGCTGTTGTAAAACTACAAGTTCCATCATGCCTCTGCCTCTGGGTGTCATGCTTGTGGCTGTCAGTCTTGCTATGCCTCATGGGACTTGTAGTTCTGCAACAGCTGGAGGTCCGCTAATTGCATATCCCTGATCTAAACCATTCATTGTAGCTCTGGCTGTAAGTTTAGGGTTGTTGTCCTGCTGGAAGGTGAACCTCTGCCCCAGTCTCAAGTCTTTGGCCGGCTAGCAGGTTTTCTTCTAAGATTGCCCTGTATCTGGCTCCATCAATCTTCCTATCAACTCTGACCAGTTTTCCTGTCCCTGCTGAAGAAAAACATTCTCACAACATGATGCTGCCACCACCATTTTTCAGGGTGATGTGCAGTGTTAGTTTTTCACCACACAGCAGTTTGCTTTTAGGGCAAAAGGTTCAATTTTGGTCTCATCTGATCAGAGCACTTTCTTCCACGTTTGCTGTGTCCCCCACATGGCTTCTCGCAAACTGCAAACAGGAATTCTTATGGCTTTCTTTCAACAATGTCTTTCTTGCTACTCTTCCATAAAGGCCAGATTTGTGGAGTGCACGACTAATAGTTGTCCTGAGAACAGATTCTCCCACCTGAGCTGTGGATCTCTGCAGCTCCTCCAGATTTACCATGGCTGATTCTCTGATTAATGCTCTTCTTGCCCAGCCTGTCAGTTTAGGTGGGCAGCCATGTCTTGGTAGGTTTGCAGTTGTGTCATACTCTTTCCATGTTCAGATGATGGAGTAAACAGTGTTCAGTGAGATGCTCAAAGGTTGGGATATTTTCTTATAACCTAACCCTGCTTTAAACTTTTCCACAACTTTATCCCTGACCTGTCTGGTGTGTTCTTTGGCCCTTATGATGTTGTTTATTCATTAAGGTTTTCTAATAAACCTCTGAGGGCTTCACAGAACAGCTGTATTTATACTGAGATGAAATTACACACATGTGGACTCTATTTACTAATTGGGTGACTTCTAATGGCAATTGGTTCCACTAGATTTTGGTTGGACCCCTTTCACACTGGGTGATTTTGCAGGCGCTGTTGCTCTAAAAATAGTGCTGCAAACCGACCTAAAACAGACGCTGCTATGACTAGAGCGATGCGCTAGCAGGATGGTAAAAAAAAGTCCTGCTAGCATCTTTGGAGCTGTGTATACCGATCCTGCCCATTAAAAACAATGGGACACCGCGGCTATACTGCCAGCGGTGCCTCTGCAGAGGTGCTTTGCAGTTGTTTTTAACCCTTTCTTGGCCGCTAGCGGGGGGTAAAACTGCCCTGCTAGCAGCTGAATAGCACTGCAAAATTGGCGGTAAAGCGACTCTAAAAATAGCGGCGCTTTACCCCCGCCCCAGTGTGAAAGGGGCCTTAAAGGTATCAGAGTAAGGGGGGATTAAAACAAATGGACAATACACTTTTCAGATATTTATTTGTAAAAAAAAATGATTGAAAACCATTTATAATTTTCCTTCCACTTCACAATTATGTGCCACTTTGTGTTGGTCTATCACATAAAATCCCAATAAAATACATTTAAGTTTTTGATTGTAACATGACAAAATGTGGAAAATTTCAAGGGGTATGATATGAATACTTTTTCGAAGGCACTGTACATTCTCGGGTCCCTTGCATGTGCTTCTGGCCCCTCCCCCTTGCCACTTGCTATGAGGGCAGTCGTACGTGTTTGCTTCTGAGCTGCCTCTGTGTGCTCATAAGACACACCGAGCGCAATTTAGACCTGTCCCCCGCTCTCTTCACTGGCTGTGATTGATCGAAGAGGGAGCCAATGGCCAATGAGAAGGAAGAGACCTGGGAGAGCTGCTGCTCTCGTGTACATCGCTGGATCGAGATGGGGCTCAGGTTAGTATCAGGGGTATTCGAGGGGATGCTGCACACAGATTAACTTACCTTCATGCATAGAAAACTTTCAGCCTTTTACAAATACTTTAAGTCTTTCTAAATCTGCAAGTGCATTTAACACTACCCTCTTCCCAGATTGACAATGCTGCTTTCCTAAGTTGTAAGCCCCGTACACACGGCCGAGGAACTCGACGTGCCAAACACATCGAGTTCCTCGGCCAGTTCAGCACTGAAGCCGCCGAGGAGCTCGGCGGGGAGAGAGCTCCCATAGAACAACGAGGAAATAGAGAACATGTTCTCTATTTCCTCGCCGAGGTCCTCGTCGGCTTCCTCGGCCGAAAGTGTACACACGACCAGTTTCCTCGGCAGAATTCAGCCAGAAACTCGGTCGGAAGCTGAATTCTGCCGAGGAAACTGGTCGTGTGTACGGGGCCTAAATATTCATGAAAAAGCCTGGATGTCATTGGTGCCTAGTTGCCAAGGCCAAATTTGGCAGCATGCATTCGTCAGCTTGTTACCTGCATTCTTCTTTATTATAAGCTAGCAAATGCATTTTTATTTATATATTATTATTTTTTTAATCTGATGATAGCAGCATGAAACATGACACTGTAGTTGGAACACTGCAGCTTGAAGGTGGCAGTGCTTATCTGCAGGCTTGAGGTTTTCGTGTGTGTGTGTGTTTTTTTCTCTCTCCAAGAAGCCTCTTCCAGCCTACATGTGATAACTTTGTCATAGTTGACATAGTGATCTGGAACCACTCTTGATTGTCGGTGACAGTAAGGATTGAGAGCCATAGTACCTTGCTGTCGGCACCTCTGTAGTTCAGAAGGCAGGCTCTGTGAAGTATGTGACACAAGCAGTTCATAGTCATAGGGCATAGTGCACATGTGTCACAGAATTTAGAGAACTGTGGGATTCTTCAATAAGTACGTTTTTAGACTTTAAGATTGAACAGATTAATAGGAGTAGGCTGGAAGAAATTGAAAAACAATGTGGAAAAGAATAATTGATTTTACATTTTGATCATAGTCATGTTATGTCAAATTGAAAGCGTATCGTAATGGTGAACCTTTATTTCCAAATTTCTGGTGTGAAAGGGGTGAAACATGATGAGCGAAATGTCTTAAAACTGGAGCTGTGAGGATCTGGGGCTTGGGAATCAATCAGCTTCCACCTTCAGCTTGTTTGGCCCCATACACACGAGAGGATTTATCCGCGAATACGGTCCAGCGGACCGTTTCCGCGGATAAATCCTCTCGAGGATTTCAGCGGATTTCTCTGCAATGGAGTGTACTCACCATCACATTGAAATCCGCGCCGAAATCCTCTGGCGATGACGTGTCGCCGCGATTATGACGCGGCGACGCTGTCATATAAGGAATTCCACGCATGCGTCGAATCATTACGACGCATGCGGGGGATCCCTTCGGACGGATGGATCCGGTGAGTCTATACAGACCAGCGGATCCATCCGTTGGGATGGATTCCAGCAGATAGATTTGTTTAGCATGTCAGCAAATATCTGATCTGCTGGAATCCATCCCAGGGGAGAAATATCCGCGGAAACAGATCCGCTGGAGTGTACACACCGTAGGATCTATCTGCTGAAACCCATTCGCTGGGATTTTTCAGCGGATGGATTCTATCGTGTGTATGGGGCCTTTAGCTAGGCTTTGAAAATGAAAGTTGGAAAACCATGTGGTTTCCATGCATTGCTGCTCCAGATTCACTCTCTTCTAGTTTTTGATAAATTTCTCTCAATGTGCCTTTTATTTGCTGTTCAGCATGAGTTGGTGGGTAACAGTCATTCTTTCTTATAATCCATCATTTTCTTTAAAATAGATTACAATGTTTTCAAAAACCAAGACTATCAAGAACTGATATTTCAGATTTGCTGACAAGTTTACTCATGTGTTGGCTTCACCCTCCTGTCTCATATCTCAGACTAATCCATATAATCTCAGCACCCTCTTACCCCCCTTTCACGCTGAGTCGCCCATAGCGTCAGCGGTAAAACGCTGCTATTTTTACAGCCGATGCTATGGGCGGATTTGCGGCGCATTTCGGCCGCTAGTGGTGCGCATTTAACCTCCGCTAGTGGCCGAGAAAGGGTGCATTGTGGGCGATATAGCCGCGTTGTCCCATTGATTTCAATGGGCAGCAGCAGTGGAGGAGCGGTATACACACCGCTACAAAGATGCAGCTAGCAGGAATTTTTTTACCGTCCTGCTAGCGCAACGCTCCAGTGTAAAGCCCCCGGGCTTCCACACTGGAGACAAAGGAGCAGCTTTTTAAGGGCGGATTGCAGGCGCTATATTTAACACTATAGCACCTGCAATACGCTCCAGTGTAAAAAGGGGTCTAATAGAGCTATTTATGTAATATTCTTGCTGCTGAAGTTTGGAATAAAAGTCTTGAGTGTGATTCTGTCCAGCATTATCTAGTCAAATATCAGTTTTGGCTAGATGTACCACTTTAAACTTGTTAAGAATATTCCCCACAATAAGTAGTGCCTGTATTAACATTATTTATCTTACAATTTTTTTTTATTTGTATTTTTTTAAGCAGAAGAACGCTCCTGGGGGATTATTAGTCACTGTCCAAGGATTGAACTTGAAGATGGAGTTCGACTTGGTTGCCATCACCATTCAAGCCTGAGTCTCCACTTTCCAGTCCTCAGCAGGGAGAACTCGCCTAACCGCAGGAGCCCTTCCCAAGAGCCTGAGGCATCCAACTCTGCGGCTCCCCCAGCTCCCCCTACCAAGAGACACTGCCGCTCTTTATCAGTGCCAGAGGACCTATCACGCTGGCGGCCTATTTGGAGGCCCAGTGGGTCTAAAGTTTGGACTCCTGTCAAGAGGAGATGTAATAGTGGTGGGGTTGGAGCAGTACTAGGGGTGCAGACTCAAAGTCCATCCCAAGGGGTCTCCAATCTCAGGTTTCAAAATGACCCCAGTGCCTCTTTACGATGCATCCAAGCCAACAGCCCTCCCTTCTTCAGCCTGGCTTTGTGCCGGGAGTCACCAGGTCCCTACACCCTTTCCCCAACCACTATATTTTGGGAAAACACAGAAGGGCCAAGTTGCTTTCCATTGCAGCGCCGTTTTTCACTGTCACCAGTACTCTTCAAGGATGCAGGACGGTTCCTTCCTTCAGCCAGCAGCTCCCCACCTTCCACGCCAGAGCTGGTCCGGCGACAGCAATGTCTGCCTCGTAGCCAGTCACAGCCCTGTGATCTCGACACCAGGAAATGTGGAATCAAACGAAGACACGAGGAAGATACACGATGGCATCGTCCTTCTCTGGATTTCTACAAGATGAACCAGGTAAAGACTCCAAGAAGGCTTTTCATGATATGTTATTGACCTTGGCGTTATAATCATTATCACCATAATTTTGTTTATTATTTAAATCTTTATGGGGGCTCTAGTATAAATGGTGGAACTTTTAGTTTGGGGGGAAAAAAATGAAAAATGGTTAACGCCCTGTTGAGTTTTTAATGTATTTACTTCCTGTTCTGGTAACCCCCAAGGACACTTCAGTAAATTGAAATTTCTGTTCTCTTAACCACTTAAGGACCGGACCAATATGCTGCTAAATGACCCAAGGGGTTTTTACAGTTCGGCACTGCGTCTCTTTAACAGACAATTGCGCGGTCGTGCGACGTGGCTCCCAAACAAAATTGGCGTCCTTTTTTCCCCACAAATAGAGCTTTCTTTTGGTGGTATTTGATCACCTCTGCGGTTTTTATTTTTTGCGCTATAAACAAAAATAGAGCGACAATTTTGAAAAAAATGCAATATTTTTTACTTTTTGCTATAATAAATATCCCCCAAAAACATATATATAAAAAAAAAATTTCCTCGGTTTAGGCCGATACGTATTCTTCTACCTATTTTTGGTAAAAAAAAATCGCAATAATCGTTTATCGGTTGGTTTGCGCAAAATTTATAGCGTTTACAAAATAGGGGATAGTTTTATTGCATTTTTATTTTTTTTACTACTAATGGCGGCGATCAGCGTTTTTTTCGTGACTGCGACATTATGGCGGACACTTGGGACAATTATGACACATTTTTGGGACAATTGTCATTTTCACAGCAAAAAATGCATTTAAATTGCATTGTTTATTGTGAAAATGACAGTTGCAGTTTGGGAGTTAACCACAGGGGGCGCTGTAGGAGTTAGGAGTGTGTGTTTACAACTGTAGGGGGGTGTGGCTGTAGGACTGACATCATCGATCAAGTCTCCCTATAAAAGGGATCACTCGATCAATAAGCGAAATAGCCGGGCCGTCGTCCCGGATTGCTCCACCGCGGGAATCCGACCGCCGCATGTAGTGGGGGGGGGGTCCCGATCGGACCCCCGACACGCGGAAAGGCAGGGACGTACAGGTACGCCAATGTGCCTGTACGTGCCATTCTGCCGACGTATATCTACATGCGGCGGTCGGGAAGCGGTTAAAGTGGTATTGAACCCCAAACTGAAAATGTAATATATTGCATCTTACGAATCCTTAGATGTAGTGGCTGCATTGATTTTGCTTTTTAGTTTTTTTTCTCTCTCTGTTTTCACCTGATAATTTGGCTTGTACCACACACCCTGTAGTAGTATCATTCATATTATATTGAGCCACTCCAGTGGCCACATCCTTATAGGCCCGGATTCACATACATCGGCGCATATTTATGCCGGCGTAGCGTATCTAATATATACGATACGCCAAAGTAGCGCAGAGAGGCAAGCACGGAATTCACAAAGCACTTGCCTCCCAAACTGCGCTGGGTTCCCTCGGCGTAAGCCGTCGTAGGTGGAAGTGGGCGTGAGCCATGCCTACTGAGGCGTGACCCCATGCAAATGATGGGCCGAGTGCCATACAAGTACTTAAAACGAACCGTCCCGTGGACGTATCCCAGGGCGCATGCTTAGAATCACGTCGGAACTACTCCCTAAGATACGACGGATCACTGCCTACGACGTGAACATAACCTACACCCAGCCCTATTCACGTACTACGTAAACGTCGTAAAATACGACAGCTTTGTTCCCTGGTCCATACCTTAGCATGAGTTGCGCCTCATATATGGGGAATAACTTTACGCCGGACGTACAACTTGCGCAAACCGCGTATATTATGCGCCGGGCACAAGTACGTTCGTGAATCGACGTATCTCCCTCATTTCCATATTTGAATAGGAAATCAATGGGAGCGCCACTTGCGGCCAGCGTAAATATGCGCCCACGATACGCCGGCGTAGGAAAGTTACGTCGGTCAGATGAAGCCTATTTTCAGGCGTATGTTGGTTTCAGAGTCCGGCGCATAGATACGACGGCGCATCTCGAGATATACGTCGGCGTAAGTGCTTTGTGAATCCGGGCCATAGTGTTCAAAATCACAATGGCAAATAGAATTGTCTGACTTTACTGCCACAGACAATAGTACACTTCCTGTATTAGAGTGCCTCCACTCTGGAGGATGAAGCACCACTGGATGAGTAGCACAGGGGACACATTTAAACAGAAACGCTTTCAGTCTGGGGGAAGGGGAGTGTTAGATGGACTAGTCAATTTAGATACACTAACATATTGAAGCTAAACTCCATCTAATCTTTTACCAGAAACAGGAATAAATGTTTTAGAAAAATAAAAGCAGATTGTTTGCACCCCTGTCAGTGGTAAATGGTTTCTCTCTTCTCTGTAACTGATAAACTCCACTGGAAAGCTTGTTCTTTCGAAAAACAGACTTACTGTTTGGATCACCAGATGAAAATAGAAGAAGGAAAACTTTTTAAAAAAAATGAATGCAGCCCCCACATCTAAGAATTGGTAAACTGCAATATAATGTTTTGCTTTTGGATTCAATACTGCTTTACTCTTCCTTAGTCTCTAAGATCCTTTTCTCCTAAGGAATGTCACCATCTTTATTTGGATTCCACATAGGAGACTATTGAGAATGTGCTCCAGAGTGAGTGATTTGGGCTTTCATCTCACAGCAATGATCTGGGTGTCAAAAGGACAGAAAGTGGTCAGAAATCCTTGCAGCAGGGATAAAAACAGCAATGAAACATTGGGGTTGATTTACTAAAGCAGTATAGGCTGTTGACTAAAAAATGAAAGGTACTTTTTTTCTTAGCTTAGTGCATAAGAAAAAGCTCTGTTGATCATCCAATCATGTGCAAGCAAAAATCCATTTGTTTTGTTGCACATGATTGGGTATTTTTTTGCAAAATGTATTTATCGCTACATTCACTGTAAGTTACAATTCTAATGCAACATGAACATGCTCTACTTTAATATATCAACCCTATTAGCTCTATCGATCTAACCATTGGCAGGGTTTATATTTTTATTGCTGGAAGCTTATTTTTCTAGATCAACTAACTGTACCGTCCGTACCTGGCAATGTGTGCATGCCCTTTGTCATTACTACCTTGTGTGCTGGCTCCTATTATATCATAATGGCTGTTTACAGAAACAAAAATTTAAATTTGTTGCCATGAGTCTTGCTATTGAAGAATCTGACCTCTCCAGGATTGTTGCATTCCCGATTCCACATGCAGACTATAGTTTTATCACCAGTCGTTCCGTACCTGTATGTGATGCTCCGGAGTAAGGAGCTCCAATGCAATACTCCAAATGCACATGTTCCTGCACAAATGGCTTTATTTCGAATTGGGTGCTGAAAACGACCATCGGCTGGAATCAAATGGAATTATAAAGAGAAAATATACCCAGCACACCAGGATCTCCACAAATGGGTTCAAAACTTTAACCACAGATAGTAGAAAAAAGCGACATTTCAGAGCCACGCAGGACCCCTTCATCAGGCAAGTGATGAATTGTGATACAGACTACACACTATTTAAAGAACCATTCACCAATCAGTGCAAAATGGAAATGGCCCCAGACCTGCCCCCTGATACCCAATGACATCATATTCCCACCAGAGACCTGTGGCAGAACCCATACAAACATTCCTGTTTGCTTGTCAATTAGATATAACAGCCATAAAGCTATCATAGCTACCTTAGGAAGAGAAGATCAGTGTGCTACTATAATATTCATCTAAAACCAATCCTATTCTTCACGGAAGACTAACCTGCGATTACAGCCTCATCTGAAGTTTCTGTTTCTAATGTACCCTGCTCATTGGTAATTCTGACATCTAGATAGGTAATATTATCCTGGGAGATTACAAAAATGTCGTCAATGTATCTTAGCCAACACTTGACGTGTTCAGAAAAAAGAGTCATATGGTAAATATGATGTTCCCCCATGTATCCAACAAACGGATTAGCAAATAAGGGGACTGATGAACTGCCCGTGACTGTGCCATGGATTTGGGCACACTTCGAACGAGAAAGAATTACCAAGTTCGTCAAGCTGGCTTCATTTGGTATGCTTGTGTACAAGGATGAAATGTCCATCGTGGGAAATTTCCAGCTGGCATCAAATGTCAGGAAACTTCCTAATTTCTCTAAAAAATCACTCATGTCTCTAACGTAGGGTGCTCATCCATCAAGAATTTGGCTGTCTCCTTGGAGATGCAGTTATTTGAGAGCCAATATTAATTGTAGATGACAGAGCATTAATTGTACTTTGTGTAGGATCCCTGTCAAGTTGTATATAGCTGGCAGTATCTGCCAACAGCAGCATGCCATCCCTATAGTCCATATAGATCATTGCTACAATGGCCCCGCCTTTTGTCGGTGGGTTTAAGAATTAGATTTTTGTCATCCCTCAATGATTTCAAAGCCTTATTCTGCTGAACCAGATTGGTATATTTTTTTTGTAGTGGAGGCACTTGAGCAAACATCATGCTTCAGAGTGCGGATGTAACTTTCTATAGATGGATATTGGCCGGGAGGCATAAATTTACTTTTCATTTTGAATGCTTGGACCTCGTTATAGTCCCTGGTTGCGTGCCCGGCCGTGAAGCAGAAAGCTGTCACCGCCGGGTGCCCAGAGTATGAATGGAGGTGCCGAGGAGAGGAGCGACGCTCCGTGCGGCCGCATCGCTGGACCGTGGAACAGGTAAGTGTCTGTTTATTAAAAGTCAGCCGCTATATTTTTTGTAGCTGCTGACTTTTAATAAACACTGTGCACTTCGTAATCCCGCAAGATTTTCTACTAAGAAGCGACATAGCATAGCTGATATCGCCATTTTAGAAAACGGCATGCAGGTGAATATCTTCACCGTTCTGAGCTGTGAGAGTTTTTGCAATTGTTGAATGCCATCACAACGGGGCGTGTACTTTCAAAGACGCTGCCCATTGTGATGGCAGCCAGGAAGTGTTGGCGCCTTCAACACTGTTAATGTGCGAGATAGAGCGGTGAATGCCGGGAAATGAGCGCTTCCAGAAAGTCAGTGCTTGTGAGACAAGGAAAATGCAGATATCTTTTTTTTTTTTTTTAATAGCTTACTTTTTTAAACGAAAACAGACAGGTGGTGTTTGCAGTCACCAAAGTTGTGAGTATTAATTTGCAATAATGAAAGCCATTGAATTCAACAGAAAAAAAAATTGTTTTGCTGCAGATCCTCCGCTTTAAGTCAGTTGATTGAGAGAGTGAAGTTCTGAAAAAGCTTAGGTTTGTGTTTCACCATGTAGAGATTCTTGCACTGTAGAGCCGCCTGGCCATGTAAGTAGTGTTGGGCAGAGGTCTTCATTAAAAATGTCTGATTATTAACAGCTTTTTTTTTTTTTTTTTCAGAATGCTGGTGCTATGTGTTTCTTGGACAACTCGAATGAAGGCAGCCCATCTCCTTTTATGGCTTGCCATGGGGAGTCTCCTTGCACTTCTGAAAGTCCTGTCACCACTTGCACACTGGCACTTAGTGAAGAAGATATTGGTAGGAGGGATCACTCCTGCTCCCAGCCAATGCTCTTCCAGCACGATTTTGCGGACCTGGATTTAAATCTAATTGAAGAGAATTAACACTCTCAGGAAACATCATACTTCAAATGGAGTTATTGTAAGGTGGACATATTGGTGAGAGTGTAAGGCTGGCAGGCACCACCAGGAGACTTGCACCAGGCGCATTCCACAAACATTCTAAACTTCATGACTGATAGATATTGTGTGGGGGTGTAGGGCAAAAGAGTGATCAAAAAGCTTTGTCCTTTTTTTTTTCTAAAGGAGAAGCCTGGGGCTGGGTCATCTGAACCCCCAACTACACTTCTCCATTCCCAGTAATACAGCTGGAATTGGGATCTCCCATTACCGAGTTACAAACTTCACATAAAGGGTGCTGTGGGATTGCTTTATTTTTTTACAGATGGCTTTTGGAAGGATGTTCTGCACTGCCCTGAGGGGATCACATGCAAATATAGGTGTGTGATTTAATTCTTCATGCTTAACTGACTGTTGGAAAAAAAAAAAAAAAAGCAAACCAACAAGATGGCAAATCTGGTTGTGCACAAAGGCTCAGGCCTTGTTTTCAAATGAAATCCCCAAGACATGAGTTTAGAGCTTCACACCAAGGAAGCCCAATCCCGTGTGTTCCGTTCAGAACACTTTCTTTTGCTCTCCAATTCATCATGAAGAAGGCTGACAACAGAACAAATGTTTCCAATTGTTGTATGTGTGTGGTGTTTTTTTATTTTATTTTTTAAACTTTTTTTTTTTTTTTTTATGTTATTTTATTGATGTTTGCCTGTGGCAAATGTTTTAGAAGCTGTAATGAATTTGTTCTTTAACATTGCTGGCCAGTTAAAAGGAAGCTTCCAGTTCACCCTAAACCTATGTTGCCTGCACTGCCATCTTAGTCATTACATGGCCATGCCATTACCTCAGACAGGTGTTGTTTTTTATTTTTTTCTGCATACACAATCCCTCCTGGATTTCACCATCCCATTACCTTCTCAGGTATGAGTTTTGCAGGACGTGGATGTATGAATGATTGTATTATTCTTCAGTGTTCATGAGCTCCCCAGAAATGCGTATCAAAGCCTTTCAATGAAGGAAGTAGTCAAGGTGTCATGTCCTCATTGAATGTTGTTGGTATATAGTATGCTGCTATATACAATGTATTGTACAGTAAGTATTATTGTATATTTTTCTGACAAAGGACGGGAATCAACCTGTGTTTGCAGTTACACACAAAATGGATGTGTATGTGGCCATTATACCTCTTTGTGGATGTGTATGTGGCCATTATACCTCTTTGTAGACATGTATGTGGCCATTATACCTCTTTGTGGACGTGTATGTGGCCATTATACCTCTTTGTGGATGTGTATGTGGCCATTATACCTCTTTGTAGACATGTATGTGGCCATTATACCTCTTTGTTGACATGTATGTGGCCATTATACCTCTTTGTGGATGTGTATGTGGCCATTATACCTCTTTGTGGACGTGTAGGTGGCCATTATACCTTTTGGTGGATGTGTATGTGGCCATTTATACCTCTTGGGGGATGTGGCCATTTAAACCTCTTGGTGGATGTGGCCATTTAAACCTCTTGGTGGATGTGGCCATTTAAACCTCTTGGTGGATGTGGCCATTTAAACCTCTTGGTGGATGTGGCCATTTAAACCTCTTGGTGGATGTGGCCATTTAAACCTCTTGGTGGATGTGGCCATTTATACCTCCCTCTTGGTGGATGTGGCCATTTATACCTCCCTCTTGGTGGATGTGGCCATTTATACCTCCCTCTTGGTGGATGTGGCCATTTTATACCTCCCTCTTGGTGGATGTGGCCATTTGTACCTCCCTCTTGGTGGATGTGGCCATTTATACCTCCCTCTTGGTGGATGTGTATGTGGCAATTATACCTCTTGGTGGGTGCAATGGCGTGTGATATTTTTTAAACTTGCCCAGTTGCAGATCCAGATCTTTTAAAATATTTTTTTTTTCTACTTTATAAAAATAATCATTATCTCATGGTTTACATTAAATGCTCATATTTGAAGTATATGCGAATGCACTACATCAAAAATGCGTTGTAAAACGTGAAATCTTATTTAGTTTCCATATTCGTATTTAGTTTCAAATGTAAACGTTTTTTTTATATATATATATATATATATATATATATATATATATATATATATATATATATATATATATATATATATATATATATAAGGGTTTACATAGTGGTCAAAGATCGCACAGCCCACTTTGAGCTACTCTTCCACATTAGGGAGGAGGGCATGATGTCACACACCTTGCCAACTGCACTTCTCTACTGGCTTTGAGCAGGTGCAATTTGCCAGTAAGTCTCGTGCTAGGAGCAGCTGTCATCAACCGGTCAGGGCGTGGAGCAAAGCAGCAAAACAGACCACGGAAAATACCAGTACAGCATCTTTTATTTCCATGAATTAAAAGCTGAGGCTCAAACTGACCACACCAGCAGGGATCTGCTGCTGTGCCTTGCATGGTCAGAATAGAAAAGGAAAGGAGGGTGACTGGCAGGATCACCAGGAAAAGAACATATAATAGATTACATTTTATTAAGATCCACATGGACAGGCACACATAGAATAAATAATATGTTTTGAGGTTACATACACTTCAGTCATTAAAGGGAAATCTTGTGAAATTCCCACACGGTTTAGAATAGTCTCCAAGCTACTTGAGCTTATAAGTGACAATCATTCCTAGTATTTGCTATTAAAAAGCTCCAGTTGAGTAATATTTTAAAAAGTGTTTGCTCGCAATCATATTAACATTCAAAATGTAATAATTTGATGACCCCCCAAAGAAATTCTGCTTATGACAAGCACTTAATTTGAAGATCAGTATTAAGAGTGCAGTAAGTAAAGGCGACTGGGACTTTTCAGTGTCTGTCCAGCCATCACCTTAGTGGATTTTTTTAAGTTTTTTACCCCAGCAAAATATCTTAAAGTTTGCAAAAGCACCAACACATTTATCAGTACATTGGGTGGGAAGCTCTATTTTCATATTTATATTGTATTGCTTTGGCTTTGAATGCCAAAATTGCAGCACTTTTACCATAAGTCATTATGTAATGAGGAAACCGCGTTTTCAGTTCAGTATAAACGTGAAATGGCAGGATATCCCAGCGTTGTTTATGCGTGGCAGTATTGCAGGGATATGTGATGGCACCAGTAATGAGCACCGTTCATTGATTATTTTAAGAGCTTGCTGCTTTAATAAGAAGGGGAAAAGTAATATTCGAAACAATCAGAATAACTTTTTATTTTTAATTTGTCAATGATATCCCCATATAGTTCCTCATGTACTGTATTTTAGTAAGCATGTTATTCTAGCCCTATTGAAGCAAAGCCTAGTGTATTGGATCCAATAAATGAAAGATTTCTAGCTTTTGTGTTGCCTAATGCATTTTGGATCAAAGCACTGCAAAGCCCTACAGCTACCTTAACACAGTAGCTTAAGACAGCCATAGATGATTTGAATCTCGGCCAGTTCAGCAGGAACCAGGCGAGATTAGAACCATGTAGGGGCAGACTGAATTCCAGCCGCTCGGACTTTACATGTCATTGCTAGCGGCTATTAAAGCTGCCAACAATTATCACTGTGTTCTCCTGGCCGGGATGGCTGATTCTTGCCAGCTTCCACCCTTGGCTGCAACTAAACTGCCATGTGAATGTATCCTGAAGGGCCCCTATATGAGTGGCTATGTATTCAGTGCTCATTTAGACTGGGGGCATTAAAAGACAGGGAAATCAAAGTTTCTGTACTGTTTTGTAGGTCACAAATGGTAGTAAAGAAAGACGTTTTAGTTTGGCTGTCAAAAGTGCCACCTGTACTAAGTCAAGCTCTTTTTGAGCAGCCTCTGTACACCCGGCCTCTTTATGTTCCTACGTCAATATCTGATTTAGAATATCATGAGGTTTCTGATGCAAACACCTTCCATTGGAGAAGCGTAGCTTGACTTTAGCCTTGCTTTTCAGTCCTCATTGAAAATAAGTAATTTTCCAAGTCACAGATGTGTTGCACTTTAAGTAATTGCTGTTAAATGTCTTGGCAGCGGCACGACAGCTGGTTGACGGCACTGAAAACGAACTCTTCGTGATTTGGACAGGTCTTCAAAAAAGTAAAAAGTCCTTTTTAACTTTATCACCAGGTAAATTGCTAAAGCTGGCCATACAAGGAGAGACTTTTGTCAGGTTTCTCATAAAGTGGGTGAAATTCGCTCAGTGGGTGGCTCTCTCGTACCACCTCCTGCCTGACATCCCTCAGCTGAAAAATTGAAAGTCGAGGGAAAATTGTTGCCTCAACTAGATGCAGACACTGTTCTGGTATTTTGACAGCTGGCAGGGCCATGCTGTGTTTTGTTCCTGGGGGAATCTGTTTCTGTTCCCTGCTTTTAGCAGAAGGTGCTGGTTCACTGTCCAACGAATAGGCTGGAGTGGAGGTAATAAACATGTATTAACTGCATTTGCTGTTCTTCAGGGATTCTTTCTTTTTGAACCAAGAACTTGGATTCATATGACGCACATGCAATTTTTCAGGTTTCGTTTTCAGTCTTTTACCTGTATGAAGAAATTAATGAAACATGGAGTTTAGTATAAATGGGCAACCACTCCATATTTCTTTGTCCGCATCTCAGTGTGTGTTTGTGTGTAGTTGCACACATTAAGCTTCTAAAGTTGCCCTAGTAGTCTCTCCAATTCTGTGTTTCTGCTGCCTCCTCTTTTCAGAATTTTGAGTTGGCCTTATAATGCAGCATGTGCTGAAACACACAGCATCAGAAGAGCAGTAAGGAAAGCAGTGGAAAAGATTTGCATCTTGTGGATGCCACTTCTATTTGTGCCCTCATCTTCTGCCCTTATAAATTTGTTTAAGACTTTCATGGAAATATTTTCCCAGACTGATGGTATAAAAATTGTGTGGGTGTGTGTATGTATATATATATATATATATATATATATATATATATATATATATATATATATATATATATATATATGTGTGTATGTGTGTGTGTGTATGTGTATATATATATATATATATATATATATATATATATATATATATATATATATATATATATATATATATATATATATATATATATATATATATATATATAAAAAATATGAAATTAAAGTTTTAAAGCTTCGTTTAACATTTAATGGCCATTCTAAAAATTTCCGAATGCACATATTTTTTCCGGGAAAAAACGCATTTGATAAATGGCTATACAAATATTGTGTGCCATAGAAAATTGCAACAATCACCATTTTATTCTCCAGGGCCTCAGCTTTCAAAAAATATATAATATTTGTGGGTCTTATGTAATTTTCTAGTAAAAAAAAAAAAGGCAGATTTTTAATGTATGTGAGAAATATCAAAATTGGCTCGGACGGCTTGATGGACTGGTGTCTTTATTTAACCTTGCGAACTATGTAAACAGCTGGGGAGTAGTAGTTAAAGCAGAGCTCCAGCCATTTTTGTGTTTATTAAAAGTCAGCAGCTACAAAAAGTGTAGCTGCTGACTTTTAATAAATAGCCACTCACCTGTCCCACTATCTAGGGGTGCAATTACCCCTGCCGTTTTCACTGTGTCCTTCCTCGGTGGCACCGACATCTTCACTATGGGCACCCGGCTGTGACAGCTTGTGCCTTCACATCCGGGTGCTCCCTGCCCAATGCACAAGCGGTGCTGTGGTCTGTGACTGGCCCAGAAGTCTTCTAGGACCTTTCATGTGTCCCAGGAGACTTCGGGAAGAACATGGGAGTGGGTACCTGTCAATATCGGGTACCCACTCTCTACCCCACCTCTTCTCCAAAAGCTTAGTTTCACAAAAAAGGAGACGGGGAGGAGGCCTTAAAGCGGAACTTCCCCTTTTGGGTGGAGCTCCGCTTTAATGTGCCAGGGATTCTAAAATGTATAAAGGATATTTTGGAAAATGGCCATTAAAGGTGAACTAACCCTTTAAATTAAATGGTTCACTGAAACAATGTAACTGCTAACACTGGAATTGGTTAGACCTGATCCTAAACATCCTGAGCAGGAGTTGTCTCTCCTTGTAGCTTCTGGATCTTAAGTGGCCAGAAAAAAAAAAAAAGATGGGTTTACATAAACATGGCTTGATACTATTGTATGTAGGGCTACGAGAACTTTGTATAATTTGGGTTTAAGGTGAGGACTGATTTTTGCCTATAGTTTGGATGGCCAGAGATGGCAAATGTTGGTGAAAGATATGATTGCTTCCTCCTAGCCACTTTTTTTTTTCCTCCATCTGGCTGACCATCACATGTACCATGCACAGTTTGAATTATTTTAATTTTTTTTACACATTTACGTAAAAACGACTTCTGGTTTAGGTGTTCTAGTCCTTAAGGCTCCATGCACACTGGGCTTAAAAAAAAGTCTGTTCTCTTGGGAGTAATAAAACGCTCCTATAGAGCATTTTTTTGTACAAAGTTTAGGAGAGTTTTTTTTCTGCCAGTGAGCTCCAATCAGAAACGCGAATCAGAAGTTTTTTTTTTCCCTGTCTCTTTACGTTGAGCTCAAAATACGCCTGCAATCATCCTAATGTACACGGACACATAGGATAACATTGAGCTGCTTCTACAGACAGAACACAACTCCTGTAGAAGCTTTTTAAGCCAGTGCGCATGGAGCCTTATGGCACAGCCTATGCTACAAAAGCCGTAACAGCCCATAAACCATTTATTATGCTGAATTGGAGTGCTTCCTTAACCAGCAGTGGGTGGGATTGAAAGCTGTAATGAATGTGTCAATTCAAAATTTTCTTGGATGTATCCCAAATAATGGCTTTTTCTGTAAGCATTTCATGACCATTTCCCTGTTGTTCATATTACCTTTTTGAATTCTCTTATTCAATGCCTTGTTTGAAATCCATACATCTTTTTAAGAAGTTGAATTGCTGTATAGTACTGTGATTTTATGTGCAGGCCCCCACGTCTGCAAGCCTGTGTGCTATTATTTTTTTATTTTTTATTTTTTTTCCTTCAAGTTTACATTAAACAGAAACTGTGATCCCATCTACTCCAATACCTGTCCAGTTGTGGTTTGCTTTGCAGTGTGGCACTGCTTCTCTCTTGAAAAAATTCTCTTTCAATATCTTAAATGTTGATTGACAAACCATTTGAAGCAGTGAACTTGTTGCCGGTACACAGTGGAGACAGCTATTTTTTTCTAAGTTATTGGATTTTACATTTACTAACAAAACAGAGGAATGAGCCCTGCTTGTACATGTGCAAAAAGGTTGGTTTATAGTTAACAGCTGCTGGTTTAACACTGTTAAAAATTAAGATGTGGGTTTCTCATGCATATGTTTTTGGAGTCAGATTGTCTTTAATTAATAAAGCCTTATGATCCTGGTTCTCTAAGGTAGACCATAGAAGGATCAAATCTCTGCGATTTCAGCAGGGACCTGCCAAGATTTGATCCATCAATGCACAGGCTGGTTGTACTAAAGTCAATCCATCGATCGATTTCATGCTATAGCCAGCTGCCAGCAGTGATCACTGTGTTCTGCCGGCAGGGAAGGCTCCCCAGAACAGAATAGCACTGCAGCAGAGATTCCTCCATCTACATTGACTGTGTTGAGGGGGGAAATCGAGCAATTTTCTTTGCTTCTGGAAGGAGAGAAAATTGTATAATTTATGGGCTGCTTGGCAAAATGCCATAGAGCCATTTGACACAATGTTGGGGCACAGCTTCTGAAAATACTTTCCAATGCTCCTGATTGACCAATTACCCTAAAATGCACTGGCCATAATGTTGTCAAATCTAGAATATAGATCCGAAGGCCCCTTTCACATGTACGGATCCCGTGAGGATCCGTGCACGTCTCATCCGCTTGCTCAGCGGGGATCGCGCCGTTGATCCCCGCTGAGCCGGCAGATGACAGGATGGTCCCCGCACACTGTCCAGGGACCACCCTGTCAGATCTCTGCTCTCCCCTATGGGGGGATCGGATGAACACGGACCGTCTGTCCGTATTCACCCGATCCGCTCTGCAGACGGATGGAAAAATAGGATTTTCCTCCGTCTGCAGAATCGGAGCATAGCGGGGACCGATGAGATCGGGTGTCGTGGATGTTCATCCGCTGACACCCCCTATTTCCTAGAGATTAATGTATGTCCCTTTTTCATCCAAAAACGGATGGATGAAATACGAACATACGGTCCACATGTGTGAAAGGGTCCCAAATTGTGCCCAGTGCAGATAATCCACTAAAAGCTTATTCAGCAAAGCATTACAAAGCCTCATAAACCATAGCAGTCAGATCGTAGACCAGAAATTATTCTGGTTGGTTTGTCTGGGTTATAGGAGTTGGCGAATTGCTTTTTGTCCTACTGAATGAACCAGATTGCGGCTAAGGGACTCTAGACACTGCAGTTTTTTTTTTTTTTCTGTTGGAGATATGAAGAAGATTACATGATGCAGTGAGCCACAAATCTGCTATTTGTATGCACTTATCCTATGTGCTTGACACAAGTTAAGCCTCGTACACACGATCAGTTTTCCAGACGGGAAAACTGTGAGGAGAGCTTTTGGCCGGGAATCCCAGCCGTGTGTATGCTCCTCGCAGTTTTTCCGATGGGAAAACTGGGCAAAAACCGCCGGACAAAAAAAGCGAACCAGTTCTCGTTTCTTAGCCGAGAAATCCGGCTGACTTTTTCCCGGTGGTTTTTGGCAGTTCTCCTGTCGGAAAAAACGGCCATGTGTAGGGGAAAGACTGAACCGAGCAGATTCTCTCGACTTTCCCCTCGGGATTTCCGACGGGAACTTTTCCTGTTGGAAATCCCATACATGTGTACGAGGCATAACTGTTGCTCCCAAAATGTGGCTTCATATCATGGTTGCACAGTAGTAAGCTTTTGGATAAAATTGTGCTAGCTTTTAGGTTTGTATGAAGGACAATCCAAGAGGCCATAGACTATACATGGCATTTATACATTGATGCTCCATTAAAAAGCAGGATATTGCACATAGTAATTTAGTAGTTCTAATACCTACACTGCATTGGAGCTGTCATCTTATTAATCTTAACCACAGGTTTTAGGAAAGAATATCACTTGATTCCCCCATCAACACAGTCACTGACTGTATTGATGGGGGGGGGGGGGTCTCTCCTGCGGAGCCATTGTGTTCTCTCGGTGGGGGGGGGGGGCGTCCCTGATGGGAGAACACAGTAATTACTACTAGCAGCTTTAATAGCCGCTGTACCCAAGTTGATCAATCAACTTGAGTACATTAAGCCTGCCCAAACATGGTTCGAAACTCGGCCCATCTCTGCTGATCCGTCCCAGATTCGAACCATCTATGGCCGGCTTTATTCCCTAAACAGAAGTTTAGTGTCCTAGACCAATGTTTCACATCTCCAGTCCTCAAGGCACCCCAACAGGTCATGTTTTCAAATCACCTGTGGAAAATGATAAAAAGCCTGAAAAAATGACCTGTTGGGGCACCTTGAGGACTGGAGTTGAGAAACACTGCCCTAGACTCTACTGCCCAACCCAAGAGGTTCCTCATTAGGATTACAAACTCTTCTCTTTATCTGCAACTGACCTGTGCAATTCAGGTGTCGGCAATAGAAAAAGGTAACATTGCCTGATTAACTGTCAAACCTTTTGTACTTGGGTGAGCCAGTAACTAAAGGAGTAGTTGGCAACACATCTGCACCATGCTAAAACAAACTGTTTGGGTTTTGATGCTCTAGCCCCCGTTTTTCTAATGCCGTAGGCTTAAATAATTTCTGGTGCAAAATGGTTTTCATTCTCCACATTTTCCAGGCTAAATCCTCAAGGAGGAACTCTCTTTGGGGATTCATTTGAAGTAAATTGAATAATGCAGGACAACCTTCAAGTTATGGTCGGGTAAAACCAAACACATTTATTTTTTTTGGCACACCCTTTCCTACCCAGTGATTAGGCAGAAGACTATTTGGAAGATGTTCTATACATTTATTTTTTTAACAATGTAGCACTTACTGGTGGTAATTGCATTAAACATTTTTGTGCCCAGCAGGATATATTATACTGATCCATGGCAGACTGGTAGCAGAAAGCAAGTTTGCAGTTGCAAAGCCATCAATTGAGACACAGGTTCTGTCATCCCTGTCTGATGGGTAATAACTCTTTACTGGTTGATTTGTCTGTTTGAATTGCTGCACATCATACTGCATTACTTACAATAAAATGGCTCCCTCCACTGTGCGTTTTGGACAACTTGCAAAAAGTTTTATTTCACCTGCAAAATATTTACCGGTGGCATTTGTGAAGCAATCCTCCTGCTCATTCACACACTGACCTCTATTTAAAGTTATTGAATTTTTGAAAAACAAACTCGTAATAACTAAAGTTTATTACACATTCTGCAGCGACGGCGTTATCATTCTAGTATTGTAAATGTAATTGTAACTTCCTATTTTTTATATTTGAAATGTCATTTTTATTTATTTATTTTTCTGTTGTTGGATGAGTGAAGGTCAAAAAAAAAAACAAAAAAAAAAATCTGCTAAAAAACAGTGAGTGACGTGTAAAACATACAGAAAGTGCAGGTATCTTTTTAATGTTATTTGAGACAATTATTGGAGTTTAACAGCAAATAGTAAAAAAACTCATTTCAGGGGTTCCAAACCTATGTGGCATGGTGACATACACAATAATACACAATTCATTTTTATGACAATAATCTTATAAGCAGAATCACTACTGTGAATAAGTATCTGTATATTTAAACAATAGATAAATGGTTCCATTTGCACTTAAATACAGTTTATGCATAATCTTCATTGCCTATCCGAATATTTTCCTGACTGCCAGATCCAGCCTGGCATTATGCTGCATAGATTCACATTGGTTGGGAATCTCTGACTAAAGCTGGATACACACTGTACAATTTTCCTTTGTTTTTTCCTTTAGATTTACCAAAAACATACAATATGAGGTCAAACCTAAACACTTTCAATTTGTATGCATTCAGGCAGGCCCTTGCACTACATAGTTGAAGGTAAATCTAACGGAAATCGAACAACAAAAGTTGTATAGTGTGTATCCAGCTTTAGAAGATTGAAATGTCAATAAAGATTGCAGATAATGGACTAAACGTTGGGTACTCCATCTGGACTAAGCGTCTATATTTTTTTAGATGCCGTACTGGCATTCCGTGAAAAAGGGGGTTTCCCTGCACTGGTTAATAGTTCTGTTCAACTGATTTAATAAAGACTTTTCGGCTATTCGTAAACGGCAGTAAAAATTGATCACTTTTTCAGACTGCATTTCAGATTCATTTTATGTGTCTATGAAGAGCTCTCTATACATGTCTATGATGTGTTTCCCTTCAAATTATTGGCCTAGATATATTAAGGA
Organism: Rana temporaria; assembly: GCF_905171775.1. Classification (NCBI taxonomy): domain Eukaryota; kingdom Metazoa; phylum Chordata; class Amphibia; order Anura; family Ranidae; genus Rana; species Rana temporaria. Next base: position 224,747,845 of record NC_053491.1, on the reverse strand, counting down.
ATAAAATCAAGATGAATTGAGAAAATGGAGAGTATTGTTGTTTTAATAAAGATGTTCATTGTAAAATTAGGGTGATTTGCTGCTGCTGCTGCTGCTGTTTAACAGCTTCATTGCTTTACATTCTTTCTTATACATTTTACCCAAACATAGTGTTTTCTGATGTACTGTAATTCTTTCCAGTGTGTTCAGTGGTCCAAGTCTCATGAAAAATGCCACGTTTATTTTGCCAAATTATCAACATTAATGTATAACTAAAGCAGGGCTCGACAAATCCCAGTCGCCATGGCGACTAGAAATAGCATCCTGGCGACTTGGCTTGGAAGAATTTTTTTTTTTTTTTTGTGTGTGAAGTCCCCAGCTCTTCCTTGTGTGAGCTGGCGCCATCTGGTGGTGGCCATTGGTATTACAAGTTAAGCATTACAAGTTAAACAGCAATTCTAATGCCATTTTTCACTATTTTCACTGCCATCTTCTTCCCTTTAATTAGAACCCCCAAACATTATATATATATATATTTTTTATCTTAACACCCTAGAGAATAAAATGCGATCGTTGCAATACTTTCTGTCACGCCGTATTTGCGCAGCGGTCTTACAAGCGCACTTTTTTGGGAAAAAAATACACTTACACTTACAAATACAGTAAAGTTATCCCAATTTTTTTTTATATTATGAAAGATAATGTTATGCCGAGTAAATTGATACCCAACATGTCACACTTCAAAATTGCGTCCGCTCGTGGAATGCCGACAAACTTTTACCCTTTAAAATCTTCATAGGCGACGTTTAAAAAAATCTACAGGTTGCATGTTTTGAGTTAGAGGAGGTCTAGGGCTAGAATTATTGCTCTCGCTCTACCAATCACGGCGATACCTCACATGTGTGGTTTGAACACCGTTTACATATGCGGGCGCTGCTCACGTATGCGTTCGCTTCTGCGCGCAAGCTCGTCGGGACGGGGTGCGTTTTCTAGGCTCCTAACTTTTTTAGCTGGCTCCTAGATTCCAAGCAAATTTGTCAAACCCTGAACTAAAGGCAAAACTTTTTTCGTTTTGAATAGAGTGGAGAAGGATTAGAACACCTGTCAATGGTTATTGCCGTCTGTAAGTGCCGGTTTACACCAGAGCGGCTTCAAAGTAGTGCAACTTTGAAGCCGACATCCCTGCGTGACTTCATCGCGGCTTGCATATGACTTCTTTTAACAGAAGTCGTGATGCATTCCCCCCAAAGTGCGCTGCCGACTTAGCAGTGTCGCACGGATTTGAAAAAAGTAGTTCTTGCACTACTTTTGGCAATTTTGGGTGCAACTTGCATAGACCTTTTTTGTATGAAGCCGCACAGATGTCTTCTTAGTCGCACTGACATGTGGCTTTGAAATCGTGTGATTTCAGATGAAGTCGCATGATTTCAAAGCTGCAGTCAGTATGAACGAGGACTTGGTTCACATTGGTATGACTCGACATGTCAAATCGACTGCATTTGCCGACAATGGCACCGTTCTAATCCGCTCTGCACCGATTTAAAAAAGTACTGTATTTATTGCCGTATAACGCTCACTTTTTTATCAGTTAGTTAGGGTGCGTGTTAGACGCCGATAAATACGGTCGTTTTTGTACTACTTTTTGCAATTTCAGACCGTGGTGATGTACATTGACATCTGCACAGATGTCTCTGAAATCGCGGCCGAAATCGGGACTGACAAGCGGGAGTGAAATGGTGCCAGTTCAGCTGAACTCGCACGGCTTCATTCCTGCAGCCCAGTTTGAACCTGGGCTTAGAGATTTACATTCTCTACTTGTCATGTTTACAGTTGTCAGTAAAAGAAAATACCACATTTTGGATTGTCCAACAAGGATACTAGTTCTGGTAACAGTCAAGAATTCCCTCACTTTAGCCTAGGTTCACATTGGAGCAATTTGTGAGATCAAATCGCATGACAAGTCACAGCCTATTGACAGCAATGGCACTGTTCTAATCAGTGTAACACTGATTTTATGGTGCTGCACCGATTTGCAAAAATAGTTCCTGCACTACTTTTGCCAATTTCAGATGTGACTTCCATAGACCTCTGTGTATGAAACCATACAGATGTCTATCAAGTAGCACCTGAAATTACACTGACTTTGCTACTTTGAAATCGTGCTACTTCAAGTGAAGTAGCGCAATTTCAAAGTAGCATCAATGTGAACAAGGGCTTTGAGTAATTTCTTGTCACCTCCATGTTTTAGGCCTGGTTCGCACCTATGCATTTTTTAGTAAATTTTCAGTTTTGCAGAAACACACTACAGTCCATTTAACATGGCTTCGTAGGGTCATGTTTACATCTGTGCATTTTATGGAAAGGGCACCAGGGGAAAAAAAGGTGACAGGAGGAATCTCCAGCTGATTGACCGCCTTAGCTCTGTTCCTGTGTTCTATGTTCAGGGGGTGTGTCCCATCCCTCAAATCGGCTCTCAGCGCTCTCCTTGGTGAGCTCTGCAGATTTCAACTTTAGCCCTCCCTTTTTTATGACATCTCAGACAAGCTTTATAAATTATGTATTTTGAGCTAATGTAGAAAAAAGAAGACTGCAAATAAACAGGTACAACTTTTAAGAAGGATTTGTTTAATCTCTGTGTATCATCTAAGCTCTGGCTGAGCCACTCAAGGACATTCACAGAGTTGCCCGTAGCCACTCCTTTGTTATCTTGGCTGTGTACTTGGGGTCGATGTCCTGTTGGACGATGAACCTTTTCCCCAGCATGAGGTCCAGAGCTCTGGAGCAGGTTTTCATCAAGGATGTCTCCCGCTGCTGAAACGCATTCCCACAGCACGATGCTGTCACCACCATGCTTCACTATAGAGATAGTATTGGTCAGGTGATGAGCGGTGCCTGGTTTCCTCCAGACATGATGCTTGCAATTTAGGTCAAAGAGTTCAATCTTTGTTTTATCAGATCAGACAATTTTGTTTCTCATGGTCTGAGAGTCCTTCAGGTGCCTTTTGGCAAACTCCAGGAGGGCTGTTATGTGCCTTTTACTGAGGAGTGGCTCCCGTATGGCCACTCTATCATACAGGCCTGATTGGTGGAGTGCTGCAGAGAGGGTTGTTTCATCTGAAAAAATCTTCTTTCTCCCCAAAAACGCTGGAGCTCTGTCAGAGTGACCATCGGGTTCTTGGTCACCTCCCTGACTAAGGCCCTTCTCCCTCGATCGCTCAGTTTGGTCAGGCAGCCCGCTCTAGGAAGAGTCCTGGTGGTTCTAAACTTCTTCCATTTATGGATGATGGAGGCCACTGTGCTCATTGAGACCTTCAATGCTGCAGAAATTATTCTGTACCCTTCCCTAGATCTGTGTCTCAATATAATCCGGTCTCGGAGGTCTACAGACAATTCCTTGGATTTCATGGCTTTTTTTTGTACTCTGACATGTACTGTTATTTGTGGGACTTAATATAGACAGGTGTGCACCTTTCCAAATAATGTCCAATCAACTGAATTTACCACAGGTGGACTCCAATCAAGTTGTGATTTTTTTTTCTTTTCTAGCCCCCTTTAAGTCACGTCAAAACAGATTAAGGCCCCTTTCACATCAGTAATGATCCGTCCCGTGAACCTCAGCTTGCTCAGCGGGGATCGCTCCGTTGATCCCCGCTGAGCCGGCGGATCACACTGTGCAGGGACCGCCCTGTCTGTTCTCCGCTCTCCCCTGTGGGGGGATCGAATGAACACGGAACGTCTGTCCGTGTTCACCCAATTCGATCCGCCAGACGGATGGAAAAGTGCGTTTTTTCCTCTGTCACACTTTGGCGGTTCGGATGTCAGTGGGCATGTCACCGCTGACATCCGCGGCTCCATAGAGGAGCACGGAGCGCCCGTTTAGGTCCGCCTAAAAAAACTGGCAGGCGGACCTGAACGGGCCGCCCGTGTGAAAGAGCCCCAAGTATTCGTGAGTTTTCCATCGGTGCTCATCAGTTTTTTTTTTTTTGTTTTTTTTTTACATCCACTACCAATGCAAAGACAAAATGAAAAACTGAGTTTGTCAGCTTACATCCGTTTTTTCGTTTGATCCGTTTTAAAAAACGGATGATGACAAATGTGGATGTTAACTGATAGATGATCATCCATTTACATCAGTTTTTCCATAGAGATGCATTGATGTCTGTTTTTCATCTTTCAACGGACAGCATGTGTGAAAGGGGCATTAAGTTGCAAAGAATTCAAACAAACTTCTTTCACGTTGTCATTAGTGGGTATTGTTTGTAGAATTTTGAGGAAAATAATGAATTTAGTCCATTTTGGAATAAGGCCGTAACATAACAAAATGTGGAAAAAGTGAAGCACTGTGATGCACTGTATGTAAGGGATTACAGCCACTTTATCTATGGACAGTATGTGAAAGAAAATCTCTAAGCGCCGGTTCACACTGTTGCGGTCCGAGATTGGATGTGATTCGTACCGCACTGCAAATCACATGCGATGTCTGTGCGATGCGATTTCAGACATACAGATAGTATGGCTGAATTTACATCGCATTAGGACCAAATTTACACCCATGCGATCCGATTCCTGTCCGAATTTGCAGATCGCGCTGCGATATGCAAACTGATTTGGGGGTGTCAACTTTTAAGACATGCGATGCGGGAACCCACAGTGGATTTGCAGGGTTCCCGAATCGCAGCAGTGTGAACCGGCACTAAAGGTGGGAAAAATAAATAACTGAAATGACTCTATCAAAAATAAAATTTCTTTTCCGTACATCACGGGACACAGAGCGGCATATTCATTACTATGTGGGTTATATGGAGTACCTTCAGGTGATGGACACTGGCAATCTCAAACAGGAAGTCCCCTCCCTATATAACCCCCTCCCATAGGAGGAGTACCTCAGTTTTTTCGCCAGTGTCTTAGGTGTTGGTCACAGAGAAGTTTGCCTCCAGGTCTTTTGAGACTAGGCAGACTATACCGGATCTGTCCAAAGTGCCTCAGAGCCAAAGTGGACAGTACCCGGGCCCCAAGTCGTGGGGTTTCGCCTATAATGCCTCTTCACTAGGGGCTGGATCCTGGGCCCAGAACTTTGAGCTTTCTAAAGTCCAAAAGGCACTGTTGCCAGGATGCTATATAGGTCCAGGGCAGTGGTGTTCCACCGGACCCGGGTCCCTGAAGGTCTAGTACAGACCCCACGGAGATGGGGGAAGATTGGGCCTCTTGCTTTTTGCAATGCCCTGCAGCGTGGAGCAGGTAAGAGGGGGGCCTGCGGAACTTGGTTCGTCGGCAGGTCCCTCAGGGGGAAGACTAGTTGGGTTTAGCCTGGGATGCTCTGCATGGGCAACTTCTACCACTATGTCTGCTAGACAGGATGGTCACCTCCCATTTACTAGTGTACCCCCCTCCCCCACGGACTGTGTCTGCTTGTGGCTGTCCCGCATGGTTTTTGGGGGGTAGAGGCTCTTTTGCCTGGTTCTAGGGAAAGCAGGGCAGGCCCACCCCCCGTTATCTCCCGGCTTAAAGACCAGGGACTTGCCTGTATTAGGTCCCCTGCAGCTCTGGGTCCTCTTGCGCCGCCGGCGTGCTGCTCCTCTCCTCATGGATGCTTCCCCTCTGGGATGCGCGCGCGTGCGCGCGCATGATGTAGATGCGCGCTGAGGGGGCGGGGAGCGTCGCGACGTCGGCGGGGAGAGGGGGGCGTTCCCCCCTCGCTGTTATCAGCAGCAGTTCTGTCCTCCGGTCAGTGTGGGATTCGTCTGCTGACCGGAGGGACACAGAGCGTGGACAGAGCGGAGAAAAGGGTGACACCTAGTGGCGGTAAAGAGACCTGTATAGGTCTGGAGCCAAGCTCCTCACTGACTAAGGGGAGAAAATAGGAGGTTTTCCCTAATTTTCTCTATTAGCCAAAGGGTCTTTGACAGCAGTCTGGCAATTTACACAGTCCCTTTAAAGTGCAAAAAAATATTTTTTAACTATTTAAAAAAAAAAAAAAAAAACAAGACAAAAAAAAAAAAAAAGAGGTTTTCTTTCAGGGGAAAGGTGTGCACTACCTTCCCATAGGCTTATAAGGTTTCGTGCCTTAAGCTACTTGTATATTATTTTTTGTTTATTCTCCTTGCTACAACAGTCAGTTGTTAGTAGCGGAGTACCTCGGTATTGTATCATGGGCCCTAAAGGTTCGGGGACTAAAGGTGCTAAACAGGCAAAGAAACAGAAGGGTTCCCCCTCTAGCTCTGAGGATCTTAATCTATCTATGCCGGTTCTGTCCTCTCCTAGTAAGCTAGAAAATGCCGCCTTTGAGGAGCCATTAGGTGTGGTGGGTGCTGTGGCTGGCCCCATTCTGCCCGACCCAGTGTTTGTCACGCAGGATATGTTATCTGTCTCCCTGCAGGGGTTAGAACAGAGGCTGACAACTTTGCTTACTAATTCTCTGGCAGCCAAAAAGCGGACTAGATCTCCGTCCCCTAAGTTGGTGTCCTCTGATGCTGAGATTCTCTCCCCAGAGGATTTAGAATCCCAGGAGGACCAAACGGAGCAGGGCCTAGAAGGCTCAGACATTGAGGAGTCCACTATTGAGGAACCTTTTTCGGTCTCTCAAGCAGAGAATCTGTGGGTACAGTCTTTAACGGACATGGTCCGCTCGGCTTTTAAGCTGCCCTCGCCAGGGCCTCAGATTCCTGCCGTATCTTCTTTGGGCTCCTTAAAAGCACCATTAAGTAACGCAGTGTTTCCGGTTCACCCATTATTGGAAGACCTGATCTTTCAAGATTGGGCCCGGCCCGATAAAATTTTTGTGCCTCCTAAAAGGTTTTCTGTTTTGTACCCCATGGAGGAAAAATTTTCAAAGAAATGGGTGCTTCCCGCTGTGGATGCAGCGGTCTCCTGCGTAAACAAATCTTTAACTTGCCCAGTAGAAAACATACAGATGTTCAAGGATCCGGTTGATAAGCGGTTGGAAACCCTTTTGAAGGCATCCTTTTCTACTGCAGGGGCAGTGGTGCAACCGGCCGTGGCTGCAATTGGCGTTTGTCAGGCGTTAAAAGACCAGACTAAGCAGATGCTAAAAGAGCTCCCGGCTCAGCAGGCACAGGATCTGGCCGACCTTCCCAGGGCTCTATGTTTCGCGGTGGATGCCATAAAGGACTCCATCCAACAAGCTTCCCGTCTGTCGCTATTCTTGGTGCATATGCGAAGGCTCCTGTGGCTAAAGAATTGGTCGGCAGAGACTCCGTGTAAAAAGCTGTTGGCGGGTTTTCCCTTCCACGGAGGAAGGCTCTTTGGGGAAGATCTGGATAAGTACATACAGACGATATCTAGTGGCAAGAGTACTCTTTTACCAGTCAAAAAGAGATTTCGGGGTCCAGCGTTTAAGCGGCAGCAATCCCCAGCCCCAGGGCCCTCGGCCCCCAGGCAGTATCGACGGCCTCCCGCACGGTCAAACTTTGGTAATAAGTCGCAAGGGCAGGCCGCGGGTGGCAAGCGACCATGGGTCCGCAAGCCAGTTAAACCTGCTCCAAAGTCAGCGTTGTGAAGGGGCGCCCCCACTCAATCGGGTGGGGGGCAGGCTTCGATTCTTTGCAAAGGTCTGGGAAGCCAAGATCCCCGACAAGTGGGTTCTTTCCCTGGTGGCGACTGGTTACAAAATAGAATTTCGGGAGTTTCCCCCTCCGCATTTTCAGGAATCAAGAATTCCAAGCGATCCGGAAAGGAGGGCTGCCTTGCTAACAGCCTTGGATCGTCTTCTAAACCAAGGGGTAATCGTAGAGGTACCAGTTCAGGAGCACAAGCTAGGCTTTTACTCCAATCTGTTCATCGTGCCAAAGCCCAACGGCGATGTAAGGCCCATCCTGGATCTAAAGATTCTAAACTCTTACCTGAGGATTCGGTCCTTTCGGATGGAATCCATACGGTCTGCCACCGCAGCCTTGCAGCGAAACGATTTATTGGCCTCAATAGACATAAGAGACGCGTATCTTCATGTCCCAATTTTTCAGGGTCATCAAAAATTCCTACGCTTTGCTATCGCAGGGCGCCACTATCAATTTGTGGCTCTTCCTTTCGGGTTGGCTACTGCCCCCCGTGTGTTTACGAAGGTCCTGGCCCCCATCTTGGCCAATCTAAGGACCCAGGGAATCTTGATCCTGGCCTATTTGGACGACCTCCTGATCATAGATCACTCTGCTCCGGGCCTGTGTCGAGCGGTAGCCCTTTCAGTTCAGTACCTCGAGGTATTCGGTTGGGTTTTAAACCAAGAAAAGTCGGCTTTGCAGCCCACAAAACGATTGGAATACCTCGGCATGCTGCTAGACACGGAGCAGCAAAGAGTGTTTCTTTCTTTAGAGAAGTTCAAAGGGATCAAAGAATTGATCCAGTTGGTGCTAAGCAAAAGGCAGCCAACTATACGATTGTGCATGAGATTACTGGGAAAGATGGTGGCCGCTTTCGAGGCAGTGCCATACGCTCAGGCACACACTCGAATCCTGCAGACAGCCATCCTGTCTGCATGGAACAAAGATCCGCAACGCCTGGATCTTCCGTTGATCCTCCCATCAAGGGTCCGGCAAAGTCTCTACTGGTGGCTAAAGCCTCAGAACCTCCTAAAAGGGAAGTCATTCAGTCCCATCATCTGGAAACTGGTAACCACAGATGCCAGCCTGAAGGGCTGGGGAGCGGTCCTGGATGGGCAAGTCCAGCAGGGAGTTTGGACAGAGTCGGAAAGAGGGCTGCCAATCAATGTCCTAGAGATCAGGGCGGCCCGTTTAGCCTTAAAGGCCTGGACGTCCAAACTTCTAGGGTTTCCAGTGAGAGTGCAGTCCGACAATGCCACGGCTGTGGCATATATAAATCACCAGGGGGGCACGAAAAGTCGAGCCGCCCAAAGGGAAGTGAGCTTAATTTTCCTGTGGGCAGAGTCGCATGTACCATGCATCTCGGCGATCTTTATCCCAGGGGTGGACAATTTACAGGCGGACTTCTTAAGTCGCCAGCAGCTGGTTTCAGGGGAGTGGTCTCTCCATCCCCAGGTCTTTCAGGAGATCTGCCAGAAATGGGGATCCCCGGATGTGGACATCATGGCATCAAGGTTCAACAGGAAACTGAGCAAATTCATGTCCCGATCAAGGGACCCTCTGGCCTGTGGAACCGATGCGTTGGTTTGCCCTTGGCATCCGTTCAATCTGCTGTACGCCTTCCCCCCGTTACAGATGCTGCCCCGCCTGCTGCGCAGGATCAGGGTGGAAAACAAACCAATCATTCTGATAGCCCCCGCATGGCCCCGGAGGTCGTGGTACTCACTGATCGTGAGAATGTCAGTGGGCGAACCATGGACCCTTCCACTTCGGCCAGACCTACTCTTTCAAGGCCCGATACTCCACCCTGCCTTACGGCATCTAAATTTGACGGCTTGGCGGCTGAATCCCTGATCCTCAGGGGTAGGGGCCTATCTAGCCAAGTTATTTCTACTCTGATTAAGGCTAGAAAACCAGTCTCCAGAGTAATTTATTACAGGGTCTGGAGGGCCTACATAAGCTGGTGTGAGTCCCAGAGATGGCTTCCACGCAAATACACCATTGACAGGGTATTGCGTTTCCTCCAGATAGGGGTAGATAAGGGTTTGGCCTTAAGTACTATTAAAGGACAGATTTCTGCCTTATCAGTATGGTTTCAGAGGCCGTTAGCCACGCACTGTTTAGTTAAAACCTTTTTACAGGGGGTCTTACGCATTAATCCCCCCATCAAGTCTCCGGTTTGTCCGTGGGATTTGAATCTTGTGTTGTCAGCACTGCAGAAACAGCCATTTGAGCCTCTGGCAGAGGTTCCGTTAGTTTTACTGACTCGGAAGTTGGTATTTTTGGTCGCTATGGCTTCCGCTAGAAGAGTTTCAGAGCTGGCAGCCTTGTCTTGTAGAGAACCTTACCTCATTCTACATAAGGATAGGGTGGTTCTCCGTCCACATCCGTCTTTTCTGCCCAAGGTGGTGTCCAGTTTTCACTTGAACCAGGATTTGGTACTACCATCCTTTTTTCCAAAGCCCTCTTCTAGAAAGGAAGGGTTACTGCACACCTTGGATGTTGTCAGGGCCATGAAGGCCTATCTCAAAGCTACAGAAGAGATTCGAGAGACGGATACATTGTTCATTCTGCCGGAAGGGCCTAAGAGAGGTCAGGCAGCAGCTAAAGCTACCATCTCTAGATGGATTAAGCAGGTAATCGGTCAAGCCTATGGCTTGAAGGGGTTGCCCCCTCCTTTATCAGTTAAAGCCCATTCTACTAGGGCCATGAGCGCCTCCTGGGCAGCACACCACCAGATCTCTATGGCTCAGGTTTGCAAAGCGGCAACCTGGTCATCGGTCCACACGTTCACAAAATTTTACCAATTGGACGTGAGACGAAGGGCCGATGCAGCCTTTGGACAGGCAGTGCTGCAGGCTGCGATTTGAGATCCTCTAGACTCGGGGCACCCTTGATTGATTAATGAGTTAATTAAATTAATCAGAATAATTATTTTTTGTTGGATTTAATTTGGATTTATTATGATTTAAAGAATACTTTCTGAATTAAATCTCCTGGCTGAGATGTCTCCCTCCCCTCATTGGAAGCATTGCTTTCGGACATCCCACATAGTAATGAATATGCCGCTCTGTGTCCCGTGATGTACGGAAAAGAAAAGGGGATTTTTAATACAGCTTACCTGTAAAATCCTTTTCTTGGAGTACATCACGGGACACAGAGCTCCCACCCCTCTTATGGGGAACATTTTGGGTGGCATACTGCTTGCTACAAAACTGAGGTACTCCTCCTATGGGAGGGGGTTATATAGGGAGGGGACTTCCTGTTTGAGATTGCCAGTGTCCATCACCTGAAGGTACTCCATATAACCCACATAGTAATGAATATGCCGCTCTGTGTCCCGTGATGTACTCCAAGAAAAGGATTTTACAGGTAAGCTGTATTAAAAATCCCCTTATTTGTTGTTTTTTTGCCCTTTTAGTTCTGCTTTAAGGGCCTGTTATCACTATTTTGTTATAACACGCTAAAACGGATGCATCCAACTTCCCTTTAACAAATATAGTGCTTGTTCCCATCTCAGCGCTGCAGTGCAGTGCATTTTAAAAAATACATATCTATTTTTTTTTTTTTTAATGCATTGTAGGCCCATAGAAGTCAGCGACAATGCTTTAAAATTAATAACGTGTTTTGATGTATTGGAAGCCAGTATTAACAAGCCTTGGTCACTAGCGGTCACCCTCTATACTGCAACTTTTTTTACAATAAAGAAAAACATTGACACTGTGCGTCAACACACATCAGAATGCATATCCGTGCTCAAAGGAAACAGATGTTGATGCAGGACAGCGCACCCGCCTAACAGTGTTAATTTTGGCAGCAAATTTCGATTTAGTTTTAGTCTTAGGCCACGTACACACGATAATTTTTCGGCATGAAAAAAAATAAGTTTTTCAGCATCTCGAAAAAACTTCATTTTTTCCAACTTCATCATTAAAACGACGTTGCCCACACACGATCGTTTTTAAAAAAATGCTCTAGCAAAGCGCGGTGATGTACGACACGTACAACGGCACTATAAAGGGAAAGTTCCATGCGGATGACGCCACCCTTGGGGCTGCTTTAGCTGATTTTGTGTTAGAAAAGCGTGAATCGTCTTTTACTATCTGTTACAGCGTGATGAATGTGCTTACTCCATTACGAGCGGTAGTTTTACCAGAACGAGCGCTCCCGTCTCATAACTTGCTTCTGAGCATGCGCGGGTTTTTAACGTCGTTTTAGCCCACACACGATCATTTTTTACAACCTGAAAAACGACATTGTTTAAAATGTCGTTAAAAAATGCAGCATGTTCGAGAAAAAAAATTGTCGTTTTTCAGAACCCGAAAAATTATGTGCAGCCCACACACGATCATTTTAAATGACATTTTTTTAAAACATAATTTTTTTAATGCCGAAAAATTATAGTAAAGCATAAGACCTAGGACTAAACTGGCATTTTAGTTTAAGTCCCATTTTAGTCTTCTGCAATTGTTTGTTTTAGTTTTTAGTATTAAGTCGACTAAATCTCCAGTACAATTTAGTTGTCTAAAATCGAATGCGTGTAATCAAATTGTAATTCACTATTTAACATTTCTCTACAATTTACAAAAATATTATATACTACTGGAGTGAAAAATCTAATTTGTTATTATTTATGGTATTGAGGTATGAACATGCACTACAGACCAGTGTCAGACCAAGTCAAATTTCAATTTGTTTTAGTCTTATGCCCTGTACACACGATCGGTCCATCCGATGAAAACGGTCTGATGGTTAACCGATGAAGCTGACTGATGGTCATTCGTGCCTACAACCCTTCGGTTAAAAAAGCGATTGTGTCAGAACGCGGTCACGTAAACCACGTACGACGGCACTATAAAGGGGAAGTTCAAATCCAATGGCGCCACCCTTGGGGCTGCTTTTGCTGATTCCATGTTACTGCGTGTTAGTAAAAGTTTGGTTAGAGCCGATTCACGCTTTTCTGTCTGTTACAGCTTGATGAATGTGCTAGCTCCATAATGAATGCTAGTTTTACCAGAACGAGCGCTCCCGTCCCGTCCCCTAATTTAGTCTAAACATGCGTGGATTTTTAACCGATGGACGTGCCTACAAACGATCATTTTTTTTTCTATCGGTTAGGTATCCATCGGTTAAATTTAAAACAAGATTGCTTTTTTTTAACCTATGGATAAATAACCGATGGGGCCTACACACGATCGTTTTGGTCCGATGAAAACGGTCCATCAGACCGTTCTCATTGGTTTGACCGATCCTGTGTACGCGGCATTAGTCTTTTAACTAAAATGTAATTTTAGTTTTAGTCGTAGTTTAGTCATCTCAGTTGTTTAAGTTTTATTCGTCTAAATAGTATTAATTTAGTCAACACTGGCCTAACACAACAAAAAACTGCACCTGTGCGCGCATGAATAAATCAAAATGTGCCCTTAGGGTTATTCTATGGCTATTTCCACACAGGTTCTGCACTGATATGGAAATAAACCAAGAGGGGGCTGTAGCCCATAGAATGCAGACTACACCAAGATAATAACTGTGCAATCTGCATTCTGTGGGCAACAGGTTCAAAGGTCTGTGTTAGTTTCCATCAGTCTTAGGAAGCTGGCAAGTAAATCCCCCTTCCAGTTACCATCCAAAGCTGACATTTCTATTTGTGATATACAAAAGAAGGCATTTTTTTTTTAATGTTATGAGAGCAGCAGGAGCAGAGGAGGCTGGCACTCACACAGAGGCAGGGAGGGGTGGGAGTAGGAGGACAGAGGAGCACGTAGGACAGGAGGGCTGTGGATGACGGAGGCATGTAAACTGACCACGGTGTCAGGGCTCAGCAGCCATGCTACACCGTGGACAGTGTACAGAGGGGAAAGCATAGCCTGGCAGGATCAGCCAGGTGTTACAGGGGGCCAAATGACACAGCACTGTGCTGTATAACATGCTTTAAAGAGACAGGATGCATTTTTTTGGGGGGTTAACAAATGCTTTCATGTATCAGTCCAAAGTGCCCACAGACATACAGTATAAATTCCCATAATTAAGAAATGGCCTTATATCTATGGGAGGTTGCCATCCAGTCACTGCTCTGGGGTATGATCTGTCTGACCAGTTAGAATGCCTGTTCAAATTGCCATTGCCCCCTCATCACGTCCTTGCCCCCCCCCCAGAAAAAGATGTTGGTACCAGCCTTCGACGTCGCACAACCACCTCTTCGTTTACTTGCCGCCCATAGGCCATCCTGGACTTTGGGGATATCTGAATGATGCCTGCATCATCCAGATATAATTTTTTTCAGCCGTCGATTCTGTGCACCGTAAGAACAATCATAGCGACTGTCGCGCACTATTCCTATTACAAGGGATGTTTACATTCCTTGTAATAGGAATAAAAGTGATCAAATTTTTTTTTTTTTAAAGAGAAAGTGTTACAAAAAATTAAATAAAATAAAGAATAAAAAAACAAAACGAAAAAATGTAAGTGCCTCCCTGTCCCCACGTGCTCGCGCACAGAAGCAAACGCATACATAAGTCGCGCCCAAATATGTAAACTACGTTCAAATCACACAACTCTAGCCCAAGACCTCCTCTGTAACTCTAAACATGTAACCTTTAAAAAAAATTAAAGCGTCGCCTATGGAGATTTTTAAGTACCAAAGTTTGGCGTCATTCCACGAGTGTGTGCAATTTTAAAGCGTGTTGTGTATCTATCTACGACGTAACATCATCTTTCACATTATACAAAAAAAATTGTGCTAACTTTACTGTTTTTTTTATTATTATTATTATTATACAGGATTTATATAGCGCCAACAGTTTGCGCAGCGCTTTACATCAGGGAAGACGGTACAGTCACAATACAATCAATACAGGAGGGATCAGAGGGCCCTGCTCGTTAGAGCTTACAATCTAGAAGGGAGGGTCAAGTGGAACAAAGGGTATTATTATTTTTCAAAAAAATTGCGTTTGAACAATCGCTGCGCAAATACCGTGTGACATAAAAAGTTGCAACGACCCCTAGGAACTCTTCTAAAAAATATAATATAATGTTTGGAGGTTCTGAGTAATTTTCTAGAAAAAAATTATGATTTTTACATGTAGAAGCGAAGTGCCAGAATTGGCCTGGCTGGGAAGTGGTTAAGATCCGCAGAGTACCCTGCACATAAGTTGCCCTGATTGTGCATCACATGATGCACAAATCAACTGAATGGCTTAAACCAAACTTCACTAACGAGAGTAAAGTAACAAAACCACTGTAGAGCAGGCATCTAACACTTTCTGCAAGTCAGAATTTGAAATGTGCAAGGCTCTGCCTCTGGAGAACAGGGCAGTACAATGTGGCAGGTTAACATAGCTCAGGGATATGCAATAAGCGGACCTCCAGCTGTTGCAGAACTACAAGTCCCATGAGGCATAGCAAGACTCTGACAGCCACAAGCATGACACCCAGAGGCAGAGGCATGATGGGACTTGTAGTTTTGCAACAGCTGGAGGTCCGCTAATTGCAGAAGAGGGACATAGCTGATAACAACAAAAACCTGGGGAATGCCCAGGGAAAAACCAAGCCTACTTACCGACATAGCTGATACAGGGACATAGCTGATAGCTCCCAACCATCCCTCGTTTGGTGGGACTGTCTTTTATTTGAGACCAAATGCCTCTGTCTCTCGTGCAGCCTCAGTTGTCCCTTCTTCTGGATCTCTATACAAAACGAATAATTTTTGACTATTCTCAAAGTGGAACAGGTTTTGGATTAATGCTCACCTTTTACCTTTTGCCCTGTGAAATCCTAGACATTGTCTTTTTCTCTCAATGTTTATCTTATCTGGGTTAATAGGAAGTCCAGTATGACTTTCAGTTTTCTATCTGCTAACGTGATTTGTGCCGCCAGCAGTTTTCACAACAAAGATTACGCTTGTTTATTAAAGGTGGCTGGAATTTTAACACTCCTACGTTTTTTTTTTCTTCCTTCAGATAGCCTTTAGGCAAACTTTATGAGAAATGCTACCACAACTTTATTAAAGATTGCCCTTAAAGCGGAGTTCCGGACACATTTTTTTATTTATTTTTTCAGATATCCGAGCATAATGCATTATTAACATAAAGAACGATTTTATATGTTTGCTAGTGGATGTTGATAAAGAGATTTTTAATACAGCTTACCTGTAAAATCTTTTTCTTGGAGTACATCACGGGACACAGAGCGGCATTCATTACTATATGGGTTATATGGAGTACCTTCAGGTGTAGACACTGGCAATCTCAAACAGGAAATGCCCCTCCCTATATAACCCCCTCCCACAGGAGGAGTACCTCAGTTTTGTAGCAAGCAGTATGCCTCCCAAAATGGTCCTCAAAAAAAGAGGGGTGGGAGCTCTGTGTCCCGTGATGTACTCCAAGAAAAAGATTTTACAGGTAAGCTGTATTAAAAATCTCTTTTTCTTTATCGTACATCACGGGACACAGAGCGGCATTCATTACTATATGGGATGTCCCAAAGCAATGCTTACAATGAGGGGAGGGAGAACATCTCCAAGACAAAAGGATTTAATTTAGAGATATACTCAAATCATAATAAATCCAACTTAGTTGAGAAAAATAAAAATTTTTAAATTTAACTCGAACAAGAGGAGCCCCCGGAATCCGAGGGTCTCAAACTGCAGCCTGCAGCACTGCCTGCCCGAAGGCACTATCAGTATTCCTTCTTACGTCCAACTTGTAGAATTTTGTAAACGTGTGGACAGAAGACCAGGTTGCCGCCTTGCAAACTTGAGCCATAGAGATCTGGTGGTGTGCTGCCCAGGAGGCGCCCATGGCTCTAGTAGAATGAGCCTTTAATGATACTGGAGGAGGCAACCCTTTCAAGCCGTAGGCCTGAGTGATTAATTGCTTAATCCACCTAGAAATGGTGGACTTTGCAGCTGCCTGCCCCTTCTTGGGCCCATCCGGTAGAATGAACAGCACATCTGTCTTCCGGATCTTCTTTGTAGCTTTAAGATAGGCCTTCATGGCCCTGACAATATCCAAGGTATGCAGCAACCCTTCCTATCTGGAAGTAGGTTTAGGGAAGAAGGATGGTAATACCAAATCCTGGTTCAAATGAAAACTGGATATGACCTTCGGAAGGAAGGAAGGATGAGGGCGGAGAACGACCCTGTCCTTATGAAAAACAAGATATGGTTCCTTACAGGATAAGGCTGCCAGCTCCGAAACTCTTCTTGCGGAAACTATGGCAACCAAAAATACTAACTTCCTTGTCAGTAGAACCAAAGGAATATCAGCCAACGGCTCAAACGGTTGTTTCTGTAAACTTTGACAGAACAAGATTTAAATCCCACGGACAAAGCGGGGATTTAACTGGAGGTCTAATACGTAAGACCCCTTGAAGGAAGGTCTTAACCAGCGAGTGGGTGGCCAGCGGCCGCTGAAACCACACTGACAGAGCAGAAATCTGTCCTTTGATTGTGCTTAATGCCAATCCTTTATCCACTCCTAGCTGGAGAAAACTTAATACTCTATCGATGGTAAATTTGCGAGAAAGCCATCGCTTGGACTCACACCAGCCTACATAGGCCTTCCAGACCCTGTAATAAATCACCCTAGAGACCGGTTTCCTGGCTCTGATTAGGGTAGAGATTACTTTCTGAGACAGACCTCTACCCCTGAGAATCAGGGATTCAGCTTCCAGGCCGTCAAATTTAGATGCCGTAAGGCAGGGTGGAGGATCGGACCTTGCGATAGCAGGTCTGGCCGTAGAGGAAGAGTCCAAGGGTCTCCCACTACCATCCTTAAGATTAGTGAGTACCATGCCCTTCTGGGCCATGCTGGAGCTACCAGGATGACTGGTATGTGCTCCACCCGGATCCTGCGCAGCAGGCGGGGTAGTAACTGGAGCGGGGGAAACGCATAAAGAAGTTTGAACTGATGCCAAGGGCAAACCAACGCATCGGTTCCGCAGGCCATCGGATCCCTTGAGCGGGACATGAACCTGTCTAGTTTCTTGTTGAGTCTCGATGCCATGATATCCACGTCCGGCACTCCCCATCTTTGGCAGAGTGCTTGAAAGACTAGTGGATGCAGAGACCATTCCCCCGGCCATAGAGTCTGGCGGCTTAAGAAGTCCGCCTGAAAGTTGTCCACTCCTGGAATGAATATTGCCGATATGCAGGGCACATGAGCCTCTGCCCATAGAAGAATCAAGCTCACCTCTCTCTGAGCGGTTTGACTCCTGGTTCCCCCTTGGTGATTTATGTGTGCCACGGCCGTGGCATTGTCTGATTGAATTCTCACCGGGAACCCCTGCAATTTTGACGTCCAAGCCCTGAGGGCTAGTCGAGCAGCTCTGAGCTCCAAGATGTTGATGGGCAACTGCTTCTCTGGCTTTGCCCAAGTACCTTGGCGAGTGCAACCATCCAAAATTGCTCCCCAGCCCGTCAGGCTGGCGTCTGTGGTCACTATCTTCCAAGCCACTGGGCTGAAAGACCTCCCCTTCAGTAGATTCTGAGGGTCTAACCACCAACACAGACTTTGTCGGACTCTTGATGAGAGCGGCAACGGGATATCCAAGGCCTGTGGCCTTCTGCTCCATGCTGACAGGATGGCTGCCTGTAGGATGCGAGTGTGGCTCTGGGCGTATGGTACCGCCTCGAATGTGGCCACCATCTTGCCTAGTAACCTCATACATAGGCGAATAGTCGGTTCTTTCTTGCTTAGAACCAGTAGGATTAATTCCTTGATGGCTTTTACCTTCCTCAGAGGTAGGAACACTCCTTGTTGTTCTGTGTCTAATCTCATGCCGAGATATTCCAACTGCTTTGTGGGCTGGAAAGCTGACTTTTCTCGATTTAGGACCCAGCCGAACCTCTCGAGGTATTGGACCGTGAGGGCCACTGCTCGCTCCAAGCCGGGAGACGAGTGATCTATGACTAGGAGGTCGTCCAGGTATGCTAGGATCGTGACCCCTTGGATCCTTAGTTTGGCTAGGATTGGAGCTAGGACCTTCGTGAACACCCGGGGGGCCGTAGCCAACCCGAAGGGAAGCGCCACGAATTGGAAGTGACGCGAAGCCACCATGAAGCGTAGATATCTTTGATGTGGCTGATAAATTGGAACATGAAGGTAGGCATCCTTTATGTCTATGGACGCCATGAAGTCGTCCTTCTGGAGTGTGGCAGCTGCTGACCGCACGGATTCCATCCGAAATGAGCGGATCTTTAGATATGCATTTACCATCTTTAGGTCCAAAATTGGCCTGACATCTCCATTGGATTTTGGGATGATGAATAGGTTGGAGTAGAAACCCAGCCCCTGTTCCAGGACTGGTACCTCTACTATTACTTCCTGGGAAAGTAGATGATCTAATGCCGATCTTAATGCGGCTCCCTTTTCCGGATCGTTTGGAATCCTCGACTTCTGGAAATGAGGAGGAGGAAACCTTAGGAAATCTAATTTGTAGCCTGTGGCCACGGAAGACCGTACCCACTCGTCGGGAATGCTGGCTTCCCAAATCTCTGAAAAGAGTCGCAGCCTTCCCCCCACCTTCGTGGGTGGGGGCGCCCCTTCATAAGGTTGGCTTGGGGGCTGGTTTTGCTGGTTTGCGAAACCACTGCCTTTTGCCTCTAACAGCCTGTCCTTGTGATCTGCTGTTGAAGCCGAAGTTTGCTTTTGCAGGAGGCCGTCGATACTGCTTGGCATTAGAGGGCCCCTGCCCAGGGGAATACTGTCGTTTAAACGCAGGTCCCTGAACCTTCTTCTTAGTTGGCAAGAGAGTACTCTTGCCGTTTGAAATGGTCTGAATGTATTTATCTAGGTCTTCTCCGAAGAGTCGTCCTCCATGGAAGGGGAACCCTACCAGGAGCTTCTTGCATGGGGGCTCAGCCTCCCAGCTTTTTAACCATAAGAGTCTTCTCATATGGATAAGGGATAACGATAAACGTGACGCTTGCTGGATAGAATCCTTGATTGCGTCTACCGTAAAACATATGGCCTTAGGGACATCCGAAAATTTTTCTGCCTGCTGGGCCGGAATAAGTTTAAGCATCTGCTTAAATTGATCCGATAATGCTTGAGCGACCCCAATCGCAGCCACAGCTGGCTGTACTACTGCCCCTGCAGTAGTGAAGGAGTTCTTAAGTAGTGCTTCCAAGCGCTTATCAACTGGATCCTTGAACACCTGTATGTTTTCTACAGGGCATGTTAACGATCTGTTAACACATGAGATGGCTGCGTCCACTGCAGGAGTAGCCCATCTTTTGGAAAATTTTTCTTCCATAGGATATAGGACAGAGAACCTTTTAGGTGGTAAGAAGATCCTATCTGGCTTGTTCCAATCTTGGAACAAAATTCCCTCTAATAGAGGATGGATCGGAAACACAGCATTGCTTTGAGGCGCCCTCAGTGAGCCCAAAGCTGAAACCGTCGATACCTGGAGATCTGGTACTGGCAAGTTGAATGTCCTATGGACCAAGTCCGACAATCCTTGAATCCACCAGCTCTCCCTCAGGGAGACTGCCCCAGACTCCTCTGTATCCGGGTCTTCGATCCCTGAACCTACTTGGTCCGTGTCCAAGAGGTCGTCCAATTCCCCTGAGGAAAGGACCTCCTCTTCTGAGGGTCCGCGCTCGGGCGACGGAGATCTATTCCGCTTACTGCCCCGCATAGCTGCGGATATCATTTTTTTTTTTTTTTTCCCATGCTTTTCTCATCTCTTTTAAAGAGGTGAGTAATACCTCCTCCGTGACCATCTTAGGGCTGGACTGACCCGCGTCAGCTCCAGCCCCAGATCCCGATGGCCCCAAGGCTCCCTGTAGGGAAAACAGCGGCATACCATGGTACAATACCGAGGTACACCTGCTACCTATTGGTATTTGGAACTATAAAAGTTAATTGTCCAAACACCTGTTTGGGGGATAAAAAAATGCTTCCTCTCCCCTAGATGACTTTTTTTTTTTTTTTTTTTTTTTTCGTTTTTGTTTCAAATCCAGGAAAGAAAAAACATTCTGTCCCCCTGAGTAGTATTGCAAAGAAAAACTATGAGATGGAAAAGAAACAGCCTATTTCTAGGCTTGACAAAACAGTCCTCTGAAGACTGCAATATCCTTTCTGGCCACTGTGTGTCCTCGGCGCCCCGTGCTGCCACTCTGGTCTATGTCCTCAGTTCCAAAGTATTGATGGAACAAACAAGGAAGGGCCGCCCCTTCCTTTAAGCCACTGACCCGCCCTTCCCCCCCAGCAACCTCAAACAGGAAATGCCCCTCCCGACAGGGGGAGGGGGGGGGGATTTTGGGAGGAAGGGACCTCTCTGTTCCAGCAAACTGCGGCCTGCAGCCTGGAACCATGAGGAGGCCAGCGTTTTGCCTGCTTGCAGGCTCTGAGGAGGAAGACTGAATGGAGCATCGCCTGGAGGCCTGCAGGTAAGCAAAGCTCTCTGACACACACATATATTTTTATATAACACAGGCCCCACTCAATGCTTTTCCAACACTACAAGGGAGGTCACATCTTATGGGGAATAATACATAGAGAGCCATCCTATCTTTATGATATGTGACTAGTTTGCCAGATGCAGTGCATAACTTTAGGCATGTCCCCTGTGACCCCCCAGAAAAAAACCTGCTAAGAACCAAGTTCCGCAAGTTTTCCCCTCACTTACCTGCTCCATGCCGCAGGACTTTGCCAAGCAAGAGGCCCAATCTTCCCCCATCTCTGTGGGGATGTCTAGACCTTCAGGCCCTGGGTTCCTATGAAGGATCCACTGTCCTGGGCCCATATAGCACCCTGGCAACAGAAAACTTTAGGTACCCAAAGGTTTCTAAGTTCTGGGCCCAGGGTCCAGCTCTCTAAAAAGAAAAGCATTATGGGCTATACCCCAAGGGTTTGGGGTCCGGTTACTGACCACTTTAGCGCTGAGGCTTTTTTGGACAGAACCGGTAGCTCACCTAATCCCAAGGATGCGGAGGCAAGCTAAACCATGACTAACACCTAAGACACTGGCGTAAAAACTGAGGTACTCCTCCTGTGGGAGGGGGTTATATAGGGAGGGGCATTTCCTGTTTGAGATTGCCAGTGTCTACACCTGAAGGTACTCCATATAACCCATATAGTAATGAATGCCGCTCTGTGTCCCGTGATGTACGATAAAGAAAATATATTTATTTTATACTCACAATTTAGTAAATCCTCTACTGGCTCATGATTGTGGGCATGTGAAGCCCAATCGATACCTCTTAAGGGATTAGCGATGGAGAGGTGCATGCTGGGCAATCAGTATGCACCTCTCGATCTCGCGCATGCGCGGTTCTCCGGCGGTCGTATCGCCGATTGTTTTGCAACATAGATAACCATATCTCAACAGAGTAATGCCCCGTACACACGATCCCAAAATCGTATGAAAAATACCACTTTTTTTGACGCCATCGTACGATAATCGGATTGTTAGTACAGAGCTTTCGAGAGCAGATCACGACAGTTCATCCGATATTATTTTATCGGACATACACAAATTTTTCTCTTACAATGCCAGATCGTACGATTTTCATTTTTAACCAGTACAGTTGTCCGAAAATAAAATACAAATACACCTACAACACGTGACATCACTTCCGATTTATTTTTTTCTGTCGTACGAGAATTTTCTTGACTTTAGTAACCAATACAATTTCTACTTGTGACTAGTCAGCGAAAAAAGTCGGACGATCTGTCGTCCGATTTTCAGATTGTGTGTGTGGGGCATAAGACAAGGAATCTTCCCACAGACTCCTGGGAAATGATGACTTATTATGACTTAGGCGAGGAAGGAAGTGACGAGGAGCACCACGGACCAGGAAGTAGCAGATTAAGAGCACTACATAGCAACAGGGCGTTTCTGGTAAGTATAAAAAAAAATTCCCCCAAATGTTTCTTTATAGGATTAAAGGTCTGTGGTTATTTAAAAAAAAAAAAAATCAGGGTGGAACTCCACTTTAGGAGTACCGTATTTTCCGGCGTATAAGACGACTCGGCGTATAAGACAACCCCCTAATTTTTCAGGAAAAAATTTGATTTTGGGATATACTCACTGTATAAGACTACCCCCTTCCTTCTAGTCTTTCTGGAAGCTGAGGGGGAGCCAGAACCGCTGACAGAAACAGGCTTTTTCAAATCTCACTGTGCCATTACATTCCTCACTGTGCCATTACATTACATGCCCAGACTGTGCCATTACATTACATTCCCAGACAGTGCCATTACATTACATGCCCAGACTGTGCCACTGTGCCATTACATGCCCCCACATTGCCACTGTGCCATTACATGCCCCCACATTGCCACTGTGCCATTACATGCCCCCACATTGCCACTGTGCCATTACATGCCCCCACATTGCCACTGTGCCATTACATGCCTGAACTTGTTGCCCCCCCCCCCCCCCAGTGCAATAACACTCACTTTTTTTTTCCCCAGCGGTGACAGTCTCCATACGGCGAGCACGAGCGTGAATGATTTCAAAGCCGCGCCTTCACTTCAGAGTGTTCTGTGATAGGCGGCACACAAATCTTCCCAGCAGCGCCTCTGTTCTGTTTCCGCCTATCACGGACGTCTTCTCATCTCGTCCGAGGATGAGAAGGCATCTGTGATAGGAGGAACACAGAACAGAGGCGCTGCTGGGAAGATTTTTGTTCCTCCTATCACAGAACACTCTGAAGAGAAGGCGCGGCTTTGAAATCATTCACGCTCGCGCTCGCCGTATGGAGACTGTCACCGCTGGGGAAAAAAAAGTGAGTACTGAGACCGTATAAGACGACCCCCAACTTTGGATGCATTTTTTTGCATCCAGAAAGTCGTTTTATACGCCGGAAAATACGGTAAATTTCATACAAACTGCTAAATGCATGATTAAATACATATTTTTTTATGTTTTACCTGGCAACAGATTTGCAATTTTAACCTTTTAGGAACATCACTCTACTTCTGGTTTGCCACTACTGCTTAATATTATATATAGGTGACATAAAAAGCTTAAATCATTAAGCGTGTCTCATCTATCTGTGGCAGTGTGAAATATTTGTGCAAATCACATAGACTGGAAACAATTTTCTTTCATTGGCAAAACGTGTATTTTATTTGTATATTTAGCTGTTTGTCTGTCTTCGAATGGAAACTGTCATTATAGAAATAGGAGTTAAGATGGCTGATCTAGTCTTGGAAATGCACGCTCAGGGGTTGTTGTTCTTCCTTTCTGTATCAGTTGCTTTGAATCCGCATATAAATATAAGGTACTGGGATGTCACAAGTTGCCTAAAACTGTAGTATTGCTATTTAAAGTAACTTCTGTAGTTTTAATTTCTTGGTCATCTTCCTACTGTCAGATGGCTGATTGGACAGTAAAAAAAAGAGCAGCAGCACACAGATCAGGTAGTTGTAGTTGTATTGTGCTTTTTTTTTTTTTTTTTTTTTTACTCCTGTAAGTAATTCCCATTCCTTGACTAACAACACTTGGTTTAAATTTGCTAGTCCTCCCTGTCCCAGCCTAAATCAGTCTTTCACAACCTTGTTTACCCTAAACAAACCCTTTGAAATAATTTCAGCTCTTAACTCTGATAAAACCAATTCACTCAATGAATTCACTGTGAGCAAGCGTTTAATATATTTTGCCTGTTGCCTTACATTACTAAGTGACTGGGATATACACTTTGCCCAATTTTCAGAATATACTCCCTTTCGGTGCACACAGTATCTCACAAAAGTGAGTATAGCCCTCACATATTTGTAAATATTTTATTCTATCTTTTCATGTGACAACACTGAAGAAATGACACTTTGCCGTAGTGAGTGTACAGCTTGTATAACAGTGTGAATTTGCTGTCCTTTCAAAATATCTCGACACACAGTGATTAATGTTTAAACCGTTGGCAACAAAAGTGAGTACACCCCTAAGTGAAAATCTTCAAATTGGGTCAAATTAGCCATTTTCCCTTCCCGGTGTCATGTGACTCGTTAGTGTTACAAGGTCTCCGGTGTGAATGGGGAGCAGGTGTGTTAAATTTTGTGTTTTCGCTCTCACTCTCTCATACTGGTCACTGGTAGTTCAACATGGCAATTCATGGCAAATAACTCTGAGGATCTGAAAAAAATAATTGTTGCTCTACATAAAGATGTCTCAGGCTATAAGAAGATTGCCAAGACCCTGAAACTGAGCTGCAGCACGGTGGACAAAACTCAGAACAGGCCTCGCCATGGTCAACTAAAGAGGTTGAGTGCACAGCGTCATATCCAGAGGTTGTCTTTGGGAAATAGACATATGAGTGCTGCCAGCATTGCAGCAGAGGTTGAAGGGGTGGGGGGGTCAGTACTCAGACCATACACTGCATCAAATTGGTCTGCATGGCTGTCATCCCAGAAGGAAGCCTCTTCTAAAGATGATGCACAAGAAAGCCTGCAGTTTGCTGAAGACAAGCAGACTAAGGACATGGATTACTGCAACCATGTCCTGTGGTCTGATGAGACCAAGATAAACCTATTTGGTTCAGATGGTGTCAAGCTTATGTGGCGGCAACCAGGTGAGAAGTACAAAGACAAGTGTGTCTTGCCTACATTTAAGCAGGTTCTGCTTGTCCTACGCAGCTAATATGTTGTGTTACAAGAGTCTAGAGTGAAATTGAGCAAAAGTGAATGGTTGGGCACCCCCTGGAGCACAAGATCCAAATGTAGGTGTGAAGGGCCAGGAGCTTGTCTGGAGGGAAGGTTGTATCTAAAATCAGGCTGAGATGCTCTAAGCTAGCCATTCTCAACCAGTGTTTTGTGGAACCCTGGGGTTCTCCCAGAGATTGCTTAGGGTTCCTTTAGCTGTGGCTGATTGACCTCCCATCTGATGGTTTCTGCATAGTTCTATGTCCAATGCCACTTGGCAGTGCTAGCAGAAGGACACCATTGATCTTTTAGCTGTCTAGAGTGGCATTCCAACCACCACTGCAAAGAGGGTACTCTTTCCATTGGTCACCAATGTGAGGAGGGCACTCTTCTCACTGACCACTACTGTAAGGGAGGCATTCTGACCACCACTGTAAGGGGTCATTCTTTCCATTGACCACCACTGTAAGGGGTAATTTTTCCCCACTGACGTCTAATTAGTTATTTTTTTACAGGGCTTCCCTGACACATGAAAATAGTTTTAAAGGTTCCTCTGGGGTAAAAAGGTTGAGAAAAGCTGTAAAGGCTGTGGTAGGTCATTATCAGCAATGGCCTCTGGAGAATTAACATCCATCTGAACCTCTGCAGAGTCTGCAAAGTTTGATGGACATTGGCTGGCAAGCCATCAGGGCACAGAACCTTTTAGACACCAGGGTCTAGAATGTTGTTTCTCTGAACTAAAAGAGTTCTGGTCCTTATCTCCATCTGTGCAACAGCACTGGTGAACGGAGTGAACCACAACTGCAGTAGCAAGGACTTCAATGCCCTTCTTTATGTGAGAATTCAGTATTAAGTCCCAGGCGTCACTCCACAGAAACAGGAGTTTGGGGGTTCTCTACATCATCTCTCTCTCTCACATAAAGAAAGGCGTTGAGCTACTAAGGATGGGCGCATTACAGCATGCGACCAGAGCTTGGCGTTTAAAATTATAACATGCAATCTATAGTTTCCAATGCACCTCTATATGCAAGTGATTATCAGTAAGGGACCCCAGGCATCACTCCACGTTAACAGGAGTTTGGGGGTTCTCTACATCATATCACTTAAGCATATAGTGATGCATTAGGCCACTAGGGGAGTTGGTATGGAAATACCATCAAGCCCTAGCATAGAAAAATTAGAGCGAACATGTTCAGCAAGCCAGGGCAAGGCACATAAGCAATTCACACTTATGTCAAGCTCGTAGTAATTTTGAGTTGTAGAGACAACTAATAGTTGCATATGAAAGGCAATTTATAGTTCAGGTACTTTGAGAGTACATGTAGTAAGTAGAAGTTGTAGGAACAACTAAGGCCGCGTACACACGGTCGGTCCAAACCCATGAAAACGGCCTGAAGTCCAGTTTCATCGGTCCAAACCGACCGTGTGTACGGCCCATCGGTCCGTTGTCCTTCGGTCAAAAATTTTAGAACTTGCTTTAAAATCGAACCGATGGACCGCTGCCCGATAGGTCCAAACGATGGTTAGTACACAAAAGCATCGGTTCAAAACCCGCGCATGCTCAGAATCAAGTCGACGCATGCTTGGAAGCATTGAACTTCGTTTTTTTCAGCACGTCGTGTGTTTTACGTCACCGCGTTCTGACACGATCAATTTTTGAACTGATGGTGTGTATGCACATCAGACCATCAGGCCACTTCAGTGGTGAACCGATGAAAACCGTCCGTCGGACCATTCTCATCGGTTTGGATCGACCGTGTGTACGCGGACTAATGGTTGCATATGAGGGGCAAATATAGCTCAGGTAGTTTGAGTGTACATGTAGTAAATAGAAGTTATAGGTACGACTAATAGTTGCATATGAGAGGCAAATATAGCTCAGGTAGTTTGAGTGTAGATGTTCCTTTAAGATATCCCTTAGCAAACAGTCATAAGCACAACAGTCTATCCCAAGTAGTATGTTATTAGCCACAAGTCACAATGAATAATAACAATTGTTTTAGGTGGAAAGTAAGCAGATCTTTCTATAGCACTACAAGTGCCACAATGGCTACTTTTCCGTTTGCAAGGGCTTCAGTGTAGAAAATAGGGATTCCGAGATGTTGGGTGTTCAGCAAGGAAGGCCTCAAAGGTTGTCCCCAGCAATGGCTCTCTGTTGCAGTAGATGTAAACAGCACTAAAATAGTAGTTGCAGGCTGGAGCGGTGTTGCAGCATGGGGAGCAATGACACCAATATGAGTAGCATGGCCGAGCTACGGCTGACAATGATAGAACAGTGTGCAGAAGGCACACCGCTCTGTTTAAAGATAGGGGTCAGGTGCAGTGCATCAGCACTGATTTGCAAAAGGAGCGTTGAATGCTGCGGCGCACTTCCACGCTGGAACGCATGCAGTGCTGGGCGATGAAGTCATTGCGCGGTCGCCGTAATGCGCTCCAGCGGGGAGCGTATAACAAGGAGAAGAGGGCGCCCGTTACAGACAGTACCCCCTATTAAGGGATACCCTCCTGGGGATCTTAGTAGGCAAAGGTTTAAGAGGATATGTAGAATGAAATTGACTACATAATTCGGGTGCATGCACTTCCTCTGAGTCTTCCCAAGAATATTCTTGTATACCATAATCCTTCCATCTAATTAAATATTGTAGACATCCTATTCTTTTTCTAGAGTCTAGAATACGTTCAACCTCATAATGTTCTTCACCCTCAACTAGGATGGGAGGTGCAGGAGGAGGACTCCTTCCATTAAACTGGTTAGGTCGATAGGGTTTGAGAAGAGACACATGAAATGAGGGATGAATCATGAGTTCCGGAGGGAGATAAAGTTGCATGGTATTTTGGTTAATGACTTTAGAAATTGGAAATGGACCAAGAAATTGTTTGGCGAGTTTTCTCGCTAGTAGATGCAAATGTAGGTTTTTTGTAGAGAGCCATAATTGATCGCCAATTTTGTAAGATGGTGCAAGTCTATGCCTAAGATCATTATAGACTTTTTGACGATCTTGTGCACGTTTGAGATTTAGTTTCAAAACTTGTAATACGGATGAAAGAGTAGACCAATAATCATTCGTTGAAGGTACGTTTGTAAGTAATGAAGACTCTGGTAGAATATTAGGATGAAACCCATAGTTTGCATAAAAGGGGGAATAATGAGTAGAAGAACTAGTTGAATTATTGTAAGAGAATTCAGCGAGAGGGAGAAGGGTGGACCAGTTATCTTGAAGATGGGTACAATAACATCTGAGAAATTGTTCAAGACACTGGTTTACTCTTTCTGTCTGTCCATTTGTTTTAGGATGATATCCACTGGAATATCTATGGTCTATTTGGAGAATATGACACAAGGCTTTCCAGAATTTCGATACAAACTGAGAACCTCTGTCAGAAACTAGACTTGAAGGAACACAATGTAATTTAATAACATGATCCAGTAAGGTTTGCGCTGTTTATTTGGGAGAAGGCAGTTTCTTAAGAGGGATGAAAAGAGCCATCTTAGTACGCATATCGACTGTTACCATGATGGTGTTATATTCATTAGAAGGAGGCAATTCAACAATGAAATCCAAAGACAATGCTTCCCAAGGTTTTGTAGGAATAGGTAGAGACATCAACAATCCATAAGGTGGTCTTCTTTCATGTTTAGATCTTATACAGACCTCACAGGTCAAAACGTAATCTTTTATGGTGTTAGTCATGTTAGGCCACCAGAAATAACGTTGGATGAGATCAGTGTTTTTTTCTATTCCAGGATAACCAGCTAGGGGAGCATCATGTAGAACCTTTATTATATGGATAATAATAGAAGGAGGAACAAACAGTTGAGTATGCTTGTAAAAGAACACTTCTTCATCTTGCGTTAGACCATGAGGGATAGTAGTATCTTGCATTTTCAAACTTTGTTTAAGTAACTGTTTTAGATTGAGATTAGCAAGTATACACTTATGAGGAGGTATAAGAAAGGATGGAGGAGAAAGTTCTTCAACAGGTTCTGAAAGTCTAGAGAGAGAATCTGCTTTTGTATTTTTTGCGCCAGGCCTGTAGGTAATCAAAAAGTCAAATCTATCATAGAAGAGACTCCATCGCAGTTGTTTAGAAAAGATGGTTTTGTTGGATTTGAGGTATTGTAGATTTCGATGATCAGTATAAATCATTATGGGATGTAACGATCCTTCTAATAAATGTCGCCAGTTTTCCAAGGCGCATTTAATTGCGAGCAATTCTTTTTCACCAATAGGATAAGTACATTCAGCTGTATTCAAAGTTTTTGGGAGAAAAGCAACAGGATGAAGTGGTGAATCAGGAGCAGAACACTGAGAAAGGATTTCGCCTAAAGCGCATTGTGATGCATCAACTTCCAATACAAAATAATAATTAGGATTGGGAAGTTGCAGGATTGGAGCTGTAGTAAAACGATGTTTTAATTGTTGAAAGGCATTTTGGGCAGCATTTGACCAGGTAAATTTTACCAATGAGCTGGTAAGAAAAGTACCGTATTTATCGGCGTATACCGCGCACTATTTTGCCCTGAAAATCAGGGCAAAATCGTGGGTGCGCGATATACGCCGATACCCGCTTTCCCGCCATGAGTTTGAATACTGCGCCCGCATATAGCGAGCGCAGTACACTCGTGAATCTTCGGCCAGTCTCGGCGCCTCTCGTACTGACGTCCTGACGTCCTGAGCGTACAGGACGTCAGTGCGAGAGGCGCCCGAGCCTGCCCGAAGATTCACGAGTGTACTGCGCTCGCTATATGCGGGCGCAGTATTCAAAGTCGTGGCGGGAAACGAGCGGGAGGACGCCGCCGAAGGACGCCGGACCCGCCGAAGATGGACACCGGACCCGCCGAAGATGGACACCGGACCCGCCGAAGATGGACACCGGACCCGCCGAAGATGGACGCCCGACCCGCCGAAGATGGACGCCCGACCCGCCGAAGACGGACGCCGGACCCGCCGAAGAGGACACCCGACGAGGCCGCAGAAGGACGCCGGACCCGACGAGGCCGCAGATGGACGCCACGCAAGACATCAAAACTGTAAGTACAAAACAACAAAAAATCTTTTTTTCCCACAGGATTGGGGGCCACTTTGGGGGTGCGCGGTATACGCCAGAGCGCGTTATACCGCGATAAATACGGTAAGTGGTTTCCCCAATAAGGAGAATTGTTTTATGAACTTCCTATAGAAGTTAGCGAAACCCAAAAAACTCTGTACAGCCTTTCTACAAGTAGGTGTAGGCCAATCCAAGATGCAAGTCACTTTGGACTGATCCATCTGTATTCCTTTTGGAGAAATTACAAAGCCAAGAAAGGAGATAGTAGCTTGATCAAAGACACATTTCTCAAGTTTGGCGTGTAAGGAATGAGCTCTGAGTCTTCCAAGTACCCATCTGACATGTTTTCGATGTTGCATCAAGTCATTTAGTAAATGAGTAAATGAGTATATCATCCAACTACACATATGTTGAGAAGGTCTCTGAAAATATCATTCACAAAGCTTTAGAAAGTTGCTGGAGCATTACACAATTCAAAAGGCATGACAGTATATTCGAAGAGTCCATAACGTGTGCGGAAAGCGGTCTTCCATTCATCACCTGATTTAATACGAATCAAGTTATAAGCTCCTCTTAGATCAAGTTTGGTAAATATGCTAGAAGCATGTAGTCTTTCGATCAATTCAGGTATAAGTGGAAGAGGATAGCGATTTTTCACTGTGACTTTATTCAAGGCTCGATAGTCTATGATAGGTCTGAGGCTACCATCTTTGTTTGTAACAAAAAACATACCAGCACTGGCAGGAAAAGTAGGTTTAATGAAACCCTTTTTTAAATTATCCTGTAGATATTTCTTTAAATGTTGAAGTTCAGGTTGAGAAAGAGAATAGATTCTACCCGTAGGTATAGGGGTACCTGGCAGTAAATCAATGGGACAGTCATATATCCAATGAGGAGGCAATGTCTCCGCATTCTTCTCACTGAAAACATCAGAAAATTCAAGGTAGTGGAATAGTATCTCTTTAAGGGCTAGATGAAGCAGTGGAGCAACTTAATAACACGTCTTTTCACAATATGGTGAATGTAGAAGTACAGTTGCTTGATCCCAGAGAAAAGTAGGCATATGCTGTTTAAACCAAGGTAAACCCAAAACAACAGGGAATAGTGGAGATGGAATAACATCATAGGTCAAAAATTCAGTATGATTATCTCCGCAAGTAGTCAATAAAGGTTGAGTTTGATACAATATAGGTCCAGAAGCAGAAGTTGTTCCATCAATAAAACTCACAGAAAGAGGGGACGACTTCTTCAAGTGTGGAATTTTTTGTGAAGAAACAAGGGCTCAAAAAAATTAATTTTTTAGGCATAGGGGCAGATGTAATTGGACTTGATTGACGTTCAGCTCATCTCTCTCTTAACCTACAATCTATGGTGATCGAACGTTGCATGATGTCATTAAGAGTAGGAGGGAGATCTGCTCGAGCCAACTCATCCTTAAGTGCTTCGGAAAGGCCAAGGCGAAATTGATTATGCAATGTGACATCATTCCACTCAGTTTCAATAGCCCACCTCTGGAATTCCGCAATGAAATTCTCAACTGGTCGTCCACCTTGTTTGAGATTCCTAATCGCATGTTCAGCAGTGAGTTGTTTATTGAAGTCATCATATAGCAAAGACATAGTTGCTAGAAATTGTTGACAGGAATTTAGGATTGGATCCTCTTTTTCTAGGTAAGTATTTGCCCAAGCACGGGGTTTACTATTTAAATAACATATAAGGGTGAGCACCTGAATCCTATCATTTGGAAAAGTGCGAGGACGGAGTTCAAACATTAATCTACACGCATTAATTAAATCCCAAGTGACATTGGACATAGAACAATGCAGAAACCATCAGATAGAAGGTCAATCAGCCACGGCTAAAGGAACCCCAAGCAATCTCTGGTTGAGAATGGCTAGCTTAGAGCATCTCAGCCTGATTTCAGATACAAACTTCCCTCCAGACAAGCTCCTGGCCCTTTACTCCTACATTTGGATCTTGTGCTCCAGGGGATGCCCAACCATTCCCTTTTTCCAATTTCACTCCAGACTATTGCAAATTAAAGCGGGATTCCACCCGCAATTATTATTTTTTTTAAAGTCAGCAGCTACTAACAGTGTAGCTGCTGACATTTACTAAGGACACTTACCTTGTCCTACGTGCCCGCGCTGATGGCCCCCCCCGATGCCGATCCCACGATCGATGCAGGTCCCGCGCCGCCATTCACACTAGGGGAAACAGGCAGTGAAGCCTTACGGCTTCACTGCCCATTTCCTACTACGCCTGTGTGAGTCTCGTGCCGGCTTGTGAATGGGCGGCTGCTCTCTGAGAACACACACAGTTCCCAGAAAGCAGCGCGCCCCATTCACTAGGAGAAGAAGA
The DNA here is from genome assembly GCF_905171775.1 of Rana temporaria. NCBI lineage: Eukaryota > Metazoa > Chordata > Amphibia > Anura > Ranidae > Rana > Rana temporaria. Next base: position 224,715,312 of record NC_053491.1, on the reverse strand, counting down.
AGAAAACATTCCGCGGTGCCGAAGAGGCAGATTACGGACTTCCGCATAGCAACAGGTATTTCGGGTGAGTATAATTTTTTTTTTTTTTCACTTTTATTTTATTTTATTTTTTTAATACTTTTGGCCAAATGTTGTTTTCCTGGGTGGAACTCCGCTTTAACATATTGGCTGTGTAGGACAAGCAGAACCAGGTACCCTAATACAGTGGATTTCCAGTCTTACACTGGAATTGGGGAATTCCTTTCTTCTGGTGTTTTAGAGGTGCTCAGTATGATCATGTACTTGTTGGGCTTGGGAGGAGTCCTGGAGACCCTCTCCTTACAGGGGAATTGGTGACTTGTGGAAGCCCAGCTCTAGATCAGCATCTTGGAAAAAAGTGAAATTCAGTCAGACACGATGGCTGTGGCTTGCATCATCTATCAAGGAATCCACGTAGCTCAAACAGAAGTGGATCTCATTTAAGCTTGGGCGGAAGTCCACATCTCAGCCTTGTCCACAGTGCACATATGAGCCATATAAAAGCTTGGAATTGTTGAAGCCCAAGTCCTAAGGGACAGGACTCTCTAGAACACGGTTGTCAGGAACGAGTATGGAAATCGAGATGCTAAGAGGGCTCCCCTTGCGGCTGAGTGCAGCGCGACCCTGGAGTTGGGAACAGGAAGCGCGGTGCCCACAGAAGCATGGTAGGCCAGGTGGTTGCTTGCAGTCTGATGAGCTCAGCCATTGAGGGATGCTGAGGCAGGCAGAACTGAACTTGTAGTATTTAAATGAACAGAGATACCAGAAGCCAGGCCGGGGGTCAAACACAGGTAGGTCAGTCCAGAGCATATACAGGGGCGAGCCAAGGTCATACACGAGCAGGGTCCAGGTACAAGCCGCGGGTCAAGCCGGGTGGTCAGGAAGCAGAGTCAAGAAGCAGGCCGAGGGTCAAACATAGGAGATCAGGAAGCAAGGTTAAGGCAAGCCGGGTCACAACTGATAAGCACGGATCAGGAGACAAGGTCAAGGTACACAGGAGACTGAAGAGATTATCCAGCAATGAGCAGCTCCAGCAGCAAGCTTAAATAGACCAGGAAGTTGGTCATGTGATCTGTTCAGGTTACAAGGAGGAAGTACCGCCCACCTTAGTCACCATGGCGGCCATGATTGTCTTGGGTGGAATTGCCAGTCCTTCTTCGGCCATTTCCCTGACATTGGTGCTCCTTGCAGTCCTAAAAGCTAGGAAATCAACCTTTTGCAAAGTCTACCATCATACCTGGAATGCCTAGTTTTCCTGCTGTGGGGCTAGGAAATTCTACCCCAGCAAGTGCTCTATTGGTTGAATCATCTATTTCCTGTATCTGGTCTGAAACAGTGTTTGGACATAAGGACCATCAAAGGTCAAATTTCAGCCCAAGAAGCTTTTTTTTCTATAGACCACTTGCACCTCAGTAAAAGTCTTTATGCAGTGCGCCACTCACATTTTTCCCCAGTATGTTTCCCATTGACTCTGTAAGACCCCAAATTGTTTTTATCAGTTCTTAAGAAACATCCGTGCAAACTTGGGGATATCCCACTGTCTTCCCCTGCTCACGAGATTCCCTTTATTGGGACTGTCACCTCTGCGAGACATGTCTCAGTTAGTGGGCTTATCCTGTAAGGAACCTTTCTAGTGTTACACAGGAATGAGATTGTCTTGCCTTGTAAGGCCTCTATTCTTCCCAGGGGTGCTTCCCTCCTTATGTCCTGCTCCAAAGCATTCCAAGTAGATTTTTCTTCACTTTCTTGAAGTGGAACGCACTCTTTGACTTTTCCTCTTACCTATGGTTTCTTTTAAACAATACAATTCGCTGGTCATTCCTGAGTGTCCATAGAGTGGTTTGTCAAGTGGGTTAGACACGTGATCATCCGAGCCTACAGTTTGACGGATAAAGTTCCTCCCTTTTTCAAAATAAAAGCTCACCTTTTCAATAAGATACACTATGCTGTCTTGGGGCTCCAGTGTTTAAAAAAAAAAAAAAAAAAACTCTGGCCAGTTTTTAAATAGTTTCCTAAGTTTTACCACCACCATCACCAAAGCCTGCCTCAAAAACTCTCACTGAAGCAATTAGCCACTTTCTGCCCTGTCTGGGATGCTCCAAAACATTATACTTCTGCATTCCACACTCGAGCATGGCCAGCGCAATCTCTCTTCCCTAAATCAGCAACGTAAGTGTAATGCTGGGAGTGAGCATGTAATGTTTAGAGCATCCTGAAACTTGGGCAGGATGTAGCCAATCACTTCAATTGTGGCAGGCTTTTGGGGTTAGCACTAAAACTAAGGGCCTCTTCACACTAGCTGCCATAGGACTGCATTAGGTGACTATTCCAGCGCAGTCCCACCATAAAACAAGTACTGGCAGCACACAACACCTCCTGCATGCAGCACACAACATCTCCAATGGCCACGCTGCACGCCCCCGCGGGTGCGCACCGGCTTGTTATCCTGCTGGACGTCATATGACGCCCAGTCAGGATAACAGAACCACTATTTACAGTACCATTCCTAGTGCTATATCAGTAATATAAGGGAAGGGGTAGGTATAATGTGAGATCATTGCCCAAATATGGCCACTGATGTCACTGCCATCCCCGCCCCTTTGTTTACGTGGGCAGGGAATCCCAGCAATGTGCTGTAACGTCAGCAATTAATAGGGACCAGTGACAGCAGAAATCTGCCCTTGAATAATACGGTAGGAATACCACTTCCCACTTCTGTATATTAGGCTTGGCTCCCCCAAATAGGCAAAAGTTCATGTGTTTGTCTGAACACCCAAACTGTCAGCTCCCTAATGACTAGTCATTTGCATGCCTTTTTTTGGCAAATATTAGTTTAGTTCCTCTTTAACCTCCACAACAACAGAATTTAACTGGTGATGCTTCATTACCAAAGCACCTTGTTTCTGTAAAGGTTTGTAAATATCCATGTGAGTGCACATTCCATGCATTTTCAAAAAATACTTTAAAACCCCATTTTAATGGGATTCACAATTCACAGAGGATGTATTCAGCACAAAATGAATTGCGCCCCCCCCATTACCCACAAAGTAGATTTTATATAGTATATTGCATTCATTATTTATTATTCCTCAATCAGATGACAAATACTTCTAGAATAACAACTAAGGGTCTACAGGCATCTCTTGCACTCGATTTGTGTTTATGATTCTGCTCTATTAAAAAAAAATAACAAAGATATTTTAATTTGAGGTTACAGTGAAAGAACCTTCGAAGAAAAACCCAATATGGCCTTTTGCAAGCCAGCTGGTCAACACCACTGGAATATAGTGAACTGCCCATGAATGTAAATAGCATTGTTAGGGGGGGGGAGGGGGGATACGACATACCAAAGCCTCAGTCCAGCTTTGAAACATGGTGGGTAGATTTCAAGGGCGTTAGGGTAATTTTCTGCCTCGGGGCATGGACATCTTGCAATACTTATGAGACCAATTCACTTAAAGTTGTATCAGGGAATTTTTCCACTGGGCGTTTTTCTAGGATCTGAAACTTAAAGTGAACCATCATTCCTCAGGACAGACTGAAACAACTGAAGTTTTTGTTCACTGATCGTTGACTTGTGAGTTTTTTTAGTTTAACAGTTCATACTTCAAAATGATTTCTGTAAAATTGGGTAGGGTGGCTCTGGACCTTGGGCGTACAGGGTACACCCAAAAAAAAACTCCAATCCCAAATGAACCCTGTGCTGCCAGTACATAGAAGAGTCAGACTGTGTCTCTCCCACACAAAGCAGCAGCCCAGCTATGCAGCTGTTCGTAAAGAAGTGAAAAGGCTGCGTTATGCCTTTAAATCATACAATTCATAGAAATCTAACTTTTCAAAAGCTCAAGCATATCATACAAAATAAATTTACAAATGCAAATATATAATAGACATAGGGGGAGATTTTCTGGTGTACACAGAATCTGATGCAGCTGTGCATCGTAACCAATCAGCTTCTACTGTAGGTTTTATTGTTAAAGCTTAATTAACAACTTGCCGACAAGCCGCACAGTTTTACTGAGGCAACATGGCTCGGCTGGGTGAAACGACGTTATGTTACGTTGCTTCGCCCTGTTGCCACTAGGGGTGCATGCGCTGCAGGAGGCACGCGAGTGAGCCCGCTGCTCACCCCAGGTGCCGTTGCGAGTGCCCAGCGGGCGCGATTACCATCGGGGGATACGCGATCGCTCGTGACAGAGCGAGAACCAGGAGCTGTGTGTGTAAACTTTGCAAAGTCGCAACATGATCATCGGTACATACATTCACAAAATTATATCAGGTGGATGTAGGTCAGCAAATGGATGCCGCCATTGGGCACATAGATCCTCATGCCTGATGGTGGTTTTTGCTTATTTTTTGTGTCTCCCTCCCCTCAGATGGCATTGCTTTGGGACATCCCATATAGTAATTACTAAAGTGCTCTGTGTCTCATGATGTACGATAAAGAAAATAGGATTTTTATAACAGCTTACCTGTAAAATCCCTTTCTTTGAAGTACATCACGGGACACATAGGTCCCTCCCCTCTTATTGGGATATTTATATTTTGCTGTAGCACTACCCCCGTAGGGGCTGCTGCTTAGATTTGGTCCTGCACGTTACCTCAACACTTGTCGTCTAGGGGAAGAAAGTTTGAAAGAACTCCAAGGTCCACACAAGATGTAAAACCTCTAACTGTCAGGTTTTATTCTTTTGCTCAAAACATGTGAAGAAGGTAGAAGGATGAAGGGGGAAGGAAAGGTTCAGGTACACGGTACAGATCACTGGGGAAAAACCCCTAAACTCCAAAGTGATTCACCACTCCCTCTTGAGTGGGTATTGCTCACCCCTCTCACCTGGCCTAGCAGCCAGAATGATGCACGAACCAGTGCGATAACAGTCTCTGCCCAAGACTGATTGGGAACAAATTGAACAGTCCGGAATCTTCTGCCACAGAATGTAATACCTGAACTTCCAGCCGTACAGTTAAAAAGCCTTTAAGCCGACCCGGCGAACTGTAGGACAACTTGAGTAATGGATCCCTCCTTAATAAGGTCACAAGGCCTATCCCGAGACATAAGCCTTCCGCTTGGTCTCCTCCAGGGCAGGTCCTCCCCTGGTTTCCTTCATTAAGCGTAGCTTCCTCCACTTAGATGGACAGCTTGGGATCCCCCTTGATGCGTAGGTCCCAGTCAGCATAACTGGGCCTACTAGTAGAGATGCAGCCTCAGGCCAACGTGGTCCCGAGGCTGGATATCACACAACACATACCTCGTGGCAGGAGGGCCACGAGGCAAAGGACCCCCAAAATATGGCGTCTGCCCCTTAAGTATACCTTCCCGGCATGCACAGCGGGGCACCACTCCCACTGGGCTGTTCCCGAGGAAAGATACTAAATGATCTATGGCTTGCCCGTGTTCCAATACTGGCCTGCTGGGGTATCGCCACCTACAGGCAACAGTGGGAAAATACTATCAGGCACAGCCACTGCCAGGACAGAGGCTAATTTAGTAAAGATTATCGGCTTAGACACCCACTAAATTTAACATAGCGCCCAGCCATTTGGGAGCAGGGCGCTACATTGCTTCGCTACAAAAACTGAGGTACTCTTGGTATGGGAGGGGTTATATAGTGGGGACTTCCTGTCTTGATTATGCCAGTGTCCATCACCTGAAGGTGGGCGTAATAACCCATATAGTAATTACTATAATGCTCTGTGTCCCGTGATGTACTTTGAAGAAAAGGATTTTACAGGTAAGCTGTTATAAAAATCGTATTATTTAAAGCTCCTATAGTTAAGTCCAAATGTCCCATGAAAAAGGTGCACTGTGTAATTTGAAATAATCCTCCACCGATATCCATTTAAAATCTCCTCCTGTGACTTGTACTTCACCAACCTAATAAATATAAACTCTTACCAGCAGGGCTTTTTTTCAGGGGGAACTTGGTGGAACTCAGTTCCACCACCTTTGGCTCAGACCCTTTGGTGCCTGCTCACCACAATCACTTGTTAACACAGAAGTCTGGTTTCTGTGTTTACAAGTGACAGCTCTGCGCTCTGTGTATAACCCCCCCTGAACTCTGCACTCTGTATGTAATGCAATTCTGGTATTTAATGCCCCTTTAAGACCCTTCTACTGTTTGTGAAATCTGAACGGGGTCGTGGTTGAGTTCCTGCACCTATTTTCTGAGAAAAAAAGCTCTGCTTACCAGAAGTGAACCACACAGAAAACTTAGGTCACTCTGCGTTTTTTAATAGATGAACCATCACATGGGCTGTAAAGGGTATTAGCCGTCCACACATCTACTGTAACTTCTCATAAAGTATATAATATCATGTAACATGCAAAGAGAAGAGCACTCCACATGGTGCAAAATGGAATACAGGCACAATCTCCTCACAGTCCCGTCTTTCCACAGCAGGCGTGGTGACATCAGGGTATTTGATGCAAGCTGTTTCCCATGTTTATGTATTTTTTATTGCTATTGACTGGAGCAGTGTGTGAGGGACGTGTTGGACCACTTGATCTTGGCCACTGCTTTGTGCGAGAGAACTGCAGCACAGGGTATTTTAAAGTTCTTTTTGGATTTTACAAATATTTTTTTTGTGAAAAGGTGAACTAACGTTCACCTTTTCACACAAAAAATATTTGTAAAATCCAAAACAACCCAAAAAAAAAAAAAATTTAAAAGATACTTACCCTTTACTTGTGTTCCAGCTTTCTTTCCTAGGCGTCATCAAAATCAGCTTCCTCAAGGTTTCCCAAGATAGCTTTGGATCCCATATCTTATCAAAATGCACTATTGCCCTTTGTAGGAGTGTTTTCTCATATGATCCGGGATCCTCAGTTTTCCTAGGAGGCAGCAGTAAGAAAATAACCTAAAGTGTATGTAAACTGTAACAACAAACTTCTCATTCTTGCTCCATTTTGGACTGTTTGAAAGTGTTTTGTTATATCTGTTTGATAAGTGCGGAAAAAAACCCAGTTGATTTTTCCAGAAATGAGGGGTTATGGAAATGAGATTGAGGGGGAGAGGTCTGTTATTTTTGTAACCCATCAGAAATGAAATAGGAAGGGTAGACACCATGGGGTTGATTTAATAAACTGGAGAGTGTCAAATCTGGTGCAGCTGTGCATAGTAGCCAATCAGCTTCTAACTTTAGCTTGTTCATTTAAAGCGGTTGTAAACCGCATAAACATTTATTTTTATTTTTTTCAAACCTGCAAGGCAAAAGGCATAATCAGCTAGTATGCACCGCATACTGGCTGATTATGAAATACTTACCTCGGAACGAGGTGAAGAACACTTACCTGGTACAAGCCGAGCGAGATGTCATCTTGCTCCGGCGTGTCTTCCGGGTATCGCCGCTCCATCGCTGTGATTGGCTGGAGCGGTGATGACGTCACTCCCGCGCGTGCGCGGGAGATTTAAATTCGGCAAGGTCCGGCGGCTGCCGGTCCTTTCGCCGTGGATTCCCCCCTGCCCATGCGCCGCTGCAATCAGCGCCGCATTGCGAGGGGAATATCTCCTAAACCGTACAGGTTTAGGATATATTCTTTATACCTACAGGTAAGCCTTATTATAGGCTTACCTGTAGGTAAAAGTGAAAAAAGTGGGTTTACAACCACTTTAAGGTTTGACAAAAAATAAAATAAAATGGAAGCTGATTGGTTTCTATGCAGAGCTGCACCATATTTTTCACTCTCCAATTTTATTAAATCATCCCCATCATGTGTTTGGAATTTGGAGCCAAAACCTATACTGTGTTGTCATCAGTGTTGCTCATCTTCCTTTAAAAAAGTAATTAGTTACAGTTACAAATTATTTGTCCAAAAAAGTAATTGAGTTAGGCTGGGTTCACACTACGGTTTTCCCGTCCGTCAGCCGCATACGATTTCAGTATTGAAAACGTACGGGCCCGGACGGGAAAACGTATAGATAGAGAATGCATTGCAAATCGTATGCACTCAGATGCATCCGGGTGCGTACGATTTGCTGGCAAAACGTTTTTTAAACGTACCCAAAACCGTGTTCAACCACGGTTTTGCGGTCGTTTTTAAAACAGTATGGCAACCGCATACGTTTTCCTTTAACATTAATGTCAATGGAAAACGCACATGTGTGCGGTTCCATACGTTCCCGTCCGTTTCAGCCGCATACGTTTTTTCATATAAATCGTATGCGGCTGACGGACGGGAAAACCGTAGTGTGAACCCAGCCTTAGTGACTCAGTTACTACATTGGCAAAGTAATTAGTTACTCAGCAAAGTAACTGACTTTTTTTTTGCCGGCGTATGACGACCCCCTAATTTTCCAGCTAAAATTTTGGTTTTGGGATATTAGTGGAGGTTCACCCAAAAAATAAATTTTTAACATTACATTCAGCCGAGTTGTCATAATGACAATTGGCTGAATGTAATCGCATACTGCGCGTCACGAGTTGCCGAAAGAAGCCGAACGTCGGTGCGCAGGCGCCGTATAGAGCCGCACCGACGTTCGGCTTCTTTCGGCAACTCGTGGCGCGCTGTATGCGACGGTCGGAAGCCTGTCAATCAGATAGGAACGCCCAGAAGACATACCCGGAAGCGGCTGTGAAAATACGGTATGTACGGGGATAAGATTAAAAAAACTGCCGATTGTCATTATGACAACTCGGCTTAATGTAATGTTAAAAACATTTTTTTGGGTGAACCCCTGCTTTAACTGCTTAAAAAGCCGCGCCTCCTCCTCAGGCTGTATCAGGACCGTGATAGGCGGAACAGTTCCGCCTATCACGGATGTCCTCTCGTCCGAGGCCGAGGCTGAGGATGAGAAGGCATCCGTGATAGGCTGAACACTAAACAGAGGCTCTGCTGGGAAAATTAGTGTTCCGCCTATCACAGACGGAACAGTCAGAGGGGGAGGCGCGCTTTTTTAATAATGGATGGCCGACGGCGATGCTGAGTGACAGGTAGGTGTAATTACGGTAACGCCGCCCAAGTAATGGGAACGGCGTTGCCGTGAGGGGAAGAGTAATCTGGTAGATTACTCGTTACCCTCAAAAGGGGCATCGTTAGGTAACAGTGTTTATTTTAACTCCGTTACTTACAACACTGGTTGTCATGTCAATGAGATGGTAGGAGCACACTATATTTCTTGCACATCTACAGTTATTCTTCTGTACTTGCAGTGTGTTTAAAGGGTTAAAACTTTGGGAAGTGTGCATGTATTGCAGAGATGTACCAGATATGTTTTCCTGGCACATGATGGCAGCATACACTGGGTTGTGGCTCTGCCCCCCACAACCTGATAGAACTGGTTAACAATAAGTTCTCAGCTAGGCCCGAGCATTCTCCTTTTTGTCTTCACCTGATTGGGACTGGATGTATTATATACTACCCCATACAGCATTCGCCTCAGCCAGGTTCAGCCTTTCCTGGGTGGAAGTCAGAGAAGTAACGGACTTAATCAAAGTACTGCTGCTTCAGCTCTGCAAGCTCCCCAAAGGACAGATAGTTCCTCCTGAAAATGAGGAAATTAAAGGGGAATCTGGATTTGAACTTTCTCTGGTGGAACCATTCAAGGTCAGTCAAAGAAGCCACCGGTTGGCAGGAGGAGGAGGAAGCACCACGCAAAGTCAGAAGATATTTTCCCAACTTTTAAATACCCATTGAAAGAACCCAGGGAAAACTCTCTAGTCACAGCTGCAGTGGTTGACGCACTTTGATGCGCTTAGTCAGGCACGTCACTCTTCCCATGGAAGACGCGGTAGTATTCCTGAGTGTGTTAGACCGCAAAATGGATTCCGAAAGGAAGCAAGTATATACTTCAGCAGGAGGCGCCTGCAGCCTGGCCATTGCATTGGTGGCAGTTGGGAAGGTTGGACATCCAACGTTGAGAAGCTTTTAGTCGAAGGAGCAGACCAGGAGAAGATACATTCAGCCTTGCAAGTACTTAAGCTGGCAGGAGACTTTGTTGTGGAAGTATCCGCAGACATAATTACCTTGTCCGCAAGAGCAATGCTGTCTTCCATCATAGCCAGAACAGCTCTATGGCTAAAACCTTGGGCAGCAGACACTGCATCAAAGTCTAATTGGTGTAAAATCCCCTATGATGGCGTCAAACTTATTCGGCCCTAAGCTGGACTCAGCCATTTCCAAAGTAAAGTAAGAGAGGCCAGATCCTACAGGTCAGGTAGGGAATTCAAGAGGAATTGAAAGAAGGAACAATCTTCTCTATTAAGCCTCCAGAAATCCAAGTCCTCTTCAGGGGTTGACCAACTAAAATCTTTTTGAGCCTGTGGTGGTAGGGCGCCAGGCTCAGACACTATACACAGGTGTAGGTAGAACATTTGTTACATCCTTAGGTGATGTCCACTGTTTCATTTGGCCATTGAGGGTGGTTCAAGGGGAAACCCCCAAGCAATCATTTCCGATCAACCAGGCTTCCCTCAGATCAGAGGAGAAGGAAGATAATGGTCAAATACATTATTGACCTTCTTCCGAAACACTCAATCTTGGATGTGCCAATATCTCAGAAGGGCAGAGGATTCTACTAGGGGACTGGATGATGTCTGTAGACTTATGCAAAGCATATCTCCACGTGCCAATTGATCCCACTTTTTAGAGGTACTTGCGCTTCTCCATTAAACACCAGCACTTTTTGTTTTTTAGTCTACCTTTTGGGACTTCTACGGCCCCCAGGTTTCTCCAGAATGAAGGTTTTTCTTCCAGTTATCCTGCTCATGAGGAAGACGGGGCTGGAGGTGCCCATTATTTGGATGACATCCTTCTGCTTGCCAGCAACAGGGATATTCTATTGCAACATCTGAGACTTCTAATCTACACCCTTGAGACCTTTGGGTAGATAATAAGCTGGAAGAAGAACTTACACCCTACACAAAGGATGGTCTTTCTGGGCACATTACTGGACACACAAGCCAACAGGGTCCAACCTCCAAGGGAGAAGATAGGCCCTTTAATCCACAGAGTAAAAACAGCATGTTGGCAGTAACTCTGCCAGTCCAATCCTGTTTCAGCATCCTAGGGTCATTGAACGCCACGTTCCCTATGATGCAATGGGCCCAATGGCACACAAGAACTTTCCAGAGTTAATTTCTTGTGCAATGGGATGGAATATTAACTTATCAATGCACCAATCAATCATCACCCCCTACACAGAGTGAAAAGATCTATTTGTTGATGGACTCAGGTCCGCAACCTTCTGAAACATTGCCGATTGTTCCCAAGCACCCAGTGGTAGTTACTTTGGATGCTAGTCTGAAGGATAAGTTGCACATTACCAACAACAGGCAGCCTAGAAGAGCTGGGCATTCAACCCCAGGTGATAGTTTTGAATATCCTGGAATTCAGAGCAGCTATGCAAGCCCTACTATCTTTTGGTCCTGCTTTGAAGGGAAAGAGGGTACGTCTGATTCAAGCCTGATTCATTTTTATGAAGGTCAGTCGATCGACCAAGTCGGTGGAGAGGCGCACCCTGTGATCGGTTACAAAGCCTCCAGCAGCACTGAATGTGCGTTCTGAAAGAACGCTGGATGCAGGACAAGCCAGTAGCTCAATTGCGTACTGTGCAAGCTCTGACCAGTGATCCATCCTCAAGACCCAGTAAGCCAGAGGATTTTCGGTGGGAAAGGTGTCCAAGTCTGATCTTGCCCCTAGGTATTCCCGCACCATGTAAAACAGACGCTGGCGATGGTTGCTGGAACCGGTCATACCTTGGGGCTGCAGACTAAAAAATTGTCTGAACGCATCGGTCAGACGGCCACCTTCTCCACCGCTCCTTCTGTGACTGACCGAAGCCTCAGCAACACGTTGTCCAGGACCTGGATTTTGTAACCCCCCAGTCTCTGGTAACGTGTTGCACAGATCTTTCTGCAAGGCCTCCTGAAGATGTTTCATCTTCTGCTCCCTCTGCGCTGGCAAGATAATGTCCGCAACCTTATTCTTGTAATGTGGATCAAGGAGAGTTGCCAGCCAGTAATGATCCCTCTCCTTGATGGCACGAATACGAGGATCCTTCCGCAGGCTTTGCAGGATCAGGGAGGCCATACAACGTAGGTTTGCTGAGGCATTCGGTGCGGAGTCCTCTGGGTCACTGAGGACGGCAGGATCCGCAGCCACCTCATCCCAGCCAGGTACAAGTCCATGGGTTCCTTGGGACTGTAATTGATCCCTTGAGGACTGCTACTGATGCTGAGTGCTAGGCTCCACCTCCATGCTGACACAATCCTCCTCCTCCTCCTCCTCTTCCTGTGTGATAGGCGGGCAAGCAGGAACACTGTCTGGATAAAGGGGGCCTTGAGAGGTAAGGAAGTCCTCATCTTCCTCCCTCTGTTCTGCCTCAAGGGCCCTGTCCATTATTCCATGCAGCGTGTGCTCCAACATGTGAATAAGAGGGACAGTCTCACTGATGCATGCACTGTCACTGCTCACCATCCTTGTGGCCTCCTCAAATGGTGATAGGACAGTGCATGCATCCCTGATCATGGCCCACTGGCGTGGGGAAAAAAATTAAGCTCCCCTGACCCAGTTCTGCTGCCATATGAGAAAAAGTGGCGTTTGGGAACTTGCCACTGAGGTACTGCACATTCCACAAACTCACGGAAGGGGGCAGAATCTACCAACTGAAAAGGCAGCAGTTGAAGTGCTAGCAATTTAGCTAAGCTAGCATTCAACCGCTGGGCATGTGGATGGCTGGGGGAGAACTTCTTTCGGTGCTGGGGCAGGGAAATTTGCCTGGTACAATCTGCCATTGGTGTACCGATAGTAGATTGCCCACATGTACTAGGCTGTGACACACCTAATTCTACACCTTCAGTCCTATCAGTGCAGGCTTCAGAGAGGACTGAGGGTATAGTGGGGTTGGAGATCCCAGCTGATGAGGGGCAAGGGGAGGTCCACTTTGTTCTTTGGTGTGGGTCTTTGAGGTACGCTTGCCAATGAACTGCATGACAGGTCGACATATGTCTGGTCAAGCATGTGGTGCCCAAGCGGGTGATGTTTTGGCCACGCGAGATACGCTTGAGACTAGGGTTGTCCAGATACCGATACCAGTATCGGTATCGGGACCGATACCGAGTATTTGCGGGAGTACTCGTACTCGCGCAAATACCCCCGATACCTAAATAGAATACTTCCCCCCCCTTTCCCCCCCTCCGCTGCCGCCACATCGCGCCGCCGCATCGAGGGACATGGCTAGAGGGACATTGCTGCATATGTGAGGGACATGGCTAGAGGGACATTGCTGCATATGTGAGGGACATGGCTGCATATGTGAGGGACATGGCTAGAGGGACATGGCTGCATATGTGAGGGACATGGCTAGAGGGACATTGCTGCATATGTGAGGGACATGGCTAGAGGGACATTGCTGCATATGTGAGGGACATGGCTAGAGGGACATTGCTGCATATGTGAGGGACATGGCTAGAGGGACATTGCTGCATATGTGAGGGACATGGCTGCATATGTGAGGGACATGGCTAGAGGGACATGGCTGCATATGTGGGGGACATGGCTGCATATGGGGGGGACATGGCTGCATTTGCGGACACATTTAAAAAAAGTATCGGTATTCGGTATCGGCGACTACTTGAAAAAAAGTATCGGTACTTGTACTCGGTCCTAAAAAAGTGGTATCGGGACAACCCTAATATTAATAGTAAAAAGGTCAGGTCTGAGCGTGTAGGCCCTTTACAATATAATCTAGAGTGGGTGACTGGGGACAAAGAGAAGGCTAATTTATTAAATACTTTCTTCAGATCTATGTATACAAACAGGGCCGGATTAACAATGGGGCTGATGGAGCTGCAGCTCCAGGCCCCTTTCTCAAGATAGGCCCATTTGCCCAAAAAAAAAAAAAAATTTTTTTTTTTGTTTTTTTTTTTAAGATTTTTTTTTTTTTTTTAAGATCGAATTTGGGGGGTTGTAGCTCGATGACCAGAGGTCACAGAAACCCCACATTTGGGGGTAGGCATGGGAAGACCTACCCCACAACTGGTTAAAATATGGGACGGCTATCATTTATGGTTCCAGAGATACGGGCCTGCTTGCACAGCCGGTCAGAAGCTACATTCAGAGCGGCCAATATAAATACAAGCTGACACACTACAGCAGACTGATAGGATCACAGTGCTTATAATAATTATTTGTATATTACTCATGGTAATTAACCCCTTGCCACCCAGGCCAATTCTGACACTTCTCTACTACATGTAAAAATCATCATTTGTTTTTTGCTAGAAAATTACTCTATGGTGGTCTTTGCACTTTTTATGTTGCAGGGTACAGAGCTGCACGATTCTGGCTAAAATGAGAATTGCAATTTTTTTGCTTAGAAGATAGATCACGATTTTCTCACGATTGTTGCGGCGTAACATCATCTTTCACATTAAAACAAAAAAAAAAAAAAAAAATGGGCTAACTTCACTGTTTTGTTTTTATGGTTTTTATTATTCATTGAAGTGGGAACATGCAGTGTGACATAAAATATGGCAGCAATAGCCATTGTATTCCCTAGAGTCTCTGCTAAAATATATATAATGTTTGGCGGTTCCAAGTAATTTTCTAGCAAATAATATTGCTTTTTAACTTAAGAAACAAGTGTTGGACTTTAAGTGGTTAAATTTAGTTACAATGTTAGTTACAATGTTTCATTTTGTTTACAAACTTCGCAGACTGCCCAGACGTTTTCTTTACACACAGAAGTGTATCCCTTTGATCTAAGAAGGAAGTGTTAGTTACAATGTTTCCTGTTAAAAACTTGGCAGACTGCCCAGATATTTTCTTTTGACAGCTGAAAGTCTCTCCACTTGTTATATGAAAGAATCATCAAACTCTGCATTGGAGATCGTCAGGGGGGTTGAATCGAGATCACGATTTTTTTAACGATTAATTGTGCAGCTCTAGCACGGTATTTGCGCAGCAATTTTTCAAACATGTTTTTTTGGAAAAAAATGTTTCATTCATTAAAAAAACAGTTAGTTAGTTAAGTTAGCACAATTTTTTTTGGTATCCTAAGCGATGCTTTACATTTTTTTAGGTTACATGTTTAGAGTTACAGAGGAGGTCTAGTACTAGAATTATTGTTATGTATGTAACCTGTGTGTATCTGGCTCTGATACTACCAGTGCCTACCCAGCCACTGACTAGTATCTCTCCCCAGCCTGTCCCCACACACCCTCTCACCTGCTGACCTGTGGATGGGGGAATCACTCCTGCAGTGTTATTGTGTTCTGCCAGTGCGTACAATGATCAGTGTTGCTAACTTTAGCTGGCAGCACTGATTGTTTTAAGAAAAAAAAAACAGGCTGGTTGTACTCAAGTTGATTAATAGATTGACTTGTGTAAAACCAGCTAGCCCATACATAGATCGACTATGGCTGGTCTCTGCATAATTGGCGTAATTTCAATCCATGTATGACCCGCTTAACCACTACTCAGTCGCTAAATATCCTTCCACTCCTGTACATAGTGCTCACTGTCATACTCTCCACACTCCTCTCCTGTACATAGTGCCCACTGTCATACCCTATACACTCCTCTCCTGTACATAATGCCCACTGTCATACCCTCCACACTCCTCTCCTATACATAGTACCCACTGTAATACCCTACACACTCCTCTCCTGTACATAGTGCCCACTGTCATACCCTCCACACTCCTCTCCTATACATAGCGCCCACTGTCATACCCTTCACACTCCTCTCCTGTACATAGTGCCTGCTGTCATACACTTCTCTCCTGTACATAGTGCTCACTGTCATACTCTCCATACTCCTCTCCTGTACATAGTGCCCACTGTCATACTCTCCACACTTCTCTCCTATACATAGTACCCACTGTCATACCCTACACACTCCTCTCCTGTACATAGTGCCCACTGTCATACCCTCCACACTCCTCTCCTATACATAGCGCCCACTGTCATACCCTTCACACTCCTCTCCTGTACATAGTGCCTGCTGTCATACACTTCTCTCCTGTACTTAGTGCCCACTGTCGCACCCTCCACACTCCTCTCCTGTACATACTGCTCACTGTCATACCCTCCACACTCCTCTCCTATACATAGTGCCCACTGTCATACCCTCCACACTCCTCTCCTATACATAGTGTTCACTGTCATACCCTCCACACTCCTCTCCTATACATAGAGCCCACTATCATACCGTCTACATTCCTCTCCTGTACATACTGCCCACTGTCATACCCTCCACACTCCTCTCCTGTACATACTGCCCCATCATACCCTCCACACTTCTCTCTGGTACGTACTACCCTCTGTCATACCCCCCTCACTCTTCCTGTACATACTGCCCATTGTCATACCCTTCACACTCCTCTCCTGTACATAGTGCTTTTTTCCGTACCCTTTGTACTCCTCTCCTGTACATAGTGCCCACTGTTAGACCCTCCACATTCCTCTCCCTCACCTGCACATACTTCCCACTTATATACCGTCCATACTCCTCCCCTATGTCGCTTACCCACAAAAACAGTTCTTTAAAATTATACTGAATATCCTCAATGTTACCAGCTCTAGAATGGACACACTTTTGTTAGTTCAACTAAAGGAAATCTCAGTTCTCATATTTGTTCTGCCCCATTATAAGTACTCATTTAATTTTGTGATTACTACTATGATGTATAGAGGAACATCGGGGATCTCAGCTACTCTAAATATAGCACTTATATAAAAAAGTGGCCCTGAAAATATTTTTTAAATGTTGGCAACTGTGCACTTAGGCACTGCCCAAGGGCCACCGTCCACTGGGTCAGTAGGGGGCCCCATGAGAGGCTCCTGGGATCCTGTGATAATAAAGCGGTAGTAAACTTTCCAGACATTACTACTTTTTAGAGGCCCTGGGGTAGGTTATGCCACAATGTACAAGTATGCACAGCATATTAGCACATTAGTGTACACTTACATTTTCAGACTGAGCCCTCCAGTGCTGCGCTGTGATGAATCAGGCGGGGCCTGGACACTTCCATCTTCACCCGGTCTTCCTTCTGGGTTCTGTGCCTTGCCTTGGCTGGGCTGCGTTCATGTCATTCCCACGCATTTATTTAGTATTTATTACACCCCATTCACACCTCCGCGACAAAACGCCCGACGCTGGCCGCTCGTGCCGCTGGAGGGGAGAATTCCCATTGCTGTCTATGAGATGGTTCACATCTCATAGACGCCGTACACCTGCGGCATGAAAAAAAGTCCCAGACCCTTTTTTTCAGGCGGCTTTGGCGTTCGGCCATACAAAGCAATAGGAAGGATTTGTAAAAAAAAAGTTACACTATTCGCGGCAAAATACGCCACGTACGCAGCGTTACTTGTCGCGGAGGTGTGAATGCAGCCTAAAAGGCCCCACCAAAATCCTCAGAACCAGGCCCATGATGTTCTTAATCTGGCCCTGTATACAAAGGAGCATGGAGGATCTCATGTCCATAATGGGGGTGGTAGTGACAAAGCCCCAAGTGATACACAATGGCTCAAAAGTGATATGGTCCAGAAATAATTAGACAGAATAAAGGTGGATAAAACACTTGTGCCTGATGGCATCCACCTATGGATCCTAAAAGAATTGAGCTCTGTCATTTCAAAGCCATTGTATCTAGTTTTTAGGGACTCGTTAATGACAGGAATAGTACCACTGGATTGGCGCATGGCCAATGTAGTGCCTATATTTAAAATGGGAACAAAGTCTTTACCAAGTAACTATAGACCTGTTAGTTTAACTTCAATAGCTGGGAAGTTACTGGAGAGATTAATAAAAGACCACATAGAAGAGTTCTTGCTGGAAAAAAACTATTTAAGCAACAGACAGCATGGATTCATGAAAGACAGAAGTTGTCAGACACACCTGATTTCTTTTTATGAAGAGGTAAGTATAACCTTGGACATAGGCGTGGCAGTGGACGTGGTATACTTGGATTTTGCAAAAGCGTTCGATACAGTTCCCCACACACGGCTCATGTGTAAGGTAAAGTCTACAGGATTGGAAATATCTATTTGTAAATGGATAGAAAACTGGCTAAAAGACAGAATTCAGAGAGTAGTGGTTAATGATTCTTACTCTGAATGGTCTAAGGTTATCAGTGGTGTTCCCCAAGGTTCAGTGTTGGGACCCTTACTTTTTTTAATATCTTTATAAATGATATTGGGTCTGAGATCAAAAGTAAAATTTCTGTCTTTGCAGATGACACCAAGTTATGCAGTGGAATAACGTCTTTACAGGATGTCGCCAATTTACAAGCCGACCTCAATGCTCTGTCTAATTGGGCGACTAAGTGGCTGATGAGGTTTAATGTTGATAAATGTAAAGTTATGCACTTGGGGGCTAAGAATATGCATGCATCATACATGCTAGGGGGAGTACAACCGGAGGGATCCGTAGTGGAGAAGGATCTGGGGGTTTTGGTAGATCATTAGCTCAATAATATCATGCAATGCCAAGCTGCAGTTTCCAAAGCGAGCAAAGTCCTTTCTTGTATTAAAGCGGGAGTTCACCCGGAAAAAAAATTTAAACATTAGATTGGGCCTAATTACGGGAAGCAGAATCGGGTGTTTTGTTTAAAATCAATGCAGTACTTACCGTTTTAGAGATAGATGTTCGCCGCTTCCGGGTATGGTCTTCGGGACTGGGCGTTCCTATTTGATTGACAGCCTTCCAACGGTCGCATACAGCGTGTCACGAGTTGCCGAACGTCGGTGCGGCTCTATACGGCACCTGCGCACCGACGTTCGGCTACTTTTGGAAACTGGTGACGCGCTGTATGCGACGGTCGGAAGGCTGTCAATCAAATAGGAATGCCCAGTCCCGCAGCCCATACCCGGAAGCCACTGAGAACATCTATCTCTAAAACGGTAAGTACTCCATTGATTTTAAACAAAACACCCGATTCTGCTTCCCGTAATTAGGCCCAATCTAATGTTAAAAATAGATTTTTTTGGGTGAACCTCCACTTTAAGAGAGGTATGGACTCCAGAGAGAGAGATATAATTTTGTCCCTGTACATATGCAGTTCAGTTTTGGGCTCCAGTTCTCAAGAAGGATATTGGGGAACTGGAGAAAGTGCAGAGAAGGGCAACCAAACTGATAAGAGGCATGGAGGAGCTCATCTGTGAGGAAAGATTAGAGGAACTGAATTTATTCACTCTTGAGAAGAGCAGATTAAGAGGGGGATATAATCAACATGTATAAATATATAAGGGGTCCATATAGTGAACTTGGTGTTGAGTTATTTACTTTAAGGTCAACACTGAGGACAAGGGGGGCACTCTTTACGTCTAGAACAGGTGTTGGCAACCCGCGGCTCCGGAGCTGCATGCGGCTCTTTTGAACCTTTGCCGCGGCTCCGGGGCACCTTTTGAGGGTAACGCTTAATCTACCAGATTACTCTTACCCTCGTGGTAACGCCGTTCCTATTACTTGGGTGGCGTTACCGCAATTACTTCTACCGCGTGGCGTGCGGGGGGGGGCAGGGGGCGTCATGTGACTGGCCACAGAGCTGGCCTGTCTGCTCGCGGCCCGGGTGGCGCTGGCGCATGCACGCGCCTGGAGTCTCTCGCCCGCCTCAGCCTGTCACGACTCGAGAGCTCTCAGCTCAGCCACGAGATATCCCCCGCGGAGACTCCGCTCCGGATCAAAGACTGTGGCCCTGCGACAAGTGACACAGATAGCAGGCAGCGCAGGTGAGGACCGGCATCATGTGTGGATTGGAAGTGTCTGGCACTGGGGGGGGGGGGAAGCGTCCTAGTCTAGGGCTGGGGGCTGGGGCCAGCCTGGGCATGTGGAGGTGGAATCTTATCTGATATTGACAATATCAGATAAGATTCCACCTCCACATGCCCAGCAAATGCAATACTGTACAATATCAATTAGATCAGATAAGATTCCACCTCCACATGCCCAGCAAATGCAATACATTACAATATCATATATTGTACAGTATTGCATTTGCTGGGCATGTGGAGGTGGAATCTTATCTGATATTGTACAGTATTGCATTTGCTGGGCATGTGGAGGTGGAATCGTATCTGATATTGTACAGTATTGCATTTGCTGGGCATGTGGAGGTGGAATCTTATCTGATATTGTACAGTATTGCATTTGCTGGGCATGTGGAGGTGGAATCTTATCTGATATTGACAATATCAGATAAGATTCCACCTCCACATGCCCAGCAAATGCAATACTGTACAATATCGGATAAGATTCCACCTCCACATGCCCAGCAAATGCAATACTGTACAATATCAATTATATCAGATAAGATTCCACCTCCACATGCCCAGCAAATGCAATACTGTACAACATCATTAAGGTAAGAAACAATATATGCAGTGTTATATTTGTTTTAAATGTCGCAATGGTTTTGCAGCTCCCAGTTTTCTTTTCCTTCGGAAATGGGTCCAAGTGGCTCTTTATGTCTTAAAAGTTGCAGACCCCTGGTCTAGAGGAAAAGAGATTTCACCTCCAAATACGGAAAGGTTTCTTCACAGTAAGGGCTGTGAAAATGTAAAATAGACTCCCTGCAGAGGTGGTTCTGGCCAGCTCAGTAAAGTGCTTTAAGAAAGGCCTGGATACTTTCCTAAATGTACATAATATAACTGGGTACTAACATTTATAGGTAAAGTTGATCCGGGAAATATCTGATTGCCTCATGGGGGATCAGGAAGGAATTTTTTCCCCTGCTGTAGCAAATTGAATCATGCTTTGCTGTTTTTTTTTTGCCTTCCTCTGGATCAACTGTGGGTATAGAATTGGGTATATGTGATTGTATGATATTATTATTTTATTTCTTATGGTTGAACTTTATGGACTTGTCTATTTTCAACCTGACTAACTACGTAACTATGTAACATCATGATAAATTACAAATTTACAGTATTATTCCTATCTATCTAGTCTGCCCCATTCTCTGACAGTCTTGATAGAAGATCAACTGGACCTGAAAAACTAACAAAACAAACACACACAATTCTATGCCTAAATCATCTACATTACCGAGGCAGAGCAAAACTGCACCTTCTGCAAAGATGGAGCTTTCCTTTTCCTCCTAAGGAATATTCAAAGTTTAAGTGCTAGGCTTAAAAGAAAGTCTTTCTCTAGCATTACTGACCACTGCCCACTGCTGGCAGAAATTGCAATTCACAAGTGCTGTACAAAACAAAATAACACTGTGGGTTCCGGCAAGGTAGGGTTTTTTTCCTGGTCATCATCGGTAGTGATTGAGTAGACCCCGTGATCCTTTTCCAGGCCTTTTCGATAACCACCCGATCCATATAAATGTGTCGGCCATAGCTCCAGGACTGCTGAAATCCCTCAAAACGGTAAGCCATTATAAAAGAAAAACAGACATTCCGGGACAGCTTTGGCACTTTCCTGATACCATTTCTCACGGTTCTCCTCAATCTCCTTCATGGTGGCTTCTGGCACATAAGATCGTCCCGAGATACCAGCCTCTTGCTTGGTCGTCTCCAAGATAGGTCCTTCATCAAGCGGCTTCCTCCCTCCAGGACGGACACCACAGGATCACCTTGAAACCCGTAGACCCAGTCTGACTACTGGGCCTACTCATCAGATCACAACCCCGGACCAACGTGGTCCCATAGCCAGGATTGCAGGATCACGCACCCACGAGGTGGTGGGACGACAGACCAAGGATCGACGACCCCCGTCCAATGGCGTCTGTTCCTTAAGTACTCCTCCCCAGCATGCACAGCTGGACGATCAACCCCCACTGATTGGCTGCCGAGGGGAGACACACAATAACACCCTGACATAGCTGCTGCCACCCTTGGCCTAGGCCCCAGGCGAACAATGGTGGTCACTCTCAGCACAGCCACGGCTGAAACAAAAGCCAAAATTAGCCAAAATTATATGTGTCTGAGTTAACTAACACTCAGACTCCCTTCTAAATTTAAAGCAGCACCAGCCCAACAGGAGCAGGCCGCTACATATATATTTATATATATACTTATATAAAATTCCAAACATGTAGTGTCAGTCCTGCCTACTTCATTTCTGATGGATTACAAAGCACACAGACCTTTTGTTATCTCCTTAACCCCTCACAGGCAGAGAGCATGGGAAGTTATCAGCTTACACATTTTCTGGCAAAATCAACAGGTATTTTTTGCACTTATCAAACAAATAAAACAAAACATGTTCAACTTTGTACTTAGCAGACTCAAAGAGAGCAAATAATCACTTAAACTGGTTTTAAATACACTTTAAGAAGTTGGGTAATGCAATGTGACATTGATCTGAAATACGGGAGTAAGTCAACAACATAGTAGTTACAATAGAATAGAATTTCTTATTTTAGAATGTTCAACTTACATTTCTGACTTGAATACCAGTAACCTATGTTGCAGTGGTCATGTCATGCTAATTTATTCAAACTCATACATTTGACAGCATTGACCAGTTTCCTAGAAAGACCAGTGCCAGGTCATGCAGTACAATCCTCAGAAAAGGTGACAATGGAGCTTAGGGTGACTGCAAAGAGCCTGCAGCAAAATCCTGCATTTGGTATCAGTTAACTAGGGAGGCCAATTGCATATGAACTTTTTATGGGTACCTTGCAAGATAGGTTGTTAGAAGCAGAACACATTGGTTCACTTTATCTTTGGGGAAGATATAGGCTTACTGGCCTGTTCATGGAAGTCTTTCCTCGGGACAGAACAGACTCTGCTTGATCATTTCTGATGGATTTGTGAATTGTAATATATGTCCTAGTAAAGCATAAGAGAAGCACCTTTGATGAATTCCGTTGCTCTAGCCACTTCATCATAGCCTCTAAAAAATAACCTCTGCCCTAATTTACTCAAACCTCTGAGAATTATGCTGGCTTAGTTAGTTCTATTCTTCCTGTGGTATTAATACCGGCCATGGTGATCCAATAAAGAGTCAGCTGCCCAGTATTTAACCACTTAAGGACCAAGCCTCTTTTTCAGATATGTTGTTTACAAGTTAAAAACAATTTTTTTTTGCTAGAAAATTACTTCGAAACCCCAAACATTATACATTTTTTTCTAATACTATAGAGCAGTGATATGCAATTAGCGGACCTCCAGCGGTTGCAAAACTACAAGTCCCATCATGCCTCTGCCTCTGGGTTCATGCTTGTGGATGTCTGAGTCTTGCTTTGCCTCATGGGAATTGTAGTTCTGAAACAGCTGTAGGTCCGCTAATTGCATATCCCTGCTCTAGAGAATAAAATGGCGGTCATTGCAATACTTTATGTCACACCGTATTTGCGCAGCGGTCTTGCAAGCACACTTTTTTTGAAAAGAAAAAAAAAAAAGACAACAGTAAAGTTAACCCATTTTTTTTTATATTGTGAAAGATAATGTTACGCTGAGTAAATTGATACCCAACATGTCACGCTTCAAAATTGCGCCCGCTCGTGGAATGGCGACAAACTTTTACCCTTTAAAATCTCCATAGGCGACGTTTAAAAAATTCTACAGGTTGCATGTTTTGAGTTACAGAGGAGGTCTAGGGCTAGAATTATTGCTCTCACTCTAACGATCGCGGCGATACCTCACATGTGTGGTTTGAACATCATTTTCATATGCGGCGCTGCTCGCGTATGCGTTCGCTTTTGCGTGCAAGCTCGTCGGGACGGGGCGCTTTAACCACTTAAGACCCGGACCATTATGCAGGTAAAGGACCTGGCCCCTTTTTGCGATTCGGCACTGTGTCGCTTTAACTGACAATTGCGCGGTCGTGCGACGTGGCTCCCAAACAAAATTGGCGTCCTTTTTTTCCCACAACTAGAGCTTTCTTTTGGTAGTATTTGATTATGTCTGCGGTTTTTATTTTTTGCGCTATAAACAAAAATAGAGCGACAATTTTGAAAATATTTTCTACTTTTTGCTATAATAAATATCCCCAAAAAATATATAAAAAATAAATTTTTTTCCTCAGTTTAGGCCGATACGTATTCTTCTACTTATTTTTGGTAAAAAAAATTGCAATAAGCGTTTATTGATTGGTTTGCGCAAAAGTTATAGCATTTACAACCATTTACAAAATAGGGGATAGTTTTATAGCATTTTTATTAATATTTTTTTTTTTTTTTACTAGTAATGGCGGCGATCAGTGATTTTTTTCGTGACTGCGACATTATGTCGTACACATCGGACACTTTTGACACATTTTTGGGACCATTGTCATTTTCACAGCGAAAAGTGCTATAAAAATGAACTGATTACTGTAAAAATGACACTGGCAGTGAATGAGTTAACCAGGAGGGGGCGCTGTAGGGGTTAAGTATGCCCTAAGGGAGTGTTCTTACTGTGGGGGGCGTGGCTGTGCGTGTGACCTCACTGATCGTCGTTCCCTAACACAGGGAACAGACGATCAGTGACAGCCACAATAGGAAGAACGGGGAAAGGTTTGTTTACACTTACCTCTCCCCGTTTTTCAGCTCTGTGACCCGATCATGGGAAACCGGAGGGTGATCGGGGGCCGCGGGTGCGGTCACAAAGAACAGGACCAGGTCGTGAACGTGACGCCGTTGGGCACGCTCGCGACCCACAGCTGGGATCTCAAAGGCGACGTACAGGTACGTGCCTGTGCCCATCCGTGCCCTTCTGCCGACGTATATCGGCGTGAAGGGGTCCTTAAGTAGTTAAAAAAAATGTTTTTCTTATTTATTTTACGTTCTTTTATTTATTTTGACTCTGTTTTATTAAAAAAGAAAAAATTTGGGTCACTTTTATTCCTATTATAAGGCATGTAAACATCACCGTTATCGGAAACCGGACCCCCGCCTGAAGAGATGGATACCTGGGTTATGGCAGCTAGTTTGACCGGAGGATGTGTACTTAGGTACATTGCCGTAGGAAACCAAGGACGTCTTGGCCAGTATGGTAGAACCGTTATTACTGTGGTTTCTATCATGATCCTCGCTAGGAGTTTTGGGATGAGAGGCCACGGAGGGAAGACATAGGCCAGACTGCAAGCCCAGAGAGCCGAGAGAGCATCTACTGGTTCCGCCTGGGGATGCGGGAGCCTCGAGATGAACCTTGAAAGTTTGGTATTGCATGCTATCGCAAATAAGTCCAGCTCAGGGAGTCCCCACTGGTTCACTATCCAGTTGAAAATTCTTGGGTGCAGAGACCATTTGTTGGCATCTACGAACTTGCGAGATAGGAGGTTGGCTCTTGAATTGAGATGACCGGGCAGATAGACTGCCCTTAGGTCCTTTAGATTTCTTTCCACCCAAAGGATTATAGGTTCCACCTCCCTCAGTAGGGACCTGCTGTGCGCCCTTGTCGGTGTATATAAGATACAGCGGCTCTGTTATCCATCCGTAGAAGAACTGGTTTCCCTGTGATCTCGAATTCTAGGGCTAGTAATGCATGGTAGGCTGCCTGGATCTCCAAGATATTTAAGACCAGGCCTGTCGCGTGAAAGGACCATCTCCCCTGCACTGAGATTTGATTGCAGTGTGCTCCCCAGCCTGCTGAACTGGCATCGGTGGTAATTGTGATGCAATTGACATGCCCCAACGGACGTGACTTCATCAGCGTGTGCTTCTTCATCCACCAACGAACATTTCTGAGCATCAGGGTCATCAGGCGTATGGGTTGAGATAGATATCGTTTGTTCCACTGTCTCAAGAATTCCAGTTGGAAATATCTCAAATGCCAATGGGCCCAAGGGACCATGGGGATACATGACAACATCCGGCCTGTCAGGCTCAGACCGTTTGAATAATAGATGTCACCTTCTGAGGCGGAAGGGATACTGTACCATGCTCTGTTTTGAACAGTGCGCCCAGATAAATAATTTCCTGGGTTGGAGAAAGGTGACTCTTCTCCTGGTCTACCTTCCATCCAAATTCCACTAGTGTTGTCAGAAGAGCTTCCCTGTGTTCCACTAACTGGGCTGGATCCTTCACTAGAAGAAGAAGGCCATCCAGGTAATGGTATACCCGAAGCCCTCGCTCCCTTAGAGGGGCTATGGTGGCAATCAGGGTCTTTGTGGAGGCTCTCAGCGATGTGCCGAGGCCGAACAGGAGACTGTGAAATTGAAGATGTACCTGGCCTACTGCAAACCTCAACTATTTTGGAAAGGAGGGAGTATAGGTATATGCAGGTAAGCATTCCGTAAGTCTATTGATAGTATCCAGTCCATGGGTTGGATTACCCGAGTGATTGTTTGTAGCGACTCCATCTTGAATCTCTCTAGGAAGATGTAGCGATTTGGCCTTTTCAGGCCTATGACAGGTCTCCAACCCCCGTTCTTTTTGGGAACCAGAAACAGGGTGGAGTAAAAACCTGAAAATCTCTCTGATGGAGGTACGGGAACTACCGCCTGCTGTTCCTGTAAAGAGAGAAGATACTGCTGTAGTGCCTCTGCTTTTTTGAGGGGACTTTGACACCCTCGTTGGAGAGAAAAGTCTTTGGGTGTTTTGTCTAGAAACGTCCAAAGTGCCCGTAATTGACAGTGGAAATTATCCAAGGATCCTTGCACTTTTGCTCCCAGATCTTTGAGTGTTGGAGCCTGGCTCCCACATTGATCGCTTGGGATGGCTCAGAGTCAGAATGACTTAGCAGGATCCTGTGGAGCAGGCCCGGTGCTTCTCCAGTTTTGTCTAGAGCCTTTTTGAAAAAGACTTGAAGCGCCTGGGTCGCCTGTCTTGGGGTAACAGGCCCGACTTTCTGCCAGTGACGCGAGAGATGGCTTTATCTAATTTCTCCCCAAACAGAGTTTTTCCATCAAACGGTATTTTGCACTAATTCTGTTTAGATGCAAATATCTGCCGACCATGGTTTTAGCCACAAGGCCCATTTGGCCATTACTAAGTGGAGCATTGACCTTGCGGAGCATCGAATGGAGTCAATAGCGGCCTCCCCAATGAAGTCTGCTGAGAGTTTTAACTCATCTAAGGCTTTGATAATGTCCACTTTCGGGATATCCTATTGGATTGCCACCTCTATATTTTCCGTCCATACGCATAGTGCGTTGGATACTGATGTCAGTGCTATCGCAGGTTTACAGGCATTGCCCGCCATCTGGTAAGCTTTCTTTAGGTCAAGATCCATTCTTCTGTCGAGCGGATCTTCGAGCGAAGTTGAGTCTTCCATGGGCAGTGTAGCGTTCTTTGCTAATGTCACCACGGCTGCATCCACTACTGGAGGGCCCTCAAGCATTGCGGAGTCGGCATCTGAGAGAGGGTATAGCTTTCCCAGGCGATTGAGGGAGAATCTTTTCTCCAGCTTACTCCATTCTTCTTCAGACATACCCTTAATCTCATTCATGAGAGAGAAAAAGGAAACCTGGCGTTTAAGAAAGGGGAAGTACTCTTTAGACTTCTTGACCGCTGTTTCGGTCTCCTCCCAGCCGATTGCTTGCTTTACTACCTGCACATAGGGCTGGACCATGGAAAAAGCCAACCCAGAAACCTCTAGGTCATCAGAGGAGTCCCCTGAGACGTCATTCCCTTCCTGCTTAGAGGAAGAAGCTGGCGTTGGTCGCGAAACTCCACATGTGGACGACCCGGGAATGGCCTCCTCAGCCGGCAGCTCCTGAGAAGGAGACGCTGCTTGTTGCTGTGGCATTGTGGCTACTAATTCTGCAAAGGAATCTTTTATTGGTTTCATGAGGAGGTCCGCCACTTGCAAGCCCTCTGACTCTCTGTCATCTGCATAGTCCCTTAGACAATCTGGACAGATCAGTTTATGTGGAAGTAGGGTGGCTCCACGGGCCTGACACTTTGGAGATCTTGGTCTCGGGGGGCGTGAGTGACGGCGCTTTTTGGCCGACGATTTCCTGCCACTCCTATGGTCTCCCCGCCTGGAAGACCTATCTCTGCTAGGACTTGAGTCAGAGGCTTCATCTCGCCTTGAGGTCTTCTTAGACGTCTTCTGGCATACAGGACTGTAATACATACAACTATCAGCCCTAGCGCACTCTTTATTTTTTTTTATCGAGCATTAAATTACCTGGACGTTGGTCCTTACCTTACTTAAGTGTAGAGTAGGATCTTGTATGGATGGCGAATGGCTCATATTCAGCGGCTTAGCAGAGGAAGCAGCTAAGGAAAGGAATAAGAAAGGGTTAACAGTCATGCCCCAACCTAGATAAACGGGACCACCTCTCCGTGATTATTATTGTTGTTTTTTTTTTTTTTTTACTAAATGGAACATAAAAGAGCATTTTATATATATATTATTATTATTTTTTGTGCCCCTTTGCGCATGAGCAAATAAACAATTTTATTAATTATATATGGTTTTAAAACATTTTACATTTTTATTTATTTTTTACCTGAAAGACACAGGTATTTTCCCTGGAGCCTTCAGAAAAAGGGATAATTCCTGGGCAGCCTCAGCCATCCTACTGAGGCAGCCAGGAAGATAAAGGGGAACTAGGTGGAAGAGGAATGCTCCTGGGTTGGAGAAAGGTGACTCTTCTCCTGGTCTACCTTCCATCCAAATTCCACTAGTGTTTTCAGAAGAGCATGACAACTCTGGCGGTGTAACGGCGCGTAATTCAAATTGGCGATTAGGGGGCGTGTTTCATTTAAATGAAGCGCGTCCTTGCGCCGAATGAACTGCACATGCGCCATCCCTAAATTTCCCGCCGTGCATTGCACTAAATGACGTCGCTAGGACGTCATTTTTTTTAACATAGACGTGAATTACGTCCATCCCGATTCACGGACGACTTACGCAAAAAAAAAAAAAATTCAAATGAAACGCGGGAACGACGGCCATACTTAACATGGCAAGTCTAACTATGCGCCGCAAAACACCAGCTTTAACTATACGCCGGAAAAAGCTGACTAGAGACGACGTAAAAGAATGCGACGGCCGCGCGTACGTTCGTGGATCGTCGGAAATAGCTAATTTGCATACCCGACGCGGAAAACGACGCAAACTCCACCCAGCGGACGCCGAAGTATTGCATCTAAGATTCGAAGGCGTACGCCTGTCGGATCTAACCCAGATGCCGTTGTATCTTGGTTTGAGGATTCAAACTAAAGATACGACGCAGAAAATTTGACGCCGGCGTACTCTCTCTGTGGATCTGCCCCATAGGCTTTGGTTCAGAGTGTAATTCAGTATGTCGAAAGGATTTCGCTCCTGGTGCAGTTTGAACCCGATAGGGGCACCAGGAGATTATAAGTATCCTTATTTCTATTGAGTTAGCTTATATAAGGAGTCCTTTCTCTTTCTTACATCAATATATATATATTTTTTAAATTGTTTAACTTTTAATACTCACATATTTTATTACAATGTATGATCTATAATTTTTTTTTTTCTCTCCTTCTCAAATCTGAAGGGGGGGGATTTTCTATCTCCCTCTCTCTGTAAGGCCCCGTACACACGAGAGGATCCATCCGCTGGAATTGATCCGCGGACCGGCTCCAGCGGATAGATCCCCTGGTGTGTACGATCCAGCGGATCTATTTCCGCAGATTTTTATCCCCTTCGATGGATTTCAAGCAGATAAAAATTTGAAGACATGCTTTCAAATCTATCCGCTTGAATCCATCCCAACGGATTGATCCGCTGGTCTGTACAGACTCACCGGATCAATCCGTCCGAATGGATCCCCCGCATGCGTCGTAATGATTCGACGCATGCGTGGAATTCCTTATATGACAGCGGCGCGACACGTCATCGCGATGGGATTTCGGCGCGGATTCCGATCCTATGGTGAGTACACTCCATCGGATCCAAATCCGCAGAAATCCTCGAGAAGATTTATCCGCGGAAACGGTCCGTTGGACCGTATCCGCGGATAAATCCTCTCGTGTGTACTAGGCCTTAGTCTTTTTTAGTTCCTGCTGACATTTACTAGATTATGTCCATATTGATATGTATTGTGATTTATTGTAATTATTTTTTTTTTTTCTGAAAATAAAATAATTTGAAAGAAAAATAAAATAAAAAGGAAACTATTACAGCCACCACATCTAAGGATTGGTAAGCTGCAATATAATAAACGCTTGTGTTTAGGTTAATTACCGCTTTAGGCTCCATTCACACCAATGCGTTTTTCATGCTTTTTGCAGAAATACAGGACATTATTTAACATGGGTTCCTATTGAACATGTTCACATTAATGCATGTTTGTGCCTCTGCATTTTTGGAAAGGGTCAGGGACTTTTTAAATTCAAAACAGGGCTTTTTTTGGGGGTTAAATAGATTTCTATGGAGAAGCTGCAGAAAAGCATGTAGTGCGTTTTTACGATTTGCGTTTTGAGTTTTTAACCACAGGGGGCCATATTCTGAGTAAATATCCGCCTGCTTCGCTTAGGGCACTTACACTCCGCTGTCCCAACTTACTGGAGCAGGTGTTGTATTCCCCAACCACTTGCTCCATAAGTTGGGACAGCGGAGTGTAAGTGTCCCGGCGTAGCCTGGCGGATCTCCAAGGGGGCGGCTTCTATTCAAATGAAGCGCGCCCCCGATACAAAAGAACTGGGCATGCGCCGGGCTGCAAAAAGCCCAGTGCGCATGCTCCAGTTCTCGGCGGAAAACGTCAATGACGCCGACGTGTGCGTCATTGACGTAAAGTCGTATTCAAGAACGACTTACGTAAACGACGTATCCGACGAAAAAACACGACGGGGACCCGACGCCATCCGTAACATGGCCTACGCGAGACTTGCGGAAACTTACCCCTCATATAGCAGGGGTAAGTTTCCGCTTACGCAAACGACGTTAGCGACGGTTACGCGACGCGAACTCGTTCGTGAATCGGCGTAGAAGGATCATTTGCATACGCAAATGACTCCTTCACTTAAATGCCATCTAGCGGCGGCCGGCGTCATTGCATTTAAAATCCGCCAGTGTAAGTGACATACAGATGGCGGATCTTAAGTGTATCTATGCAAAAATGATTCTGAGAATCAGGAGCATAGATACACGGGTCAAAAAAGGGAGTTACGATGGAGTATCCTGAGTTACTCCATCGTAACTTTACTCAGAATATGGCCCAGGGTACTTATACCTTCCTGCCCAGACCAATTTTCATCTTTCAGTACTCTTGCATTGTGAATGCCAATTACTCAGTCATGTACCCAAACGGAAAAAAAATTCACACAGAGCTTTCTTTTGGTGGTATTTAATCACCACTGGGCTTTTTATTTTTTTGCAAGATAAGTAAAAAATTAGCGAAAAGTTTGTAAATAAAAAAAAAAATTATATAAAATTTAGCAAATAAGTAATTTTTGTTCATAAATTTGGGACAAAATTTATACTGCTACATATCTTTGGTAAAAATAATGCAAATTAGTGTATAATATTTTAGTCTGTGTAAAAATTATACAGTCTACAATCTATGGTACCAATCATTAAAAATTGAAAAATCTAATTTCTTGAGGACAGTACAAATACCCCCAAATTACCCCTTTCTAAAAAGTAGACAGTACAAAGGAAAATTTATATGAAATACTTACCGTAATTTTCCTTTCCTGATGGACTCCATGGCAGCCTACGTGTGGGTTAATCCCGCCTCTCATACCTCATAGGACCCTACTCCCATAAAGCTTTGCTTCTCCTAATAGACTGTGTTCCGTAATATAGCCTCCAGCAAAGGGGAGGGAACTCCTGCTGCCATGGAGTCCATCAGGAAAGGAAAATAACGGTAAATATTTCTTATAAATTTTCCTTTTTCCTGACAGACTCCATGGCAGCCTACGTGTGGGAAATAATTAGCCATACACACCCGGGTGGGCAATTGCTGGTTAAAGAAAAGTTTTAATTGACATTGTCAACAGATAGAACATGTAAACCAAAATTAACCGACGATAAAGAAGCCGGTTCTACGCAGTAGTGCGTCATAAACGTATTTAATGATGACCAAGAGGCCGCTCTACAGATTACTTCCGGAGACACGTGCCGGGCAGCCGCCCACGACGTGGCCACGCCCCGAGTAGAATGGGCGTTTACCGCTTCCGGGGGGAGCCAAACCTTTCGCTTTATAAGCCCCTTGGATGGCCTGTACAATCCATGCTGAAATAGTTCTAGAGGAAGCACGCATTCCCTTGTTCTTCCCGTGAAAGGAGACAAATAGGTGATCGAATTGCCGAAAAGGTGCTGTAGCTTCCAGATACTGTTTCAATACATTCCCAACATCCAAAGGATGAACATCAGAGTCCTCAGAAGAACGAAAGATGGGAAGGACGATCTCCTGGTTCTCATGGAAGACCGATGTCACTTTTTTTTTTTTTTTTTTTTTTTAAATTGTTTTTATTCAGATTTTCAAACAATACAACAAAAAGACATTAGACAAATACACAGCTCATATGCATATACCATGAATCAATTTGCATGTCATCATAGATTTCGTCCATGTGCTACACTTGACAGATGAATATCGGCAGGGGGGGGGGGGGGGGTAAAGAGCGCCCCCCAACCCCTATCATACTCCCTCGACGTGCCGGTGCACCAGTCGGCACATTAGTAGAAGGGCATTGTCTAGGCCCCTAGAGCAAGCACGTCAGTCACCTCAGGTATTCAGCCAGCAGTTTCAGATTCAGCCAGCCAGGCTCGCCATATCTTGTCGTATTTCTGGGGGCACCCTCGATTAATGTATGTGTCCTTATACAGGGGAAGGCTGGTGTTCACTAGGCGTCTCCACTGCACCAGGGAGGGGGGTGTAGGCTTCTTCCAATGCATGGCAATGTTTTTTCGGGCATAAAAAAGCAGTAGGCTGATCAATGTGCGTTTAGCAGAGGACTGAACTACATTCTCAACAATACCCAGGAGACACACCTCCATTGCTAATGGCAGCTGAACTGCCGCAATCTTATTGACCGTGTTCAGTATCTCTTCCCAGTACTGTTTTACTGCGGGGCATCGCCAAAAAATGTGGGAGAAGTCACCTGGGGAGGCACTACATCTCCAGCATTCCGGGGGATGAGCAGGGTTCATTTTGTGAAGTCTATACGGGGTGAAATAAGCTCTGTGGACAATCTTAAACTGTACTAGTCTGTCACGGATGGAGACCAGAGCACGGAAGGGGAGATCCCACACATCGTCCTAGTCATCAGCATCCAACGTGGGAATATCGCTCTGCCACCTGGACCGCAGCCCATCCAGAGGAGGAAGAGACACAAAGATCAGGTAAGAGTACAGGCGCGAAGTAGGCTTCGCCTCACAGCAGAACCTAAGTGTTCTCTCCAACTCCGACTGGGCCACGATGCAGGACGACAGCGGGAACTGTGCCGCAAACGCATGCGCCACCTGGTGGTATCGGAAGAGATAGTGCGGGGGCAAATTAAATGTTGATTCAAGCTCTGCGAAAGGTATTAGTTTGTTTTGCGAGACGATGTGCGAAACCAATTTGATACCGCACCGCGACCACGCAACGGGATCTAGAAGTTTATAGAAATGGGCTAGGGTTGGATTCCCCCAAATGGGGGCATTGGGAGAGACCTCAGTGGGTTTGCACTTCTCGATGGCCAGTCCCGTCTTCCACACCCGGATAGTGGTAAGCATGGAAGGGGTCAAGGGGTACGGCGCGCGGGGGCCACGGAACAGCAAAAACTGGAGGGCCTCCAGCGAACCGACCACCGAGGCCTCTAGGGCAGTAGAGGTGTTAGTCCCATCCGGTCGTAGCCACCAGGCCGCGGTCACCAATTGAGTTGCTAGGAAGTATTTGTGACAGTCGGGGAACGCCATTCCCCCCTGCGTTCGCGGCCTCATCAGAGTCGCAAGTTTGTATCTGGGTGGAGAGGGGCCCCAGATAAAGGAGGAGAAAATCTGGTTCAGTTTACTGAAAAAGGATTTAGGTATCCACTGCGGGGAATGGCGGAAGAGGTATATCAGCTTGGGAACTATCTTCATCTTAATGAGGTTTACCCTCCCCCATACTGACAGCGGAAGATTACTCCATGCCTTAAGCCTGGACTGGGCTTCTAGCAGGACCGGGGACAGATTTAGCGATATGTAATCAGAAGCCGAAGCAGAGACCTGTACACCCAGGTATTTAAAGGAGCTAACCCAGCACAGAGGGCTATTAGGTTGGGAGGTAGATCTGGCCGCCTGGTCAATCGGGAAAAGCAGCGACTTGGACCAATTCACCCTGAGTCCAGTGACCATGGCGAATGTGTCCAGCACGGTCAATGCACCCTGCAGCGACGGACCCGCGTCATTCAGGAACAGTAACATGTCATCCGCGTACAGGGCCACCCTCTCCTCCAGCAAGCCGACACGAAGACCTCTAATAAGCGGTGAGGAGCGTAGAGCTTCCGCCACCGGTTCAATGGCAAGGGCAAATAGGGCCGGAGAGAGAGGACAACCCTGTCGCGTTCCCCGGAAGAGCCTGAAGGGGGCTGATAAGCCACCACCCAGGCGCACCGAGGAGGTGGGGGCCCTGTAGATCACCTGAAGCCATTTGATAAACAGTAGCGGAAAACCCATCCTACGCAAGGTTTCCCATAAGAAGGGCCACTCGACAGTGTCGAATGCCTTTTCGACGTCTAGTGAGGCCACAGTCCTCGTCCCTATATTAATGTGTTGAGTGTGTATGTTGGTGAAAAGTCTCCTGAGGTTAACGTCCGTGGACCTTCGGGGCATAAAACCAGTCTGGTCCGAGTCTATCACCGTGGGCAGCATGGGGTATAGCCGAAGGGCGAGGAGTTTAGTCAGGATTTTGAAGTCTGTATTGAGCAGGGCAATAGGTCTGTATGAGGCACAGGTAGTTGGATCTTTGGGAGGCTTATAGATCAATGTCAAGTGGGCGTGGTACATGGAAGCGGGGAGACTGCCGTCCGTCATGGATGATGTATATAGCTGAGCCAACAAGGGGGCCAAAAGGCCCACATGTGCTCGGTAAAAATCTAACGGGAGTCCATCCGGCCCAGGCGCCTTGCCCGGTGGGAAGGATTGGATGGCCTTCTGCACCTCCAGAGCTGTGAATGGTTGAACCAAAGCCTCCCTCTCCTCATCCGATAACCAGCCTAGCGCTAATGAGTCCATCAAAGTAGTCAGTGTCTCAGGTCGAAAGTCAGCGGGCAGTCCAGAGGAGTATAAAGTCCTGTAAAATTCGCTAAAGGTCTGGAGAATCTCCTGGGGAGAGGACACGTTGCCACCCCCAGGCGTTCGAAGGAGAGAGATTGTCGTAAGGGGGTGATCATGCTGGGCCATCATGGCCAACAGGCGGCCATTCCGGTCCCCCTGCTCAAAAGCACGTTGTTTGTTTTTGTGGAGCTCGAGGCGAGTTGCCTCTGCCACATGTAGATGTAGGTCTCTTTGGGCCGCCATCATTTGATCGAAGTGGTCCGTGGTGGGGTCCAAGTTGTACCTGTCGGTGTTGTCAGTAATTAATTGCTCTAGTTCTCGAGTCTGAGCTGAATGTTGTTTCTTAACACTAGCTATAGAGGAAATGTATTGCCCTCTGGTGTAGGCCTTAAACGCGTCCCACACAACTTCTGGAGAGGCAGTACCTGTGTTACGTTCCCAAAATTCAGTTAGCAAGGGGGGCATGGCGTCAGTTATGTCTGGATGAGTGACCCATTGCGCGCCCAACCGCCAAAGCGCAGCGCTGCGCAGTGCCGGAGAGCGGAGCACTACCACCAAGGGGCTGTGGTCCGACAGACCGCTCGGAAGATAGTCCGCCCCCAACACATCCGCTAACAGTGCGGGGTTGGAGAAGGCCAGGTCTATCCGGGATGCGGTCTTGTAGGAGGTCGAGAAGCACGAGTAGGCCCTCACCCCAGGGTGCTTCCACCTCCAGACCTCCTCCAAACCCACCGCCTGAGCCCAGGCAGGTAGGTCCGTACATCGATGCTTAGATGGCGTCGGTCTATCCAGGTCATGGGACAGAATGGCGTTGAAGTCTCCCATCACCAACACCTTTCCAGGGCAGAAGGGCGTAATCTTGTCCACAACCTCATATAACAAGTCTGGTGAGAAGGGAGGGGGGATGTATAGGTTTACAATAATATACCTCTGTGCCCAAAGCGTGAAGACCAGTATCACATATTTACCTTGGGGGTCCAGCCGGACCTCCTCAATCACACAAGGGAAATTTTTGTGAATAAGGATTGACACCCCCCTGGCATACGTGGAGTAGGTAGCATGTAATGCCCTTTGTACCCAAGGTTTCTTTAGAGTCAGGATCTTGCTGCCCATGAGGTGGGTTTCTTGGAGTAAGATAAGCTGGGGCGAGTGAGCCTTTAAATATTGGAAGAGGGTGGAGCGCTTAAATTTAGAGTTGAGGCCTCTAACATTCCAGGAAAGAATGGTAAAGGAATCAGGTGAGCGGTCAGCCATCTGGTAAAGGGGGCAGGAAGTAGGGGGGATGACCAACTGGACATACCCCGGCGCACCCCAGGAGCAGCAAGATCCCAAGCACACAGTATTGTATACCATAAACATTTGAACATGACATATTTAGAAAACAATAGCAGGCATAGAGCTGAGCGAATACAAACAACATTAAACAAAACCAAATACCCAGGCACTGAGTACCTATCCTACTATGTCCCGGCTCCCTAACAACGGTCAGGAGGGCGGGAATAGTTTTACCCCAAAAACAGATATTAAACAGTGTAACTAAGCCCCTAAAAACTGGGGGCTCTACACAGTAGACGCCAGGTCGTCCACATCGGTACTCGGACAGCTGGCGTTTCAGCGACCACCGGTCAGAGTCCAAGTTCCGGCTAGCAAAGGGGGACATGATGGAGAAAAAAAGGAAAACAGAGACATAAACAAAATGGGGGAGACCAAAAAACACAGGGGAGGGGGGGGGGCGGCAGTCCTGGAGTGCCGACACACTTGCAGGTCGGGGTGGCGTGCATCCTAGTTCGTGGACTGAGCATCACACCTCCTACCAACTGTAGAGGGGACCGATTCCCGGTCAGAGCGAAGCATAGTGGCCGGTGCCTAGGGCCGACTGAGAGGGAAAAACAAATAAAACGATAAAGGCCGAGGGGCAAGTGCACCGGCATGTGGGGGGGCAGAAGGAAAATTCCGGATCATGGGCCAGATATCAGGCAACTTCAAAGGGAACATGACGTTTCTGCACACCCAGCAGTGAAGGGGGAGAGGAGGGGGGCAAGGCAGCGGCTACCACAGCTGGTACCCAGCAGCTAAGGGACAGACAAGGATTTCTCATGGAGTAAAAGTAAACATGGCAGTTCTGTGGGGAGCGCCAGCCCGGGCGCCGTGCCAGTGGGCCAAACTGGGAGAGGCGGGTGGCCCGCATGGAGTAAACTTGGTAAAAGACAGTGTAAAAAAAACGGGGGAGGTACTTGCCATAGGGTGAGGGCCCTCACCGGCTCTCCAGCCACGCCATAGCCGCCCCCGGGTCCATGAAGAAGCGGGTACGGTCGCCGTCAATCACACGTAGCTTGCTGGGATAGAGTAGGCTAAATTTGAGACCTTGACCCCGCAGGCATCTTCTCACCTCAGTAAAGGAGCGGCGTTGGTGCTGTACTTCTGGGGAGTAGTCGGGGAAGAGCATGATCCTTGCTCCATTGTAGAGGAGATCCCGTTTTTCCCTGGCGGCAGCAAGGATTCGATCCCTATCCCTGTAATTGAGCAGCCGAAGTAGGAAAGGCCGAGGAGGGGCTCCAGGGATCGGAGGCTTCGGGGGGACCCTGTGGGCCCTCTCAACCACAAACGTGGGCGGCATGGGAGGCAGGCCCAAGAGGGAGATCAGGAAGGCTTCGGTAAATTCTGCAGGCCTGAGGCCCTCCGCCTTCTCAGGAAGGCCCAGGACCCTGACATTATTCCTCCTGAGGCGATTTTCGGTGTCAATGGATTTCTCCTGTAGGGCTTTGACCTGGATTTGCAGTGCATGTAGGTCCCTGGAATCTGCCCTTGTAGAGTCCTCCAGCTGCGATATGCGGCCCTCCGCCTCCACGAACCGGGCCCTAAATTTGTCCATGTCGTGGCGGATAAGACTGACATCCGCCACTAAGTGGTCAATCTTGACCATCACCGAGTCCCGACCCTCCTTGATGGCCGCCAGGAGCTCGGCATGCGATGCGGCGTGGGATGCAGGTGGATCGAGGGAGGCTGGAGCGCTGCCCGACATCTCCTGTGCTGGGAGCCTCGTGGGCAAGATGGCCGCCGCGACCCTGTCACCGATCCCGGTGGAGGAACGGAGCTTGCCCGGAGATAACGGAGGAGCCCTCGGGGTGCCGGGAGCCTTCTTTCGCCCCAGGGTGTCAGAGAGGTGGTTGCTGGAAGCAGGAATCGGCGCTGGAAACAAGGCAGGATTCTGGTAGGAGCGGAGCTCAGTCAGCACACGTCTGCTCCTGTTCACATCCCGGCCACGCCCCCTCAGACCGATGTCACTTTAGGTTTATGACCTAGCATAGGGATCAAAACCACACGATCTGGAAAGAACGTAAGGAAAGGTTCCTTACATCCCAATGAGCCAATTTTTGAAACCATCTTAGCTGAAGTCATGGCTACGAGGAAGACCACTTTGAGGGAAAGATCTTTGATTGACTGCTGGTCCGATTCCTGAATGTTTGAGAAAAAGTCCAAGACTAGAGGAAGATACCATTTGGAGAATCTCGGTTTTCTTAGAGGTCTCAGTCGCATAGCTCCTCTGAAAAATTGTCTAACAAGAGTGTGAGTAGCCCAGGATATCCCTGTGAATGCGGAGATAGCTGAAACTTGGACTCTTAATGAGCTAACGGATAGAGGTAGATCAAGACCCGTCTGAAGAAAACCTAGAATGTCTTGAATTCTGGGATTACTAGGAGAACCGTCCATATAAGAGGTATAGTCTGAGAATTTTGACCATATCCTTTGGTAGATTCTGTTAGTACTTGGTCTTCTAGCGTTGAATAGGGTGGAGATGGCTCCGCTTGAACATCCTAACGCTTCCAACCTTCCCCTTTCAAGAACCAGGCCATCAGATGTAGATGGGTTGGACATGGATGAGGAGTCGATCCTTGCAACAGGAGATCTGGTCTGGATGGGAGAGGAACTGGATCCCGGAAGCTCAACTGAAACAGCAATGGGAACCACGGCCTGTTGGGCCAGTATGGAACTATTGCCACTATCTCGACTTCCTCCCACCTGAGTCTCGATAGGAACCTGAGGATGACTGGAATTGGAGGGAAGGCATAAGCCCTGCGGAACCTCCACTGATCCGTCAGAGCATAAACCCCGAAGGCCTGGGGACAGCGGCATCTGGTGTAATACTTCTCCAGTTTGAAATTGCATGGGGATGCAAACAGATCTACTTCTGGTGAAAAATCCAGTGACAGGATCCAATTGAAAACCTCGCTGTGGAGAGACCACTCGTTGTTGTCGAGAGATGTTCTCGAGAGGAAATCTGCCTGTAGATTCTGAGATCCGGGGAGATATACAGCTGTCAGATCCTTCAAGTGTGTCTGCGCCCAAGACATAATTGGATTCACCTCTTTCAGTAGAGACAGACTGCGAGTGCCACCCTGTCTCTTGATGTACGATACCGCTGACGTATTGTCCATCCTTAGGAGGACTGAAGATCCTTTTATCAGGTGAAGGAAGGCTTGTAGGGAACAAAAGGCTGCGCAAAGTTCCAAGACATTGGATATGACCTTCTGGGACGGAAAGTCCCACTTCCCTTGGGCTACTTCCTTCAGGCAGAGAGCCCCCCAACCTGTGTTGCTGGCATCCGACGTGATCGTGATCCAAGACACAGGGGCTAGAGAATGGCAATTGAGGAGGTTTTTCCTTAGTAGCCACCAAGGAAGACTTTCCCGCATGTGTGATGTTATCCGAATCATTTGGTCTTGTGATCTCAGATTACACTGCTGGAGAAAACCCTTCTGGAAGGGCCGCATCTTCCACTGTGCCCATCTCAACATAGGAGTTGTGGAGACCATGGTGCCTATTATGTTAAGGCATTGTGAGGCTTTTAGAAAAGGAGACTCTAGAGCACAACAGATCCTGTCGCGAACAACTGGGATTTTCTCCAGGGGCAATGAGATGGTACTCAGAGATGTATTGAATTGGGCCCCCGAGAAAGATCAGAGATTGTGTCGGTACTAGGTGACTCTTCTCCTTGTTTAGTAGCCAACCAAACTCGGTCAGAGTGGATATGACCAGATCCCGATGCGTCAATATTTGCTCCTTGTTTTGCGATAGCAGCAGCAGGTCGTCCAAGTAGTGGTGTAGACGAACGCCTCTGGTTCTGATCAGGGCCACAACGGCCAGTAAGAGCTTCGAGAATACCCGTGGTGATGTCGTGAGCCCGAATGGGAGGCAAGTAAACTGGAGGTGAATACTGCCTACTGCAAACCGAAGATACTTCTGGAACTCGGCAGCTATAGGAACATGAAAGTAGGCGTCTTTCAGGTCTATGGCCACAAGCCAGTCGCCTGGCTGAACTGCTTGACGGATCGTTAGTAGCGACTCCATTTTGAATTTTTCCTTCTTGATAAAGGTGTTTAGATGTGTCAGATCTATCACTGGTCTCCAAGAACCTGCCTTTTTTTGGACCAGAAAAAGGGGTGAATACATCCCCTGGAACCTCTCGGCTGCTGGGACGTGTATAGCAGCTCCTTGAGCCACGAGGGAGCTCGTGTATGACAGGAGGACTTGTCTTTTTTCCTCTGAACATGGCATTGTTGTGTGAATGACCTGAAGAATAGGGGGATCTGTAAATGTCCAAGAATGACCTGTAGATACCGTCTTGACAGACCAGAAATCTTTTATTGAGGTTGCCCAGACACGCTTGAATTGAAAGAGACGAGCCCCGACTCTTTCCGTCTGGGCCGGCTCTACATCAAAAGGATTTAGGGGCGTCACGACCGCCAGAAGAAGGGCTTTTTGCCGGTTTCTGACCAGAGGGCTGGTTTCTTCTCCAGTTCCTCCTGAAATCACGTCCAGGCCTGTACCGACGAGCCTCCTTTGCCCGATCTTGATCCTGCCTAGAAAAGAATTTCTTCTGTCCATACGGATGACGATCCTGGGGAAGGAACCCTGACTTACCCCCTGTGGCTCGGGAAATGGCGCTATCCAATTTATTCCCAAACAGGGAAAGACCCAAAAAGGGTATCTTGCACCATGCCTGTTTAGAGGCAGGGTCAGCCACCCAAGGGCGTAGCCACAGGGCACTCTTGGCCGTAACGGAGGAGAGCATGACCCGAGACACCAGGCGAATAAGATAAAGAGAGGCCTCCCCCAAAAACACTGAAGCCATCTTTAGTTCTTGGACTGGGATGCTTCTGGCTAAGTCTTCAGAGACGCAGGACAACACAGAATCCATCTCACCTGTCCAGGCCTCCATTGCTTTTGACAGTGCTGCTAGAGCTAAGGCTGGTTTACACGCCATGCCAGCTGTAATGTAAAAACGCTTTAGATCAGTGTCTATTTTTCTCTCCAGACCATCCTTGAAGGAAACGGTGTCTTCCAGAGGGAGAGTAACATGTCTCACCAGTCTCATCAATGCTGCATCCACTAGAGGGGCTGACTCTAAATGCCTCACCTCCTCACTCTTAAAAGGGTACATTTTATCAATTTTAGATAGTAAAGAATTTTTCTTATCTGAGCCGGACCACTCCTCTGTAATGACTTCTCCAAGCTCACCAAGAAGGGGAAAGTTAGGGCGGTCTTTCTTAAGTTGCTTGAAATACTTCCTTTGCTTGGAAGGTGCTTCTACTGGATCTTCCCACTTTAAAGCGTCCTTAACTGCTTTTACCAAGGTTGGGACCAAAGAAAAATCAAAGCCTTCCGCATAGTTAACACTTTCCTCCTCGCTATCTGAAGACATACTTGGGGAGCGGTTACGCTGAGAGGGCCCCGGAACCTCGGGGCTGTCCTGAACAAGGACTGGGGATGGTTCGACAGGAGGGACAACTGCTTGAATAGAGTCAGAGCCATTCAAAGATTCTTGGACTACTCTTCTG
Organism: Rana temporaria; assembly: GCF_905171775.1. NCBI lineage: Eukaryota > Metazoa > Chordata > Amphibia > Anura > Ranidae > Rana > Rana temporaria. Next base: position 224,673,472 of record NC_053491.1, on the reverse strand, counting down.
ACCAGGGCTTCCACCTGCTGGTCTTCACCTCCTCTCTCCCTTACAGCACGGGAATAACATGGCTCACAGAGAGATTTTCCTTCTGGGACCTGAGCCCTACATCCCCAACAAGATTTCCTTCCAGAGTGACTTGTATGGCGGTGAGAATGGTGACCCGATGTGGATCTAGATCCATCTCTATGATGTTTAGATGATGATCTAGAGCTTCTAGACAGACCTAGAAGGGCTGAGAACAAAAGGAATAAAAATACTATTTTAGACCGGCCAAAACCCATAGAAAACAGGCAGAGGGAAAAATAAATTCCATCCTACCTGCAGCGTAAGGTTTGGCCACAGGGGGGCGGTGACACATCCATGGCAGAGAGGTATACAATACTGAAACAGAGCAGTGAAAAAATGGTAAGGCAATGAGAACCAGCACAGATATAAGCAAAACACAAAGGCAGTGAACCAGCACTGTCTCTTACCTTAGGACCAACGAGTAGCACCTAGTATACACTGCTCCAGGATTGTGCCACCAAATAGCTGTATCTGACAGCTATTTAAACTTGCCGCCACGCTCTGAAGTCACCGCGCTCGGCCGTGCGCGTCACGCACTTGCGCAGTGTCCGGCTTCACCCCCGCAGGCCTCACACGCATGCGCGATCGCGGCCAACTGGACGGAACTGCGCGTGTGCAACCAAGCCTCGTTCGGGGAACGAGACCGGCGCATGCGCAACACCATCTGAAGGCAATGCGTTCCATGCGGCCATAGCTACACCAGAAACGACAGACAACACACATAAACTGACTGCCAATAAGTAAGTAAAAATGTACATTACCGCCACGGAATCCCACGATCCCGCCTGGAGCTAGTGGCCACCGCTGCCCATACTGTGTAGACTGGGTTACTTTGGAAACGAGGCCTCCTGCTAATAGCCAGGATGTATGGCCAATTTCTACTGCTTACCTGCCAGTGGCAGGTTAGTAAGCACCATAGACATACTGCAGACGTCCATCTTGCTAATAGCCAAGATTTTATGGACTTAAAGACATAACAGAAATACTCTGTATAATTACCAGGACTTTCGGACCGAGGGACACACTTCTTTTCAGGTAAAAACAACCTAGGTCCTAGGAGGAGGACAAAAAAGGAACACAGTCTATTAGGAGAAGCAAAGCTTTATGGGAGTAGGGTCCTATGAGGTATGAGAGGCGGGATTAACCCACACGTAGGCTGCCATGGAGTCTGTCAGGAAAAGGTATTTAGTAAGAGGCACAGGGCTCGAGTCCTGCGGGAACGCGTGGGAACAGCGTCCCTGCACTTTTTTCACAGCAGGAACGCCGTTCCCTTTGCAGGACTAGAGCAGCCGAGCCTTCACTAAGAGGCGATGCCCAGCATCGCCGCATAGTGAAGGACGGCGTCATCCCCTCCCTCAGTCCTCCTCCTCCAGCAGCCGCTATACTATACAAGACCGCACCTTATTCCACTGTGTGGATGGCTGCCCTGGTGCCGCTGCTATTACATGTAATAGCAGAGCACAGCTGGCCGCCCCCCCCATCCTCTAAGCCAGGGGTGTCCAAAAAATTTTCAAAGAGGGCCAGATTTGATGAAGTGAACATGCGTAAGGGCCGACCATTTTGCCTGACATTCTTTGAACCATTAAAATTAAATGCAAATTACCGTATTTATCGGCGTATACCGCGCACTTTTTTGCCCTGAAAATCAGGGCAAAATCGTGGGTGCGCGATATACGCCGATACCCGCTTTCCCGCGCCTGAACACTGCACCGGCATATACCGAGTGCAGTACACTTGTGTATAGTCGGGCAGGCTCGGCTCCTCTCGCGCTCACGTCCTGGACGTACAGGACGTGAGCGCAAGAGTAGCCGAGCCTGCCCGACTATACACGAGTGTACTGTGCTCGGTATATGCCGGCGCAGTATTCAAACTCGGCGTGGGAAAGTGGGGATCGAGCGGGGAGGACGCCGCAGAAGGACGCCGGACCCAACGAAGAGGACACCCGAAGCCACAGACGGACGCCGGACCCGACGAGGCCGCCGATGGACGCCGCGCAAGACACCAAAACTGTAAGTACTAAAATGTTTTTTTACAGGGGTGCACGCTATACGCCGGAGCGCGCAATACCCCGATAAATAGGGTAACTAATACTCTGCCCAACAGGAATTCTCTTGCCTTTTTAGCTGTGTGTGGTCAAGATTCTAAGGATGAGCTTGGGCGTGTTATTTGGATATACAGTATTTATCGGCGTATAACACACACCTTCACTGTAAGAGGGAAGTTTCAGGAAAAAATAAATACAATTTAAATAAAGAATTATGAAGCAAAATTAGGGTCATTGCCCATCAATGCAGCCTAATCAGTGCTATCTGCAGCCTCACCATTGCCATGAATGCAGCCTCTGAATGCAGACTCACCATTGCCATGAATACAGCCTCACCATTGCCATGAATGCAGCCTCACAAGTACCATGAATGCAGTTTCACCATTTACATGAATGCAGCCTCTGAATGCATGATGCTCGGGGATTAGTTGGGGGCTACAAAAGAGATATATATCCAAATTACCAGAGGGGCCACATTAAACCGGAACGCGGGCCGCAATTGGCCCCCGGTCCGGACTTTGGACATGCCTGCTCTAAGCGCCCCCCCCCCTTTGCTGCTGCCAACAGCGTGAAGGCGGAGACCCCATGATGGAAGAGGTATCGCTATACACTGAGAGAAAGTAAATGCCAGCGCGACTAATCCCATCTACACCTGCCTATGTCTAACCCCCTCCTTACCACCCCTGCCTGTGTCTAACCCCCTCCCTACCACCCCTACCTGTGTCTAACCACCCTACCACCCCTGGCTGTGCTAACCCCCCACCACCCCTGGCTGTGTCTAACACCCCTACCACCCCTGGCTGTGTCTAACCCCCTACCACCCCTGGCTGTGTCTAACCCTCTACCACCCCTGGCTGTGTCTAACCCCTCTACCAGTTGTTGAGCGTGGGGGGGGGGGGCCGAAGGGGGAATGCCTCTCACCTGTGCACACAGAATGTCTCCTCCCTCAGCAATCATTGACGCGGCGCTACGGTTCCTCCTCCAGGACTACTGCCCATTTAGCTCCGCCCGCCTCTCCTCTGACATTCAGCTCCGCCCAGCTCCTCCAACAGGACTGCCCAATCAGCTCCGCTCGCCTCCTCCTACACTAGTACTGCCCATTCAACTACGCTCGCCTCCTCCTACACTAGGACTGCCCAATCAGCTCTGCTCGCCTCCTCCTACACTAGTACTGCCCAATCAGCTCCACTCGCCTCCTCCTACACTAGTACTGCCCAATCAGCTACGTTTGCTTGTTGAGCGGGGGGGGGGTTTGCTTGCAGTTGTTGAGCTGTTGAGCTTGGATCTTCAGTGCGGGAAATTTAACCCTTTCGCGGGACTGCAGGAATATGCAGTCAGTGTGGGAAAATCCTGCAGAATCTGTGCTTGTTGGGAGGTATGCCCATACCACCCATGCCTGTGTCTAAACCCCCCCCACCACCGCTGCCTGTGTCTAACCCCCACCACCGCCGCCTCTGTCTGAACCCCACCATCACTGTTGCATGTAAATCTGACTTACTGATGAATTGAATTTGGGTTTTAATTGTAATGATATAAAATAATTAATGTGGGGGCTTTTTGGTGGGCAAGATTTTTTTTTGGAGGGGGGCAGCACTTCATTCCTGGGCCCAGGCAGCACAATGTCTTGGGCCGGCCCTGATATATATACACACACACACTTTTTTTGTATTTTTGAGGTGGGGAATCTTAGGTGAGTTCCCACAATTTTTTTCCCAGGACTTGACCCCTGAAGAGGCATGGCAATTTTTTTCAAGTTGTAATTTTTATCCCACAATTCTTGGGAAAAGGAAGAAATTATTATTTGTTTATTTCTTTTTTTTTTTACACACAATTGTCATAATAACAAGTTATTTCTCACACACAGCATATGCATACTTCCAATTACACCCCAAAATACATTCTGCTCCTCCTCCTAAGTATGGCAATACCACATGTGTGAGACTTTTACACAGCCTGGCCTTATACAGAGGCCCAACATGCAGGGAGAAAAATCAGGCTTCTAGGAGCATAAATTACACATCTCATTTCCAAACTATCTATCACACTTTTGAAGGCCCTGGAGTAACAGGACAATAGAATTACCCACAAAATTACCCCATTTTGGAAAGAAAACACCCTGACGTATATTCTTTGAGGCATTATGAATCTTTTGAAAAAAAATTGGGGAAAATGTGAAAAAAAAAATGAAAACTTATTTTTTTTACTCAAAGTTGGCAATTCATAAGATATTTCTAACACATAGCATGTACATAGAAAAAAATTACACCCCCAAAAACATTCTGCTACTCGTTTTGAGTATGGCGATACCACATGTGTGAAACTTTTACACAGCTTTTACACAGCCTGGCCACATACAGAGGCCCAACATGCAGGGAGCACCATCAGGTGTTCTAGGAGCATAAATTACACATCTAATTTCATTCCTACCTAATACACTTTTTAAGGTCCTGGAGCACCAGGATAGTGAAATTACCACAAAATGGCCCCATTTTGGAAAGCAAACGCCCCAACGTATATTCTATGAGGAGAAAAAATGTAGTGCTGAAGTGACATAAAGACAAAAATTTCTCTAAATAAAGACAAATTGGTAGTCGCTGTACTGAAACAGTGATAAAGTGACAAATCACAAACAGTGATAGGGTGAATGAATAAACAAGTGCTATAAGCAGACACAACCCAAAATACTGTAGCAAGGAAAGTCCATCAAAAAACTTGTGAGTGAATGAATGAACGATAGAATGACCACGTGGATCCTCAAAGGCAAACAATCATTTCTTTAAATTCAATGAAGATATGAATGCGCTTACCAGAAGGTGTGGATCTGAATGTCAGCGACAACAGATCAATAAGGCATGAACACTCTCAGGGCACAATCTGCTCGGCTTTCTCGAACTGGATCAACAGGTGACTAGAGTTGAGCGGACACCTGGATGTTCGGGTTCGGACCCGAACCCGGACTTTGAAAAAAAAGTTCGGGTTCGGGACCGAACCCGAACCCGGACTTTGACCCGAACCCCATTGAAGTCAATGGGGACCCGGACTTTTGACTACAAAAATGTCTCTAAAAAACTAAGGGAAAGGGCAAGAGGCGGTGTGGATAGGGAAATAACTCAAAATAACATAAAAAAAATAAAAATTAAAAATATAATGATTTTGACCTTGGAGGACGAGGTCCATACAGTTTTGTTCAAAATTATTCAACCCCCCAATGCTGTAAAGGGTTTTAGGGAATTTAGGTACTTGACAGAAACACAGTATATCACAGGTGGGGTGGCAGGTGTACTGTTGTTGAAATACGCAGTCACCTTTAGTGCTGACTGCCCCTACAGAACAAATATTTCAGCAAACTGTGCCTGCCTGCTAAGGTACTTGACAGAAACACAGTATATCACAGGTGGGGTGGCAGGTGTACTGTTGTTGAAATACTCAGTCACCTTTAGTGCTGACTGCCCCTACAGAACAAATATTTCAGCAAACTGTGCCTGCCTGCTAAGGAACTTGACAGAAACACAGTATATCACAGGTGGGGTGGCAGGTGTACTGTTGTTGAAATACTCAGTCACCTTTAGTGCTGACTGCCCCTACAGAACAAATATTTCAGCAAACTGTGCCTGCCTGCTAAGGAACTTGACAGAAACACAGTATATCACAGGTGGGGTGGCAGGTGTACTGTTGTTGAAATACTCAGTCACCTTTAGTGCTGACTGTCTGTCAGGGACTCACCTCTCAATCCCGGAATCCTTCCAGAGGGTTAAATCAGCGGCGCGCAATTGCACATCGTCGTGTGCCTGTGGTGCGCGCGCGTGCGTTAACGGCACGCGCGCGTGCACGGCGGGAGCGCGCGCAGCGGGGCGCGCGCGTGCGCGCTGACTCCTTGGCGCCAAAACGGCTTTAAATGGACACTGACAGCTCCAGCACATTGCTGTCTGATCTACAGTCTCTGAACGCTGTTACCCTGAAGAAACCTGATTATCTGCTATTACCTATTGACCCGGCTTGTTTGACCTTCCGCACCTCTCCGATCCTGACCTCGGCTGCTATCGACCTACCTCTGATTGATCCACTGTTGCCTGACCTATCTGCCTGTACAACGACTACTCTCCTGCTTACCCCATCTGAATACCTGAACTCTCTAATGTGATCCGGCTTGTTTGACCCTGCTTCCGTCTGCTGTCTATTAACCAGCTTGCCTTCTCAGTTATTGCTGTGAATCTTCTGTCAGTGTCACGGACCCTACTTCCGGTTTCAGCTCCAGTCTACACTTCCAGCAGTGGTCTGCATCTACTCATCTATCCAGCCAGCCGGCACTCCTACCCCGCCAGGCTTCTGAGTCTGCTGTTCCATATCCAGCAGCTCGCAAGCCGGAGTTGTAAGAGAGGCCTACTCCTACCACCGGGCTCTGGTTACCAGGTACGTGATACATAACACTGTCCCTACAGAACAAATATTTCAGCAAACTGTGCCTGCCTGCTAAGGTACTTGACAGAAACACAGTATATCACAGGTGCACAGGTGCTGTGGCAGGTGTACTGTTGTTGAAATATTCAGAAATAAGATGATGCAGATATCAAATTAATAAAGTGTGCCTCTTGATATTTCTGGATCAGTAGAACAGCATAGACCTAACACTTTCCCTCAGAACAATCAGGATTCAGGAACCTTCCCCTCACATAAGTGCAGCAGTGACAACGAGCCAGATACAATAAGATGATGCAGATATCAAATTAATAAAGTGTGCCTCTTGATATTTCTGGATCAGTAGAACAGCATAGACCTAACACTTTCCCTCAGAAGAACAATCAGGAACCTTTCTCTAATGCTACGTTTCCACTGAGCGGATCGGTTCGGCACGGTTCGGTACGGTACGCTATTTTGGGTGTTTCCATTATGAAAGCGTGCCATAAAACCGAACCGTACCGCACCATTCAGGGTCCTGCTTCTCATGTGGGTCCATAGAAAATGGAACGGTACGGTTAGGGCGGAGCTACTGGCGTCACACAGTACTTTCCACTGATTGGTGGTCAGAAAACATCAATGCTGACGTCAAAGCAAAGCGCCAAACAATCACCACGTCGCCTTATTAGTCCATATAAAGGAGAAGGATGCCAGCAAACAACAGCAGGGTCTGGTTATCTGAGGAACTATCTACGTTCTTAGCAATCATCGGCGATGGCGTTATTCAGAGTGAGCTTGATGGATCAGTGAGAAATGAAAAGGTCTATAAAGATATTTCTCAGCGGATGGCAGCCGAGGGATTTGAACGGACGTCGGGCCAGTGTAGGGCAAAGCTTAAAAAGCTTAAAGCACAATATAAAAAAATTAAGGACGCCAACAGCCGTAGTGGAAACTGTCCAACTGCTTGGAGGTGGTACGACGCCATGGACGCCATTTACGGTCATCGGCCAGCAAACCAAGGCAGGGAGGGAGGTCTGGACTCTGCAACTGTAATTCTCGAATCTATGGTAGACCCCTTTGGTAAGTTTTTTTTTTTTTAAAACTTGGCATAGGATATCGCTCTGCTTACCATTTAAAATATAATATCTAACCATATGTTTATTTTCAGAAACAGTTGATGGACTCTCCACTGATGCATCAAACTTATCAGAAGATGGACCTTCAATGTCTTTCAGCAGCAACAGCAGCAGTATTTCCTCAAGCCAACCACAGAGTAGCCAACCACAGAGTAGCCAACCACAGAGTAGCCAACTACAGAGTACTCCCAATGCACCAAGGCACAATGGTAAGACATGATGATAATAAAGTAATTTTTAACTGCATTTTCTTAAACTAAAACAGCAGTGGGGCAGATGTGCAGGAGGTACAGTGTTGGAATAGATAAGAAGGGGGAGATCAGCTGTGGGGGAGATGTGCATGAGGTACAGTGGTGGAAGGGGGGGACCAGCTGTGGGGGAGATGTGCAGGAGGTACAGTGGTTGAATAGATGAGGAGGGGGAGATCAGCTGTGGGGGAGATGTGCATGAGGTACAGTGGTGGAAGAGATGAGAAGGGGGGGATTAGCAGGAGGTACAGTGGTAGAAGAGATGAGAAGGGGGTTCAGCAGTGAGCAGTGCTGTGTATTGGTGTAGCAGATGAGCGGGGGGAACAGAGGTGTGGCAGTGAATCAGTGTGGTACAGTCTAGTGGGGCAGATGAGAAAGGAGCTTACAGTATTGGTTTGGCAGATGTTACCAAAAGCAATATTTAGGTCTTTTGTATATTACAGGTGAAAGGAGAAGGTTCCAGTTGGATCTGCGCACAGTTATGGAGGATATGCGGGCAGCAGAAGAAAGGCAGCTGGAAAGAATGGATAACCTTTCTGAGAGGCGGTTTCAAGCACTACGTCAGGATGCACAGGAAGCTATGCGCCAGGAGGCAGAAATTGCCCGGCAGCAGATGGAGCAGTTGGCTACCTTCAACCAGGCCTTCCTCGGTGTCCTTGGTCAGCTTGTTCAAGTGATTGGAGCCAATCGTCAACCCAGGTCACCACCCAGACATTAGTGCCTTTCATGCAGCACAGGACCTGTACCCATGTTTACGTTTAAAAATAAAGTGGGTTTTAAAGGTTAGATTTTTTTTTTAATAGGCTCCTTTGAGCCATCAGCGATCACACAAGATTGGACACATTTGCTCCTTGCTGCACATGGCTTTCTTTGTGCTGCTGCTCTGATTCCCTTCTGCCTCCTTTGCGTTATCACCCCCCTTGGACGGTGGAGCCTGGATTTCAACAAAGGGCACCCCCGATCGCTTAATTTCTTCTCATTTTTGCATTGTAGATGTAATTGCGAATATACTTGGCATTTTTGGTTTACCTTTTCCTTTAATTTCCTTTTTAGATGTTTTTTTTCTTGGTCTGAATTTCTCACTTCCTGTTCCTTCTCAGTAAACCTGACAACATCATCTGAGCTGTGTTTAGTCAGTCAGCACAGCTTATTGAACAGCTTACTAAGGAGGAACAGGAAGTGAGAAATTCATACAAAGAAAACAAAAAAAAAACATTTATTGGTAGTGAAATTGAAGAAAAAAACTACAATGCAATAGCTTAGGGATATGCAATTAGTGGATATCCAACTGTTTCAGAACTACGATTCCCATGTGGCATAGCAAGACTCTGACAGTCACAAGCATGACACCCAGAGGCAAAAGCATGATGGGACTTGTAGTTCTGCAAAACAGCTGGATTTCCGCTAATTGCGTATCCCTGCACTAGCTTAATAAAAAACAAACCTTTACAAGCTCTTTATTGTAAACAATGTTTCTACATTTTTTTTTCTTGGTCTGAATTTCTCACTTCCTGTTCCTTCTCAGTAAACCTGACAACATCATCTGAGCTGTGTTTAGTCAGTCAGCACAGCTTATTGAACAGCTTACTAAGGAGGAACAGGAAGTGAGAAATTCATACAAAGAAAACAAAAAAAAAACATTTATTGGTAGTGAAATTGAAGAAAAAAACTACAATGCAATAGCTTAGGGATATGCAATTAGTGGATATCCAACTGTTTCAGAACTACGATTCCCATGTGGCATAGCAAGACTCTGACAGTCACAAGCATGACACCCAGAGGCAAAAGCATGATGGGACTTGTAGTTCTGCAAAACAGCTGGATTTCCGCTAATTGCGTATCCCTGCACTAGCTTAATAAAAAACAAACCTTTACAAGCTCTTTATTGTAAACAATATTTCTACATTATCAAAATTTTGCTTTTACAAAATATGTATGAAGATGATTTTTTTTGTGGAATAAAAAACAAGAACGACTTCTCTGAGTATGTCTGATTTTATTTAGCATTTAGCAAAAAGTAATTAAAGATTTTAATTATTCACGGTAACAACGTTAACGTTAAGGTGCCTCATCAGAGCCTGACGTATTTCGCTGCACTCTTCTTCCATATCCTGTGCTGCTATTACTGGTACTGGCTCTTCTGGAGATGTATTCCAATCCTGGTCAAAGTCTTCTCCATGGCTTTCACAAAGATTGTGAAGAGTACAGCACGTTAGGACCATGGATTTTGTAAGTTGAATGTCACTGTCATTCCTCTTCATAAGACACCTCCATCTACCCTTTAGTCTTCCAAACGCATTTTCCACTACAACACGTGCCCTGGATGTTTTCTTGTTGTAGATTTGCTGCTCTGTTGTTAGGCGCCCATTGTCAGAAAATGGTTTCAGGAGCCAATTTTGTAAAGGATAGGCAGAGTCCCCAAGCACATAATAGCCAACATTCACCCCACAAATGTTCTTAGTGCTAACAGGATACAGGCCTCCCTGGCCAACCCAATCCCAAAATGTTGACAATCGGAGAACCCGAGCATCATGCAAACTCCCAGGCTTTCCTACATTCACATTCCAGAATAGTCCCTTGCCATCCACTACTCCCTGGAGGACGATGGAATGCCAGCCTTTTCGGTTGAAGTAGTCAGTGTGGTATTCTTGTGGTGCTATTATTGGTATGTGTGAGCCATCAATAGCACCAACACACTGTGGAAGGCCCCACCTGTTCTCAAAGTACTCAGCCATGTCTTTGAGCTTTTCCCTGTTAGGAAAATGAACAATTTCAGGAGCTAGCAATGTGCACACAGCCTTACAGAAGTCCTGCACACACCGGCACACTGATGATTTGCTGACACCAAAAAGATGACCTATACTCCTATATTCACTGTTGGTAGCCAGCTTCCACAGTGCAATGGCAATTCTTTTCCTTACAGGCAAACAGGCTCTGAAGTTGGTGCTTTTCTTTTCCATCACTGGACGTAGCTTGGCACAAAGGAATGAGAAGGTTTCCTCTGACATCCTTAAATTCTGCACCCACTGTCTGTGGGTGAATCCTGGGACGGTCACATTCCACCACTCATTGGCACGAGGGAATGCCCAAATCACTGGTCGGCGGCGCTGCTTTGCCAAAAGGAGAAGCATCTGTAAAAAATGCAGTGTGTCAGTGTGTATAGGTCAGTGTGTGTGTGTGTGTGTGTGTGTGTGTCTCAGTGTGTGTGTGTGTATAGGTCAGTGTGTGTCAGTGTGTGTGTGTCAGTGTGTGTATAGGTCAGTGTGTGTGTGTGTGTCAGTGTGTGTATAGGTCAGTGTGTGTGTCTGTGTGTCAGTGTGTGTATAGGTCAGTGTGTGTCAGTGTGTGTGTGTATAGGTCAGTGTGTGTCAGTCAGTGTGTGTATAGGTCAGTGTGTGTGTGTGTGTGTGTCAGTGTGTGTATAGGTCAGTGTGTGTCAGTGTGTGTGTGTATAGGTCAGTGTGTGTCAGTGTGTGTATAGGTCAGTGTGTGTGTGTGTGTGTCAGTGTGTGTATAGGTCAGTGTGTGTGTGTGTGTCAGTGTGTGTGTATAGGTCAGTGTGTGTGTCTGTGTGTCAGTGTGTGTATAGGTCAGTGTGTGTCAGTGTGTGTGTGTATAGGTCAGTGTGTGTCAGTGTGTGTGTGTCAGTGTGTGTATAGGTCAGTGTGTGTCAGTGTGTGTGTGTCAGTGTGTGTATAGGTCAGTGTGTGTGTGTGTGTCAGTGTGTGTATAGGTCAGTGTGTGTGTCTGTGTGTCAGTGTGTGTATAGGTCAGTGTGTGTCAGTCAGTGTGTGTATAGGTCAGTGTGTGTGTGTGTGTGTGTGTCAGTGTGTGTATAGGTCAGTGTGTGTCAGTGTGTGTGTGTATAGGTCAGTGTGTGTCAGTGTGTGTATAGGTCAGTGTGTGTGTGTGTGTCAGTGTGTGTATAGGTCAGTGTGTGTGTGTGTGTCAGTGTGTGTGTATAGGTCAGTGTGTGTGTGTGTGTCAGTGTGTGTGTATAGGTCAGTGTGTGTGTGTGTGTCAGTGTGTGTGTATAGGTCAGTGTGTGTGTCAGTGTGTGTATAGGTCAGTGTGTGTGTCTGTGTGTCAGTGTGTGTATAGGTCAGTGTGTGTCAGTGTGTGTGTGTATAGGTCAGTGTGTGTCAGTGTGTGTGTGTATAGGTCAGTGTGTGTCAGTGTGTGTGTGTATAGGTCAGTGTGTGTCAGTGTGTGTGTAGGTCAGTGTGTGTTTCAGTGTGTCAGTGTATGTGTGTGTGTGTGTGTTTCAGGTAAGTCAGTCAGTTGTGCTTACCCTATAGCGCTGCCGTCTTTGTCTTAGCAGCACAAATGTATACTTCTCCTCCCGGCTACACATCCAAGCTAAAAGTTTTCTTCTCTTTTCGGCTGTGTTTCTCATTGCTGCTCGCAACCTTCTCTCATACAGTGCGGTATGAATTTTGCCTATAAAGAACCAAAAGGCTAGCAGAGAAAAGACGAGCTGCTGAATGACCTCCATTGTTGTTGTTGTTGTTTGGCTGACGCTGAGTGACGCTGCATCACGTTTCTCGTCGCACTAGTGTGACATCATGAGAGGCATTTTTTCTAAAACCTGTATGGCCCTGGCGGTCCGATTTGCAGTGGAAACGCTCACCAGAATAGACCGGACCATTCAAACCCGTTCCATTCTAAACGACCCGAACCGATCCGCTCAGTGGAAACGTAGCATAACATAAGTGAAATCCAGCCAGATACACCTAACTTTCTCTATGCAGCAGATTCCACCAGCCTTTCCCTATCTACAGTGAAGCAGAGTGACGATCTGTGCTGTGTGCCTCTATCTAATATAGAGGCACGTCACATGATGGGTCACATGCTGCACTGGCCAATCACAGCCATGCCATAAGTAGGCATGGCTGTGATCAGTTCCCAGTCACAGTTGTAACACGAATGGCGATTGGCTGCCGTGCAGCGCGCCGAAACATACCCGAACACCGAACCCGAACCCGGACTTTTTCCAACTATTCGGGTTCGGGTGCGGGTTCGGGATAAACCCAAAGTCCGTACCGAACCCGAACTTTACAGTATTGAAATAAAACCGCAGGTATACATAAAAGTGATCACAATGATAAAAAGGGGCAATATGAGAAGTGGTGAAAACCAAGCCCTATGCGTTTCGTCCTAGAGGGACTTCAACTGGGCACCATGGGGTTCCACCCATTTTGGATTATCCGGGACTCCATTCCAGGACATCGTGCAGCTTTGGCCCTCCACTGAAGATTCATCTCACCTGTTGATCCAGTTCGAGGAAGCCGAGCAGATTGTGCCCTGAGAGTGTTCATGCCTTATTGATCTATGTCGCTGACATTCAGATCCACACCTTCTGGTAAGCGCATTCATATCTTCATTGAATTTAAAGAAATGATTGTTTGCCTTTGAGGATCCATGTGGTCATTCCATCGTTCATTCATTCATTCACTCACAAGTTTTTTGATGGACTTTCCTTGCTATTTTGGGTTGTGTCTGCTTATAGCACTTGTTTATTCATTCACCCTATCACTGTTTGTGATTTGTCACTTTATCACTGTTTCAGTACAGTGACTACCAATTTGTCTTTATTTAGAGAAATGTTTGTCTTTATGTCACTTCAGCGCTACATTTTTTTCTCCACATTACTGTTCAATATTTGTCACATTGTAGAGTAGCTGCTTTAATTTTGCTAAAAAAAAGAAAAAGTCCCTAAATATAGATTAGTAGACACGATAACTTTTATGCAAACCAATCAATGTATGCTAATTGAGATTCTTTTTTACCAAAAATATGGAGTAGAATTCATATTGGCCTAAATTGGTAAGGAAATTAATTTTTTTATTTTATTGGGTATGTTTTATAACAGAAAGTAAAAAAAAAAAAAAAAATATATATATATATATATATATATATATATATATATACACATTTATATTTTTAATTGTTGCTTTTTTTTGTTTATAGTGCAAAAAAAAAACCTGCAGATGTGATCAAATACAACTAAAAGAAAGCTCTATTTGTGGGAAAAAAGGACATCAATTTTCTTTGGGTACAGTGTCGCACGACCGTGCAGTTAAAGTAACGCAGCACAGTATCGCAAAAAAGGGCCAGGTCATTAAAGAGGTTAAAACCTTCTGGGGCTGAAGTGGTTAAAGCGAAACTTCAGTCATTTTTTCACCTTTCCATCTATTATATCTTCTTCTCTTGCTGTTTTAACTTTGGATAGTAAAACATTTTTTTGATTACAAATTATGTGAGCTGACTGCAATACAACCTCTAGTCTCTTGGCGGTGCTAGCAGTGGACGAGCTGTATTTCTTGATTCTGAGCTGTAGACGGCGCTGTGCGCTCATAGACCGGCACAGAGCCACTCTTAACACTAGTGACCTCGATGGTACTCCCAGCAGGCACTTCCTGTTTCCTGTGTGAGCAGCTGGTGAGAGCGCGACGGGTCCGGTGGGGAGGAGAAGGTGAGGAGGCGCGGGATAGGGGCGGAGGGAGCTGGGGGACCGGGGAGATGGCGGCGGGGCGGTCATAAGGACGCGCCTTCGGTGTGTGGCTCTAGAAAGGGCAGGGAACCCTCACACGTTCTCTTCTGTCCGTTTGTGGTGTCCTCTCATTGTAGTGACTTTCTCAGAGTGGAGGAGCAGCGCTGAGCTCCGGGCACATCTGCCGCCCCCAGCCATGCATCCCTATGGCATTGTTTGTGAGCTGCACTGTTTGGCTTATTTGTGGTAGCCGGGCAGCAGCGCTGTGTAATACGCAGCGTCCTTAGCAGGGCAGCCGTAGCCCGGGGGCTGATGGGGTGTGTTCAGTCTGATCTGCACAGGGTAACACTTGTAGGCTGTCTCATATAAAAAGCCATCAGAGTTTCCCCTCTACGTTGAGTGGGTGCTGCTCATACATTCAGAGCTCTGCCATCCATAAGCTGCTCTGACAAATACAAAGGCAATCCTGTACTGTGCATGGGGTATGTTTATATTATAGGGCTGGGAAGCACTGCTACCCTGGAAGGTGGGGCACCACTGATCTCTAGGAGTCTTATGTCTAATTACACCGCAACCATTCTCACTCCCAGATACCCTAATTGTATTCTGTTTCCTTTCATGTCTCACCAACGTGTTCCGTAGCCGTTTACATCGGTCTCCAAACGCTTTACATCAGCCCAGCCAATCACAGCCACGGATGTGCTTATGTTAAGGTAGATCTCCGACCAAACATTTTATTTTTTCTAGTTTTAAACAGACTGGGGAGGGAGTAGAATGTTGGTCGGTTTTATTTCTGCGACCTCACTGGGGACAGTTACTCTTCACCATTGTCACCTTGACAGAGAGTGAGAGCAATTCCAAAAGTCGTCTTATGTCTCCAGAATGAAAGGCGTGGGCAGATCTTACAGTGTATAATACCTGTTTATTTAAAGTGATATTAAAGCCTTGTTTTTTTAACAAACAAGTTATACTTGCCTGCTCTGTGCAGTGGTCATGCCAAGATCCTTCTCTTCTCGGGTCCCTTGCCAGCCAGTGCCAGCAGCTAGCTATGGGGGCACCCCCCCCCCCCGATAGCAAGCTGCTGGTACTGCCTGGCAAGGGACCTTGTTTTAAAAAAAAAAAAAACACTAAGCTTTAATAACAGGTATTATATGCTGTAAGGTCTGCCCATGCCTTGCCCAAGCGGAGCCCAATCTGACACGACGCTGTGCCTCGGCCCTGCCCCCCTCACTCCTCATTGGCTCACTGACTTTGACAGCAGTGGGAGCCAATGGTGCCCGCTGCTGTCTCGGCCAATGAGAGAGTGAGTCCCCAGACAGCCGAGGCTCTTGTGCAACTTTGCTGGATCGAGATGGGGCTCAGGTAAGTATTAGGGGGGCTGCTGCATACAGAAGTTTTTTTTTGTTTTTATCTTGCTACATAAAAAAAAAAAAAAATTCGGCCTTTTAGAACCACTTTAACCACTTAACGCCCGCCGCACGCCTATTTACGTCCACAGAATGGCACGTACAGGCAGATGGGCCCCCGCTGCGGGCGGCTTACCTCGGGGAGCGATCCGGGACGACGGCGCGGCTATTTGTTTATAGCCGCTCCGTCGCGATCACTCCCCGGAGCTGAAGAACGGGGAGAGCCGTATGTAAACACGGCTTCCCCGTGCTTCACTGTGGCGGCGTATCGATTGAGTGATCCCTTTTATAGGGAGACTCGATCGATGACGTCAGTCCTACAGCCACACCCCCCCCTACAGTTGTAAACACACACTAGGTGAACACTAAATCCTACAGCGCCCCCAAAAATAGGTAGAAGAATACGTATCGGCCTAAACTGAGGAAAATAAATGTTTATATATGTTTTTGGGGGATATTTATTATAGCAAAAAGTAAAAAATATTGAATTTTTTTCAAAATTGTCGCTCTATTTTTGTTTATAGTGCAAAAAATAAAAACCACAGAGGTGATCAAATACCACCAAAAGAAAGCTCTATTTGTGGGGGAAAAAGGACGCCAATTTTGTTTGGGAGCCACGTCGCACGACCGCGCAATTGTCTGTTAAAGCGACGCAGTGCCGAATCGCAAAACCTGGCCTGGGCATTTAGCTGCCTAAATGTCCGGGGCTTAAGTGGTTAAAAGCTGTCAGAAAAAGTGTTTTCTTATTCCTTTGAGATTGGTGCTCCCTTCCTGAAGGGAGGCAGACAGCAATAAGAAACTGACACCAGCTGTATGGCGTTCTTAATCATTTGCCTAACACACACGTTAAAGTCTGCCTTTTTATATTTATATATTTTTAGCTACAAAATTACTTGGAACCCCCGCACATATAGTTTCTGAAAGTAAAGGCCCTGGAGAATAAAATGGTGCTTGTTGCAACTTTTTATGTGTCGCAATATTTGCACAGCTAGTTATCAAATACAGATTATCAGGAACAAATACTTTAATACATTCTAGTGCACACCAACACAATATAATACCTGATTTGTTTGTCAAAATAAAAGATGATGATATGCCAAATAAATGGATACCAAAATGTGCTTTCAAATTGTGCACACCTGTGGAATGTTGACAAATAATTTTACATAAAATTATCCTTAGGCAGTGCTTTAATGCCTTTACCGGTTAGCAGTTTACTGTTGAACAAGAGGTCTGGCACTAGAATTATTGCTCTTACTCTGGGGCCATCACAATTTACATATTTGTGTGGGACATATTTGCACAGGGCAACATGAGTGCTTTAAAAAAAATGTATTTACATTTTCTTTTTCTTTTTTTACACTTTAAAAATAAAAAAATGTATTCAACTTTTTTTTCCATATCGCAAGAAGTGAACAGCAACCTTTGTGATGGCGAACCTTGGCACCCCAGATGTTTTGGAACTACATTTCCCATGATGCTCTAGTACAGTGGTCATCAACCTTGTCCTGCAGGGCCCACTAACAGGCCAGGTTTGCAAGATAACTGAAATACATCACAGCTGATATCATTTGTTCCTCAGTGATTGCAGTATTCTAGACTGCATCTCCCCAAGGTAATACATAAAACCTGGCCTGTTAGTGGGTTCTGAGGACAGGGTTGATGACCACTGCTCTAGTACACTGCAAAGTGCATGAGTATCATGGGAAATATAGTTCCAAAACATTTGGGGTGCAAAGGTTCGCCATTACTGGCATAGGCAGTGCAAAGATCTGAGGTCTATTAGACCAAGCCTGGTAACGGCTGGTAAACATCTGAAACCAGAAGTGATGAAGACCCTGTCACTTGTGGTGTCTTACTTCACAGAAGAATCAAAGGGCGCCAGGCGGTGGGAGGGGCTGGAGCAGTGATCCTGGTATAATCCCTCCCTGATGAGAAAATTTCCCCCTCTGTTTGTCTCAGGGACAATGATCATAAATCTAAAGTGTGGAAAAATCCAAAATGTTGGTGTTGTTCCCACAACAATAGGTGAGGGTACATCTTCCAGTGGAGACCCCTGTTCCAAGGACAGCCACCTAAGAGAGAATTTCTTCTAACTTTCTGTTACAGCTTGGGGACAGGAAGTGAAGTGGGAGTTTGACCAATAGTAATTTTTCCAAAATGTAAAAAAAAGTTCCAGCCATACATACACACACCTTGATCTATATTCTAGCTTTGCGGTGTGCTCTTTAACCACTTCCTGTCCGTCATATAGCAGAATGACGGCCGCAAAGTGGTTAAGTTATGCTGACTGGGTGTCATATGATGTCCAGCAGGATAAGCCATGTGCGGCCAGGTCAGTTGTGCAATGTGTCTATGAGGTAGGCTCTTTACCATGTGATCAGCTGTGTCCATTCACAGCTGGTCACATCGCAACCAGGAAGTGCTGCTTATCCTCTATTTGCACTGACAGGACGTGAATAGAGTAGAGCTGACCAGTGGCTCTACTGACACGGGGGTCTGCATATTGACTATCGGTGCAGACCCACCAGGGATGCCGTCGTTGCCCATCGGTAGTGCCGCCTATCAGTACCTCATCCTCAGTACTGCCTATCAGTGCAGTCTCATCAGTGCCTGTCAGTGAAGGGATAAAATGTACTTATTTACAACATTTTATAACATTTTTGGTCTTTTTATTTGTTTAGCAAAAAAAAACCCCAGTGGTGATCAAATACCACCCAAATAAAGCTTTGTTTGTGGGGGGGGGGAAAAATGATAAAAATTTTGTTTCGGTACAGAATGACCGCACAATTGTCATTCAAAATGCAACAGCTCTGAAAATTGGCCTGAGCAGAAAGGGGGTGGAAGCCCAGTACTGAAGTGGTTAATATTGTGTTGATGGTAGTTGAGCCACACATATGAGCACTGAAATGACCTTTTGCTGCTAATACGTTATTTTTGTCATGTAGATTTCACAAAACGGAGCGCACAGACCCTAGTGTGATTTGACATTTTTATTAGAAAGCACAATTAAAATCATAATCCAATGCACTTACAAAGGCAAATCTTGCTTGGAGCTCATCGGTTATCCTAAATCTAACCAAGAACCCCCATATGTCTCCCTGAATGTGCTGTGGGTAGCCAAAGGATGATCCGCCCATGCAGCTCTCCTGGAATTGCCATGTTGGGATGTCACTTATTTTAGTATAATATATCAAGAGGTTTTTCCAGCATTATGTGTATGTCTGGGCCCTTTCACAAGGGCGGACCATGCACTTTTTTGCTATTTGGCACTGTGCTACTTTAACTGGTATGTGCGCAATCATTCAATGGTGTACCCAAACAAAATTTATATCATTTGTTTTAGGGTTGTCCAGATACCGATACCAGTATCGGTATCGGGACCGATACCGAGTATTTGCGGGAGTACTCGTACTCGCGCAAATACCCCCGATACCTAAATAGAATACTTTCCCCCCCCTTTCCCCCCCCGCCGCTGCATCGCGCCGCCGCATCGAGGGACATGGCTAGAGGGACATTGCTGCATATGTGAGGGACATGGCTAGAGGGACATGGCTGCATATGTGAGGGACATGGCTAGAGGGACATGGCTGCATATGTGGGGGACATGGCTGCATATGGGGGGGGACATGGCTGCATTTGGGGACACATTTAAAAAAAGTATCGGTATTCGGTATCGGCGACTACTTGAAAAAAAGTATCGGTACTTGTACTCGGATCTAAAAAAGTGGTATCGGGACAACCCTAATTTGTTTCACACAGAGATCTTTCTTTTGCTAGTATTTGATCACCACTGTTATTATTTGAATTTGTTTGTGATTTAAACAAAAAGACTGAAATTTGATATAGCCAATAAAAAAAATCTTCATACATTGAGGCCAAAATGTATTCTGCTACATGTCTTTTGATAAAAAAAAAAAAAAAAAAGAAATCCCAATAGGTGAATATTGATCGGTTTGCATTATAGCGCCTACAAACACCTATTTTTTGTGTGTGTGTGTGTGTGTGTGTGTTATATATATTTTTTTAAAAATACTAATGGGACTGCGATGGTCTGACAAATAATCTGACACTGACGCTGGGTGGAGCTGACTGACAGTGGCATTAATACAGTGATCAGTGATAATAATTTTCACTGTACTAATGACACAAAATGTGTGCCTAACTATGTGTAAAGTGTGCTGCTTTTAATTACTAGATCTTTAGGTTTCTCATTCCTGCTTTGCAGGGGTGGGAGAGAGATTGTTCTCTCTGTACAGAGCTCTGTGTTGATTGTCAACACAGAGCTGTAATTGTTGTACACAGCCATTCAGCAGGTCTCTGGAGTAAATCATTGGCCCGAACTTGCTGACAGGCTTCTGCTGTGTACAATCGCAGTGCGTGCCAACAGGGGGGGGGGGTGCGCGCAAGTGTGCATCTTAAACCTAGGTGCAGGCTGCACTTTGGGAATGGTCCCGCAGTCTTCTGGGACCTGTGATGTGTCCCAGAAGGCTGTGGACGAAAGAGGGAGATGAACTTCCTCTCGGATCGCCTAGGAGGTGATCTGGGGCAAAGTGGGAGCAGGTACCTGCTCCCACTCCCCCCCCCCCCCCCCCCCCCCCCCAGATCAACTAGGCGTCATCACAGGTCTCAGAAAAAGTGGCAATTGTTAGAGGTGGGAAAGGAAGCAGACAAAGGGAATAAAAGAGTTAATTGTACTGGAGGTCTGTGCGCTCTTTGTGTTTTGTTTTCATAGTGTCTGGTACCCAGAGAGCTGCAGTGACAGCAACTTTTTTTATTTGAATTTACTTGTGTGGCTGGACTGTATTAAGGAGCCATGGACTAGATTGTAGCAGGTCTTGTTGGATGCCAATTAGCAAAATTACTAGATATATGGTGTTTTATATTGTTGTCATGGAGGTTTGTCATTCACAGTACATCAGGACAGCATCTTTTATGTTTGAGCAGCAGTGCACATGATAATCCTCATTGTAGTTTTTTATAAAAAAAGTGTGTGTGTGTGTGTGTGTGTGTGTGTGTGTGTGTGTGTGTGTGTGTGTGTATATATATATATATATATATATATATATATATATATATACGCACACACACAATGTATATGTGTCAGGACTGGCATGAATTATTTGGGGACCATCTGTGTTTCACAGATCACACGTGTGTGTGTGTTTTTTTTTTTTTTTTTTAAATATTTAAAAAAAAAAGTGGCCTGATAGTTTATCTTTTGATGTGTATTCCTGGTTACTACCATAACCTTTCACCAAAGAACAGCACAAATTAAAATTCTCCTGCTTCTGATGATCGCAGCGATACCACATATATGTATGTTGGTTGTTTATTTGTAGTACAGCCCAAAAATAATAGTGCACCTTTTTTTTTAATGCTATTAGCTAAGGGGGTTAAGAGTAGGACTGAAGGCAAATGTATATTTTTACATTTTGGATAGAGTAAGAGAGGGTTTTAGCCCCTGTCAGTCAGAACCCCAACCCCCCCTGTCTGATAGGGGGGAGCCTACACTTCCTGTCCCAAAGTCAAAGAGGAAATCCATTGGGGCACCCCAGGTCACCAGAATTAGTGTCTCCATTGAAAGATTTCCCCTCGATTTACCTTTCTGGGGACAACCCAAAATTTGGGTTTTACTTTCAATGATAAATCATATGTAACACCTCTGCGATTTAGTGTACATTAAACAAGTCCAGAATGTGTGAAATGAATCTAGCTTTGTAGGAAAGCAGCACAGTGTTTGAATACAGCAACACCCAAAACATGATATGAAACTTTAATTAGGTGTGCTAACCCTTTTTAAATTTGAAACCAGGCAAACTAATGCTAATAAATATATAAGTGAGCAGTAACTGGTATAAAAATCTCATAAACACATTGGGGGGTTATTTACTAAAGGCAAATCCACTTTGCACTACAAATGCAAAGTGCACTTGGAATTGCAGTCGCTGTAGATCCGAGGAGGGACATGCAAGGGAAAAAAAACAGCTTTTTAGCTTGCACGTGATTGGATAATAAAATCAGCAGAGCTTCCCCTCATTTCAGATCTACCCCTCAGATTTTACAGCGACTGCACTTCCAAGTGCACTTTCACTGCAATTTCAAGTGCACTTTGCAAATAAGTAAATAACCCACATTCGGTGCATTGTAACTCATACAAATTGCGGCAGACTTGAAATGTTTAGTGCAATATTATAAAGTGACCGTGCAATGAATGATGAGAAAACAACTGAAAATGTAATGTTGTAAAGCAAGGATAAGAAATAGAGATCTGTTAGTAAAAGCAGCACACTTTACACACATTACAAATTGTTAGGCAGACATTTGACCCATTGATTGCCCTAGATGTTAACCTCTTTCCAGCCAGTGTCATTAGTACAGTTACAGTGAGTAGTATTACCGATCACTGTATTAATATCACTGGTGATGTCCGTTTCTCCCAGTGTCAGATTGTCCGCCACACTAATGCAGTCCCACTATAAGTCACAGATCATCACCATTAGCAGTATAAAAATAAATAAAACTTCCCGTATCTATACCATAGTTCTCAGACATGTAGCAGAATACAACATTTTTAAGAAATTTGATTGTTTGAATTTTTTTGATTGGATATGTTTTATAGCAGAAAGTATAAAATATATTTTTTTCTCAAAATTTTCGTTCTTGAGTATCAGCGGCAGCGAGGAGAGGCCTGGATTCTCTTGTGAGGAAGGACGTCATTATCACCCATCAAAACACCACGAGAACTTGCAGAGCTCACACGGATGATTCATCACATTGAATTTGCAAAGAATTTGGGCAGTTATCAATGATGTCAGACGAGGAACTGACAGAAGTGGTTCAAATAACAGTTGATGATTTACACGGTGATCACCCTGTCATGTTAGAAAATCATGAAGTAACAGAAGACGACATGCCGCCTTCACTGAAACGGCAGAGGATAGAAATCAACTGTGAGGACCCATCTATAAAGTCTTTCCTGTTCTCGATCAATGAAACCATCTGTCTAAGGTTGGATAACATCGAGTCCAGGCTGCAGGTTCTGGAGGCCACTTGTAATTCATTAGAGGAGAAACTGGATATCATCTTGACCAAAAATTCAAACCCCATCCAAGTACCCATGGTGGCAGGCTCCCCACTTGGAGCCACTCAGACCTGGAACAAAGTGCGATGTGTTGTTCCTCAGACAACTGTAATCCTGAATAATGAAAGACAAAACTCTGTAGTGGCCAAGCTGCAGAGTCAGGAGGATTCAGTTAACAAGATAACAGAAAGTCTGGAAAATATACTTAATGCGGTCCCTGGACGAAGACATAACACAATCGTGGTGAAGGTACCAGGCCCAGATGAAAGTCATGAGGATAATGACAGTGGATCAGAAGCCAGTGATACACTGTCCAACTCTGGACACACCAACATGGGGAACAATGTTACCATGATCACTCTAAACTGTGAAGAGGATTACCCCAATGGCACATGGCTCGGTGATGAAAACAACCCTGAAACGCGAGTGAGATGTCCAATCACAGCAACTAACATGCTGCACATCGGCACCAACTGCCGGACGGCAGAGAAGATGGCCCTTACTCTACTTGATTACCTCTTTCACCGTGAGGTGCAGGCTGTCTCTAACCTATCGGGACAAGGAAAACACGGCAAGAAACAGCTGGATCCATTGATGATCTATGGCATAAGATGTCATATATTCTATAAGTTCCGAATCACAGAGTCTGACTGGTACCGGATAAAACAGAGCATTGACTCAAAGTGCCGCACAGCTTGGCGCAGGAAGCAGAGAGGACAGAGCTTGACTGTAAAAAGTTTCTCACGCAGAACCCCCTCAGAAACTTCATACAACACAGCTGATGGTGTACAGAATACAGTTTCATCTTCCAGTGACCTGCAGGAGACATCACCTCAGGCACTGCACTATGCTTTGGCCAATGCTCAGCAGGTGCAAATCCACCAGATTGGGGAAGATGGTCAGGTCCAGGTGGGACACCTGCATATTGCACAGGTACCGCAGGGAGAGCAGGTGCAAATCACTCAAGACAGTGAGGGCAATCTGCAGATTCATCAAGTCCATGTGGGTCAGGATGGCCAGGTTCTTCAAGGAGCACAACTCATCGCTGTTACCTCTGACCCATCATCTGGTGAAGTTAATGGCTCCCCAATACAGGCCAATGACATCCAGGTCCAGTACGTTCAGCTCGCCCCTGTCAATGAACCATCGGAAACCGATCAGGTCGTAGAACCTTTACAGTCCGCTCTTCAGCAGGAGATGCATATTGAGCATGAATCAATCCAGATCCAATAATTTCTGCATCTGAGCATGTTGGGAGCCTGTGTGTGCCAGTCGTTATTAGCATGAATGGCTCAGGAACTGCACACACATAGACACTCGCCAGTGGAACCCACTGAGCAGACCTCATTGTGAATATCTCAAAGGACCAGACTGCAATAGAAGCAACTAGCTGTGAAGAATTCATTCAGTTGTTTGTACTCTCTAATCTACTATTTTTATATCCTCTGCTGTTTGTCTCTAAAAAAAAAAATGTTTTCTTTAAAAGTGATGTTTTCTGTTAATATAGATCTTTGGTTTGCAGAAAAAGATATTAAACAATCCAAGTAACATTCGCTAACTGTTCTGCATGTGTGAAAAAAATTAATGGGCCAATAAACCAAAACTGCTTAAAAAAAAAAGTTTTTTTTTTTTTTTCATTTATATCATAAAACCTAAAAAAACAGTGGTGATCAAATACCACCAAAAGAAAGCTTTGTGTGGGGGAAAAAAGATATACATTTTTAGTTTGGGTACAGTGTTGCGTGACTGCTCAATTACTAGTTAGTGTAGCACAGTGTTAAATAGCAAAGAATTGCCTGGTCATGAAGGGAGTAAAATGTTGCAGAAGTCAAGTAGTTAAAGTGTAAAACTTCATTTTAGGTTGAGTGGAAAAAGATTAGAACAGGTTTGGTTTTTATTGTTGTCATCCTCTGTAGTTGCCCTGTTTACCATTGTTGTCAAAAGTGAAAGTAAAAGAAAATCCCAAATTTTGGGTTGACAGGAGAACTCTAATAGAGGGGAAATCTTCCAATGGGGACACCCCAGGGTTCCCTCATTTTGGAGGCATGTCTTTTAATAAAATATATATAAACACTTTTTAAAAGAAGTATGATAATTTTTTTTTTTTGTAGAATCATACTTGCCTAGCTCTGACCCCTCTGCTGCTCTGTCCCCCCCCACCCCACACTCACTGGAGCGCTGGACTGTGGAAGGGGCAGGAGCGGCTGGCTCAGGCTCTCAGTGGCTCGCTAAGAGGCTGAGCCGGGTGTCGGTTCAGGCATGTGGGCGGATCCTGACATATGGTTGCATTCTTTTCCAAGCCTGGGCCGCCTCTGTGATGTCAGCAGACTTCAGCCCCGCTGTTTGCTAAAAACAGGTCACAGGAGTGCAGAACGAATTGCACTCCTGTGATTTCCAGAAGTACAGCCAAACAAGCTTTGTTGACTGTACTTCTCTTTTTTAAGGTTTAGTTTAATTGGCTGTTGTGCATTTCATGTGGCTTCATTTAAATCACAGCCTCAGAATAAGCATGCCCTTTTCTAATCCACATGGTAGTATCAGCTCAGTGACTCAAAGTCCTGCAGCCAGGGAAATATCATTTTCAAAGGGTCAGCAGTGGCAGTCTCTAAATTACGGTTTATACAGGTTTCCATTATAGTCAGAAATACAAATGAGGATATTGTAAATTAAGAATTGCATATAGTTTGACTCTCAGGTAGTCACTGGTCTCAGAATGGATTAAGATGGATAATTGTGGTGTAGTCCATTTTAGCAATGGTGTGCTGCCTGCACTAGAGTGTTGTGCAGTTTCAGGTGTAAACAAATATTTGTAAACATGCCAAGAATAAGTAGTTTTCAAATCAAAAAAATGTTTTGCTGAAATAACTGTTTACAGGGTATAGAGACATAAAAGTTAACTGATTCCTTTTAAAAATGATTACAAATAGATAATCAATCCTATAATGTGCCTGCAGGGCAGTTTCACTTTTAAACTGGTTTCATGTTCCTGTGAACTAGAGAGACACACAGAACAAAAACAAACAAATCCAGGACAGTGTTTTGTTTTTAAAATGAATCTGATTGGTTCTGTTAAGTTTTAGACACACAGTAATGACAGCTTAGACCACCGTGAGAAAGCTCCCAGTACTGTGGTTATAAGGAGCCAGACAAGCAGGAAGTGTGGAGATCACAGCAGAATTGCAGCAACTTCAAAGCAAAAACGAACAATGAGGACATGAAACCAGTACTGCGGTAAGGTAAAGGAAGCTATTTAGCTAAAAAAAAAAATTCCTTTAGTGACCCTTTAACCGTAGTGTCCACCAGAAACACCGGATTGCGTTTCCCATCACCTGGCCGCTTTGAGTGGCTGGGGGATCATGTAATTGCTATCCGATCACAAAGTATAGACAACTGTTTCACTGATAACAGCTGTGATTGACCCACAGCTGTCACATAGTATCTGTGGCCAAACACAGCACCCTGTAATCACAGAAGGCAAGCTGTCATGAATGGAAACCCATTATGACGGTTCAAATGATTGCCGTTATCATTCATCACTGTAACAGTAATCGCAGTATAAAGAAGTTTTAAATCAATAAATATTTTACTTGTAAGTTCTAACCAGCAGGGCCCCCCTGATTCCTCCTGTATTGTGACTGTACAGTTTGCCCTAACATTGTAAAGCGCTGCGCAAACTGTTGGTGCTATATAAATCATGTACAATAATTGTGGAAAACAAATCTTTATTTTTCAAAAAATGTGTGATAAATTGCAGCTCCAAAAAACTCACTGGGCCACTTATTAAATACCCCAGATTGCCTACTTTCCAAAAAGGGGTAATTTGGGGGTATTTGTACTGTCCTGATATTTTAGTGCCTCAAGTAATGAGGCTGTCAGTATATCGGAATTATGTACACAATTTTCGTGTGTGTGTCTATAGCCTCATAGTTGGTAGACTCTATAACTTTCCCACAGACTAAAACACATCAATTGGTGTTTTCTTCCAAAGAAATGTGTAACGAAATACAATTTTGCCTACATTTATGAAGGAAGATTGTTTCTTTGCAAAATTTTGTAACGGAGAAGAAACATTTTATATAGCAAAAAAATGTAAAACAAAATGGTGATTGCATAAATTTTAGTTGGGGTACAGTGTTGCATGACCGTGCAGTTGGCAGCTAAAGTAGCACAGTGCTGAATATCAAAACTTTGTTCATGAAGGTGGTGAAACCTTCCGGAGGTCAAGTGGTTAATGAATTTCTCCAGGAAATAAAAAGGAACTGCAGTCTGCTCACATAATTTGTAATAAAAACATCTTTGCCATTCTGAAACTTCCCTCCAACCACTGTGCATATTTTTATACATGCATACACACTGTGATTCTGTACTTGCCAAATATGCTGCCGAAACCTCCCTCCACTAAGCCTGGCTGCAACCATTTTAACTGGGCAGCTGAAGCCGTCACCTGTTCACTTCCTGGATTTACAGACACACACACCTCAAGATCTGCAGCTCTCATTGACCCTCTTATGACTCGCCTCCCTCCCCCTTCCTGGAAAACACTAACGAAGAGAGAGTTGTGCATGATGTCATAAGACAGGAATAGAGCGACGCCACTCTGAGTGTAGCATTCAGGTTAAAAACATCCAGTCATATTAAACTCAAATTTGAGTAGAAATAAGCAGGCATGTGTGTAATAAATCTGCGGGAATCCCTTCCGTCCAGCTAGGCAAGGGTGATCAGCTGCACCGATGGCTTCCAAGGCTTGAGGAGATCAGCACAGCAAGCACATCAGCCATGACGGACAGGGGGCAAGGTAGAGCTCGCATTCGCAGCATGCATGCTCCTTCATCAGGCATGTCATCGTAAGCCTAGGCTTTTTATCAGACAGGAAGTGTGCTGTATTAGGTATTTACTGGCAGAAAAAAAAAATGTTTTACTATCCAAAGTTAACAAGGGCAGAAGATTTAATAGAATGGAAAGTTGAAAAAATGACTGAAGGTTCGCTTTAAACTCCTTTTTCCGGTGCGGGTTTTCAGTGATTTACAGCTTCCAGTTTATTAATATCCACCAGAGAGCCCTGGTGGGACAGGAGACTCATATGGGGAGTTGCTGCCATGGATACCAATTAAGATATGTATTTACCAAATTCTAAAATGTCAGTTTTCAGTGAAATGTCCTTTTTAAGTTAATTAAGACATGACAGATGTGCCCACTGTTGTCTGTGAGTACAAGATTACAATACAATGTTTTTCAGATTTTGGTTTCTTGATTCTTCTCGGTGTTCCTTCACAACAAAACATTTTAACTATAATAATCCACAGCAAATAACACTGACAAGCTATTGCACTTGCTTTAATGCTTCAGTCTATCACCCCTTTTAGATCAACAAAACTGTAGAAAATGCTTTTCCTATCAAACCTTATCCTGCATCCCTTATAAAAAATAGTTGAACAATTATGAGTTTTGCTACTTCTAGAAAGCCTATTTTTAATAGACTGATCCTAAGGATACATATTCTTGTAATTTGACTGGATTCAGATTTGTGCAGCATGTTGCACGTATGTTCTATGCATAACAGTTACACACAGTAATGTACAAACATGGTTCACTGAACCATCGATTTTGATAGAGCGTAGTGTAAATGCAATGTATGTACATATTTCAACCATGTAAGTGTTTACTGTAATTTAGCTTTTTTGTTTGATCATTTTTTATTCTCTCATATATTGAGTGGGCAGGATAAAAAACAAATCCATTTACCAATGGCCATACGAGTGTCTGTGTATGACTCTTGTGTATATTTTCATTGCTGCATATGGCATCCAGAGGATGATTAGAAAAGCATAATATCCTTATGTGCTGATTTTGTCATATGCAGAAGCATTTTATATACTCACCTAGACAAATCTTTAAAGGTGTTGCTAAAATTGGGGTTCTTAGCCTGGTCCGCGATATGAACTATTCACGTTTAAACAATATTTAAAATGTCTGTCAGTAAAGATTATATGTTCTTTATTTGTGAATGAAAACAGACAGTTTTGCAGATAAGGGTCTCAAAGGACATTGCAAGCTGCTGGACGACATGGTTGTTATTCTGAGCATACCTGTCAATTAAGCCAGGTGTTCAAAATTGTTGTCCCTGCGGGGAACAAATGGCTTTGGGGATATTAAGCAGCTGCCTGCTAGATTTCTGAACAGTTGCTTATACAGTTTCTTGCACATTTTAAAGTAAGTCATCTTTAGTATTTGTGGCTTATATATCATTCATTTCAATTGGTTACATTAATTTAGCCTCTATCATTGCCCTCTTTAAAGTGTTGGTTAAAACCAAGAAAAAGAAAAACCATATACTGTTCCCTTAAAGCATGTTATACAGCACAGTGCTTGTGTTGTCATTTGGCCCTCTGTATACCTTTTTAAAAAACCTGGCTGATCCTGCCTGGCTATACCCTCCCTTCTGCAAACTGACCACAATAATTATGGCTGCTGAGCCTCTAACACCGTGGTCAGTTTGTGTGATTCCATCATCCGCAGCCTGCTCTCTGCAGCGCTCCAGTGTCTGTCCTCCCCTTCCCCCCCACTACTGCTGTTCTCATCTTCTAATAATGTGTCTTATCCCCTCTGTACCATTATAACGTGTGCCTGTGTAATGTAAAAAAATCAGCCGATCTGTACCTCTATAAACATGGCTCCCGGTGCTGAGCTGATTGTCGGTGCTCTCTCTCCCCCCTCCTCCACTGCTGACGTCAGCGGGGGGGCTCGACCCTGCCCACTGCATCTGTGAGTCGGAGAGAAGAGAGAATAGAGAGGAGAGGAATTAGCTGAGCTAAGCTTAGATCGGTGTATTTTTATTTTTAATTTTTTTCTTACGTTACACAGGCACTGGGACACATGTTATAATGGTACGTAATGTATATAAGACAATTTATTAGAAGTGGATTAACCACTTTAATGGTTAGACTTATAGCATTGGGTGGATAATTCAGTTCAATCTGGGTGGCTTTTTAAGACATGCAGTACAGGAAATTTCAACTGGATCCTGGTTATTTGCCATAGCTTAGATTTATTTAAACTTATCCTGTTGATGATAAACTTCTTGCACTTGATAGTTAATTTTATTATTTTTCTATTTCTAGTAGGTTTCTAAGAACCGAACCATGGACAAACACAAAGTGAAGAGACAACGTCTGGACCGTATCTGTGATGGTTAGAAAATATAATCTTATAATTTTGTTGTCTTTTGGTATTCTGTTAACTAGGCTTTTGATAGAAAATTTGGAGACCCCTGTTTTTTTGGATAGAATCATATTCCATTATTTAACATATAACTAAAGGCAAAACCTTTCTTTAGTTTTGGACAGAGTGGAGAGGGATTAGAACTCCTGTCAATTTGTATCACTGTCTGTTGCCCTGTTGGGGAGATTCACCCTTTCTATGTGTCCTGTTTATCATTAAAAGTAAAAGCAAATGCCACATTTTGGGTTGCTCCCAGAAACGTAATAGAGGGGACATCTTTCAATGTGGACACTAGTTCTGGTGACTAGAGGGTCCCCAAGGGATTCCCTCAATTTGCAGGGATTTCCTCTCACTCACTCCTAAGTGCATTGGAATCGCAGCAAAACATGTGAAGCATTTGTGATGTTTGCCATTAATTCTTAATGGCACCCTAAACCCGGTGCGATTTTTCCACAATTGTCGAGCGGCAAAAATCGCAACACAAAATGCTCCTGACTCTTTGCTTCATTGGAGCGTTTTTTGGAGCGGAGGGAGGCCCATTTAAATTTAAATGAATAACCCAATCATGACTAAGCCCATTTCTGACATTTGGTGTTTACAAGTTTAAAATCCATATTTTTTGCTAGAATCTAGAGAATAAAATGGTGATTGTTGCAATATTTTATGTCGCACGGTATTTGTGCAGCTGTGTTTTAAACGCAACTTTTTGGGAAAAGGACACTTTCATGAATAAAAAAAAAAAAAAAAGAAACGGTAACGTTAGCCCATTTTTTTTTTTGTATAATTTGAAAGATGGTATGCCGAGTAAATAGATGCCAAACATGTCACACTTTATAATTGCATGAAGTCGTGGAATGGCAACAAACTTCGGTACCAAAAAATTTCCATAGGCGACGCTTTAAATTTTTTTTGTTTTTTATGGTTACCAGATTAGAGTTGGAGAAGGTCTAGTGCTAGAATTTTTGCTCTCGCTCTGACGATCGTGGCAATATCTTCATATGTGTGATTTGTACCCCGTTTACATTTCCAGGCACGACTTCCGTATGCGTTTTCTTTGCTGTGCGAGCTTGCGGGAACGGGGGCACTTCAAAACATTTTTTTTCTTTTTATATTATTATTTTATTTGATCACTTTTATTGCTGTCACAACAAGGAATGTAAACATCCGTTGTGACAGTAATAGGTGGTGACAGGTACTCTTTATGAAGAGATCGGGAGTCTAAAAGACCCCCAATCCCTCCTTTGCACTTCAAAGTATTCAGATCGCCGAAACCGGTGATTCTGAATGCTGTATACTTTTTAAATCCGGCGCCATTGGCAGCCGAGTAAACCGGAAGTGACTTTGTGACGTTGCTTCCGTGTTTACAGTCAGGAGATTGGAACAAAGCCGTTTACGGCTTCGTTCCAGTCTGTGGCTAGGTGCCGGAAGAGACGCATCGTTGATCGGGTCTCCCGGTGGGACGGGAGGCCCGGTCAGAGCGGCAGGAGGGGGATGTGCCCTCCGGGATAACATCTGAGCGGCTTTTATCACCGGAAATCCGATCGCCTGCTCTAAACAACGGTACCGGGATGATTCCTGCAGCTGCGGGCATCATCCCGGTATAACCCCCGATCTTTCACATGGGATGTACTAAAGTGTACGCCCGTGGAGGTTTGTTTACCTGCATGGGGTTACATGGGTGTTCCGTGCTTCTCTATGCCAGGGTGCACGGGCAGAAGCCATCTGATGACATGCAGGTGCACGGCCCTGAACGTGTGAGTTGAGGGACACGAAACAACACAGATGTCAGATTGAGATTGAGAGTAGCGGCTGTGTCCATGCAGCTGCCTCGTCCCATTTTTAACATCAGTGGGACTGCCTGCACAGGGATGCACAGAACACCTGTATATCCCCAAGCAGGTAAACACAGCCCTCCATGAGCATGCACTTCAGTACTTCCCATGTATCTACACTTGAACACTTGCTGCTTTCTGGGATGTTGCCTTTGCTGAGCAAATCTAGAATGCAGACATCTTTTCACAGTTTCACTAAATGCGATTGGGCTGCTGTCTTTGGTCCTGGATTAATTGGCCTTCAACAAGAATGATGGTACTGTAGGCTTCTATTTCTTGGTTCCCTTTAGCTGTCACTTTTGCAGGATTTTCTGGAATATTCCTCCTTTTATCTTGTCCTAGCTTTGCAAGTGTATAAGAAGTCATGGTAAGAGCAGCCATTGCCTTTATAATGGAGGGGGTCTTCCATTTTTTATTTTTTTTTGCCCTTTACGGAAAAACAACTATACCCCTGTAGCTATAGTTTCTCCCTATGTACTGGAAAAGATTTTATGGTAAATTTTAAAAATGTTTTAATTTATACCTAACAATATTTTGAACAAGCTAAATACGAAGTAAAGCGATGGAATAACATCAAGACTACATTGCTTCTTTGTAAAATAACCACACTCTTGGATCCACTACCACAATGGAATGATTTCCTTATCTTCCGGTTTCCATGTAGCTGGTAATCGGTTATACACAGTAGCTTTATCTCAACTAACATTTGATTTCATGAATGTGGATTTTAATATAGAATTTCTATGTTTTATAATAAAAGTATTTTTGTACAAATTGTCTGGTTGTGCTTAAAAAGTCTAAGCCTCTTCAAATTTTTTTTTTTCCCCCTTACAACATCAAGACTTTGTCAACATTATTTTTGTGTTTTCACTCTAAAGATATTACTGTAATGCAGGTAGTCTTGCTGTATATTTATTATTATTTTGCCTTTTGTAGGTATCCGACCACCAATCCTTAATGGTCCTATGCCAGTCCGTCCTTTGGTGGCTCTTTTGGATGGAAGAGACTGCACAGTTGAAATGCCTATATTAAAGGATGTGGCTACAGTGGCATTCTGTGATGCTCAATCTACACAAGAAATTCATGAGAAAGTAATTTTTTTTTTTTTTCTCTCTTCAGTTCTTTAAAATTTCTCTTACTGATGGAATAAAAACCTTCCTGGTTTCACTGGTTTTGGTGCCTTTCTGTTAGAATTAAAGGGGTTGTAAAGGTTTAAGTTCTTCTTCTCTTTTGTTATTCATATAAAAAAAAAAAACACATACTTGCCTCCACTGTGCAGTTCGTTTTGCACAGAGAGACCCCGAACAGTCTTCTGTGGTCCCTCGGTGGCTCCTCCCCAGGAGAAGCGCTGCCCCCGGGGGCTTACCTTGCGGGCGTGCTCCCGAGGCCATCGTTTGCGTCCATAGACACTAATGCACCCATCCATCGGCTGCCACGTCATTGGTTTTGATTGACAGCAGTGGGAGCCAATGGCTGCTCTGCTATCAATCTATCCAATCAAGAGCTGAGAACCCTCGTTATGGGAAACTCCATGGCTCAGATAAGTAAAACGGGGGGGGCTCAGGGACCGGTGACTGCCAGGTGTTTTCACCTTAATGTATAAGATGCATTAAGGTGAAAAAAACGCAAGCCCTTATGACTGCTTTAAGACACAGCAAGACTATGTTAAGACATGCAAATGGCAACAAAGTTAGGTGTTTTACATGCTGCGGTAACAATGTTTCAGGCCCGTGGCAAAATCTATTCATATTGTGACCAGCTGTCGATAAGCCCACCAAATAGGGACGTGCCGCATACGCCCCTCAATTGCTTGTAAAGCACATGGTTGCAGTGCGTTTTTAAAAAAAATAGGGCTAAATCGCCTCTGAAAGGTAATCCGAATGAAGATCGCTCTACAGAGGAGCAATGGATTTAGCATGTCTAAATACAGCCTATATGTTTTTAAATCCTATATATTTTTATTTTATTTTTTTAAGACATTCTGTGTGCAGTGGATTTACAATATCTTTCCCTAACCATTTTAAAGCCATTCACATTGTTAGAATTTTGTGTTCAAGAAAATGTTTCCAACTTGCTCCTTCAAGTTTTTTTCATTACTACGAAGAAAAACAAAGTTATATGACCAGCTTAAAGTGAGGTACACACTATAAGAAAATCAGGTGAATGTTCATCCGATTTTTTTTTTTTTCTTTTATTGATGTTTCATAGCAAATCGGAACCGATAAACGAAGATTTGTTTGAAAATTCTCATACGACAAAGGCTTTTTTTTTTTTTGCTTTTGACCATGCTCAGTCTTTTCAGATTTTTTTCAGATTTTTCTTGTATGAAAATAGTACACATTAAACGAAAATCGTTTGTTCTGTGCCCCATACGAGAAAAATGTTGGAGTTTGTCCTTTTTTTTTTTTTTTTTTTTATTCGAAAATTTGGAATCGGCTGTCGTAAGTTGTGTACACACTATACGAAAATCGCTTGAAAATTCTTTGGACTAAAAATGTTCGCCCGATTTTTCTTATAGTGTGTACGAGCCGTTACTCTCTCATTGGGGTTTCAGACTTGCACTTTAACTAGGCTGCATCTTCTGTGACTTCAGCCGTTCTACTGTTCTTACAGAGCATTTAAATCATAGCCCACATCCCAATAGCTGTTTATGCTGGCTATATGAGCTTCTCATCACTAGGATAATGACAAACGAATGTAATTATCCATGCTTTGATGTTTTGTTTTCTATAACCAGTGTTTTCTTCGCCATGATTTATTTTGTATAGGTATTAAGTGAAGCTGTGGGAGCCCTGATGTATCACACAATTACCCTATCTCGAGAAGACTTGGAGAAATTCAAGGCCCTGCGTATCATCATAAGGATTGGCAGTGGATATGACAATATTGATATTAAATCTGCAGCTGAATTAGGTAAATTGGAAGTATTTGTTATTTTTCCTTGCATAGTCGTATAAGACTAATATTTCTGATTATGGCATATTTATTTTTTCTTAGGGATTGCAGTTTGCAATGTTCCCTCGTCGTCAGTAGAGGAGACGGCTGATTCAACCCTCTGCCACATTCTGAACCTGTATCGAAGGGTCACATGGCTGCACCAAGCTATGAGGGAGGGGAACCGAGCATCCAGTGTGGAACAAATAAGAGAGGTGGCTGGCGGGGCTGCCAGAATCCGCGGGGAGACTTTAGGAATCATTGGACTTGGTAAAACTTGGTCTAATAAACACAGACTTCAACATTAATACCCATCTAATTGATTAGGATAGTCGGCAATGTTTACATTTTATATTATTTTGGTTTGTACAGTGGGGCATTTATCATAAATAATTACTTTTTTATGGCCTATTTGTAGGTCGGGTTGGACAAGCTGTTGCTCTGCGAGCAAAAGCCTTTGGATTTACCGTCATATTTTATGATCCCTATCTTTCGGATGGAGTAGAGCGCTCTCTAGGTCTTCAGAGAATGGGAACTCTTCAAGAACTGCTAATGCATAGTGACTGCATTACACTTCACTGCAGTCTGAATGAGCACAACCATCACCTCATTAATGATTTCACCATAAAGCAGGTATGCCACCTTTTTGGACAGCTTTTAAGGTTTATGTATATGCTTGTGAAAGGCACAATGCTTGAAATATGTGACATTTAAGAGATTTCCATGTTTTGCATAATTTGCAATTTGGTACTGGAGATTTCAGAATTCAAAACTGGTGCAGTGGTTTCTCTAAAATAGAAAAGCTGTACAATGTCATATATGTTTAATCCATTTTTATTGGTTTTTGCAAAGTGCAACAGTGTGGTACATACAGAACATTCCAGTACAATATAGGACAAGCAGAGAAAGCTCATGAAAAAAAAGAAAACAAACAGGGCAAAATGAAGAGTCAACACAGCCTATCTTGGGAGGTAACAAAACAGGCCACCAAGCACAGAAACATATAAAAATGTCACAATGATGGCCACAACCAGTGTAACCAACTGCAATTTTTACATACATAGTGGGTGTAATAAAAGAGTCTTTGTACATGGACACGAAAGAGGTCTCCTAGAAGGGAGTGTTAGAGATATGGTCTAGTCAAGGTAAGCCCATAACCTTTCACAAGATCAGGGAGACCATCCTGTCTGTAGACTCCGTCATATCAATATGAAAGGTATTGTGGAAATGAGTAGATGTGTAAAGATAGAAATTGACAATATGGATAGAAGGAGGAAAAAAGGGGGGGAGGGCAGAGGGAATTCAGAGCCGCCCCAAAAGCTTATGAACTACAGTCCAACATTGGGTCTCCGGTTACCTATCCCCAGAAAGCCTGTCAGTTAAAGGAGGCAAAGTCGGAGGAGTACCTGAAGTAAGTCTATACGGTCCATGTTAAATTATTGGTTTCTAACTTGCCGTTTTCCCAGGAGACCATCTGCTCTGAGTGGCACAATGTCATATTTAAATGGTTTCTTTTTTACAGTCAGATATCCTATGGCTTCTGGACATCCTGCAGTAATTGTTTACATTTTGAACACCATAGAAGCAATTGGCACGTTCTGAATCTTTTATAATTATAATCCTCATCTAAACTAGACATTTTTTATGATGTATCCTGTAGCTATGAGTATATCAAAAAGGAGTAATCTAATAAAATGCAATAGGGAAATCTATTAAAAGCAAATTAAAGATTAGCAACGTGTTACTCCTTTTTTGTCTGTGTTATATAATACAACTGTCTTCCTTGAGGCTTGTTTACATTGAGCGGTGAAAACCACAAGACAGAATTGAAACTTGCCCTTCAGTGCATAATGGGGGGAATGGCAGACGCAAAGTCTTTGGGCAGTGAAACATTACAAAGTGAAAGTGCACTAAACCATCGCAACATTTCATATTTTAAATTTAGGAACAGTGGAAGTTGAAATCCTTTTTTTCTGTTCTCGGATGCTGCGTTTTGTCCTTTTTGATTTAGTCTGGCAATCTTGACCATTGTCGGCAAGATCATGGAAAATAATTCCTTGCAAATCTAAAACGCCTTTTCAACTACCACTGATATATACACGCGTACAAAAATGTTAGTCTATTTGTGTGTCTGTGCTTTTTTTTTTTTTTACAAATTTTTATTTAGCAAGGTAGCAGTTTCCAATATATCCATGCAATAATAAAAAAAAATGAACTACAGCCATAGATGGAAAATACAACTATAAACCTCTGGTAGTCTTAACTGCTAAACAGTATAGTAAATCGGGGTCCGTAACCTGTATAGGCTAAGTGAGGTAAAGCAATTCACTATAGCAGCCAAAAATGGGTCCAGTCTGTGGAAGGGTGTGATCAAGGCCTAAAACAGAAAGGTCTTGAGACCGGAAATGGGCACCATTCAATAGAAACAAAATGGTTGCAATGAGGGCAGATAAAATGCCTATTCACGGCAGAGAAAGAACTGTTCTGACTTCTTCCTCTCTTTTTATAAAAAACAAATCCTAAGTGAAACAGGAAAAAACAAAAAAATAAAAGATTTTTGCTTGTCAAATGGTTTAACCAATGTTGGTAAAAAATCCCTTGGATCTCTTTAAAGGGGTGGTTCCCCCTAAAACAAATTTCTAACAATACATTCGTAAGACCCGTTACACTGCGGGTAGGCTGGCTTTTGTTTTGTTTTTTTTAGTACATACCTCGATATCGCCGTTTCGTCCCTTGGCGGTGGGCGTTCCTAGTTGATTGACGTTCCTCCGACGGGCGCATACTGCGCGTCACGACTTTCTGACAGAAGCCGAACGTCATTGCGCAGGCGCCGTATAGAGTCGGCTCTATACGGCGCCTGCGCAGCGACGTTCGGCTTCTTTCGGAAAGTCGTGACGTCACGTATGTGCCCGTCGGAGGAACGTCAATCAACTAGGAACGCCCACCGCCAAGGGACGAAACGGCGATATCGAGGTATGTACTAAAAAAACAAAACAAAAGCCAGCCTACCCGCAGTGTAACGGGTCTTACGAATGTATTGTTAGAAATTTGTTTTAGGGGGAAACCACCCCTTTAATAAAAGAAATATGGAGTTCTGTGCTTGGTCAATAATTGTGTTGTGCTCTGTTCTTACTTTTTTTTTTTTTTACATTTTACACAGATGAGGCAGGGATGCTTCTTGGTAAACACAGCTCGTGGAGGACTTGTGGATGAGAAAGCGCTAGCTCAGGCTTTAAAAGATGGCCGAATTCGTGGTGCTGCACTGGATGTCCATGAGTCTGAACCTTTTAGGTGTGTATTTTGTATTCTAAGCTGATATATTTAATATTTCACTCTGATAAATGATGGCAAAGCATTACTATTCTTATTCAATGTCCACCTTTAGCTTTTCTCAGGGACCTTTGAAAGATGCCCCTAATTTGATCTGTACCCCACATACTGCTTGGTACAGTGAGCACGCTTCAATTGAAGCAAGAGAAGAGGCAGCTAAAGAAGTTCGTAGAGCCATTGCAGGTATATATATACAAATAAAACATAATTGTGTTCTAAAATATGCAGCATTGGTTAATATTTATTGTACTTTATTGTCTTTGAGCATGTGCTTTGATTTTCCTTTTTTGCAGGTCCAATTCCAGATTGCTTAAGAAATTGTGTAAATAAGGAGTATTTGATGGCAGCTGCACAGTGGTCAGGAATGGAGTCTGTTCATCCAGAGCTAAATGGGGCAGCAGCAGCAGGATATAGGCAAGTGGAATTCAAGTAGTTATCTGGAAATTATAAATTAACGTAGTTACTACTCCTGTGTGTTATTATAATCAAAT
This sequence comes from Rana temporaria, assembly GCF_905171775.1. Classification (NCBI taxonomy): domain Eukaryota; kingdom Metazoa; phylum Chordata; class Amphibia; order Anura; family Ranidae; genus Rana; species Rana temporaria. The sequence goes on along the minus strand of NC_053491.1, from coordinate 224,634,801 downwards.
CATGCAAGCTTCAATTGAAAGCGTATAATATGAATCCATTCTTTTTAAGCAGATTTTTTTCCTATTCTGAGGGTCATCATACATGTTAAAATCGGCCTGTACAATCAACTTTAGGTTTACCATAATAATGTAATATATAAGGGCTTTCCTAAAGTGTCCAATCAGGCAGGGCTTTGAGCTACATAGTCCATGGTAGATGTAAAGGAGATTGTACAATCAGATTGTAATCTGTGTGGTGAACTTTAGTTGTCATGTTTAGATTTCTTATCAATTAAAAGGTTACTAGCATATGATAAACTGATGAAACCTGAACATTAGAACTTGTATGGTAAACTGTAAAAATAATTTCACTCTGGTGATATGAATTTGTTTTAACCACTTGCTGACTGAACACTGTAGTTTTACTGCTACAGTGTGGGCCGGCTGCGCAGAATCACATGTATATTCATGATTCTGCATTTCCAGTTACACGGTTGACCTTTTGATTACCCCAGATGTTAACCCCTTCCAAGCCAGTGTCATTAGTACAGTGTCAGTGCATATTATTCGCACTGATCACTGTATTAGTGTCATTGGCAGTCAGTTCTCACAAAGTGTTGGTGTCAGATTGCCCCCAGTCTCGCCATAAGTTGATGATCACTGCTATTACTAGAAAAACACAAAAATAGTCCGGTATATATGCTATCGCTTTCATGCAAACCAATCAGTATACACGAATTAGGATTTTTACCAAAGACATGTAGCAGAATACACTTTGGCCTATATGAACAGTATCTCACAAAAGTGAGTACACCCCTCACATTTTTGTAAATATTTTATTCTATCTTTTCATGTGACAACACTGAAGAAATGACACTTTGCTACAATGTAAAGTAGTGAGTGCACAGCTTGTATAACAATGTAAATTTGCTGTCCCCTCAAAATAATTCAACACACAGCCATTAGTGTCTAAACCGCTGGCAACAAAAGTGAAAATATCCACATTGGGCCCAAAGCGTCAATATTTTGTGTGGCCACCATTATTTTCCAGCACTGCTTTAACCCTCTTGGGCATGGAGTTCACCATAGCTTCACAGGTTGCCACTGGAGTCCTCTTCCACTCCTCCAGGCTTGGCCAGTCCACCACCTTTACCCTCAGCTTAGCAAAACAGTGGTTGTCTTGGAGGTGAGTTTAGGGTCGCTATCATGTTGGAATACTGCCCTGCGGCCCAGTCTTTGAAGGAATGGGATCATGCTCTGCTTCAATATGTCACAGTACATGTTGGCATTCATGGTTCCCTCAATAAACTGTAGCTCCCCATTGCTGACAGCACTCATGTAGCCCCAGACAACACTCCCACCACCATGCTTGACTGTAGGCAAGACATACATGTCTTTGTACTCCTCGACTGGTTGCTGCCACACATGCTTGGCACTATCTGAACCAAACAAGTTTATCTTGGTCTCATCAGACAACAGGACATGGTTCCAGTAATCCATGTCCTTTTAGACTGTTTTGGCTTTCTTGTGTATCATCTTTAGAAGAGGCTTCCTTCTGGGACAACAGCCATGCAGACCAATTTGATGCAATTGTGCGGCGTATGGTCTGGGCACTGACATGCTGACCCCCACCCCTTCAACCTCTGCAGCAATGCTGGCAGCACTCGTACATCTATTTCCCAAAGTCAACCTCTGCATAGGACGCTGAGCATGTGCACTCAACTTTTTTGGACGACCATTTTGAGTGGAACCTGTCCTGTCAAACTGCTGTATGGTCTTGGCCACTGTGCTGCATCTCAGTTTCAGGGTCTTGATAATTTTCTTATATCCTAGGCCATCTTTATGTAGAGCAACAATTCTTTTTTTCAGATCCTCAGAGTTCTTTGCCATGAGGTGCCATGTTGAACTTTCAGTGACCAGTATGAGAGAGTGAGAGTGATGACACCAAATTTAACACACCTGCTCCGCATTTACACCTGAGACCTTGTATCACTAGCGAGTCGCATGACACCGGGGAGGGAAAATGGCTAATTGGGCCCAATTTGGATATTTTCACTTGGGAGTGTACTCACTTTTGCCAGTGGTTTAGACATTAATGGCTGTGTGTTGCGTTATTTTGAGGGGACAGCAAATTTACACTGTTATACAAACTGTACACTCACTTTACATTGTAGCAAAGTGTAAAAACTGCGCTAAACAACAAAAATTATAAATCCTCAATGAAGATCAAGGCAGCAATTTTGATGAGAGAAACACAAAACATAATGGAAAATTAAGCTGCGCCAATAAAAGCTGGCAACCAAATGCTAGCATTAAATGTCAAGGAAAAAGTCCCGTTTAAATCCCAGATCTAAATGAATGGATATGGTAGTAGATGCAAAAAAAGTCCCAAATATGTAAGATCAGAGCCCACAGACAGGACAAACAGCACCGCTGTGACTTGGACTTCTGTGAAGAAACCGCCACCGTATGGAAAGCCGCTTACCGGAACCAACAGGCAAATGAGCATTGAGCATAAATTCCATCCACGGGTTGAAACAGAAAGCAGGGATTCAATGGGCAGACGTCCGATGGTGAGCTTAGAAATTCATAGATGCAAGGTCCCGGTTCATATATGCAGAGAAGAGACAGACCATAGTGTAATACCGTATAAAAGGTTTAATAAAAATAAAAGTATTGTACTTACAAACAAATGTGTTTTAAAAGCAAAATGCCGGCCGGCACTATAGGAGCCCTTCCTCCTCACGCTGAGCGCGGTGACGTCAGTGTACGCCGTCTCAGACGCGTTTCGTCATCAATAGACGTTCTCAATGGGGATGGTGTGGTCCCCTAATGATCCTGATGTTGGCAAGTTGTTGCTAGTGTGACATGCACCTTAGGCATTACTATTGACTATTTTTTAAGAATGTTTGCTACTGCTGTGGATTTTCTAGTAGCATAGTTGCAGCTTCTTTCTCATGTTGCTATCTCTCATTGCAGGTTTCCCCCAGGAGTTGTTGGAGTAGCTGCTTCGGGACACCCAGCTGCAGTGGAAGCGCTGGTGGCTGCCTCACACCCATTAATCCCCACTGTTTCTCACACTCCATCACCTGGACAGACCACCAAACCTGACCCAGACAGAGAGATTCCTACTGACCAGTAGCAATACTGCGCCTAGTTGGGTCTCCTTTTTGTTTATTTTGTTATGCTTTTTGTTTTTCCTTTTTTTTTTTTTAAACTACCACTCCCATATTTGTGCTCTGTTTCCCCCTCAGTGTAGTTTGGGGGTCAAGGGCAGGAATCCAGGTTTTTTCAGCAGCTTTACCCGGTTGATGGAATCAGGCTGCAAGCCCTGAGGTGTATCATCTCTCCTCACACCGGAAAGGAGAATGTTCTTACCAATGTCTGGAAACCTTTAGATAATGCCTTTCAACAGATCTATTTTTTAACTGATTTCGTTTTAAGTGAAATATGATACGGGTGGGTTGTGCTTCTGTGTGCTGGGGTATGCTGATCTCTTCTGCTTCCTCTAGTACAAGACATGCCCGGTTGTCTCAGGGAGCTGAGGCATCACCAAATTTTTTTATTAGTAGTAGGTGTCTGCATGTTAACCCCCTTAGTGCTGGAGGATCTGTAATGTGTTCTTTTATAGTCTGTTGCTCTCCTCTTTACCCAAGGGTTTACTAAGGCAGGGGGGATGTTTATATCATCTGTTTTATAAGAGAATTAATCTTCATCAAGGATTCATGTGAAATGATTTAAATGATTTGCAAAGTTTCTACATTGGGTTCTAATAGTTCATCTCTGTGTAGAAGGAAAACAGTAACTGGATAGCAATTGGTGTTTTAATTGCACACCAGCTGAAAGTCTTATTTTTTATTTTTTTTAAATGCTGAGCATGGGCATTCATTCAGTTATTCTTCACCATTAAATCTTTTTGATGTACTGAGAGTTTAACAGCATTGTTTCAGGATTTTTCATACTCCATATAATATGTAGAGGTATAATTTCACAGCTGCAAAGGCATTTTATTAAAGAAAATCATCGCTGAAGGTAGGGTGTCATCAGTGTAATGTAGTTTTTTTTTTTTTTTTTTGCACATCTTAACATTTTTAGTTATCACAGGATACTAATGAGTTAATATGCAAAGCATTTATTTGATTTTGTATATTTGGCTATATGGATGTAGCTGCTCTTTCCTCTAGCCTAGGGGTCTCCAAACCTTTCAAAGGGCCAGTGTACTGTCCTTCAGTCTTTAGGAGGGCCGGATTGTTGCCAGCAATTTCCTTGGCCCATCTGAGAATAAACATGGCTTTAGGGTTGGTGGTCGGTAGGAGGTGGAGTAGTGCCCCATCATTGGTATTAGTGGGAGGAATAGTGGCAGGAATGGTGCCCCCAACATTGGTATCAGTGGAAGGAAGGGTACCCCATTATTTGTATCGGTGGGCGGAAGGGTACCCCATCATTGGTATCGGTGGGAGGAAGGGTATACCCCATCATTGGTATTTGTGGGAGGAATAGCGCCCCATCATTGCTATCGATGGAAAAAGCAGTGCCCCGTTGTCAGTGGGAGGAATAGTGCACCAAGGGCTGGGTAAAGGCTAGCAAAGGACCACATCTGGCCCTCGAGCTGCAGTTTGGAGACCCCTGCTCTAGCCCATACTCGTCTAGCTGTGTAAAGTTGGCACTGGGAGTCCTGCTGGAGAAACAAACTGTGCCACTGACGGTACTATGACTTGGGGCCTTTTGTTAGGCTAGGGTTACACAGACAATAAACTGATAAGTTCTAAGTATATTTAAACACTAACATTGAATTCCCCTTTTTTGCTTCCTTTTGGTCTGGTAAATGTACAGTTGAATTTTTTTTTTTTTAAGATCTGTTTAAGAAGTTCAAAAAATACCTGCTGATCCTGTCAGAAAGCCAATTCTGTCCTGTGCACTCTTCAGGGTTAACAAATGTTATCAGGAAGTGCTAGGACCACATATCGCCTCCGCCCTATGTTATGTAGGGGGAGGGTGTTTTGTAGTCCTAACGCACTTTCTTTCCTAGGATGGGGATGCTAATCGACCATGGGTACATTATAGTTTTTTTTTCCCCCCCTAGCCCCAGGAAGTGAGTTAATGGCCATAAGAGAAAAACAATACAGCCACCACATTTAAAAACTAGCTAGCCAGAATATATTATATTTGTTCTTGGTTTCGGATAAGCTTGTTGGTAGTTCCTTTAATTTGTAGCACACTGAAATCAATGTGATGCTAATGAGGTAACTGATAATAAAGGGCTTTATTTCCATTGTAGCCCTAGCCTTGGGGTCCTCGCATACTATTGTGCTGCCTTAATGCAACAGACCTGAATAGTGTGAATGGACCTTTAAGCCTCATACACATTAGTAGTATTTTTGTTTGTTTTTTCCATTCAGCCCAGCAGGACTAAATTGAGTGGGGACTCTGACAGCTCAGGAGGAGCCACTGTGCTAACTATCCAACCTTGTTACAGCAATTACTCTTGCTGTTCTGTTGTGTTCTGACAGGGGGTTCCCCCCACCAAGCCACTCATTGGGAGGTGATCAGCAGAGCTTTTTCGGTCATGCCCCTTCGACAGAAGCCAGCCAAACGGCCGCGCACACACAGGCTGAATGTTGGTCGGTTTCTATCGAACTGGCCGATGCCGCTTAACATTCGGCCCGTGTGTACTAGGCTTTAATGTCCTGGGCATGTAAATAGGTTGGATGTGTGTGAACAATTCTGAAGGGAAGACCATGAAATAGAAATGTTCTATTATTTTTGTTTCACTGGGATTAATGGTAGAGTTGAATTCCCTTGTTACTGAAGATATATTTATTTTAGTTTTTTTTTTTTTTTTTTTTTTTTTTTTTTTTACTAAAAATGTTCTGTTTTTATATTTGTAATCGTGTGTTAAGACCTAAATGGGTTGTTCCCCAGCCATTGGTTTATTGACCAAGTGTGGCTCCTCAATTTCTCTCAAATGCTAGTCTACAATTCAGAAGCAAGAAGGCATTATATGATTTTATATAATTTAATTAAAAATATTTAACACCAGTTCTGTTTTGTAAAAGTAGTTGGCAGAAAAATGTGTATTTAAATGGTTTATACTACTCTCTGTGGAACGAATAAAACGTAAATGATCTAACTATACAAGCACCTGTTATGAATGTTCACCAAACTGACCAGAATTCTTAGTTACTTGGATACATGGTTGGTTTTCAGCACCTTTTGATCTGCCATGAAATATGCATACAGTGTGCTTGTCATAGGGTTATAGAGACCGCAGAAGGAGAGGGTCTGTTTTTGAATTGGATTTGGCCATGGCTTGGAAGCAGATTTTGTTGTGCTAGTTCATTCTGTGGATTTCTAGGTGCTCTGCTTGTTTCTTCAGCAGGCTTCTATCCAAGTTGTGTGTAATGGAGCTTTTGTACTTGCAGATATAAATTCATATTTTAGCAATACGCATCTGGGTAATCTATGAGGTAAAGCTGCGAAAACCACCAAAGAATACCTTTTTAAAGTGTACATGCCTAAAGTTTACTTTTTCACAGGTAAATTAAATACAAACCTATTGTTATATAATTTCATAACAACTAAATCCCACATATAGCACTCCTGCATTGCCAGTCACCGAGCTGCCTGCTTTTACATAATGGATTTACAAATCTTTTAATACCATCTTCATACAAGGTAGATGGTTCATAATGGTCTTCATCTAAAAATGATTCTTGTTTGAAAAAAATAGGGTTCATTTTACACCGTGGAACTACAGGCGTGCATGTGCGTGCGTGCGCGCCAAAGGGGGTACAAGAAAAACTGTCAGTTTCTTTCTGTTGCTTGCTCTGCTTAAAACAAAAAAAGATTTGGCAGATGTTCCACCGTAAATGATAGTACAGAAAAAAGTACCTTGACAAAAGTTAAAATGGCGTGAAATAATTACAGAGATTACTAACTGTAACCACGTACATTTCAGAAGAATCAGATGTAAGGGCTTGTGTTGATGGGCATATGCAGTGTGCTTTTAGATGCATTCCCCCTGCATTTTAGATTAGTTTGAGATACTTCTAAGATCATTCAGAGTTTAATGACCGGTGTATTTGACCTTCTGTTTACCACCTTTTAGCTGCTTTTGCATTTTCAGTGATTCAAATCATAAGTGAAGCAGTTGTGAAGTGAACAAAATCCTCCAAACTAAGCCTTTAGAATGTCTCAGCTTCCATATGTCCCATAGTCTGTTGTAGCTTTTGAAGTCCTCACTTGCATCATGCTGTCTTTTTTCTCCAGCCAGGAAAAGGAGAGGCAGTTATGCTAGGTACCACAACACAGAAAATCCCCTTTCCTGAAGCTTACTTGACCACTAGAGCCAAAGGCTTCAGTATCTGGGGTCGCCTTCTCCACAGAGTCTTGGCGTTGATTGGATGAATTTATGGCAGCGCAGCCATTGGCTCGCTCTGCTGTCAATCAAATTCAATGATGCGACTGCCAGGGGGTGGGAACGAGACATACACTGTGTTCTATGGACGCAGAGTGTATAAGACAGGAGCATGCCTGCAAGGTAACTCCCTTGGGAGAGAGCTTCCCGAGGGGGTTGGCTATTGCCGGGAGGAGACTAGACAGCCTCTGAGGGACCCCCAGAAGAGGACGATTGGGGCCACTCTGTGCAAAATGAACTGCACAGTGGCGGCAAGTATGTTAATTTTTTTTTTTTTTTTAAATAACAAACATAAGCTTTACAACCCCTTTAATGCCACCATTACGAATAATTTATGTGTCATTCACACGGCTGTAAACACTTTACTGATGTTATCACACTTGTGTTTTGTAGGAGAAAAGTCACTGCGTAATGATCAGTAGAATACTTTCTTATAGATGCATTTAAACACGTAAAGAAGCTTATGCGTACATAATTTATCATCTTCTTTGTTTAGACCTAATTTACACACATACAAATGCATCTACATGCATTTATACGCCTAAGTGCGTAAAGTGCATGTTCTTCGTCGTCTTTTTTTTTTTTGTTAAGAACCCGAATGCTTGTATATGCTGTGTGAATGTAGCCTAAGACCCCTTTCACACAGGCGCACCATTCAGGTCCGCCTGTCGGGTTTTTTTTGGCGGACCTGAACGGCCGCTCCATGATTGTCTATGGAGCGTCGAATGTCAGCGTTGACATGTCCGCTGACACCCGATCCGATCTGCTAAAATCAGATGGATTGTGATACGTCGCCATCCGTCCTGGTGGATCGGATGAGATCTGATGAAAACGGACAAGCTGTCCTGTTTCGTCCGCTCTCTCCATAGCAAGCAGAGGCGCTCGACAAGCCCCTCCCTGCTCATTGAGCAGAGGGGGACCTGTCATCCGCCGGCTCAGCGGAGATCAACGGAGAGATCTCCCGCTGAGCTGGCGGGCACCACTGACCGATCCGTCCCCGTGTGGAAGGGGCCTTGCAATGCAAAATGTAATGTTACATTGTAACGTTATCGACAATTTTTTGGGAAACCTGCTACTTTTTCTAATTTGATGTTTCTATCAATTTATGCCCAAGCACTATGAGCCAGAACTAATGTGGTGGGTCTATGGGGATAGGCTGCAGAACACAAATCTTTTATTTGTAAAGTTTTTCTACATAAAAAGCTTTGTGAATCATGCACATATATTTAAAATACCCCATGCTTTCACAGACTTTGAGATACTGACCAATTTATTTATTATGCAGTAGGATGCAAGCGGTTAAATCTTTTACTGCGGTATGTTTCGTTATATTTATTGATGGGGGGGGAAAAAAAAGCATAAAGCTATGGAACCCGTCCCTTTTTTCCTTTTTATTTTTTTATTTTTTTTTTAATGGCTTTATATCCTTTTCTGCTCGGCTGCATGTATGTTAACAAAGATATTTCTTCTAGTTCTTAGTTAATGGTTTGTTATTACATTTTGTGTTTTTGGGGCTATGGCATTTTAAAATGAGCTTGTGTGAGGTAATTCTGATTCTTGGTAGATATAGTGGTTCTTTTTACTTAAAAAAAAGGACAGACATATTTTACATGATGTACTAAAAAACAAAAAAAAACAAAAAAACATTTATAGAGTGCGTTTCCTATTCAAGTACTTTTTTTTTTTTTTTGTAAATTATTAACCTGTATGGAAGACACATTTGTGTGTTGAAAAAACATTGTCAATTGTGTTACTATGTACTTGGTATACCAGCCTATATTTTCTAGATAATTAATTGAAAAACCAAAAGTGCTTGTGTGCCTCCAGTATTTTGTGGATATATTTAAATAGTTTGCCTTTCAGTATGTTATGATCAGTGTGTATTGGGTATTGTCAAGCCTTGGCAGCTTGCTACTCTTTGAACTATACATGACATGATATACTGATGGTAATATGCATAAGGGTAAAAAAATAAATAAAATCTAGTTTGGTATAATTTAAAAGTAATCTACATACATGATGCCTTCTAGACCGTCTAATATCTTTTAATACTATTTTCTAGAAAGGTAGAGTTTTTTTTTTTTTTTTTTTTTTTAGCTGTGTAATGCATTAGTTGACAGTGCAGTATATGAATATTTTCTAATTTTATCACACATTGTTTTCATTTTTAACAAACTCTAAACTTTCCCCAAGTAATCCACTCAGATTGTATTGGTAATATGTATGTATGTATGTTGGACACACAGGGGTTAATTTACTAAGACTGGAGAGTGCAAAATCTGGTGCAGGTGTACATGGTAGCCAATCGGCTTCCAGGTTGTTTATTTTTTTTAACAAACAGAACTTAGAAGCTGATTGGTTTGCATGCATAGATGCACCAGATTTTGCGCACTCCAAGTTAAGTAAATCAACACCATAGGGACAATAGTTTTGCCATAAATGAACTTTTGCTACTGGTGGTTCATAGTAGATAACCCAAACCTGAGATGTAAATTCATATTTTGTTAAAGGATGAACATTCAATTTTAAATACAGTCTAGGTGCATCAAAACAAAAATGTGCATTATTTCAGTTTCTTTTTTATTAGAAAGCAAATTCTGGTGCAGCTGTGCATGGCAATCGGCTTTTAACTTCAGCTTGTTCATTTAAAGTGGAAGGTTCAACATAAAATTAAAATCTCTAAGTCTACTTTCTGTTCAATTTTTTTTATTAAAGAAAATCCGAGTACAACAACAAGTAATCTTGGTTGGAACCATAAAACGCATCTCACGGTACATCTTGGATGAGGTTAATGTGATCATAACAGAACCCTCTAAACATAGACAGCGTTCATTATCACGAAACACAGTACTGTATGGTGGTGGTAACAACTGCAAACACATTATTAAGTATCAGAGAATGTGTATAGTAAGGAGGGGAATAGCTCCAATCCAATAACAGTGTAAATCATAAACTTATACTCTGCGGGTCAGGGGAATCTAAGACTAACCTATCTAGCCCTGTAAAGCAAAAATCGCTATACATAGCTTTTCTGAAGCTGATTCGGTCTGGTCTACAGCGTCAGAAGTTCTGTGCAGGAGGACATCCAACAACAGCTGGGAAGTGACAACATCCATAGTTACTATGAGGCTTCCATTGTCGACTGCCTCTTCTGCACACTCCAACACATAGAAACTGACAGCTCGGCGTGGGGCCGGACCAGATCGGTTTCAGAAAAAGTTTCAGGGCTAGATAGGTTAGTCTTAGGCCTCGTACACACGATCACATTTTCCATGGACAAAGCCTCCGAATTTTGTCCGAAGGGCAAGGAACTTGTATTGCATACAAACGGCAAATAATTATTGGCCACCAAACACAAAACGACATGGTTTTTCAGGTCTGTAGCAACTTCTGCTAATGTTGTGTTATGGTTAGCATTGCTTCTGAGCATGCGTGTTTGTACTTTGGATTTTTTTTTTTAGACGGACTGTACACACGATTGGAATAATCCGACAACACACATTTTTTGTCGGAAATTTTTAAAGCATACTATTCCACATTTTGTTGGCAGAAAGTCCGACAACATTTGTCTGATCATACAAATGGTCGGATTTTCCGACAACAGTCTGTCATAACGCAATTCCCATTGGAAAATCTGATCAGGTGTACGGGCCTTTAGATTGCGTATGAAAGAAAGTTTTAAAAATTTTTGTTTAAGTCTGAACTTCTACTTCAAGTGTTGACAAAAAAAACAACCTGGAAGCTGATAGGTTTCTATGCAGAGCTGCACCAGATTTTGCACTCTCCATGTATAGTAAATAAACCCCTTTTGCTGTCTGTGGACTCTATGCAGTGGTCTGAGACTCCCCCTGCTGCATTAAAGCTAGAGCTCCCAATCAGACCGAAGCATGGGCTTTGCCGATTGCAGGGCTAGACGTATGAGTCGACAAGGTGCATGTAGGACCCTGGCAAAGGAGCACTGCTTCCACAAAAAGAGCATGGGTCCTCCTTTGCAGTATGCTAGCAGACTGGCTTTTCTCTTTGGGCTTTGGCTGCTTTCTAAAGAAAATAAACACTTTAGACTTTGTACACCAACTGTTTTGATAAATCCACAGTATAATGTATTTTAGCTGATTTTAAATCGAAAGTTCAATTGGGCTTTAGAAAGGAATCCCATTGCATCTACTTCCTATCCTATAGTTCTCACAACTCTAACGCCTGGTACACACCATGAGATTTTCGGACAAATGATTGTCTTTTTTTTTTTTGTATGCTAGTCTCATATTGAAAATGAAGAGGTTACTAAAGTTACAAAAATTCTCGTACGACAATAAAAATGTGAAAGTGATGTAATGCACTGTATTTTCGTGCGACAACTGTAATTGCTCGATCTGGTATCGTACAACAAAAAATGTTGTGCTTGTCCCATCAGATAATTTTGCATGAATTAACGTAATCGGCTCTTGAAAGCTGTGTACTAATCAGACTATCGTACGGTCGCTTGGAAAGCGGGATTTTTCATCCAATTTTCTGATCGTGCGTACAGGCCATAAGATTAGATTAGACATTGTTCCAAATGTCACATTAAATAATGTAAGTTTGTAGTGCGATTGTACAGTGCAGCCATAAAATCCACTTGCTCTTCATAGACACCATTGTATCTCAGTGGTTTGCTTTATGTCCACCCAGCGGTGTTGGCAAAAGTGGGAGGAAGGAATGCGTGATTGCATATTTTAGCCTGGCAGTTCCCTGTTTGTTTTTTTCTTTTGGTTGAAACATTTCAGCAAGTTATATGTAAATTTTGTTAGTCTGATATCATCATGTTTAGATTTTCTGATGTCGGTTCAAGTGTTTGCAGGTGTGCTAAATCTAAATGAACAATTGGCTCTTATAAGCAAAGTAACCTAGTATGCAGCCGAAAATCTGAGAATTCCCTACCCCACTCTTTAGTGAAGAGTTGGGTTCTTCTAACAATGCAGAGCACAATATAAACAAGTTAGAGAAAAAGGTTGGTGCAGTTTGGTAGTGCGGATGTAATCATTTCTAACTGGGATGTCTGGGAAGCAACTCACCAAAGTCTTAAGGTTTTTTTTTTTTTTTTCCTTTTGTTTTTTCCGACAGCCTCCCAGCACACAGAAAATAATCTCCTCGTGAATCCTGTGATATAACATGTATTTTATCCGCTCTCCTTTAAAAGGAGCCTTTTTTTATACTGTTTTAAAACCAGCTTCATAAATCAGCTCAATACAAGACTTTGCGCGTCTCAGTACGACATGCACATAGCAGGTTTCTTTTTCTCCCATTCAAGGTTTTTGTGGATGACTAGGGGTTCATAAGTCCTGGTTACTGCAAAAAAAGCTTGTGTAGATAAGCAGAGGGCCCTTGTGATAATCTGTGAATACAGGCCATGCATTTAATATTTGGCTAATAGCTTTAATTATGTGCATTATGGTAATTAATTGGTTTGTTTCTCCCTATTTATGTGGGATTCTGTAATTTTTAATTTTCCCCAGAACTTCACATCTGATATGGGATTGATTATGAGGGTGAAAAAACGCCCCTCAAAAAGACGACTCCTTCCTGGAGCTATGACTAGTTTTCCTGTATAGGTGATGTCCCAATCTGCATGTAGAGGATATTAGAACGTATGTTTCCCTGTACAGTGGCCCTACATCTGCAATGGGTGATCTTGTATTAACCCCGCATGGACTGAGCTGAGATGTGACCCTGTGTCCTAAAGGTGCAGTGTTTTGTGGTCAATCTTGTGTTGGTTTGTTACAGGTTATGCACAGCTGACCAGCTTTTTATAAATTACTCGGAGTGTCAGAAATATATTTTTGTAGACGATGAACAATATGCCTTTTTCAGCTGGATAGCTAAAACTGTGAAACATTGAAAAGCTGTCTGTAAACAAGTGTTCTGTATTTTCATTGTTTTTTTTTTTTTTTCCTTTTTTTTTTTTTTAATTCGTCTGACTGCAAATACTTTAATTTTTCACTTATAGTACTTAGAAAATGATTTGTTAGAGGATAGTTTTGTCTCCTAATCATTTCTCTATAATATTTTAATAAAGTCCTACAACCAATTTTTTGTCTGGAAGATGATTCTTTGTAAAAATGTTACACTATGTAATAAAGGGAACCTCCTAGGTTAGCAATATGGAAGCTGCTGTAGATGGCTTGGGTTTTCAACGTCCTGGGTTTGTTGCACTGACCTGGAACAAGCATTCAACCCTGGAGTTCAGACTTTTTAGTCTTCATTTGCTGCCTACTTTCTCAGGTTGGTGTTTCCTTAAAGCCTTACTCTAGGTTTTAGTAAACTCCAAATGTTTTGTTTGTACTAAAATAATGTAAAGCCTTGCAAGCTACCATGTTCACTGTGCCTTCTAGTACTGAAAAAGCAAAGTTTCATATGTAACCAGCTGCTGACACCGTTAATGGTCCCATATAAATGTGCAAAATAAATTCAAAGCAAAAAATTGTGTCGTGCTATATTCTACATTCAAATCAAGTCAAAACATGTGTGCATAACCGTAGTAAAAAAAAAAAAAATATATATATATATATATATATATATATATATATATATATATATATATATATATATATATATATATATATACTCACACACACTATCTCACAAAAGTGAGTACTCCCCTCACACTTCCTTTGACAGCACTAAAGAAATTACTCTTCACTACAATGTAGTGAATGTACAGCTTGTATTATAGTGTAAATTTGCTGTTCCCTCAAAATAACTTGACACACAGCCATTAATGTCTAAACCGCTGGCAACAATGGGTACACCCCTAAGTAAAAAAATGGGGCGCAGGTGTGTTTTTATTTTTGGTGTTTTCACTCACTTTCTCATACTGGTCACTGGAAGCTTAAAGCGGTTGTAAACCTTAAATTTGCACTTTTACCTACAGGTAAGCCTATAACAAGGCTTACCTGTAGGTAAAAAGAATATCTCCTAAACCTGTACGGTTTAGGAGATATTCCCCTCGCAATGCGGGCGGCGCATGCGCAGGGGGGATCCACGGCGGAAGATCCGGCAGCCGCCGGACCTTGCCGATTTTTAAATCTCCCGCGCGCATGCGCGGGAGTGACGTCATCGCCGCTCCAGCCAATCACAGCGCTGGAGCGGCGCCGCTCCAGCCAATCACAGCGCTGGAGCGGCGATACCCGGAAGACACGCCGGAGCAAGATGACATCTCGCTCGGCGTGAACCAGGTAAGTGTTGTTCACCTCGTTTTTAGGTAAGTATTTCATAATCAGCTATTATGCGGTGCATACTAGCTGATTATGCATTTTGCCTTGCAGGTAAAAAAAAAAAAAAAATTATATATGCGGTTTACAACCGCTTTAACATGGCAAAGAACTTGTTCTACATAAAGATGACCTAGGCTAGAAGAAGATTGCCAAGACCCTGAAACTGAGCTGTAGCATAGCATAGCCAAGACCATACAGGACAGGTTACACACAGAACCGGCTTCGCCATGGTCGACCAAAGAAGCTGAATACACATGCTCTGCGTCATATTCAGAGGTTGTCTTTGGGAAATGGACGTATGAGTGCTGCCAGCATTGCTGCAGGGGTTGAAGGGTTCAGCCTGTCAGTGCTCAGACCATACGCCGCACACTGCATCAAATTGGTCTGCATCGCTTTCATCCCAGAAGGAAGCCTCTTCTATAGATGATTCACAAGAAAGTCTGCAAACAGTTTGCTGAAGACAAGCAGACTAAGGACATGGATTACTGGAACTATGTCCTGTGGTCTGATAAGACTAAGATAAACTTATTTGGGGTCAGATGGGGTCGAGCATGTGTTGTGGCAACTGCCTACAGTCGAGCATGGTGGTGGGAGTGTCATGGTCTGGGATTGCATGTGTGCTGCCGGCACTGGGGGAGCTGCAGTTCATTGAGGGAACCATGAATGCCAACATGTACTGTGGACATACTGAAGCAGAGCATGATAAACCCCCCCCCCCTTCTGAGACTGGGCTGCAGGGCAATATTCTAACATAACTCCAAACACACCTCCAAGACAACCCCTGCCTTGCTAAATAAGCTGAGGGTAAAGGTGATGGACTGACCAAGAATGTCTCCAGACCTAAACCCTATTAAGCATCGGAAAGGTGGAGGAGTGCAAGGTCTGTAACATCCACCAGCTCTGTGATGTCATCATGGTGGAGTGGAAGAAAACTCCAGTGGCAACCTGTGAATCTCTGGTGAACTCCATGCCCAAGAGGGTTAGGGCAGTGCTGGAAAATAATGGTGGCCACACAAAATTGATGCTTTGGGCCCAATTTGGAAATTTTCACTTGGGGGTTTTACTCACTTTTGTTGCCAGTGGTTTAGACATGGCTGTGTATTGAGCACGAGTTGTGACACACTGAATATACCGTATTTGGAGCAAATTGTAATTAAGAAGCTCACTAAGGACATTCGATGGACATGGAATTTATAGTACTCAGTAGGGTTGCACCGATACGATACTGGTATCGGTGCCGATACTAAGCATTTGCAAGAGTATCGGTACTCCCCAACACCCCCAATACTTGCCTGAGGTCCACCAGATCCCCCCCCCCCCGATTGACTGAAACACATCAGCAGTGCCATTGGCGGCTGCTGCTGTCAGTCAGACAATCGGGAGAGGGGGCGGGGCTGGGGCTCTGTGTCTGAATGGACACAGGGAGTTGTGGCTTGGGTGCCCTCAGAGGGGAGGGGCCAGACTTTTGGGTGAATATTCTGTTGACTGATGAGCCAAAAGTTGAACTTTTTGGATGCTGTTACCTCTGGCATAAAACTAACACAGCATTTCATAAAACAAACATCATACCAACAGTCAAAAGTGGTGGTGGTGTGATGGTCTGGGATTTCTGCGCTCTACCTGAAAATCCTAAAGGAGAATGTTCAGCCATCAGTTTGTGACCTCAAGCGTACTTGGGTTATGCAGCAGGGGATTTAGAGGGCAGATTTGAACAGGTTTTTTTTCCCCTTAACCGCTTTAAGACCGGCCACCATCATTTGACGGTGGCATAATGGCTCTCCTGCGTGAATCACTGTAGTTGTACGGCGGCTCATGCAGGCGCGTGGGTCGGGAGGATTCTATGTCCTCTGGTGGCCCGCGATTGCCTTGTACACAGGCAGATCGGGGAAATGCAAACAAGGCATTTCTTCGTTCTGACAGGTGACATGACAGGGGGAGAAATGACTGATCGCATTTTCATACAATGTATGAACAGCAATCTGTCATTTCCCTTAACCGGTCCCACCCCCCCTTCAGTTAGAACACACCCAGGGAACATAATTAACCCCTTCCTCGTCCCCTAGTTTTATACAGTAATCAATGCATTTTTATAGCACTGATCGCTATAAAAATGCAAATGAACCCAAAATTGTGTCCGCCATAAGGTTGCAGTACCGATAAAAAAATCGCAGATCGCCGCCATTACTAGTAAAAAAAATCCCCTATTTTGTAGACGCTATAACTTTTGCGCAAACCAATCGATAAACGCTTATTGTGATTTTTTTTTTTTTTTTTTTTTACAAAAAATATGTAGAAGAATACGTATCGGCCTAAACTGAGGAAACAAATCTTTTTTTATATATTTTGGGGGGATATTTATTACAGCAAAAAGTACAAAATATTCATTTTTTTTTCAAAATTGTCGCTCTATTTTTGTTTATAGCGCAAAAAATTTAAACCGCAGAGGTGATCAAATACCACCAAAATAAAGCTCTATTTGTGGGAAAAAGAACGCCAATTTTGTTTGGGAGCCAAGTTGCACGACCGCGCAATTGTCAGTTAAAGTGACGGTGTCGAATCGCAAAAAGTGGCCTGGTCATTAACCAGCAAAATGGCCCGGGGCTGAAGTGGTTAAGGGGGGTAAAACCTTCCGGGGATGAAGTGGTTAGAAAATTAAATCATTTAAAAACTGCATTTTGTACTTATTTGGGTTATCTCTGTGTACCATTAGTACAGTATTTGTTAGATGATCTAAATTTTATTTAAGTGTGACAATTATGCAAAATAAATAAAAGATCAGGGGCAAATACTTGTTCACAGTACTAAAGTTTGTATAGCACAGACCCTGCATGTGTTAATGAAGAAAATGGTTAGTTTGGACCACCTTGATCCAAACTTTCTTTTTAAAGTTCACCAAACACATGGAGTTGGGCTTTAATAGCCTGAGGATGACAGTTCTGGGGCCTGCATCTATTCAAAAAATCACAGGGGTGACTAAAAAAGGAGAATGGATAACGTTAAATGTTTTCTGTTGCAAACAGCATGGATGTTAGTCCATACTGCTGCCTGCATTTTACATTTTTTTTTTTTTTTTCTATTGAAGCATGGTCCAATCTGCTATTGTAAAGTACAGTGCTGTGTCAGATACTGTAATGTAAATATAAACTTTTAAATGCTCTTTATCCAGATAGGCATATCTCCAGGATATGTACCTCAATTGCATCTAAAAGGGAATAGCGGAAAAAAAACCTGACATTAGCATACAGAGATACACACATTCCAAGATCTAATCAAGTATTACAGCATTTACTCACTAAAGCTATTAAAAGTTTACATATGTATGCAAGATCAAGCTACTTCAAACTCAAAACCAGATGGCTGTAGTGTAACTACATTTTTTATTAGTATCATGTTGCAGCTCTGATTTTTCTCTTTGCACATTTTCCCTTTAAATGGCCAGTAAATGTGAATGTTAAGAAAATCCCGTTCCTTTTAGGCTCCATGCACGCTAGCAGTTTTTAGGTGCCCAGAAGCTATTATCAGCCTTTTTCCTGCTCCTAAAGTGTCCATGCACACAATTTTTTGCTAAAAATAGGATTTTTGTACTCACCGTAAAATCCTTTTCTCTGAAGTTCATTTACGGACGCAGCACTTTAATCTTTACCTTAGGGTTATATCGCCACCTTCAGGAGAGGACTAGGCAGAACATGTTAAAAACAGCAAAACTGCTCAGGACCGCCCAGGGGGTGGTCCTACTGGCTATAACCCCTCACACTGCATCCAGCAGCTCAGTTCGTCAAAAAGCAGTACAAACAGAAAAGGAGGGTTGGGTGCTGTGTCCGTCAATGAACTTCAGAAAAAACTTTACGGTGAATACAAAAATCCTATTTTCTCTTTCATTCGTGGACGGACACAGCACTTTAATCTTGACCTTAGGGATGTCCCCAAGCAGTGTAACAAAAAAAAACGAGGGGTGGGAACAGCAACAAAAAAACTCCACCCATAACAACCAGAGCTCCTCAACGGAGGAGTTGCAACCTTAAATAACCGCTTGAAAAACCTTGCGGCCGAAGGAAGCATCCGCAGATGCGCTTACTTTGTAAAATTTAGTGAAAGTGTGAACGGACGACCAGGTCGCCGCCTTACACACCTGGGAAACTGACGCTTGATGTCAGAAAGCCCAGGAGGCACCAATTGCCCTGGTCGAATGTGCCGTGACAGGAAAGGGAGGCGCCCGCCCCTTTAAGGCATAAGCCTGGATTACGATCTGTTTAATCCACCGAGAAATGGTGGCCGACGAGCCCGGCCCTTCTTCGGACCAGCTACCGACACAAACACTGAATCTGACCTCCGAAACGTAGCCGTAGCAGACAGATACACCCTCAGAGCCCTGACCACGTCCAAGGAATGCAACGCAACCTCTCTAGGATGCGACGTCCGAAAACACAAGGATGGAAGCACAATGTCCTCAATTAAATTAAACGGAGAAACAACTTTCGAGAGAAACGAAGGCTGCGGGCATAGCACCGCCTTATCCTTGTGGAGGATCAAGTAGGGAGACTTGCAAGACAAGGCCTCCAATTCAGAAACACTCCTAGCAGATGTAATCGCCACTAGAAACGCTACTTTCTGAGAGAGTGTCAATAGGGGGATTTCCCTAATGTTCTCAAGTGGCGGTTTCTAAAGCACCAAGAGCACCAGATTTAAATCCCACGGAGGCAGCGGTGGCCGAACTGGAGGGGCCACATGTCGAACCCCTTGTACAAATGTACCCACCAATGAATGAGCTGTCAGGGGCCACTGAAAAAAGACAGCCAAGGCAGAAATCTACCCCTTAATGGTGCTTAAGGCAAGCTTTTGATCCACTCCCCGGTGCAAAAATAGCAGGATCTTGGAAACCAAATATGTACGCGGACACCACCCCATCTCCTCACACATAGAGATGTAGGCCTTCCATGTGCGATAATAAATCTTCAGAGAAGATGACTTTCACGCCCTCAGCAGACCGATAGGCCTCGGTCCCTTAGCACCTGACCTTCAACAGCCATGCCGTTAAAGCCAGCGACTGTAAAGCAGGATGAAGTATAGGACCTTGCGACAGAAGGTCCTCTCGCATCGGCAGCCGCCAAGGAACATCTGCCACCATCCGAACTATGTCAGTGTACCAGGGACGCCAAGGCCAATCTGGGGCAATTAGAATCACCGGAATCCCTTTAGTCTCCACTCTGCGAAGCAGACGAGGGAGAAGTTTTAGTGTGGGGGGGGGGAGCATAAATCAGCCGATAATGCCCCCATGGAGCTACCAACGCATCTGCCGTGTCCGTCCAGGGATCTTTGGACCTGGCCACCGCAGGATGTGAGCGACCTCCAAAGCTGCAGCCGAGCTCCTCGTTCCTTCTTGATGGTTGACATACGCCACTGCCGTGGCGTTGTCCGACTGGTTCCTGACTGGGCGTCCATGCAGCCTACGTGACCGTGTGGAGAGGCACCACCTAATCGCCCAAAGTTCTAGCGCATTGATCGGCAGGCGGGATTGAACGCACCAAACACCCCCCCCCCCCCCAACTGGTCAGGCTGGCGCCATTGTGATCACCATCCAACTAAAAAGAAGGGAATGACCTCCTGGGCTGAAAGGCCGGAGACTTCAGCCACCAGACCAGGAAATCCCTGACTAGGTGGCTCACCTGAATCTGGCAATCTAGAGACAACAGAGACTTGTCCCATTTGGACAGGATCTCCTTTTGCAAGACTCGAATGTGAAATTGAGCATACAGCACTGCCTCGAAAGTGGCCACCATGAGACCCAGGACTCGCATGCAAAAGCGAAGTGACGACCACTTGTGGGATGCCAACAGCTTCATCTCAGCCTGAAGAGTCTGTAGCTTGTCCGAAGGGAGAAAAACTACTCTCGTCTCTGAGGAGTCCAGAATAAAACCTAGGTACTCCAGGTGTTGAGTCGGCACCAACACTGACTTCTGGAGGTTCAGTACCCACATACTCCTCTAATTCTGAGGCGGAAGCTGCTCTCAAAAGAAGGTCGTCCAGGTAGCCCACGATTGCGATTCCTCACTGTCTTAGCAAAGCCAGAATCTGGGCAAGCACCTTGGTGAAAACCCTTGGAGCCGACGCCAGGCCAAAGGGGAGAGCTACAAATTGGTAGTGCTCGTCCCCGATCGCAAAGCACAGAAACTCCTGATGCCTGACGCATATGGGGACATGCAAGTAAGAGTCCTTGATGTCCAAGGACGCCAGAAAATCCCCCGGATGGAGTGCAGCGACCACAGAGCCACCATGCTCAGAGTTTTCCCCAGAAGTCGGTGGGCGCGTTTTTTTTACCCCCCTTGTGACCGCACGCCGCTTCCACCCTGGCAACAAAGGACTCCAGGACTGCCGACAAAGCGTCCATAGGCACCACAGATGCAAGGAAACCGGTTGCCACCACAGGGATGTCTGCGGAAGAAGCGCCAGCTTTTGACGCCATGCTGACCCATCCCCGCCTGACACCCGTTAGGGACCGCAGGCCAGGTACACCAAAAGTCAACCCTCCTAGCTGCCACAGACTGAGGAGACCCCCGCAGGACTCACCACCCCGGCCCAGGTACTGCGCTGTGCTGTGCCGTACCGTACGCTCTCCCTCACAAGGTGTTCTGTGCATTTTGCACCGTTCCAGAGGGATAACATGCGCTAGTGGCAAAAACAAACTGACACTACAAGAAAGTGGCCCCCGGCCGCCTCAGCAAGAAAAAAACAGAGGGCTCTGGAAAGATGGCCGACGAACTTCATGACTAAGGCTACAGAAAAATGGCTGCCGTACTTCCTGACTAACACTTCAGGAAAATGGCCACCAAAACTTCCTGACTAAAATCCAGGAAACTGGCGCAGCCACGCTGACCCT
Organism: Rana temporaria; assembly: GCF_905171775.1. NCBI lineage: Eukaryota > Metazoa > Chordata > Amphibia > Anura > Ranidae > Rana > Rana temporaria. Next base: position 224,613,281 of record NC_053491.1, on the reverse strand, counting down.
CCGCACGGTGGTCTCACACAATGTGCACACCAGAACACCCCACTATGCCCAAATATAGGGAAGGGAACAGCAGACCCCAAACACCCAGCGCAGCCCCCTCGCCGGACACTGAGCCCCCCGGGATACCCTTGTTCAGTGGCCCAAGCATGGGGAGGAGGGAAGGGATGGGGAGAGAAGAAGAGGAGATTGCGAGACTCCCAATTCGACCTCCCAGGCAATGCCCAGCTGCTCTGTCCTGCAGAGGCAGGTGGAACCATACTTACCCCTCCCGTGAGGACTGCTGGATGAATTCCGCAGACAGACCCATCACCCGAGCGGTACGGGGTGGCTGTCGGCCATGGCACACAGTGCCATGGACAGCAGTAGTCTGGTGATATGTGTGCCCCGGAGCATATAGCTCGCCGGCTGCCGCTGGATCAGACGGGGCCTGTCGTGGCCGACCTAGCGCATAGCTAAGGCCTGCTCACGCTCGATGGTGGTGCTAGGGAGACTACCAGGATCTATATTATCTAGCTTGTCACCCAGCTCGGCTGTTGATAGTAAATCACAGGAATCAAAAAGCAGAAAAAATAAAAAATCTCCAGGACCAATGGTCCCCACCGGGAGCTAGGTCCTTCTCCTACACTAGGCAGAAAAAAACTGAGCTACTGGATGCAGTGTGAGGGGTTATAGCCAGTAGGACCCCCACCTGGGCGGTACTGAGCAGTTTTGCTGTTTTTGTGTGTATGTATGTATGTATGTATGTATGTATGTATGTATGTATGTATGTAAATATATATATATATATGTATGTATGTAAATATATATATATATATATATATATATATATATATATATATATATATATATACACACACAAACACGTGCACACACACGTGCTTTCCACCTTAAGATGCTCATGTCTCTCCCTGTGCTGTACACATGGAGTCGCTGTTTTTTAATTTTCTGTGGAAATATATATAAAGGTAGCTGAACATCGCAGGTTTACGATGGTGACCACAGCATTACATGGTCGTACAGTTTGCATTGGCAAATCTGGGCGTAGTTCAACTCATTGTTTTGCAAAAAAAAAAAAGGCTGTAAATACACCTTGCTGATAGGTGTACCAGGTTTGATTCTACTAAAATAAAGAAATATTTAACATTTGTATTATTATTTTTTTTACATAGGAATATGCACAACAACAAATTTGGGTTTAGATATACTTTAAATTGTTTTCAGCAAAAATGTGGGGCTGCCATTGTTGCCCACCTGAAAATGTTAGTCCATGGATGTTGAGCCTTTAGCTCATGGGTGTCAACCTGTGGCCCTTAAGCTGTTGCAGAACTACAAGTACTATCATCATGCCTCTCTGCCTTTGGGAGTCATGCTTGTTTAACTGACAGCCTTGCAATGCCTTATGGGATTTGTAGTTCCGCACCAGCTGAAGGGCCACAGGTTAAGCACCCATGCTCCAGCTTCAATACTTTGAATCACTGCCCTGGAGCAAGTTTGCTTATCAATAAAGACCTAAAGAATTCCGAATCAACATCATTCTGGTTTGGTGACTCCGTTTTAAAGTGGAAAAGAGGAAGGGTAGGGGCAAAAGAATAGTTGCTGAAGCTAGACTTGGGGGCATGCCCACCAAGTCTAGCTTCAGCAACTATTCTTTTTCCCCTACCCTTCCTCTTTTCCACATTAACTTGGATGATGGTACGTTGTTAAAACGATTACTTACTTCTTATATGAGGCTATACTCCAATTTTGTTCAGTTTTAACCACTTCCCGACGGCCGTACGACTATATACGGCCGCCGGGTGGCTCTGAATCTCTGGGAGGCCGTGTTTTTACGGCCGCCCCTTTTCGCGTTCCCCGCGCGCGCTCCCGAGCGCGCAGCGGGGAACTGCTGTGCTGGCCGTGTCCCTTGGACACAGCCAGTCACAGATCGCCGTGAACGGCCAATCGGAGCGGCCGTTTCCTAGGCGATCTGTGCGGCCAATGAGAGATGATCTCATATGTTTACATATGAGATCATCTCTCATTCCCGGCTCTCGCAGACAGCGGTGCTGTCAGGGGAGAGAGGAGACGGGTCTGTGTCTCTTGTACATAGAGACACAGATCGGTCACCCCCCCCAGTCACCCCCCCTCCCCCACAGTTAGAACACTAATTAGGATACACATTTAACCCCTTCCTCACCCCCTAGTGTTAACCCCTTCCCTGCCAGTCACATTTATACAGTAATTAGTGCATATTTATAGCACTGATTGCAGTATAAATGTGAATGGCGCCAAAAATGTGTCAAAAGTGTCCGATGTGTCCGCCATAACGTCGCAGTCCCAATAAAAATCGCAGATCGCCGCCATTTCTAGTAAAAAAAAAATTTATACAGTAATTAGTGCATATTTATAGCACTGATTGCAGTATAAATGTGAATGGCGCCAAAAACGTGTCAAAAGTGTCCGATGTGTCCGCCATAACGTCGCAGTCCCAATAAAAATCGCAGATCGCCGCCATTTCTAGTAAAAAAAAAATTTATACAGTAATTAGTGCATATTTATAGAACTGATTGCAGTATAAATGTGAATGGCGCCAAAAACGTGTCAAAAGTGTCCGATGTGTCCGCCATAACGTCGCAGTCCCAATAAAAATCGCAGATCGCCGCCATTTCTAGTAAAAAAAAAAAAATAATAATAATAATTCTGTCCCTTATTTTGTAGGCGCTATAACTTTTGCGCAAACCAGTCGCTTATTGCGATTTTTTTTTTTTTTTTTTACTAAAAATATGTAGAATACGTATCGGCCTAGACTGAGGATAAAAAAAAAAAACGTAAAAAAAAAAAAAATGAGCTATTTATTATAGCAACAAGTAAAAATATTTTTTTTTTTTTCAAAATTGTCGCTCTATTTTTGTTTATAGCGCAAAAAATAAAAACCGCAGAGGTGATCAAATACCACCAAAAGAAAGCTCTATTTGTGGGGAAAAAAGGACGTTAATTTTGTTTTCGAGCCACGTCGCACGACCGCGCAATTGTCAGTTAAAGCGACGCAGTGCCGAATCGCAAAAAGTCCTCTGGTCAGGAAGGGGTTTAAGTGCCCAGTATGGAAGTGGTTAAAGTGGTTGTAAATGCTCAAGCTTTTTATTTATTTTTTTAACCTTCATGCATTCAAAAAACAATACTTAAGCCCAAGCCCCATCTAGATCCAGCACAAGAGCAGTGGTTCTGCCAGGTCCCTTCCTCCTCATTGGCTGAGCCAGCAGCTGCAGCCATTGGCTCCCTCTACTGTCAATCGCAGCCAGTGATCCAATTAGGAGGGGGCGGGGCCGAGCCATGCTCTGTGTGTGAATGGAGACATAGAGCAGTGGCTCAGGCCCCTATAGCAAGCTGCTTGTTATGGGAACACTCAGCAGGAAAGGGGGGCTAGGATTGATGGCGAAGGCCCGAGAAGAGTGGGATTGGGGCTGCTCTCTGGTAAACCACTGCACAGAACAGGTAAGTATTACATTTTTGTTGTTTAAAAAAAATTAAAATAAATCTGCATTTGTAGAATAAAAGAGCAAAAATGCCAGCCTCTAAAGTTTTTCTTGAGGCCCCCTTCACACTGATGCACCTACCCACACTCAATCGAGAACATGATTACCTGTCTAGCCCAGGTGGCAGAACATTATTCCCTTTCTATATTCATATACTATTTAAAAAGTCATGATCTGGATATGCGTGATCATCACCTCTTCAGTGGGGGCCAGGACAGGTAAGCACAAGTCCTTTCCTTTAGGACAGGGGACTCCACGTAGGTCAAGTGTGGCCCTTTGCTTGCTTTTATCTGGCCCTTTTCTTTCTACTAACAAAGACAGGACACGAACAATGGGGTACTATTCCTCTCACTGACACCAGAAATGGGGAACTAATTCGCCCACTGACACCAATGATGTAATTTGTTTTACTTCCACTGAGTACCAAGCCTATAGCATTGTTTACTCCCACTGATGCCAGTGCACAAAGCAAGGTCTATAAAGATATGGATGAGTGAGTTTGGGGTGGAGGAACTTGACTGGTCTGCACAGAGTCCTGACTTCAACCCGATAGAACAACTTTGGGATGAATTAGAGCGGAGACTGTAAACCAGGCCTTCTTTTCCACATCAGTGCCTGACCTCACAAATGTGCTTCTGGAAGAATGGTCAAACATTCCCATAGATACACTTCTTAACCTTGTGGACAGCCTTTCCAGAAGAGTTGAAGCTGTTAAAGCTGAAAAGGGGGGGGGCAACTCAATTTTAAACCCTAAGGACTAAAAGCCTCATACACATGATCGGCTTTTTTGCGGACAAAGCATAGGACTTTTGTCCAAAGGGCGTTGGCTAGGAACATGTATTGCATACAAACGGCAAAGAATTAAGACGGCTCAATTCACTTCAGTTGAAATTCTAATGTCGGGCGACTTCAAGTCGGATCCCAAGTCACCCCTGTGTGAACCGGCTCTAAGGGTAATATTATTATTTTTTAAATAAAACAAACATGCCATACTTACCTGTGCTGTGTAAGTATCAGTCACAACTAGGGCTGCAGGGGGGTGAAAGTGCCCAGTATTGAGGTGGTTAAGGTGTTTACGGTACATAGCATATAGACACACAAATGGCATTCATGTATTGAAGAATTTTATTATAAAAGTACAAAAACATGAAAAGGTAAAAACATTCACATCAAATTTTGTATGGTACACAACAAGCATAGGTGCAAAAGATACCACTCAACATGTTTCGCTCAGTGAGCTTCCTCAGAAGTTTTGGTACAGTGCATGGTATACCAGGTTGCCAAAGCGTGAAGTATGGATTTGATTGAGAAGATTGAAACAATCCTAAGTAGCATCCGAGGGCCCCACCTGCGTATTCCAATCCATATGGCCACAGGAGGACAGGAATTTACATATCCCTCCAAAAAGGCCAAAGATAGAATCAAATGATCTCTCCTGCTAATTGAAGATAGAGCTCCACAACAAGTTTGAAAAAATATTTAATCTGGGATATGAAGGAATCACAGCCAAGAACGTCCTGGGATGAGTGTTAGTGGTCCCGGTTGTGCACAAGCACACAGGCTCATCAAATTGGACCGGACAATCAATGTGGCAAAGGGTGGGAGAGATTTTCCCTCTCCCTCTCTCGAGATGCCTACGACAGAGGCTCTCTGCTCTGTTCCTCTGGAGTGCCTGGCTATGGAGGGAGCAGCTGGCTCAGTCTCCCAGCAGCTTGCTCAGAGGCTGAGACAGCTGCCAGTCCAGGTATCTGGGTGGATCCTGACATTAAAGAGTTTGGGCTGGCTGAGTAAAGGCAGCAGACGTTGGCACGCTGTTGGCTAAACATTGGTCCCAGGAGTGAAAAATGAAGTGCATTCCTGTGACTCACAGGACAAGTAGGGCCAAAACAAGTTTTGGCCCTAATTTTCCTTTAAGAAGGAATCTTCACCCAATGAATACCAATGTAAAGATGGCATTTATGCTAACTGCCAATGTAGCAGGGAAATTAGAGCGGTCCTATGTATCTAGGGACTTTACCCTGACCACCAATGGAATGGTTTATGGTTGTGGGATTAGGAGTGCCTAGTATTGGCCTATGATTTGTGTTATAGTCTTTATCAGTAGTTTTACTCCCAAGTTTCGGTAATGTGGCCACATTCTTCAGGGCTTATCTGAAATTTAATTGTTTGATCTTGACTACGACCACTAAAAAGTTGGGCTTGAGGCTACGACGAGCCAGATTCTCAGCATTTGCTGCCTGCAGTGTGTGGGGGCAAACCTAAACTTTGCACAGGGGCCCATTGATGACTTTTAAATGCCCCAAGACAGGAGACTTCAACATCAGGTCATAAGGGGTGTGTGGCCCCTCTGAATTGAATCACTTTCTACTTCCTGTTCTCTATCAGTCCCCTAATTCTCAGAAGAATGATTTAGCCTTCTTAACATTCTACAAAGCATTGACAATGCCCACTCTCTCCATGGGGTTGATTTCCTAAAACTTGAGAGTGCCAACTCTGGGGCAGCTGTGCATAGAAACCAATCAGCTTTCATTGTCAGAGCTTAGTTGAACAAGCTGAAGTTAGAAGCTGATTGGTTACCATGCACAGCTGCACCAGATTTTGTATTTGCCAGTTTTAGTAAATAACCCCACACCATGTGTCATTTTATGTGTGATTATAGTAACAAACACACCTTTTGTATGTCACTTTTAGATATATTATTGAGCTATCTCTACTTTGGGCATTTGAGGCTACAAATATGTTTTAAGGAAATCAATTGGATGTAAATTGTTCCTTCATCCTGCCGTCATCAGTCAACCAATAACAACCTCCATCTCTCTGTCTAAACATGGCTTCCGTACGCTTACGTCAACCAATCGCATTTTTTCAATGGGTGGAATGACCTGCAGTGAACACTCCGAACCACAAGGGGCGCTGTGGGTTACGCACACGTTTTACTCACACCCGCAGTTGCACTCTGTAATTTTTTGGGATCCCTTACACCAGGGGGCGCTCATCATCATTAAACGCCACCTGAAGTGAACACAACGAAGGGGTGTTTGGTGTATTGTTCTAGCCGCGCTTCTCCTCCTCGCCAAGCGGGGCGCTGTCCACGCCTCACACCACACTCCCAGCCGCAGGGCGGCGTTGTTGTGTAACGCGTTGTGTCCGCGGGTTGCTGCAGAGATTGAGGCCTGGCTCCGTGATAGCTCGGTGTACAGTGTGAACGATGGCGGCCCCGGTATCTCCAGTAGGGAAGCGGCTGAGGCTTCTGTTTGACGAGAGCTCCGCCGGACGGCAGGGAGTCCCGGGCGAACCGTCTATCCCGCTGGGGAAGCGGGCCTGGGAAGGCGGAACCGTGCGGGGCCTGAAGGGAGCGGCGCCCGAGGAGCTGGCGGTAAGTGGCCACTCCGTAGCCGGGGACGCGGGGAAGTTTAGTCGGGGAGTGTCCCGTCTAGGCCTCGAGTCCGGCCCCAATCCGGTGCTGGTTGCCCCTCCCCCACCACCACACACCGTGTAAACATACCGCCTCAAATCCGGCCCCAATCCGGTGCTGGCGGCCCCTCCCCCCCACCCCGTGTAAACAGAGCGCACGGTGCGCCGTACACATCAATGTGGGGGGAGAGGAGGGTGAATGCCGCCAGATCCCTAGGAAGGGCCATTTCACAACTCCTCACCCCCCCATAGTAAAGTCCACTATATATATATATATATATATATATATATATATATATAATGTATCACAGGTATGCGCCTCTCCCCCATGACTGCCACAGTCCCTCATCACATCTCGCCATCCCATGAGGCTGCACTCTCCCAACTTTTCACACACCAGTCTTTTAAGGTCATTGTTAAAGTGACAAACTTATTAAAAAAAAATATATATATATATATATATATTCATGCAAATACTGGTAAAGCAGAATTTGTATTTATTTCATGTACTTGTATAGCGCTGCCAATTTATGCATAAACCCCAAAGTAAACATTTTATGAATGTGTTAGAAAACTTATACAGCCATCACATCTAAGAATTGGTAATATAATAATATTGCAGCTTGTCAATTCTTAGATGTGATGGCTGTATACGTTTTTTTTTTTTTCTATTTTCATCTTGTGATCTAGCCAGTAAGTTTATTTTTTTTAAAAGCACAAACTTTCCAACAAAAATGTATCAGTTTTATAGGGATGAGACAAACCATTTTAAAAGTGGTTGTAAAGACTCAAGATTTTTCACCCCCCACTACTTGCCTGAGCCCCATCGCGCTACAAAGATGTCCACAAGGAATAAATTATTCTGGCCACTGAAATAAACGCCCAAACACTTGACGTGAATAAATGCGGTACACACTTTTACAAATGTCAGGCATTTTTTTTACCAAAACGCTGCTGCCAGGAGAAGGCTTTTAGGAGAGTGTAAAAAAAAAAAAAAAATAGTCAGTGTGCATAAGGCAAGAAAAAAGTTAACAGTGTAATGCATTGCTGCACCACCACCAGTAGGGCACATACTGTGTACCTGATGCTGTGAATGGGCCCTTAATAAAATATATAGGGCCAGATCCACAAAGGTATTTTGCCGGCGTAATTTTAAATTTCCCGCGTCGTATCTTTGTTTTGAATCCTCAAAACAAGATACGACGGCATCTCGGCTTGATCTGACAGGCGTACGTCTTAGTACGCCGTCGGATCTAAGCTGCAATTTTTCGGTGGCCGCTAGGTAGCGTTTCCGTCGAATTCCGCGTCAAGTATGCAAATGAGCTAGTTACGGCGATCCACGAACGTACGTCCGGCGCATTTGTTTTTACGTCGTTTGCGTTCGGCTTTTTCCGGGGTATAGTTAAAGCTACTGTTATGAGGCGTACTCAATGTTAAGTATGGCCGTCGTTCCCGCGTCCAATTTTGAATTTTTTACGTTGTTTGCGTAAGTCGTTCGCGAATAGGAATTTGCGTAGAATGACGTCACCATCGTAAGCATTGGCTGGTTCCGGTTTAATTTCGAGCATGCGCACTGGGATACCCCCACGGACGGCGCATGCGCAGTTAAAAAAAACGTAGTTTACGTCGGGTCTCGACGTATTTACATAAAACACGCCCCGTTACATCCATTTGAATTCCGCGCCCTTACGCCGCCAGAGATACACTATGCCGCCGTAACTTACGGCGCAAATTCTTTGAGGATTCGAAATAAAATAAAAAAGTTACGGCGGCGTAGTGTATCTTAGATACGCTGCTCCCGGCGCAGAGGTACGTGGATCTGGCCCATAGTTTTTCACATAAATTATCTGTTTAAGCCCCACTGAACACCCAAACTCCTGGCAGGATAATGCTGCTTAAAAAAAAATGCACCAAAAGCTGTGTATAACACATGTGTTTAGGTGTCTATCGTTTGAACATTAATGCATTTTACTGGTCAGAATACTAAATTTGGCTATTGGAATGCATTAACGCTCAAACGCTAGACGTGACTAGTGTTTTTTCTGCTCTTTAGATTTTCTCCTGAGTGTGCCTTTTGGGGGGGAATATCTATAAATAAGTCCTAATATTTTATACTTTATGCATTACCTGTTTGCAGTGACATTTCTCATTTAAAGTCCCACTATTCTTTTCCTCGGTTTTTACATGGTTATTAGGAATGGAGGTTTGTCACTGAGGCTGTGCCGGGTTATATCTCTTTTCGGAAAAAAAATGGGACACATATGTAAAAAATAAACCTAACCGGGATTATGACCATCACTTACTCACTTACTAACTTTTGCCTTTAGTTCTACTTCAATGCCAGTGAGAAGCTGACAGTTCTTTAGGAGCAAAACCCCTTTTTATAATGGTAAAATTACGACAGAATAAGCATAAACGCACGTGAAGTAAATTCAGCAGTGAATTAAAAATGAAAATAAATGCAAATAACAAACAGGAATTATTTGCCAAAATATTATGCCTGTTTGAATTGCTGCTATGGTCACAGGTCTAAAATCTATTTGTATCTAGCTATTGCAAATTGAATGCCTGTGCTGTTTGAAAGTTGCCACTACTTGCCTCCCTCGTAGGAAATGCTAGCTGTTTGCTTGTCCAATAACGTCAACACTTGTGCATCTCAAGTTCTGATATAGATGACTACATACTTGTTTAGGATTAGTTACTCCTGAAAACAGAACTCTGTAGCCCACCCGCTCTATAAAAATGAGAAAAAGCCCTTCCTCCCTGCCGAGTGGGTGGGTCATCCCTTGGGTACCCGTGTTGCTGCTTGGGTGACTTGCCATTGGCTTTCCAGAAGACAGCATCAGCAGGCTGATATCACCATTAGGAGACCGGTTAGAAGCCCAGATTTTCGTTGCAGATATGCTAATTATTTGTACAGGCACATTGGGCTACTTAAAGAGGGTCTTATAAGCCTGTACCTTTTGATATGCTGGTCTATAATAGTGTCTTATCTCCTCAGACAATTCTCTGCACTTTTTCTGGTCCGTGTTCATTATGCACACGATAATTCCAACCAAAGCTGACTGATTACAAATTGAAGGCATGCATGATACTAATAACAAAAAACAGTTTGCAAAGGCACTATAATTCAATTATTTATAATCTTCTAAACTAGGGCACCATCAAATGTGTCCAGACCATCAGAGGGTCCTTTCACACGGGCGGATCCCGTGATGATCCACCCCGTCAACATTTGCTTGCTCAGCGGGGATCGCTCCGTTGATCCCCGCTGAGCCGGCGGATGACAGGGCGGTCCCCTTACACTGTGCAGGGACCGCCCTGTCAGATTGCCGCTCTCCCCTTTTGGGGGGGATCGGATGAACACGGACTGTTTGTCCATGTTCACCCGATCCGCTCTGCAGACGGATGGAAAAATAGGATTTTCCTCCATCTGCAGAATCGGAGGATTACGGACACTGATGAGATCGGGTGTCAGCGGATGAATTCAGAGCAACACTCTGACAGCCACAAGCATGACACCCAGATGATGGGACTTGTAGTTTTGCAACAGCTGGAGGTCCGCTAATTGCATATCCCTGATCTAGAGTTTTTGAACTGGGGCAGGCAGTAAAAGCTGTTGGCAAGGCAGAGGTATTGTACAGAGCTATTATGCAGGAAGCAGCCCCATTTTTTTTTTATTGTACGCAAATATACGTAACACATACATACTAAATTTACAATTCAGATTGACCCTGCAGCTATCCCCCGCTGGCTCTAAGCCCAAGAACTGAGCGATCGCATGACTGACGTTTCCAGCGCTCACTGTAGCACCAGCCAGGAGAGGGGGCAGATGCAATTGGTTTTGGCTCTTAGCTGAGAGCTAGAGCTTAGCAGTCAGTCATCTGGGTGGATCCTGCAATATGGTTGCAGTCCTTTTTAGAGCCTGGAGTGACTGTGGCATCAGCCGACAGTAGGCTATAGGCCTCTGTTGGCTGATTCAGGAATGTAAAAGTAAGTGTAATCCTGTGACCCAGATGAGAAGTAGGACTATAAAAGCTTTGGCCATGTTTATTTTTAACACAGAACTTTGCAAGTTGTGTTTTTTTTTTTTTATAATATTTATAGTAATAGTTTGCATGTACTAATAGAAAGTTATTTCTTTCAGGTATATGTGGAGTTTGACCAGAAAAGTTCTAGAAGACCTTCGTGGGTACAAGTTCATGGAGCAGATGTCTTGGTAATCTTATTGGAAGGACCACTAGTTTGGTCTCCAAGAAAGGAACCTATAATTGTCCAAGGGAGCCGTATTTGCCCCACTCATTGGCCTGCTTTGGTAAGTAATGGTCATTAGAAGCTGTAGGATTCTGGATAAAATGAGAATAACAATTATTTTGCATTGAATAAAGATCATGATTCCCGGCGTAACATCTTTCAATCTTTCACATTATACAAAAAACTAACTTTACCATTTCGCATAATTTTTATTATTGGCATGGGTTACACCCCCCCCCCCCCCCCAAATTTGCCTTTAAAAGACCGCTGCGCAAATACAGTGTGACACGAAATAGTGCAACGACCGCCATTTTATTCTCTAGGGCAGGGATATGCAATTAGCGGACCTCCAGCTGTTGCAAAACTACAAGTCCCATCATGCCTCTGCCTCTGGGTGTCATGCTTGTGGCTGTCAGGGTCTTGCTATGCCTCATGGGAATTGTAGTTGTGCAACAGCTGGAGGTCCGCTAATTGCATATCCCTGCTCTAGGGTATCTGTTAAAAAGTATATGTAATTCTCTAGAAAAAAATACAGATTTTTAACTTGTAAGCAACACGTGTCAGAAAAAGGCTTAGTCTTTAAGTGGTTAAACTGCCCTCATTTACAGATCGAAGTTCATCCCTTTGATCTAAAAGAACCAGATTACATTATTTATTTTTATCTCTGCACTGAGCAATGTTGTCATAAACTTAGGCTGCCTTTTTTTTTTTTTTGTGACGGCTGTCAGCTATTAGCAGAGAATGGCTCTGCACTAAATCGTGGAAATGCCAGATCAGGATCGTGAGGGGGTTGGAATCAAGGTTGCAATTTTTTTAATGTTTAATCGTAAAGCGCTTATAGAAGCCACTCAAAATAACTGCCAACTAGATTCTTTTTTTTTTCTTTTTCATTTACTTCTGTTATATAAATAAACACTCAAGAAAATCCTAGCATCTGTTTTATTGCACCACAGGACAGAAACTTAGGGAATATCTCCGCAACAAAACAGAAGTTTTAATTCTTCTTTACACTCTCCAACCCCCAAAAAATAGTTAATGCTAAAATGAGGGGATCCAAAAAAGGTACGCACGGAATGGGATGCACAAGAATGGGGTTTTTGCGTGTTCAGAATGCAGAAGATGCAGTGACCCAGATCCTAATCGTGTTCCTGTGGCTGTGTAGTAGACGGCATCAGGAAATGCAGCAAATGCGTGTTGTGCATGTTTTCAGCAGATATGGCGGGGGGGGGGGGGGGGGGGAGTGCATCAGTCAGGAGCTGTGTATGTTGTCAACATGAGACTGTCTGTCTGGATGGGGGAAAAAAAGCCAAATATAAAATTGAGCAGTCATTTATGGCGATAACATCTTGGCGATAAGTACAAAGAGAAGTAATACAATAAAATGAATAACTCTGTTCATGGTTTCGTATTGTGTGCTAAGCACTGCTGGTTGTCAATTAACAGCTGTGTGCAAATACCTGTGGCCACCGACAACCTGTCATTGCAGTGTACGAGTTCGGCAGCTGCAGCTTTCCGCACATAGCTATCAATCCCAGCCACAACATTCCTGTCGCTTGGCTCTGCAGTGTGGCTAAATGCCTGTGCAAATGGCGCCCAATACTGTTTTAAACTCAACGGCCTGTAGTTGCCAGTGCTTTTCTTACTAACCTTCTTGTAGACAGGTACAATATTAGCTGTCTGTCAGTCATGGGGAACTTCCTCTGTTAAAATAGAATGGATACAAAAATAAGTTAATGGTCCAACAACTATACATTAATGATCTTTTAGTACTCTGGGATGAATATCTTCTGAACCCATTGCTTCATTAGGCTTTAAGCAAGCCAGTTCATCTGCTGCCTCTAGAAACCCTGAAAATTAACCTTTACTTCTACAGTCAATATGATCCCCAATTTATTTTATTTTTTTTTTGTGTCATGTCTGAGAAGACTTAAAGTAATTGTTTTAATTAGCCACTCTAACGTTCGACGATGCGTCACGCGAGTGGTGTGTCAGTGGTTTACATACTTGTGCGCACCCGGGGTGTGCTTTTAAGCATGTGTGTGGAGCAACGGGGGCTACAGCAATTTTTAAAAACATATATATATATTTTTTTTAAACCTTTTTTTTTTTTTTTTTGGTTTTCTACTGATTGCTACCACTAATGGGGTTAATAAACCTCCATGTGATGGCATTGGACTGGTGACTGGTACTCTTTTTTTGGAGACATTAGGGGTCTTTTAGCGTTTTTTCCCTACCCTTCACACCATCTAACCAGATCATCACGATTAGATGTTTCCCCTGGCTGTGTACGAACCTGGAAATGGGTGATCTGAAACGGGAAGTGACTAAATCATCATCGCGTTGGATTTCATTGTTTCAGTGTGAGATCGAGGCATGGATTTGCCTCTCTCTCGCATTGCTCTCCCCCTGAAGCCATTAGTTGTGGGCACAGGCTCCTGGTAAGAGCCACAGATTGCAGGAAAGAGTTTCCCCATCAACACGGATAGTGCTGAAAGGAATCGGCAATTGTCTTTTCCCGGCAGGGGCGGGAGAATCCATCCCGGCCAGGAGAAGACAGTCATTAAAATTGCAGGCTGGTTGTTTCCAAGTTGATCAATCAACTTGGTACTTTCAGCCTGCCCATTAACAGTTCAAATCTTGGCCGGTTCAGTAGAAATTCGATTCAGTTTCAAACCATGTATGGCTGCCCCATAGTTTTCAGCCAAGGAAGCTGCCATCTTGGCCTCTGTTTAATCTTCAACTGCCATGATACTGCACATGTGATCAGTTTTGACACCAGCCATTGGTTGGTTTGACAGTTTGGTTGAGAGCACATCCAATGTAAAAGTTAAATTCACAACATGAAACTGTCTGTGGGTTTAAATCTTTATCAAACCAAAGACATCAGTGATCACTGAATGGAATGAGTGGAAACATGGTTGATTTTGAAAAAAAGATGTATGTGAGGAGCAGATTTACAAAATGCTGGAAGGTTTTTTTCTACTGCTGAAGCAATGATGTAAATTGGTTTGCCACCTCTGACAGATTCATTTATAGCATCCAAATGTTTATGACTGTCGGTCACAAAGTTATTTATTGTGATGTGGATTGAAGTACAAAGAATCGGAAAATGAGAGTCAGTACATGGGTTTACATTAGGGTTGTCCCGATACCACTTTTTTAGGACCGAGTACAAGTACCGATACTTTTTTTTCATGTACACGCCGATACCGAATACCGACACTTTTTTTTAAATGCAGCCATGTGTCCCCAAATGCAGCCATGTGTCCCCAAATGCAGCCATGTCCCTAATGCAGCCTTGTGTCCCCTAAGACAAAGCCAAGTCAATCCCCCCCCCTCCCCCCGCTGCTGCCGACATCTAGTTACTATGCGCTGGGGGAACACAACAGCTGTCATTTGCATTTGAATAGCTGTGTGTTCCCCCGCCGCGCTGTCATGTATAGCCCCTCCCCCTAGTCCAGAAACTTTGATAGACAGGTCACCCGTCCGACGTGCCCGGGCAAGGGGGAGGGGCTATACATGACGGCGGGGGAACACACAGCTATTCAAATGCAAATGACAGCTGTTGTGTTCCCCCAGCGCATAGTAACTAGATGTCGGCGGGGGGAGGGGGGGGGATTGACTTGGCTTTGTCTAAGGCGGCAGCAGCTCTCCTCTCCCCCATACGAGGACTGCTCTGCTCTCCGCCCCCTCTCCACCCGAACTCCACCCCCACTCCACCCCCTCTCCACCCGCACTCGGGGGAAAAAAAAAAAAAACGTATTCTACCAGGCATCGGAAGTATTTGCGCGAGTACAAGTACTAGCGCAAATACTCCGTATCGGTACCGATACTAGTATCGGTATCGGGACAACCCTAGTTTACATAGTATATCTTTATAAAGGCTTTATCAATTATGGAATGTTGTGAAGTAAAATTCTAACACAAGCTGTTTTTTAATATTGCAGACATTCACAACTTTGGTGGATAAGTTGGGCCTGGGAACACTGGTCCCTATAGAGTTCCTCCTAGAAGAAATATTGCATTTTCTTCCAGATGCCAGTACACTTCGTCTTTACCAGGTAACTCCTTTTACAGTGAGAAGCAATATTCTTAAAAGAAGTCTCTGTGAAAAATAATGACATTGTTCTTATTCCATTTTACAGCAGATGGGAGTAGACAGCCACAAAATGGTTTTGAAAGAACAGCCTTTTTTAAGGGATGCTGTAACTGATGTGATCAATTCAAGAAAAATCCAGGAGATCATTTTACGAGGTTAGTTTCCCTTTTATTTATAAATAAATCAAATCTGTAATCTTAAATTTAAAAGCAAACCTTTTTATTATAATGCTGCTTATGAATTCTTAGATGTGATGCATGCATTTTTTTTTCTGGCAATTCATCCAGCAAGTCTGTTTTTCAAAAGAACAAACTCTTTTTTTCTAGATGTATTAGTTTACAGTTATGGGACAAACCATTTAACACCGTCAGGGGTGCTTACAATGATCTGCTTTTATTTATGTAAAACCTTTATCCCAAATGGATAAAAACAGTATCTTGTAACTGAATAAAAAGTGTGAGCTGGCTTAATCCGTTAGTGTTTTTAAATCTGCTAGTATATCCGCCACTCCCCCAGACTAACAATGCTGTGGCCCCTTTTCTCATTCATTCAGAGTGGGGCCACTCTAATACAGGAGGGGTGTTACTGGCCAGATCACCAGCTGAAAGCAAAGGGGGCAAAGCCTAAAAAAAAAAACATGCGCAGAAACGCAGATGGGTCTTTGCCATAACCCATAGACCTGGCAGAGAAACACCTTGTGCTGGGTCTCGATTCAAGATGGCAATATAGAGAGCTTTGCCTGCAAGTAAGACAATGCTCGGCTCTATCAACTAATGGGACAAGTGTTGAAGGGGTGGTTCCCCCTAAAACAAATTTCTAACAATACATTCGGAAGACTGCTTACACTGCGGGTAGGCTGGCTTTTTTTTTTTCCCGTACATACCTCGATCATATCGCATATCGCCGTTTCATCCCTCGGCTTCCGGGTATGAGTCTTGCTGGACCTAGTTGATTGACGTTCCTCCGACCGGCGCATACTGCGCATCACGACTTTCCGACAGAAGCCGAACGTCATTGCGCAGGCGCCGTATAGAGTCGGCTCTATACGGCGCCTGCGCAGCGACGTTCAGCTTCTTTCGGAAAGTCGTGACGTCAAGTACGCGTCGGTCGGAGGAACGTCAATCAACTAGGAACGCCCACCGCCACAAGACTCATACCCGGAAGTCGAGGGATGAAACGGCGATATCGAGGTATGTACGAAAAAAAAAAAAAAAAAAAAGCCAGCCTACCCGCAGTGTAAGCAGTCTTCCAAATGTATTGTTAGACATTTGTTTTAAGGGGGAACCACCGCTTTAAGGATATAAAATGTAATTTTGATAGGTAGGGTTGAGTTCCTGTTTGACAAAAGCCTGTGTTTCTCAGCCTTCATGTACCACCTTCTGCATATAAAGCACTACCTGCCTAGGGTCCTCTTGCAACCCCTCAACAATTTCTGTGCAATTCAAAGTTCTGAAACATGGCATTTACATGGGGCTGGAAGTATTGCTGTTTTAACTTTATGAAATGCATGATCATCTTGAAGTTTTTTGTGACTGCTTTCTTGTCTTAAATGGACTGTATGGTTTAAAGGAATCCTACAATAATAGGTCCCCCGTTTATAGTAGTTATTTGAAATAAGATATATTTACTGGAGTAACAGTATGTTTATTTCCATTGTCTAGGAATTTGCAGTATTCAAGGTCAGGAGGTTAAAGTGTTCAGGCCAGATGAAGATGAAGATTGGATTTATGGACTTGTGACCCATCAAGATCCCATCAGCCGAACAATAAATGTAACAATGAGCGTGGTATGTATACTTTTCCAAATATAATCTAATTTTAACATTCTCTTTAAAAACTGTGCACTCAAACAATCAACAGTTTTTTTTTATTTCTGTATGCTTTCTTTGCAATGCATTAATAACCCTGTCACGACCACGATAATTTCATACATTTATGACCACTGTAAAATCTGCCATTTTGTAGCTAGTCGATTCAGAGGCCAATAACTTTATTTTAGTTTACACAAGAAATAATTCATTCAATTCACCCACCCTTGTTTAAAGGCTACATTCACCGCTAACTTCCCCCAAAAGGATGTACCCGAGTGTCCTCTGGTTGAAGGGGTTATACCAGGATGATGCCTGCCGCTACTGGCATCATCCCAGTATTTTTTATTTTCAGCCCGTGATTCTCTAAAATGTAAAAGCTATCCTAGTGACTGGTTAGCCGCTGGATTGCTTTAACAGGCAGCGGGAGAGGGGGGTCTCCCGCTTTCACCTTCCACAGTTCTGTCAGGCTATCTCGTCCTACCCGAATGTTTAGCCAGCGGTTGTGCTGGCTTTTCATAGAGGGGTTCAGAGACCCGCACACTCCTGATCATCTCTATGGTATTAGAAACCAGAAGCGGCCTGTATATGCTACTTCTGGTTTTAGTGTTTTGTTTACAAGCTATTGCTAGCTTGTACAAGCATCGGATCAGACGGGTCTTGGTCTAAACTGATGCTGTTAAGGTCAGAGGAGACATCTGGGGTCTAATAGACCCCAGATGTCTCAGTAAAGAGGACCTGTCACTGCTATTGTTGTCACAAGGGATGTTTACATTCCTTGTGACAGCAATAAAAGTGATGACAAAATAAAAAGATTAAGGAGACTTTAAAGCAGGGGTTCACCCTATAAACCCAAAAAAAAAAAAAATGTTTTGTTCTACCATAAAATCAGGCATTGTAGCGCGAGCTACAGTATGCCTGTCCCGATTTTTTTTTTTTCCCGTACTCACCGTTTACTCGTACATCGAAGATACCGACTCCCCTCGGGGAATGGGCGTGCCTATGGAGACGGAGGATGATTGACGGCCGGCTCTGGCGCGTCACGCTTCTCCGGAAATAGCCAAAATAGGCTTGGCTCTTCACGGCGCCTGCGGATAGCCTGTGCGCAGGCGCCGTGAAGAGCCGAGACCTACTCTGGCTGTCTTCGGGGAGAGTGACGTGCCAGGGCCGGCTGTCAAACATCCGCCCTCTCCATAGGCACGCCCATTCCCCGCGGGAGCCGAAATCTTTCATGTACAAGTACACAGTGAGTACGGGGGTATAAAAATCGGGACAGGCATACTGTAGCTCGCGCTACAATGCCTGTCTCGATGGTAAAATCATGTCAGTGAGGGTGAACTACCGCTTTAAACGCGAGGGGCGGCTCTTTAAGAGCCCCCATCCCGCCCCGTACTTGTTCCCAAAGGCAATCGCACACGTTGATCCCACGCGCATATGTAAACACTGCCGTTTTAAAATTTGCACGGCTGTGTTGGGCTGTGCAGGAATCTGTGAATGAAAAAACGAAAAGTCCTCTCTGCATCTAAGGGTTACATTTTCTGATGGCTCAGTGGGAAAAAAAATGCACATTTATTTTTTGAAAAAGTTAAACTTGCCTTGAGGTGTGCAATATTTTCATTAACTAAAAATCAAAGGTAAACCTGGACCCCAGGCAGACAAAGATAAAAATTCATGCAGCTGTGTATTTATTTTTAATGCATCTAGTAGACGTATCTCTGCTCCTAGTAGACGTATCTCTGCTCATGTTCATATATTGCTGTTATGTTGACACAAATTTTTTTTATATTCACAGGGAGGTGAGACTGTGATGATTGATCCAAAATTGGTACACGTGGTGCTAGTCGACGAATCAGTCTTGGAACCTGAGGTATTTACTTTGTTTGCAAAAAAAAAAAACTTTTTTTATTTAAAATTTAATTAGCGCAGTGTTTTTTTTTTTTTTAAAGCTTCATACAAATCAATTTTTTAAAGCAAATGTTTATTTTTTTGCAATAACATGGTGTAGGTGGTGTTTAAGTTTACTGACCATAGCTTTCACTTTGTTCACACTGTAAAGAGATTTTGAGAAGGTTCTGCCAATCACAACCTGTGATTGGCAGAACCCTCCCGCCTGTTTCTATGTTGTGTATGTGCTGGGACTGGGATCAATCAACCTCTTATATCCTGCCTCCCATAGTGTTTAGAAATATGAGGACATGGAGGAGGAGAAGATAAGGAGAGGGGGTGTCTTGTATCACTGTGTGTCTGCACAGATGTCTGACACTGTAGACCTATGGGGCTGCACAGAGAATGAACTAAAGAACAAATGAACAGCTTAGAATGGAACTTAAACTGGAGCGTGCTCAGTAGATGTCAATGGCTGGTCTTTAAAATCTTGGGCTGCAGCAGGGATATGGACAATGAACACATTTTTGAATTCTGTTTTTCTGAAGCCAGTCTGTGGTTCATTTACTTTGCTTGGGGTTATTGTCCTGCTGCATTGCCCAACTTCTACTAAGCTTCAGTTGGTAGACAGCCACCCTGACATTATCTTGTAGGATATTTTGGTAAGCTTAGGTAGAGTGGTCCAGGCCCTGTGGCAGTAAAACAAGCCCAAATCCTAATGTTCCCACCACCATATTTAACTGTGATCAAAATTGGAGGGGCTAGAGGTCACAGGCCTCGGGACTTTAAAGGTGTAATGTATAAGAAAGTCAAGTCACTGATACATTACTATAAACCTAAAAATGCTTTATTACAAAAATTAGTTTTAAAAGACATCCGACAGCTTTGTATTCAAATCAAAAGTCAATTGTTCCCTTTTATAGTATACTGAACAGATGATACACATCTCTCAACATGTTTCACTCAGCAGAGCTTCCACAGGAGATTATACTGTGGCGTCTGTCATACTGTGGGTAACAAAGCGAAATGAATACTCATGTTTACAATTAACCACTTAATCACTGCCCCATAGCCAAATTACGGCTACAAGGCGGTTCCTTAACTCTGGGAGGACGTCCTCCCAGAATCGCGCACATGGGAGTGTCCGTGACCGCCGTGGCCAGAGGACCAGGCGCATCACGGATTGTGGTAAATTGCCGCTGATAGCGGCCGTTTACCACGTGATCGCTCCGTCCAATGACGGAGCGATCACATGTAAACCGGCGTCATTTAATGACGCCGGTTCCTCCCTCCTCTCTCTGTACCGATCGGTACTGTGTGAGAGGAGAGAGCGGGTGTCAGCAGCACTGTGGGCTGGATCTGTGACTATTGCAGTCACAAATCCAGCCATCTCTGCAATACACCCTGCGCAGTACTCTGCAATACCTACAATTTTCAGATATTGCCACCATAGCTTGTGGACGCTATAACTTTCACAAAGACCAAATAATATTCACCAATTTGTACTTATTTTTACCAAAGACATGTAGCAGTATAAATTGTGGCCAAAATTTATGAAGAAAAATTTACAAATTTGCTAAATTTTATAACAGAAACAAAGAAAAATTCATTTTTTTTTTTTTTTTACAGAATTTTCAGTCTTTTTTTTTTTCTTTTATAGCGCAAAAAATAAAAAACCCAACAGTGATTAAATACCACCAAAAGAAAGCTCCATTTGTATGATAAAAGGACAAAAATTTCATTTGGGTACAATGTTGTATCTCTGAGTAATTGTCATTCAAAATGTGAGCACCGAAAGCTGGTTAAAGACATACACATACAGATTGGCATAAATATCCATACATTATGCAAATATATGAAAAAAATCAAATTAAGGACATAGAAGCATAGTTTGAGAGTTTGAAAGCGTATGGATATAAAGGCTGTGAACCTTACCAAGGCTGCTCGTTGTATAGCAAATCGCTCCAGATTAAAAGAAGGTTTCATATATGCACAGACAGAAACATCCCGCCTTCCCAGTACCATTCCTTACATGACTTGCAGAAGAGGGCATAAGGGTTGTGTGAGTGCCGTTTGCCTATTAAAGAGAAACAACACGACAGCTAAATATTAAAAAGAAAAATGGTTAAAAGGAATATCTTTTTTAATATTTGGCATTTCCCTTTTAATAGGCAAACGGCACTCGCACAACCCTTATGCCCTCTTCTGCAAGTCATGTAAGGATTGGTACTGGGGAGGCTGGATCATGCGTAGAATTTTTGTGCGTCGGAATTGGCTACAGACAATCGGAATTTCCGACAGGAGCTTTTGTTGTTGGAAAAATTGAGAACCAGCTCTCAAACATTTGTTGTCGGAAATTCTGACAGCAAATGTACGATGGAGCATACACACGGTCGGATTTTCCGACAAGCTCACGTTGAACATTTGTTGACCGTGTGTACGAGGCATAAGATGGCAGCTCTTTTGGCCTGTTTAGTTCCACTTTATCGGCTTTCTGACCGCCCCACGTACATTTACTGAGGCAGGGCTGCCAGTCTGTGCAAAATCATGTGACCGTACGTGATTCCGTGCACGTGGTTAAGGGGGCACGATGGCTGCCGTGACCCACTGACCGTTCACAGGAGAGACAGATCGCCCATCTGCCTGTGTAAACAAACAGCGGATCTGTCAGGGAGGGAAAGGAAGTTCTCCTGTTTCAGCCAAGCTGAATCACGGGTCTTTTCCTTTAGTGTGACACTGCCCCACTCAGCTAGTAAGCACCTCCCTAGGGAACATTTAACCCTTTGATCGCCCCTGGTGTTAAAGAGGAGTTCCACCCAAATTTGGAACTTCCTCTTAACCCACTCCTCTCCCCCTTACATGCCACATTTGGCATGTAATTTTTTTGGGGGGGGAGTGGGGGCTTCAGCACGAGTGGGACTTCCTGTCCCACTTCCTCCTTCCTGTAGGCGACTAAGCTTAATCGCCTTCAGGAAGTGGCTGCTGTAGGCGATCGCCTAGGACACGTCACAGGTCCTAGGCGATCTCCTGGCCAATTACACAGCGCGGCGCCGGGCTGCGCCGCTCGCGCAGTGCCGCTCGCGCATGCGCAGTGGGTGCCCGGCCGTGAAGCCGAAAGCTGTCACGGCCGGGTGCCCACACTGAAAATGAAGACGCCGGCCGGGGAGGGGGGGAGAGGAGCGGAGCCCCGGCCGGCGTGTCGCTGGAGCAGGTAAGTGCCTGTTTATTAAAAGCCAGCAGCTACACTTTTTGTTGCTGCTGACTTTTAATAAACATACAAATGGCTGGAACTCCCCTTTAACCCCTTCCCTGCCAGTGCCATTTATAAAGTAATCTGTGCAATTATAGCACCGATCACTGTATTGGTGTCACTCAGTGTTAGATTTGTCCACCACAATGACGCAGTTCCGCTAAAAAGTTCAGATCACCGCCATTACCAGTAAAAAAAAGTCCCTAAATCTATCCTTTAGTTTGGTTTGTGCAAAAGTTATTGCATCTACAATCAATATACGCTTATTTGGTATTTCTTTACCAAAAATATGTAGAGGAATACATATTGGCCTAAATTGAGACATTTTGGCGTATCTATACAATGGCGTATCTGTCCGGCCCGCATCTCCGATACGTTACGCCGCTCTAACTTTGGGCGCGAGTTCTTTATTCAGAAAGAACTTGCGCCCTTAGTTACGGCGGCGTAACGTATGTGTTGCGGCGTAAGGCTGCGTAATTCAAATGTGGAAGGGGGGGCGTGTTTTATGTTAATGTGTGATGACCTTACGTGATTGACGTTTTTTACGGATGGTGCATGCGCCGTCCGTGTACATATCCCAGTGTGCATTGCTCTAAATGACGTCGCAAGGACATCATTGGTTTCGACGTGATCGTAAATTACGTCCAGCCGTATTAGTGAACGACTTACGCAAACATCGTAAAATTTCAAAACTCGGCGCGGGAACGACGGCCATACTTAACATTAGCTACCACTCATATAGCAGGGGTAACTATACGCCGGAAAAAGCAGAACGCAAACGACGTAAAAAAAAAGCACCGGGCGTTCGTTCGTTTCTGAATCGGCGTAAATCCTCATTTGCATATTCCTCGCGTAAAAATCCGGAAGCGCCACCTAGCGGCCAGCTTGGAATTGCAGCCCAAGATCCGACGGTGTAAAACACTTACACCTTGCGGATCTTGGGGATATCTATGCGTAACTGATTCTCTGAATCAGTCGCATAGATACGACCGTCGGAACTCAGAGATACGACGGCGTATCAGGAGATACGCCGTCGTATCTCTTTCTGAATCCGGCCCTTTTTATTTATTTTTTGGGATAAGTATTATAGCAGAAAGCAAAAAATATAAAAAGCATAGAGGCAATCGCATGCCACCAAAAGAAAGCTCTATTTGTGGGAAAAAAAGAACATCAATTTTATTTGGGTACAGCATTGCACGGCAGCGCAATTGTCAGTTAAAGCGACGCAGTGCCCCATCGCAAAAAATGGCCTGGTCAGAAAATGGGCAAAACCTTCCGGAGCTGAAGTTGTATCTATAAAACCAAAAATGCAACATGCTGCAGCTTTCTTGTCCTTGGTATGGTGGCTGCGTTGGCTTTTGTTTTCTTCAAGCCTCTTTTTGTTTTTTCTCACCTGGTAATTCTGCAAATAACACACTTCCTATCGCTGGGTGGCCACATTACCCCCTCCACAGTATTTATGGGGGAAGGGATGGCTGTCACCCTAGGCTTCTACCTTGATGTGGACTACAAACATGTCCTTATCTCTATTAACCACTTAAGCCCCGGACCAATATGCAGCCTAAAGACCCAAGGTGTTTTTACAGTTCGGGACTGCGTCGCTTTAACAGACAATTGCGCGGTCGTGCGACGTGGCTCCCAAACAAAATTGGCGTCCTTTTTTCCCCACAAATAGAGCTTTCTTTTGGTGGTATTTGATCACATCTGCGGTTTTTAGTTTTTGCGCTATAAACAAAAATAGAGCGACAATTTTTTGAAAAAAATGCAATATTTTTTACTTTTTGCTGTAATAAATATCCCCAAAAAACATATATAAAAATATTTTTTTTCCTCAGTTTAGGCCGATACGTATTCTTCTACCTATTTTTAGTAAAAAAAATCGCAATAAGCGTTTATCGATTGGTTTGCGCAAAATTTATAGTGTTTACAAAATAGGGGATAGTTTTATTGCATTTTTATTAATTTTTTTTTTTTTACTACTAATGGCGGCGATCAGCAATTTTTTTCGTGACTGCGACATTATGGCGGACACTTCGGACAATTTTGACACATTTTTGGGACCATTGTCATTTTCACAGCAAAAAATGCATTTAAATTGCATTCTTTATTGTGAAAATGACAGTTGCAGTTTGGGAGTTAACCACAGGTGGCGCTGTAGGAGTTAGGGTGCACCTAGTATGTGTTTACAACTGTTTGGGGGTGTGGCTGTAGGAATGACGTCATCGATCGTGTCTTCCCTATAAAGGGAATGACGCGATCGATGCGCCGCCATAGTGAAGGACGGGGAAGCCGTGTTTACACACGGCTCTCCCCGTTCTTCAGCTCCGGGGAGCGATCGCGACGGAGCGGCTATAAACAAATAGCCGCGCCGTGGTCCCGGATCGCTCCCCGAGCGGACCCGACCTCCGCATGTAGCGGGGGGGGGTCCCGATCGGACCCCCCACCCGCTAATAGGCGAGGACGTACGTGTACGCCCATGTGCCTGTACGTGCCATATTGTGGACGTATATGTACATGCGGGGGTCGGGAACTGGTTAAATAGGGGCAGGGCAATGTGTAGTTTACGGAAGATCGCTGGGAAAGAAGATAACTTTTGGTGCAGCTCACAGGAAGTGAGACAGAAAACTTTTCTGGCAGGGTCAACAGCTTTTTCTGTACTTGTTAAATGTTTTGTTTGGAGAACATTAAAACGAATACAACCATCATATCTAGGTCTGTACACTGCAGTGCATTGGATTTGAAAATCCTTTAATATACAGGTCAGCAGCAAGTTAGACACAGCATAACGTCGCAAACATATTCTGAATACACACTGTATGTATTACACTTTGAACTAGCGTAAGCCTACATTTAGTTGTTTGGATTACCTCTGATTTTGTGGTTTAGCAGTGTTTATTTAGGGAGTGAACATCATTACAACTGTAGTGTAAACATTGTCTATATTTTTATTGGCGCGCATAGCCTTTGTGTTTTATTTGCTTGCGCCTGCTCGGCATTCCTTCCAGTGGTAATATTCCCTTAAGGCTGGGTTCACACTGCTGCAATATCGGACATCGCATGTGATTTTCACCTCACTGCTGTGCAAATCACATGCGATGTCTGTGCATTCAGACCAAAGTTGTGCAGGACCCTTTTTTGGGTCTGCACCAGAATCTGACCACCCATGTGATCAGATTCCTGTCCGAATTGACAGTAAGCACTGTGATATGCGAACCGATCTGGGGGTGTCATTAACTTTGTATTGACACCTGCAGCGATTCGCATAGGGCAGTGTGAACTGCCTACGAGTTGTATGTGATGCGGGACCCCATACTGGATTCGCACGGTTCTCGCATCTCAGCAGTGTGAACCCAGCCTAAATCGTATCCTTTTTTTTTTTAACCACTTGAATACCATGTTTTTGTTGCAACATAAACACGGAAATCTTCTCATCAACTTCAGAAATGATTTAATGTTCTAAAGAAATGGTACTAAATCACACTTGTGAGCTGTGGGAGACACTTAATATGTATTCACTCAAAAGCAGTCTACAATGCTAGTAGCTTTCTCCAGTCGTTCAGCGGTGTACAATTGGGAAACACTGCTAAGAGGACTCGAAGACCCCATTCACACATGAGCATTTTGTAGCTTGAAGCCTGAAGCTACAAAACGCTTGAGGGGAAAAAATCAATTATTCTCTATGGAGATGGTTCACATCTACACTCAAACGCCAGAAGCTCCAAAACGCCTGAAGCTCAAACAAGTTCTGGGACTTTTTTTTAATGGCAGATTTGGGCATTTTTCCTTTTTTTTACATTGGTGACCTTTTGACCTGTACAAAATCGCGGCAAAACGTGGTGAAATTGCGTGACTTTCTGCCTGAAAATACTATGCTCAGGTGTGAATGGGGCCTGACAAGTGAGCTTATTGCTCCAAATTGACCAAGAAGAATGTGGTACACAGATGTACTCGGATATCTGGTGAACGAGCCTTGTCTTCTTCAAAATAGACCAGACCTACTGACTCGGGCCCCCTGTTCTATCCTGATTTTAAGGCAGCCCATAATGAGTCTTGGTTAAACGAAAAAACAATGACTCAATTCCTCCTTCTGCACACTCGAGGTGGATGGGAAAATTCTCCTCGAGGAGCTGTTGTATTCTGACTGCAGGAAAACTTCGCCGCCATCAGAATACACTAATCAAGTAGCAAAAATCTGACAGAGGGGATGTACAGAAGTCGGCAGATCAGTTTCTGGACAAGCACCCTGCCCGTACATGGATCAAAATTTGTTCGGTCCTTGCAGCTAAATTTCGATACATGTATGGCAGTCTTGAGTTGTTGGCTTGTGCCATTAAACCCAGACTGAAAAATTCTCATTACGTGCATACTCGCAAAACCAGTAGCATGTGTTTTTAGCTTTTTCTTACATCTTCTCTATGTCCCTACTGCAGCCTAAGATTGTGTAGACCAGCTGGTGTCCTCTACTGCGCAAGTTTAAGTTCCCGTCTAAGCTCTGTATTTCCTTCCTTTTTTTTTTTTCTTTTCTGTGCAGCCCATATGACTATAGAGTCACACATGTGAGTGTATACACAGTGATAAATGACAGTTCCCTCCCTTTTACTCCCCTATGTCCTCATATGGGGTGGGATATAGTATGCCGATTGATTTACAATCATTAACCGCTTTAAGACCAGCAAGAGTTTGACGACGCATAATGGCAGGCGCTCGCGGGCCAGGAGGACTCGATGTCCACTGGCAGCCCGCAATTGACTTGCGCATAGGCAGAATGGGGAAATGTAAACAAGGCTGGTCCCAAAAAAGTGTCAAGTGTCCACTCTGTCCGCCGCAATGTCACAGTCCGATTTAAAAATGTTACAGATCACCGCCATCACTAGTGAAAAATAAATAAAAAATAAAAATTATTTAAAATGCCATAAATCTATTACCTATTTTTGCAGAGGCGATCAAATACCACCGAAATAAAGCTCTATTGGGGAGGGGGGGATTTGTTTTGGTAAAGCAGCGCTGAATCGCAAAAAAATGCTCTGGACATTAAGGGGGTAAATCCTTCCGGAGCTGAAGAAATTTGCAGAAAAGCTTAATTTTTATATAAATTTGTATTAAATATTTTTAATACGGATATAATAATGTAATTGCTAATACCTGTAAATAAAAAAATAGACTTGAAAATGGATGCTATCTGAACAAAATGAAAGCGAGTGTGAATGATTTTTTCACTCTGCCTACACTATATTAATGCACAGAAAAATGCACATCTAAATATTTAGTATGGTTAATTTTTTGTTTATTTTTTCTAAATTTATTTGAATTGCACTTCTGAATTTTTTTTTGTCATGTAACAGGACCAATCAGGGCTGGCCTTGATAATTCTTTGGTCTTGGTTCAGACTAATTTGTGCCTTTCCCCCAGAGTAAATCTTACATCAAAGATACAGGAATGAGGTGATTCTCATTGCATCAAACTGGCCCATAGGAATCTGATACACAGACATACTCCGACTTCTAGCAGGCAACCCCTGGCGTCTTCCCAACAGGCTGGATCTGCTGTCTCAGGACCCTCTATTCCTTCCTAATTCTCAGTCTCTGTTGGAATGGCTGTCGAAGCCCAAGTCTTAAGAGATAGAGGGGTCTCTGTCTGTTTTTACCTTGCTGAAAGCAAGAAAAGCCACTTCCAGAAAGATGTACTATTGTACCTGGAAATCCTTCTTTGCTTGGTGTGAACACAGGCTATTCAGTCCCAGAGATTATGCTGTGTTTCACATTCTGAGGTGTCTCCAAACGCGTTGCCTTTGTCCAATCACGTGGCCTTTGTCCAATCACGTGAAGCTATGAGCTTGTAACCCAGGGACTATGAATGCACAGCCTGTGTCCTGTACTGCAGTGGTCATCAACCCTGTCCTCAGGGCCCACTAACAGGCCAGGTTTGCTAGATAACTGAAATACATCACAGGTGATATAATTTGCTGCTCAGTGATTGCAGTATTATAGACTGCATCTCCCCAAGGTAATACATAAAACTGGGCCTGTTGGTGGGCCCTGAGGGACAGGGTTGATGACCACTGCTCTACTGTACTCCAAGATGAATAGGGGGAATCAACAAAGGGTGGCACAGGCACATCAGATCCTGCTCCCAATTAACATAGGGGGATCAAGCACCAGACAGGACGTAAGGAGCTGCTTGTTTTTGGCTGTGAGACCCCCCCCCCCCCCCTTTTCTATTTTCCTCCTGAAATAGAAACTGGCATAGATAGACCTGAATCAAGTCTGTCTGCTTTGTTATCGTGGTTCACACCATTCACGTCAGTTTCCTGCTCCATTGCAATGGCAAAGGAAACTTTGTTAATTCCCCCTTAATGTTTCTAACATTTTGCTGTGCTCCATTTTTATGAAGAAATTGTGTAATTAGAATGAAAAGTAGCTAACACATGAACTGTTGCAGGATACACTCGTAAAGGTAAAAGCATCAAAATCGAAGAAGAAAAAAGAAACTGCAGATGGGAGGGATGGCCGACGTAGAAAAAACCCAGACCCAGAAGGTGATTTTTCTGCAAAGAAACAAAAAGCTGAGAAGAAAGATTCAGACAGCACTGGTGGCGATTCTATGGAGGTCAGTCAAGGATCCTGGAAAGGAAGTGGCACATCTGATCCCACAGCAGATTCAAGATCAAAACTATTGCATTTTGTTCCACAAATAAATCCTAATATTCGTTTTGCAACTTACACCAAAGAGAATGGGCGCACTTTAGTTGTGCAAGATCAGCCTGTTGCTGATGGGACCGCGTTTCCATCATTTAGTGTCATTGCAAGTCAAACTTCACTGCGGTCTGAATCTGTGAGGTCTGGAAGCAAAGGTGACAATGTTGAAAGCACAACTGAGGCAGTGACTTCTGCTGGAGTAAGTCCAACCACAGTACGGATTTCTGACGTTCTTTCCAATGTGACAACAGAAGAAAATAACAAGTCTGGCTGGGCCATTGGAGAGGTAATTTGGTGCATAGTCTTCTATGGTGGTGTACATTGTTAAAACCAACATAAAATTGGCATTACAGCTGATTATACAATTCTTATTCTTACTGGCACAAAGTAGAAATCCTAGATCTTGTATGCCCTGATTCCAAATATTTATAGAAATTCAATATTGCATATCCAAGTATAAGCTGCTGCAGAGCCCAGTATTGCAGTAGACCTTTTGTATTGCACTTTGCAAAAGAACAGGTTCACTTTTAATCCAAGATCATTCCCCGCACAAAATAGTCTTGGTCATAAAGGGATTATAGAGGGGAAAATGTCCTTTACATTATTCAGACTAGAGATGCACCAAAATTTTGACTGCCAAAGTGTTTTTGGCATGCGGTCGAAAGAAAAAAAGCTACCGATAATGGCACCGAAAAGGTGTTGGTCTGCCCCAGGTGCCACACATTGTGGGGGCGTCATTCTGGCGTTCCCCTGTCGGAGTCCTCCGCTCCCCTCCCGCTCCTTGTGAGTGTCATGGGGGGGCGATCTCCCGCTTTGTTACGGATCTTCGGAAGCCCCTGTAACAAGATCAGGCTTCTGTGATAGACAGCACACTAATCCAATGCTGGGAAATTGAATGGGTGTAACGTGTATCATAAGAGCTGGTCTAGGAGGCGGGACTTTGTTACAGCGGCCAACCAGCCAGGCAAATCAAATTCAATTTGGGGGATCGCCGCTGTGTGATCCAGGCACTGGTGAGGCTGCATCTGATGAGCACATGGATCCCTTGCATCATGTCTGCAGTCTCTGACCATTGCATGCATCATGTCTGCTAGAGGTGAACCGTATGGAAATTTTGCTAATACTATTGGTAAACTGCAGACTGCATTTTCTTGAGATTAATTAAAAAGTTAGATAGAAATACAATTGCTGGTATATAAAAAAAGAAATATATATTTTTTAAAAACTGTCATTTATAGTTTAGGTTTCGGCACCAAAATTTCCATTCAGTGCATCTTTCAGAATGAATGTCAATTTGTATAAGGCAGAGCTCAATCACAAATGAGGATTGAGGAGGAAGCGGTGCAATCTTAGCAGGAGGTATAATAGAGATTGCAGCACATGATCTACTCTGTTGATTTGTTTCCCCCTTAGTGTAATGGTCTTAAAGGGTCACTAAAGGAATTTTTTTTTTTTTAGCTAAATAGCTTCCTTTACCTTACTGCAGTCCTGGTTTCATGTCCTCATTGCTCGTTTTTGCTCTGATGTTGCTGTACTACTACTCTGTTCTGGACACTTCCTGGTTGTCTGGCTCCTTATGAAAAAAGTAATGGGAGAGTTTAGTTTTGTTTTCCTAGCCATGACTCTCTATGGCACTGTCCAGCACAGAGGCATAAAAATAACATGCAAAGACTAAACTACTTTCAGTTTCATTTTTGCATCTAAGAGGCACATTATATGATTGATTTTTATCTATTAATTGTTTTTAAAAGGAATCAGTTAACTATTATGGGGGTAATCCACAAAAGGGATACGCCGGCGTATCTACTGATACGCCGTCGTATCCCTGTTTCTATCTATGGAACTGATCCACAGAATCAGTTTATCATACATAGGCAGAAGATCCGACATGTGTAATTGAATTACACTGTCGGATCTTAAGGATGCAATTCTAGGCCGGCCGCTAGGTGGCGAGGCCATTGCGGCCGGCCTAGAATATGCAAATGAACACTTACGGCGATCCACGAACGTTCCGGCGGGCCCGTCGCGCTAAATCTACGTCGTTTACATCGAGTTACGCCGCGTAAAAATAGGGCTGAGTCCTATTTGACTAAGCCCTATTAAGTATGGCCGTCGTTCCCGCGTCAAAATTTTCAACTCTACGTCGTTTGCGTAAGACGTTCGTGAATGGCGCTGGACGCCATTTACGTTAACGTCTAAGCAAATGACGTCGGAGCGACGTCAGTTAGCGCAATGCACGTCGGGTAAGTTACCCGACGGAGCATGCGCAGTACGTCCGGCGCGGGAGCGCGCCTAATTTAAATGGGACTCGCCCCATTAGATTTGGCACGCCTTGCGCCGGACGGATTTGAGTTACACCGCCGCAAATTTCCAGGTAAGTGTGTTGTGGATCGATACCTAACTTAAGAAATTTGCGGCAGTGTAACTTAAATCACTTAAGTTATGTTGCGCTGCGGGGCTGTGGATTTGGCCCTATGTCTCTATACCCTGTAAACAGTCATTTCAGCAAAAACATCTTTTCCTTTAGTGATCCTGCATGGTGCACACAGATTTTTTTTTATTTTTTTTTCGGATGATTTTTCGGCCTGTGTACCCAGCTTTACACGAGTGATCTTTTCTTAGACCGACCATTATCTAATTTCTGTGAGCTGTCCAAGGTTATTATGCAACTGTCTAAAAGTCCATTTTTTTTTTTTTATGAATCCTTATCTGTGGTGAGAATAACATTTAAAGGCCGCCTTTTGCAAAAAATAAATGCATATATATTTGCAGAAAACAATTGTGCATTTATTATATTTTGCAAATGAGCTTGCAATGCACACACGATTAGTGGATCAGGGGTACAGTTCAAGGCTCTTGCACGCTTTTTCAAAGCCCTCTGTCCACAGCGAGGCACAGACAGCTAGAGAGCTGGAAGAAGCGTTAGTGAACTGTGTGGCAATCACAGCAGTTGCGTGCCATTGGCAAGTCCATGTAACATGTGGAAGACTTGTAGTTTATTCATTCACATATCTCTGCAAATGAATAATGTAGCTGTGGCACAATGTTACATGTTACACCCTACATTTTTTGTGAACATGCTTTTCAAGGGGAAGTTAGTCTTTCATTTCACGTGGCTACCTGATTTTATGTTGTTGGCCAGATTTGTTGTCTGCTCACAGCTTTGCTTGTAAATCTTGCTCACTGGAGGTCATGTGTAATCTGCTAGTTTGATATATTTCCCCTTGATTTGCATTCCTCTATCACATTCCAGGAATTCTCATCCATTTGGCTCACACAACAAAAAATATAGACACATTTTTGATTCTTTTAGATTTCATGTTAATACAGGTTTCACAAAGACATAGTAGGAAAGATTTAGATATTAATATTGTTGAAGTGCCCTTTCATCACTGGTACTCTTTAAAAGTGGAACTAGAAACATTGCTGGCAGGTAGGCTTGTATTGAAGAAAATACTCTGTCTCTTCTGCAATAAAATCTCTGGCTGCCACCAATGTTGCTTTTGAATGTACACTGAACCGCATATGTGCAGCTCAGTGTGCATTCTTGATATGCCGGGTTGACAACTGCTGTGCACATGTGTGGGAGCCATCCCTGGACTGGCCAATCAAGATGGCTAGGAAAGCAAAACGCAGAAGAGCAGGTAAACATGTTGACGGCAGACATGTATAGCTGGAGGGGGGAATTTTGGTGGGGAAGTCTCTGCAAATATGCTTTTCTGCTTTTAAAGCCCATCTTCAGCCAGGGGTTCTTTTTGAACAGGATAGATATTGGAACTTCTGCCAGGATTTTATGGCTGCCTATGACCTCTTTGGAAACACTGAGAAGAAAGTAGACAAAGAGTCTCCCCAGTGTGGGCAAAGACATCAATAAAAACATGACGGAGGTTCTGACCCTTCCCAACTCTAAAGTTTTTGAAGGAAAAAAAAAATGCATAAAAGCTGTTTTAGCTGTAGTTGGACTAGAACAGGGATATGCAATTAGCGGACCTCCAGCTGTTGCAGAACTACAAGTCCCATGAGACATAGCAAGACTCTGACAGCCACAAGCATGACACCCAGAGGCAGAGGCAGGATGGGACTTGTAGTTTTACAACAGCTGGAGGTCCGCTAATTGCATATCCCTGGACTAGAACATTGCTTTTTTTTTTTTTTTTTTTTTTTTTTAGGACATGTGCAAGTATATTATGGACTTGCTGTTTCTTACACAAATGTCCTGGCAAAGGTGGATGAACCCTGGAAAGAATTTTTATGTAAATAATATTTTAAAAAGTTGCCAAAAGTTGTGAAAAGTACACAGATCAAAATGCAATAAAGCTGGCCATACTGCAATAGTCTTGTATGAAAATTGCCCTTTTTGAAAAGAAAAAAACTAAACATTCTGACCGTGAATGTGGTTTTTGTTTGCGATAGAGTGTTCTGATTTTTCTACAAATGTTTAAACTATTATCTCTAACCATGTATGGCAAGCGGAAATGTTTCATTTGAGAGATTCAGCTGTATGTCAATACAATCTTCTTTTTCTTTTTCCCCTCAGAGTTTCAAAAAGCCTGTGCCAGTAAGTAGTGGCTTTGGGATGTCGGTCCACCCGTTAACTTTTGGAGAGGGTCGAAATACATCGAATGGTACAGTGCAAGGTACCAGTTCAGCTGGATTCCAATTTGGGTCAAGTTTACAAGAAGATTCAAAAGATACAGACTTATCTAAAAACCTGTTTTTTCAGTGTATGTCCCAAAATGTCCCACCCAGCAATTATTTTACTGCTATATCGGAGAGTCCTGTAGAAGAGTCTTTAAACAAGGACCCATTTAAACAAAGTAAGGAAGGTCTCTCGTCAACCCTTTTTAAGCCCAAGCCTCTCATTCCTTCAGAAACTAAAGCAAATGCAAAATTGCCTTTTTCTGATTCTATGCCAAAACTTACGCCAGCATTTCCCGGCAAAGTGCCCGCTGCAAAGCCACCTGAGACTCATGAAAATCTCTTTCTGCAGCCTCCAAAGCTATCTCGTGAGGATCCATCAAATCCATTTTTAGCCTTTTCAAATACAAAAGATGTTTCACCATTTGGCTTCTCAAACCAGCCAGTTCAAAGTTCGTTATCTGGTACACCTACATCTTTACTCTGGCAAGATAAGCATAAAGCTGATGACCCTGGTGCGCTAATGAAAAATAAACCTCTGTTTCTTTCCACTGAGCCTTTAAAAATGCTGCCTATTCCTTCTACCCCATCAGTTAACGAATCTCTTCAAAGCTCTGCCTTTTTGGGAAATGGGAGGTCAAATTCTCCAGCAAGTAGCTTGAATCAGCCTATTGAGATGCCAACATTGTCATCAAGTCCAACTGAAGACAAACCTGCAATAGGATCTGGGCAGTTGGACAATCCATTGCTAAGAACTTTTACTGCTCTGTCAAGTAGACTACAACCTGGTGTAGTTTTTTCCTCAGAATTCTCTCATGATGGGAAAGCAGCTTTTGAGTCTGTTAACAGATTCACTCTAGATGAGCGAAGCAGAACATCAAAGCAAGATTCTGATTCCAGCACTAATAGTGACTTGAGTGACCTGAGCGATTCAGAGGAGCAGTTGAATTCTAGAGTTGGCTTTAAAGGGATCCCAGAACATCTTGTTGGCAGGCTAGGACCTAATGGAGAGCACGGTGTTGACTTGCTTTTGGGAAAAGGAATTATAAAAAAAGTGGGGAGAGGAAGGCCGAGAACTACTCCACTCAAAGGTAAGATGGGCAAGTAGCAGAATATAATACTGAAAAATTAAGTGTACATCAGCGGTCCCCAACCTTTTTGGCACTAGGGACCAGTTCCATGGCAACCAATTTTCCCGGCGGATGGGATATTCAAGAGTCTGTCCTCAGCCCCCATTCACACCACAGCCCCCCCCTTTAACAGTGTCCTCAGTTCCCCTTCATATCACAGCCCCCCCTTTACAGTGCCCCTTTACATTAATTACATTTAATTCATAAAGGACTGCTCTGTCAAGGGAACTGCAATGTAAAGGGAAACTGTAATGATTGCAGTGCACTTTACATTACAGAGCCCCTAGCAGTCATAGCCTCCATGTCCCTGCAGTCTTTCCCTGCCCAAAATGCTTATTGCAGCTCTCCATTCCGATCTGCAGCCCCCCTGCCCTGCTGATAGGGTGACATTGTTGCCTGGGTGGGTGGAGGAGCCAGGAGCACACACACGGACATGGCCGCACAGCAGGAGGTGAGCGGCATCCACAGTCTATGACAGACATGTGTGGATTGCGATCGCTGCTCGCCTCCCGCTGCGCGCCCTGGTCGTCAACAGGCCAGGGGTTGGGGACCCCTGGTGTACATGCTTGAGTTTACCCTCTTTAAGGGTTACGTAATTTTAAAAATGTAATTGGTCTAATAGTTTTTTTATTTATTTTTTACAGTAGGGCAGTCAATTTTAAAAGATATGAGTAAAGTAAGAAAGTTGAAGCAGTCAGGTGAACCTTTTCTTCAAGACGGATCTTGCATCAATGTCGCTCCACATTTGCACAAGTGTCGTGAGTGCAGATTAGAGCGGTATCGGAAATTTAAAGAACAAGATCAGGATGATTCCACTGTGGCTTGTAGATTCTTTCACTTCCGGAGGTATTTTTTATTAACTTGGTGTATGTTTTTAGACAGTAGGGGCTTGTGTTAGGGCAAGGTAAATTCTGGTTTCCAAGATATCTTTATCAATAAGTTCACCCACACAAAAACAGGCTGCCTTTCGCATTTTTGCATCATATGACTTTCCTTTCTAATAATGTGTAGAACAAGGCAAGCAGTGTGCACAGTGTGGTGGCTCACCCATCTAGTATGGGAACTCTTAATGTGCACTACTGTGCCTGACCACTGTAGGGCATTGTGGTTATTATACACAGTGGAGACGTGAGTAAAACTTGTGTCTACTGTATGACCACTGCAGGAGGGGGTGGCGACTGCACATGTCGAAAGCTGCATTGTCGCTTGCTCCTTGTTTGTGGAAATATTTGGTGTGTGCAATATGGTATTTAGAGGTACACTGTCATTAATCTGCAATAGGGAAACCAGAAAAAAAAATTCAGTAGGAAATGTGCAATCCCCTCCCCTCAAGATGAAAATGATCAAAAAAGGAAACTTTTAATTAGCTGAGGTTTGGCCTTTAAAACAGCACACCGCTACAATAAAATGCTTATATGTGAATGGTTACCTGCCAAAATAATTTTTAATTAGTTTTTAGCCAGTCTTGTGATCTGGACATCAGTTCATTTAAAATGAGGGTGACCGGATTTTGTCTGGTTTCATTGCTGTCCTGTCACCTGGAAAATTTCCCCAACTGTAAAGCACAGCTATAAAAACTTGACAATTGTGCTAACTTTTTACTAAAATACATTTATTTCTTTATCCCCATTTCAGGGATTTCCTCTGGTTTCTTTTTCTGCTGAGATACTGTTAATAGGAATAGTACAGCTACTTTTACACTGAGGCAGTTTTCATGCATTTTAGCGCTTGAAATATCCTCCAAAAAGCGCCTGAAAACTGCCTTCCATTCTGTGCAGTGTGTGCTTTCAAACTGGGACGGTGCACTTGCGGGACATTAGGAAAAGTCCTGCAAGCAGCATCTTTGTGGTGGGTTGGGAGAGCTGAATTAAGTGTTTCCAACCTGCCCCTGCCCATTGCACTGAATGGGCAGCGCTTTGATAGCACTGCAAAACTGGACTGTTTACCCCCCCCCTTTTTTTTTTGGGGTAAAAACTGGCTGTAATATGCCACGGTTATCTTGTTTAGAGTTTTTTTTTTTGGCCTTGCCATATATTATAATATGACATTAATTTAGTCAACTGTAGGTGATCTCCTTCAAAACCTGAAGCAAATGCCTATCTTTTGACATGGTATCATGCTTTATTTTTCTATCGCACAATTCATAGGTAGTGTGTGTGTGTGTGTGTGTGTGTGTGTGTGTGTGCTTTGAGGTCTTTAATTTGTATTAAGTGGGTTACCTACTTGCTTTGTGACATATTTCTTCCTTGTTTAGGCTGGTTTTCACACGGAAAGGAATTCTTCGTGTTGAAGGCTTTCTGAGTCCCCAGCAAAGTGATTCAGAAGCAATGCGGCTTTGGGTTCCCTCCTCTGTTCCTGCTGAAGGCATTGACTTGGAGACCTCAAAATATATTCTAGCTAATGTTGGAGATCAGTTTTGTCAGTTAGTCATGTCAGAGAAGGAAGCCATGATGATGGTGGAGCCACAACGTAAGTTGATTTCTGTTTTAAATACTTTTATCTGTGTATATAATCGGTGCTTGTTGAAATGCAAAGAAAAAAATAAATCCTGCTATTCATTTCTGATCGCACAGACATTTTTCAATTTTTTTTAATTACTAATGTAGACAAATGAATACAGAATTCATCTGTCAGCCCAATCTAGAAGCCAGGAGCACATGCCTATGATTATGATATACAGAAAAGGCAATAAAAATTTTGAATGGCAAAATTTTCTGACGCTCCTGAATTTTTTTCCAGCTGTCTCCAAAGATATTGGCGTATATAGGTAATATTCTATGTATAGATGAACAGTTTATAAGCACATCCCTTGTCAGTTGGTAGTTCGATTATCATGTTAATCCTCTTAGAACTTCAGCCAAAAAGTTTGCTTAAAGATCACATCATAAAGTTTAAAGTGGAAATAAAATCTCCAATGACAAAACTTAACCAGCAGGCTTTTTATTGCAGTAGAGATCTGCCTGCTCGCAGTTGTCTTTAGAATGGATCACGGCTCCAGGTGAGACTGGGAAATCAATCCCACTGCAGGGCACCTCACAGGTGCTGGCCTGGTTTGCCACAGAGCTGATCCAGGCTCCCCAGGGATGCAGACACAATCTCAGGATCCACCCCAATACTGACCAGCAGCTGGCCCAGTCTCTCATTGCACTGCTGATAGTTAGCCGCTTCCACCCCTTCACAGCCCAGCGCTCCAATGAGTGCTGGAGGGGAAAAGCAGAGAGCAGTGACTGTCACCGCTCTCTGCTCTGTGAAGACCGAGAACTGAGCGATTAGTGGTCATGTGGTTGCTCAATTCTTGTGTTAGACGGAGGACAGCTGCAGCATTGGACCGATGCTGCAGCCACATAGGTGAGTATGAATGTTTTTAGATCCTGCATTTCCCATTAAAATACCTATACTTTTTTTATTCCGGCACATGCACACGTACTGTATCTGACTTTTGACAATTCTTTTTATTTTTTTTCCTGTACAGAAAAGGTAGCCTGGAAACGAGCGGTCAGAGGTGTTAGGGAAATGTGCGATGTCTGCGAGACAACACTTTTCAACATTCATTGGGTGTGTCGCAAATGTGGATTTGGAGTCTGTCTTGATTGCTATAGACTGAGAAAGAACAGGCCTCGTAGAGGTAAGAGTCAGTATATCTAAACGCATTGTTTTGGGACAGAATACTGAATGGTTAAGATGAAAATCTTTTTCAAAATGTGCTATTAAACGTTCATACTGTATTTTACAGGCATTTTATTTATATTCTTCTCCATATTTACAAGCAAACCAAACTGGTCTAGCAAAATTCCATGCCAGGGACATTTGAGCAGTTGCAGCAATAATTCTCGTAGAAATTATGTAAATGGCTCACTGAAACGGAAACGCTTCTAATCAGAACGCTCTTCCAGACAGCAGCAGTCTCAACTTCAAACCCTTTTGCAACGCCAAGATGACCTCAAGAACATGCATTGAAGGTGCAACCTGATATTCGGAGGCCTTATAAAAGGGGTTAGATCCGATTGGACTTTCTGTTTCGGGAGACTGTTGCTACATTGAGATACCATAACCTTAGAGTTCCTCATCACCTGTGCCGCCACAAAGCAACTTGCCAATAGACCCTGATCGGACCACCCTAAACTGTGCAAATCTATGGTTCATACTAATCCTCTTCACAGTTAAATGAGAAGCGCATCTTTAATTTTGGGCAAAGCCTTTTATCTTATTGAAATGGAAAATTAAATTTCATTAATTTCTATGCTATACTGTCCTGTTATTATGCGTAGAAATGGACAGTACACAAAAGGTGCGCTATGGTATGCGTTTTTCCGCACAACACTGCTTAACTCCTGGGTGACACAGAAAAGTTGTTTTCTGTGTGCTTTTAGGGTGAATACTGTTGCTCAGGCGCAGGAAAACGTAACCCAACCCACCTACTGTGGACAAGCCCCACAAGGTAAAAATATGACAAACATCTCTCTCCTATCTGTCTCTCTAAAATAAAACACTCCTACAACCCTCTTTGCCCTAAATGTTGCATGAATTATGTAATGCAAGGAATCTTGAAAAAGTGCTAAAATGTATTGGTGCTGTTTCAGACCCAGGTGGTCTATTCATAAAATCAAATACACAATGTCTTGTCAACATATGGTATGCAATTATTTTGATCATAAAAATGTTGTGTATAAATTCTATGTGAAAGACCCATGTCTTTCCACTTCAAGACCGTTTTTTCTGATGCAAGTATAAATGTTATACAGTAGCCTCAAAATCCAGCGGCCCCAGCTATTCACAGCCAGCGATTACCTGCAGTGATCTTTGCTGGATGCACTTTGTGTCCATCCGGCAGTGATCACCACAGCTGTTTGCTGGCTGTGCAGAGAGCCACGCATAGCTGCGGCCGCAGCCGACCTGTCATTCTAGTAAACTAAGTTGGCGGTTGCACCTGTCTGCTGAGAGAATGCAGCCTAACAATATAAATGGATTATTTGATACAATTTTAGGAAGCATGCCAGTACCAATACACGAGATGTTTCATCATATTGTGTCCATACTATAGTCAACATTACAGATTACTTGCATATTGTGGTGCCAACATATGAGCTCAAAGTTTGATATACCTAAATAATAGTAAGTAATAAAAGCCCAGATGTTTAGCCATTAACAAAGTGTCCTGTTTCGAGTTTAGGCCCATTAGGTAAGGTGTGTTTTTTTTTTTATTTCATTTCAATCAATATATTTTCAAAAGGTACACATACCATATCTGAAGGGATATACCCTCACCCCTCTCTCAAAATGACCTAGTTCCAACATATTCCTTAATGACAAACTTTTTCTTGAAAGCAATTCTATGTCATCTATACACAAAATATTGAACAATGGGATCACTGGTGAGGATTTGCCAGTGTTTAGCAAACCCTTGGTGAAAAATCTGCCCAGTTACAAAATGGTGGATCAGGAGGATTTTAGGGATTTCTTATAACATGCCACCTTGAAAAAGCAAAAGATCTCGAAGGCTATTTTTGCTCCATTTTTTATTTTTAATTTTTTTTAGGTTGAAGTATCTTCTGCCTAAGAACGTTGCTTTAGTAATCTCAATTGGAAATTGTTAGCTTCCTGCTCCTCTTTCCTCATCCTTAGTGCATATTTTGTCCCACCGTGAGTGTGTAACACGGTGTTACCAGGGCTTGGCTTTCTAAATAAATTTGGTCTCCTTGCCTCATGAGAACATAATGTAAGAAAATATGCACTATTACAGTACTGTAAAATGTTATTTATAATGCATATCCTTTATCAAAATTCAGGCTAAGGCCAAAAATGTGTTACTCAATCTGAATTTATAAGGTGAAAGGTTCACTACCTCAAACTTTCGTTGATCTATTACATTTCTTGGTTACAAACTATTCCATACTGCACAAATGTGTTGCTGGATTTCCCACTTGTTTTCATTCCTTGCACTTGTGCATCAGAGTTCCCTCTTAAAAAAAAGGTATAGGGAATTTAGAGATTGTCCCTTGGTGATTTCGTTTTTTTTGTTCTTTTTTTGTCAAGGTTGTTGTTTTTGACCCATGCCTACAATTATATACAATATGTTAACTACTTAAGCTCTCTGGACAAACATAGTACATCCAGAAAGTGAAGGATTAAACATAAGCTTATGGCTGAAATGGCGTTCATGAGCTTGTGCTTGCTCTTTTTAGAGGGCTCATGTGTGTAAAGTAAAAGTTATCTGTGACATTATAACAACCCGATCGCTTGTAGAATGCAAGCGGTGTGGTCCACAACCTCCCCCTTCATGGTTACCGCACTCTCCTGCTCTTCCTGGGTAGCCAGGGACCACATCAAGGGGTTTCGGGATGGCGAGCAGGGTGAGACAGAAACATCCATTCCTTGTTCTCTGCAGTAAATGAAGCTGGAAGAGCTTGGCTGTCAGTCACCACTCTCTGCTCTGCCCCTCTAATGCTTACTGAAGCACCGGGCAGGAGATGGGGTGGGAGCAGCTGGCTCAGGCTCTCAGTGGCACACTGAAAAGCTGAGCCAGCTTTCCTGTAAGGCTTCTAGGTGGATCGTTACATTTGTCAGAATTTTTCCATAGTCTGAAGGGGCTCTGTGCCGTGATTCTGGATCTTTGATTCCTCCTCTTTGCACCCCTATGTAGCACCGATCCCATTGGGGAATATGTGAGGGCACGCACCCAGTCTTAAAAATACATATGGGCATCCTAACGCTGGCTGCACTCGCATGCATAAGAATCCCAGGATCCAACGTTACTGGAGTCTGGCCCCCTGTGCTTTTTGATTGGAAGTGGCTTTGGAGCTCCTTTTTCCACTGTCCCCACATCTGTTTTGATGGCTGCTAATCTGCACCAAAAAAAGCCAACCGCCAACACCCAACCGATGCAGATGAAATCCATGAGTCTGCACCTCTTAAGTAAACAAAGGAGCGGGGTCACCCGGTGACATCATTGACCATATATGACTACATTCAATAATTGGTCAATGATGTCGTATGAGGCAGGGTCACCTTGGTCAAGTTCTGTGTCCAGCGAAATTATACACATCAGTTAAGGCATCCAGCAAAGTTGTATGCATCAATTGGTCCAGCCAATTAAGTAATGCGTGTTGATCATGGCATCCAGCCATGTCTGCGTCAATCATTGGGTTCTGCAAAGCTGTCCACATCAATCACGGCATCCAGCAAAGTCATCCTTGTCAATTATGGCATCCAGCGACATTGTTCACGTCAATCATATTGTCCAGCGAAGTCATCCATGTCAATTGCGGTGTCTAGTGAATTTGTCTGTCATGGAGCAAAGTCCTCTGTATCAATCGCGGCACCCAGCGAAGTAATCTGTGTCATTAATGGTGTCCAGCAAAGTCTTCTATATCCATTGCAACGTCCTGCGCACTCGTCCATGTAAATTAAACAGCATCCAGCCAAGTTGCCTACATTTGATAGATTTTGAAGTATAAGTTCACCTTCCTAAAATAATAAAAATAAAAGCATATATTTTTGGGCGGTACTTTGAGCCTGTAAAGCATTGCACCTGCGATCAACTTGTCAGTGTGTCTGTCTGCTGAGCTAGCACACTGTCAGTATATCGCTTATGATGATAGACCATAAACACCTGTTATCCTTTTATCAAAAGTACACATTTAATGCTGTAAAGTCTGAACTTGTTGCTGCTACAGTCACATTCTGTGCAATTCCATTGTGTTATTTTTATTTTTTTAAGATATAGTTGAAAGTACACTTGTCCTGAACTCTTATTTTGCTATAATCACTTTTTTAGAAGACGAGGTGGCTGATGAAGAAGTATTTTCCTGGCTGAAATGTGCTAAAGGACAGTCTCATGAACCTGAAAACCTTATGCCAACGCAAATTATCCCTGGCACTGGTAAGATTGGTATAGAAATGCATTTAATAACCCTATGTGCGATTAGGGCCTCTTGTACTCGGAAGTAAAAAAAAATCACCATGATTTTAACCCCTTGAGCCAGCGCCTGCTAGCCCTGTAAGAGCGTTAGAATCCTGGTAGACTGGGCTTATGGTCATGTGACCACACCATGATTGGCTGTCACTGCGGTCACATGACCGGAAAGCTCCCAATGGCAATAGGAGCTTTTAGTTGGCCACCGGTAACTGCTGGGAGTGAACAGGGCTCGCACTCTCGGCACTGCTGTATTGCACACGAATAGTACAGAGCCATAGGATAAAAATAGAAAGCATTGGAGTGCAGTAATGTAAATATGCATGTATTCACATGAATTTGTTTGTATATTGCAACACTGGTAACTAGAAGACGATGAAAAAAGTCCTAAGCATGTATACGCATATGCACATTACCACAAAGGTTTTTACAGAACATTGTATTCAGGAGCTTCTGTCAGTAAGATCCTAAGTATAAACACCAGTAAATTCTTACACTTGTGTGATAGAGGCCTAAGGCTTTCCTTGCCTTAGAATAGTATAAAATACAGCATCTTAAATTGGGTGTAAGACCTTACAACACACTTTTTGCTACAGGTAAGCCTATAATGAGGCTTACCTGTAGCTGACTGAATATCTAAACGGTTTAGGAGATATCCCCTGTATTTGCAGATGTAATCGGCATTCAAGCGATGGCACGTACGTTGCCGTTGCTTTCAGTGAGTGTGCCATTACGTCATCGTGGCTCCAGACAATCGCAGCGCTGGTGCTGTGTTGGGCACCGCAGAGGGATCTTTGATCACAGGTGAGTATTGCATAATGAGCTAGTATGCTATGCATACTAGCTCATTATGTCTTTATCTTGCAGGTGTTGTTTTTTTTTTCTAAGTGGGTTTACAACCACTTTAAGTTGGTTTCAGCAGCTGCATTGGGAAGATGGAAATTACTAAACTGTATGTAAACCCTCGCCTTTTAAAACAACCCATTCAGTTTAAACCGAAATGTAAGGCAAAACATTTATGTATAGGTATTTAAAAAACAAACAAACAAAAAAAGATAAACACTTTTACACCCCCCCCCCCCCTTTTTCTTTATGTCATCACATTCCCTCTGTTCTTGGCTACATAAGAGCTGGGGGAGGAGAAACGGAAGCACAATTTTCACAG
Source organism: Rana temporaria (assembly GCF_905171775.1). Lineage (NCBI taxonomy): Eukaryota > Metazoa > Chordata > Amphibia > Anura > Ranidae > Rana > Rana temporaria. Next base: position 224,569,521 of record NC_053491.1, on the reverse strand, counting down.
GGAATGGCTGTGCAGGGGATGTGTGAGGTGTTCCCTCATGCCTAGCATGGTCAGTTTTTAATAGGAAAGCGGAGGGACTGTGACAGGAATACCATGGATTTCCCACAAAGGAAGCAATACAAAGAGAACAGAATAATTTTTGTATACAAGTACATAGTACAGCAGGTGCATATCGGCAATCTGAAATGTTGGATTTACATCTTTAAGGTGGCTTTTACTGTGATGTTTGATTTATTTTTGTTTTTACTTGCAGCTCTTTACAACATTGGGGATCTGGTCCATGCTGCAAGGGGGAAATGGGGTATTAAAGCAAACTGTCCATGTATTAGCAGACACAACAAATCGGTTTTAAGACCGGCAGTCACTAATGGCATTACCCAGGTATGTATATTTATCTATATACATTTATACTCTGCAGCAGCGATTCATCTTATTGTTTTTTTTCTTTCTTTATACTTTTTAAACCATATTTTTATTTTTTTTGTGTTGTCTATTACCTATCTTGACTGTCTTGACAGCGAGCAAGGGAAAATCTCCCCAATGAGGCTATTAATACCTGACGGATGTTCTTGCGTTTCCAAATTTTATCTCTAGAAGTATAAAGTTTTGATGGTGTTCATACCTCCCCCTTTTTTTTTTTTTTTTTTTTAAGATATTTTTTTAAGATATTTTTATTAGGTTTAAGACAAGACTTCATACCTCTAATGAATCAACTAGACTTTATACTAATGAAATGTTAGCACAAATACTGCACATAACTGAAAGTTGTTCGATAGGAAGCCTCACTTTTTACTGCTGTTTTGTAGCTAGCACAAAATGTTGCACCCATCCAGAAATTGCATGAACTGTTGATGCTTGGAGGAATGGCAATAAATATATATGTCAGGTAATGACACCAATTTTTTAGCACTGTCCTAATCTGATCCAACAGCATGGCACAGTGCTAAGCATAAATGAGTACACCCCAATAGATTTGTCAGAAAACCCTTTACTTTCCTTTTTAGAATCCAACATTTTCTATGGAACATTATACTACAAAATACTCCCACAAATGGGGAACATTGATTGCAACAAAGATTTGTTAATTTGCTCACACAAATTGTTTTTCCTAATTAATTAATTCAAGACCATGTTGCAAAAATACACCCCAACAAAAGTGTTAGCCTAGGTTCACACTGACGGCAGGATTTAAATTGTGTGAGTTCAGCTGAACCCAGAAACATGTCAGTCCGACTTTGGGGGTGATTTTCAGAGAATTCAACTACAGGGGAGTCTAATTATTCCTTAAACGGGTGTCAAGCAGATGGTTGATTATAAAAGGACGTTACTTGACAAAGAAAACCCCTTCTCATGTTATGCTGTCAGCAATGGCACCACATGGAAGAGAAATGTCATGGGGCCTGAGAAAGAGAAAATTACCTTGCACAAGAAAGGTGAAGGCTACAAGTAGATCAGCAAAGCGTTGCTTATCAGTCCAAATACTGTAGCAAAAGTGATATCAAATTTTAACAAAGATGGCACTGCAACAATCTCACAGACGTCCACGGAAGTCGACACCTCAACAGTTGCCTCTTCTGATGAAAAGGGTTGAAGAAAATTGCCATGCAAGTTCAGTGCAGTTAGCTAAAGTAGAAAGCCAAACTGGGGTGACTTTTTTTTCCCCTTGACACAATACGGCAAACACTGCAGAGGAATGGCATGCATGGGTGTTCTCCACGAAGGAATCCTCTCTTAAATCCCATGCATAAAAAAGCCTGCCTAGAATTTTCCAGGGCCCATGCTGAAAAAGACCACCACTGTACCCTGGAGTGATGAGACCAAGATAAATGTTTTTGGAACTGATGGCTTCGCAAAGGAGAGGCGTACAAAGAAAAATGCATGGTGCCTACATTTAAACATGGTGGTGGGAGTTTCCTTCTGTGTGGCTGCATGAGTGCTGCTTAATGTTGGGGAGCTGCCTTACATTGATGGTATCGTGAATTTACAGATGTACTCCTCTATATTGAAAGAGAAGATGCTACCGTCACTCAATTACCTTGGTCGTTGTGCACTTTTCCAACATGACAATGATCCAAAACACACATCTAAGGTCACTGTTGCATTTCTGAAGAACAGAGTGAAAGTCATTCAGTGGCCAAGTATGTCTCCTGATCAGAACCCAATCGAACACCTATAAAGAATTTTGTAGACAAGTTGAGCATCACTCTCCATCCAGCATCCAGGCTGAAAGATGTCATTCTTGAAGAATGGAAAAAGATAGATGTTGCAATATGTTGCCAGCTTCTTCATTCCATGCCTAGAAGACTTGGTGCTGTCATTACAAATCATGGAGGTCATACAAAATACTAAATGTAGTAGTCTTTTGTAACCCATGTCTATGTATTATTAACCTTATTTTTAGGGTTGTCCCGATACCACTTTTTTTTTAGGACCGATACCTTTTTTTCATGTACTCGCAGATACCGATTACCGATACTTTTATTTATTTATTTTTTTTTTTTTTTAATGTGTCCCCAAATGCAGCCTTGTTCCCAAATGCAGGCCATGTGTCCCCAAATGCAGCTTTGTCCGAAAATGCAGCCATGTCCCCAAAGAGAAAGCCAAACCCTCTTTTTCCCGCCACCATCTAGTTGATCAGCGCGGGGAACATAACTGCTTTCATTTGAATAGTTGCGTGTTCCCGGCCCCGCGTCGGCATATATAGCCACAACCCCCGCTTGTCCGGGCACTTTGATAGACAGATCACCCGTCCAATCCTGGGATGGGTGATCTGTCTATCAAAGTACCCGGACAATGGAGAGGCCCTATATATGACGAGGTGGCTGGGAACACACAGCTATTCAAATGAAAGCTGTTATGTTCCCCGCGCTGATCAACTTGACGGCAGGGGGAGCTTGGCTTTCTCTTTGGGGACTAGACGGCGGCAGCAGTTCTCCTTCATTAGTGACATACCCGAGGACTGCTCTGCTCTCCAACCGCTCTCTGGAAAAAAATATATCGGTGAAGCATCGGGAGCATTTGCGCGAGTACAAGTACTCTCCCAAATGCTCAGTATCTGTCCCGATACTAGTATCGGTATCGGGACAACCCTACTTATTTTCATGTAATGGAGCTAAACAAATGTTCTATAAAACTCAGTTTTGTCAAACTTTTGGAAATTGTTCTAGTGTTCATTGAGATATAAAAATCTTACTTTTTAAAAGGGGTGTACTCATTTATGCTGATCACTGTAAATCAGAGTTACCCTTAAATGGGTTTTGCATATTCCTAAATTACATTCAGAGATGTCTAGCTAATTTATTTTTAATCTGTGATTTTATGTCCTTAACTTTTTATTACATTTTTTTTTCTTCTTCTTTTGATTAAGCAAACATGCTAGCTAAGTATTGTGACTTATCTGCTTATTCTCTATCTACTAGCTTCCAAGTCTAAATCCTTCTCCAGCATGTGAGGGTACACTTCCATCTACTCCTATAGAGTGTAGTGACAGCATCAAGATGGAAGAGGATTCAAAATCAGAAACTGCTGACATGGTTTTGGAGGACTCAAAGACTGAACCAAATATTAATCAGGGCGGTGCAGAGAATAAAGCCAACAAACAGCAGTGCCCAGAAACTACACCGTCATCTGCCTTGCACTGGCTGGCTGACCTAGCAGCACAGAAAGCAAAAGAGGAGACAAAAGGTGATGACTTTGATATTTTTTTTTTTTTTTTTACCTTTTTGTTTTTTGCTCTTGCTTGACATCACATCTGACTATTTGACACAGAGTATATATACTGATCAACCCTAACATTATGACCAGCCACTATATTTCATCTAGGCAAGAACTCCACTAGACTTGTAAAGGTATGCCGTGGTATCTTGCACCAAGCCATCAGTAGCAGATCCTTTAGGTCCTGTAAGTTGCGATTGTGAGACCTGCTTGGATCAGGCTTGTTTTTCCAGCACATCCCACAGAGGCTCAATTGGATTAATATTTGGAGACCAAGTCAACACACGTGTTCCTCAAACCGTTATTGAATTCATCAGACCAGGCCTCTTCCACTACTCCGTGGTCCAGTTCTGATGCTCACGTGCCCATGATAGGTGCTTTTGACTGTAGACATGGGTCAGCATGAGTATCCTGACCAGTCTGCGGCTACACAGCCCCATACACAACAAACTTCATTGTACTGTGTGACGTGTTTTGATACCTTTCTAAAGAAACCAGCATTAACCTTTTTTTGCAGTTTGATATGCAGTAGCTTTTCTATTTGATCAGACTACATGTGAATCAGTGAGCCTTGGCCACCCAGGATCCTGTCACCAGTTCACTGCTTTTCCTTCCTAGACTAGAAACATCCCACAAGAGTTGCCATTTTGGAGTTGCTCTGACCTAGTCGTCTCTCCATTACAATTTGACCCTTGTTAGTCGCTTACATCCTTAGGCTTGCCCATTTTTTAGGGACAACATGTTTACTTGCTGCCTAATATATCACATCCACAAATATGTTTTTTCTATTGTGATTTGACTTGTTTTTTTATTTTTATTTATTTATATATATATATATATATATATATATATATATATATATATATATATATATACACACACCTTGGTGGTTAACGTTTACCTTTTTGGGGCTAGTTTATGGAAATGTAGCAAGTACTTTTGGGTGAGGGCTGTTTCAGACAGCCATTGAATTCTAAAGCAGCCTTAAAGCATATTAACACCTATTCAATTTTTGGATGTGTTGGTCAGACATTCATGTTGTCGGGCAACATTTCTCAAACACCCTGTGAGAGGTGTTTTATTTTGTACAAGGCTAAAATGGGAAATTATAATTTTTGACGCTTTGCAACCACGCCTTAAATGACTGTAAATGTCATAGGCTTGTTTACAGTGTGGTCCAATAGAAGTAAATGGAGGCAGTTGCAAAGTGTCAATGCATGACAAACTCTGCAGGCAGCATTTTTTTTGGCCTGGCTGCAACGTGAGGCAATGCTAATGCTGCAATGTGAACGCCTCCATCCGCTCCCTATTTTACCAATTTCGAGTGCCATTGGTAGGCATTTGGGAAGAATAAAATAATGGTAATTGCAATACTTTTTGTCACACTGTATTTGCGCAGCGATCTTACAAGCGCACTTTATTTGAAAAAAATGTACCTTTTTAATAAAAAAATAAGACAGTAAAGTTAGCCCAATTTTTTTTTATATTGTGAAAGATAAATTTACAAGTAAATTGATACCCAACATGTCACGCTTCAAAATTGTACTGCTCGTGGAATGGTGTCAAACTTTTACCCTTTAAAAATCTCCATAGGCGACGTTTAAAAAATTCTACAGATTGCATGTTTTGCGTTAGAGGAAGTTTAGGGCTGGAATTATTGCTCTCGCTCTAACGATCACGGCGATACCTCACGTGGGGTTTGAACACAGTTTTCATATGCGGGCACTACTCGCGTATGTGTTCGCTTCTGCGTGCGAGCTTGTCGGGACGGGGCGCTTAAAAAAATCAAATTTTACTTGATTTTATTTGATTTTTACACTGTTTTAAAAAATAAATGGGTCATTTTTATTCTTATTACAATGAATGTAAACATCTCTTGTAATAGAAAAAAGCATGACAGGTCCTCTTAAATTTGAGATCTGGGGTCAAAAAGACCACAGATCTCATATTTAGACTAAAATGCAATAACATTAAAAATTGTCATTTGAAAAAAATGACAAAAATAAAATTGAAAGTAAATAAATAAAATGACGTTGCTTCCGCATTGCTATGGTATGAAGACGGGTGGGGGCCATCCATACCCAGCCACGGATAGGACCCGATTGCCTCCGCCGCTACCGACGGCTCCGGTAAGCGGTGGAAGGTGCGGCAGGGGGGCCCCTCTCCCGCCGCCGATAATTATGATCTCGCAGCTAATCTGCCGCAGAGACCACCATTATCCGGACCACTGCCTGAAGAGATGGATACCTTGGTTGTGGCAGCAGCTGCTGCCATTACGGAGATATCCCTCTTCAAAGTCAGGACGTATATAGTTGTGCGGCAGTCCTTAAGTGGTTAAGTTCAAATGGTTTTTCTTGACTGCATGTTACCTGTGTTGTAAATTGGCTGTCAAAATCGTGACGGAGTGTGTCTTCAAGTAGAATTCTAGTCACTGCGGGTTAGAGCGGGAGGCTGACTGGTGGGCTTGATTTCTAGATTGCTTTCTATACATGTGAAACAGATGGTTCTATACATGTGAAACGGATGGGCTTATCTATGCTGTAGTGGTAGGGGGGGGCTATACTTGATCCTTCTTTGACCATCCCCTTGATGGGGGTGGGATGCCCGCTGGGGATTGTGGCTAGTTATTGAGTTGGATGTTGTATACTTGCCATTGCTTATTTGGATCAACAAATTGAGTACCTGACTCTTTTTGCTGGTGCTATTGCCTGGAGTGGTGGTGGACTGAGTTTTGGGGTTATGGGAGGGAGGGGGGTGGGATTGGGGTTGGGTGGTATGTTTAAGTAGGCAGTTACCTATGTTAGGTAAGTTGTCAATGTTACGACCATGTTGGTCGTGAGAGACCTGGTATTGTGCCACGGAACTCTCCCTTTTCTATGTTTGTATGTCTTGTTGCAAATATTTCAATAAAAATAATTAAAAAAACAAAAAACAAAGTAGAATTCTAGTCTAAACCCAGGGCTGTCTTTACGGCAGGGCAAAGGGGGAAGCTGCCCCAGTTGTAGGGACCAAAGCAGCTGCCCCATACTTGCCAACTGTCCTGGTTTATATTCCCATGTCCCTTGAAGTTTTAGTTCCACGCTGTGTCCAGATATCTCACTGGTGAGGTGTTGCTACCAATGCTGCCCTGCCCTATTGCTGTGTACAGATGACTCACCTGCAGACCCTGTCAGTATTGATATGTAAATAGTGGCATTAATATGCAAATAGAGGCAGCATTCATATGTATACCATCACCTCTGCTGAAAATTGCCCACTGAGGAGGTAAAGGGGAATGCTTGAAAGTCCTGCTTGCAACTGTGGTCATTAATTCTATCATCGGCATGTTCTGCAAAGGGAGGGAGGGGGTGCAGAGGTAGGCATAGAAGGAATTAGTTTGGTGGGGTGCACAGGTGAGCAACGAGGGGAGGTATGTAGTGTTAAATAGGAGGGGGTGGAGGGGGGGGGGGTGGAATGAAGTGGATGGGAGAGGTTTTAGGATGCAAAGGTGTACTGACAGGGTGGATAAAGATGTAAGTTGCGTATAGGGCAGCCTATTCCTTTCAGTGGGCTGCTCTATGCGCTAGAAATGCGAGGGGGGGGGGGGGGTCATCCTTAACCCTCTTTCTCACACACACCAAATTTTGGCGCACACATTCTCAGCTGCGTGAGGATGTCCTTGGCAAGTAAGGGCACTGCTGTGTTTATGCTGAGGAACACCACATTTCTGTGGTGTCAGGACAGTCATTTTTTTTCCATGCGTTCTTGGCGCACACAAATGTGAACGTAGGCTAAATGTCTGTTACATTGGTGGGCAGTGTAAATCTTCTCATTACATTGGGGCTTGGTGTAGAATCCTTTAATTCGCACTAGGGGCAGTGTGAATGTCCCCCTTACGTTGGTGGTCATTGTAAATCCCTCCTTACATTGATGGTTACTGTGAATGCTCCTATTACATTAGTGGTCAGTGTAAATCCCCCTTACATTGGTGACACTGTAAAAACTTTATATTGGTAGTTTGTAAAAAAAAATCATGACTTGCATTTGTGGTCAATTGGTGGTCGTAAATTTCCAATTAAAATGGTGGAGAGTGTAAACCTCCCCTTACATTGGTGGCCAGTGTAAAATTCCCCGACCATCTTTGAAGCATTTATGCCACGCTTTTTTGTGCTGCACTCCATTGCATTATCCCCCAAATCATCCAGATATTTTTTTTATAGAGGAATGCTCAAGTTTAATGCAAAATTGGATGCAAATTCATTGCTCTACACGTTCAGTCATTTTGAAAGTGAAGGGCACACAGTACACATGTCCACTCTGCGGTGTCTAACGTACCCACTGACTAGTACAGTGAAGTCGTCATTGCTTATGCATGCACATTCCAGTCCACTCTAGTTATTTTCAGACCGCTCAAGCGGAAGCTGCAGGAGAGAGTGATCAATGGCTGCTAAAGCTTGGCTTGGTGACATTTAACTATAAACTCGGATGACCCAGCTATTGTCGACACTCCCTCCTCTCCCCTGCAGCTGCCGCTGACTCACATGGGGAATCCAGATCACATGACCAGAGTGAACTGAAAATCGTCAAGTTTCTACCTTTCTCTTACACGACTTAGTCGGCACAGATGTTGGGAGGGAGAATTTTTAAGAATGGTAAAGTTTTTAGCCTGAAATTCTACATTCATGTACCTTTTGAAGAGAAAAATCAAGGTCTTGCATGCAACCAGAACTTAGGATCCAGGGTCATTCACAAAACCAATTTGAACATTTGTCTGTCAGAGCATATTTAACTAATAATGAAATGTCATTGTTTTTCAGACCCCAGTTCTGTGAAGACCGTGCCACCTAATGAGTGTTCTGTGAGTTTGGAATCTCCTAATTCCAGTGTGAAGAGTTCTACTTCCCCAAAACTTTTCAATAGCCTTTTATTAGGCCCAGCTGCCTCCAACACAAAATCAGAAGGTTCCAGTTTAAGAGACCTTCTCCACTCTGGCCCTGGAAAGTTATCACAAGGAGCAACAGAAGGAGGGGTACCATTTCCACCTGTGTTTAATTCTACAGTGAGTAGTACACCTTATTTCTATATAACGTTACCGATAAACGTCTAATTGTACTTGGGGGGGAATTGGTATTTTATCGATAGATTAACCCCTTCACGTCTAAGGGTTAAACAAATCCTTTTTTTTTTTTTTTATACTTTATTTTAATATTTTTTCCCTCCTTTTTTTATTTTTTCCACAAAGATAATCATAGTACATTTTTACAAATAAGCCATCTTATGCATACATTCTACTTATTTTACTCTTAAACACTTTAATTTCTCCCATCTCATATTTCTACTTTATCTTTAAACTTATATCATTTTAATTATATCTTTGTGACTTGGCTATCCCTCTAGCCTGTCCACTACATACTCCCCTCCCCCCAAGAAAGAAATAAACCGAGAATGTCGGTTTAATCTTTTAATAGTTAAACAGCGAAAAAAAACGACGACAAAAATAAATAATCATTTTGGTTCCTCCCTCCGCCCTCTCTCCTCGGCTCACCCCACGCGCTCCCTGTATGCGACATAGGGAGCCCAAATCTGTTGATACTTGTCTTCCTGCTCTTTCATACACATAGTAAGGTTTTCCATTAATTGGACTTCTGATAATTTGCCATCCATTGTGCTTTGCTTGGAGACGCATTGCTTTTCTAGAGCGCTGGAATACATGCTTTTGCCGTAGAAAGTAAATGTCTCAGCAATGAATTTTTATATTTTTCCATCAAAAGAGGGATGTCAAAAAGCAGGAAGGCAGCTGGATTATTTCCAAATTATCTCTCTATTGTTTCTAAAACCATTTCCCCAAAATTCTTTATTTCTGCACATTAACAAAAAAAGGTGTATCATATTGCCAACAGTTCCTTGACAACGCCAACAAGAGATTCGATACCTGTGTGTGTGTATGTATGTGTATATATATATGTGTGTGTGTGTATGTGTGTGTGTATGTATATATATATATATATATATATATATATATATATATATATATATATATATATATATATATATATATATATATATATATACACACGATTCAATACTTCTGGGGTTCTATACCACATGCTCAAAATCTTAACTTCCTTCTTGATACCTAGTTGCTATTAACACCTTATGCGTAAACCTAAATATCTTATTTTTTTTGTGCTTCTGAAAAAGTGACTCCCATCTCCCTCTCCCATGCTTGTATGAAACCAAGGTTCTATGGGGCCTTCAACTCAATCACCATGGTATACAATATCGATATTGCATGTCTAGCTGACTCTCCTTTTAGGCATACGTTTTCGAATTTAGAAGAGGTAGCTATTTCTCTCATTTGCCTAGATATTGATCTGAGAAATGCATTTAACTGCATTCTCCTAAAAGGATCCAGACTTTCTCCAAACTCACAGTCCAACTCTTCTCTAGACATTACTTGATTGTCAACTGTGAAATGTATAAGTCTACTTTTGCCCTGTCGTTTTAAAATCATAAAACTTTTGTCCTTTAGACCCATTTCACACTCTGAGTTACCCAGGATAGGAGTTATCGGGTTCAACTGCGCCGATATCTTAAATTTTTTAAATGTCCTTTTAACTACACTAAGTGTCGCGCCCACTGTCGGATGTTGCTTTTTTGCTTGCGGTATAGTCGTACTTGTTAGCCAAATTAACCCCTCCAGGGGTACCTCCACTATTGCTTGTTCCATGGTTTCTCTTTGAGGTGCGCACCAATCCAGCACTCTTGCTAGATGTATTGCCTCATAATAACCCTCTGGGTCCAGGAACCCTACACCGCCTTTTTCTTTTGGTAAGGTCAAAATATCTCTACAAATTCTGGCAGGTTTTCCAGCCCATACAAACCTTGCCAGTCTTGCTCTCAACTCCTCTCTCAAGTATCCCACCGGGATCTTAATAGGTAAGGTCTGTAATAAATACAGCAATCTTGGCATTACATTCATTTTGATATTGATTCTGCCAAACCACGTAAACACCTCCTTGTCCCATTTCTGTAGATCTAATTTATTCTGTCGTACCAAGGGCACAAAGTTAAGTTCAAATAGACTAAATAGGATATTGGGTATTTTTGTCCCGAGGTAACCTATATGGGAGTAAGTCCATCTAAACGCAAAAAAGTTAGATAGCTGCTGTTGCAATGCTATACTCGTCTCAACCCCCATTGCTTCCGATTTATTATAGTTGACCTTAAAATTGCACAATCTCCCGCACTTCTCCATCTCAGTCATTAATGACGGCAAAGACAGTGCTGGGAGGGTTATAAAGAACAGAAGGTAATCTGCAAATTCAGCCAGTTTATGTTCCCTTCCCTTTAATCTGATGCCCCTAATATCTGGATTGGCCCTTATAGTCCTTAGAAATGGCTCCATTGTCAAAATAAAGATAATGGGAGATAATGGACAGCCCTGTCATGTTCCATTCTCAATAGAAAAGGGCTCTGAGAGTACCTCGTTTATCTTAATTCTAGCTTTTGGAAAGGAGTATAAACTCATGACCCAGTTCTGCATCTTCAGCCCTATGTGTTGTATGGTCGCCCTCAAGAATGACCAGTTGGTTTCGGCAAGGGATAGGTTGATACATTTTAAATTTCTGCACAAAATCTATTATACCCCAGCGAGACTTTCTGCTTTGTTTCCCTCGGCTACCTCTGAGTGCTGGCGGTGCTCCTTCGCACCGGCTGATGCCAAGCGCATCTTTTGGGAATGCCCGCTAATAAAAGTATTTTGGGAGGGGGTGGTTTCTTGCCTGAAGGATATTCTGCAGGTGCCTGTCCCGCTGTCGGTGCAGGTGTGCCTTCTGGGCTTAGTGGAGGAAGTGGTCCCCTCCAGGGCCCAGAGAACGTTGCTGAATATATTACTATTCTATGGGAGGAAGGCCATACTACTTAAGTGGAAATCACCTGCCCCACCGGGTATAGCGTTTTGGAAGAGCTTGGTGAACTCGATGATGCCCTTCTACAAGGCGACCTATCTCTCAAGGGGGTGCGAATTTTTTTTTAATAAGGTCTGGCGGGCCTGGTTTAATGCAGATGCCACTGCTGGTTAGAAGGGAGGGATGAACGGAGAGCCTCACTTTTGAATTACCTACTGTACACGTGAAACGAGTGGGCACACTTATGAGACAATGGTGGGGGGAGGGCAGTGCGGATCCCCGCCAGGGCCATTCCCATGGCGGGGGGGGGGGTACAGGTTGGGGCGTATAGTTAATAACCAATGAGTTGTGTAATGTATATCTGCCATTAACTGTGTATACTGCCAGGGTATACGTACCTGACTTTCAATTCTCCTGGCACTAATATCGGAGGTGGTGGTGGACTGAGTTACGGGGCTAAGGGAGGGAGGGGGGGGGATAGGGGTTGGGAGGCATGTATTTCTTTTGAAGGCAGCTACCTATGTTAGGTAAGGTGTCAATGTTACGACCATGTTGGTCGCGAGAGACATGGTGTTGTGCCGTGATACTCTCTTTTTTGTGTTTGTCTGTCATGTTAAAAAATTTCAATAAAAATAATTTTACAAAAAAAAAGAATGACCAGTTAACTCTATCGAAAGCTTTTTCTGCATCTGTGGATACTAAAACTAATGTTTTTTGATGATATTGAGCGTGGTGTATGGCACTTATGACCCTTTGCGTATTTTCCCTACCTTCCCTTTCTGGCGTAAATCCTACCTGATCAGAGTGTATTAAAGTGGGTATATACGGTAATAATCTAGTTGAAAGTATTTTCGTGAGAATCTTTAGGTCTACATTTAACAGTGAGATTGGACGGTAACTTGAACATTGAGCCGGATCTTTCCCCTCTTTGTGTATCACTGTTAAATGGGCCAACAATATTTCTACTGGTATTGTTTGACCTTCTCGTACTGAGTTAAAAGCCTACCCAAACCTTGGTGTCAATTTATCTGCAAAAGTTTTATAATATAACAGGGTGAATCCATCCAGGCCCGGTGCTTTCCCTGGTTTTAATGTTTTCAAGGCCTCCAAAAATTCCTCAATGGTAAATGGGCCGTCTGTCTTCTGCTTCTTAGGCATTTCCGAGGCTGCTATACATGCCCTAGCCTCTTCTACATTGCATACCCTCGCACTCTGATCTCGCGCCCCCAATTGGTATAGGCCTACATAGTAGTCTCGGGAACACCTTCGCAATTGCCTGTGATGAGTTTACCAATGTGTCTCCCTGCGTTTTAATACGTTCTATGTAGTTTCGCATCCTCGTCGCTTTCAATGCATTAGCCATCATCCTGCTAGGCTTATTTCCGAACTCATAAAAAGTTTGTCTGCCCTGGGTCATTGCTGCTTTTGCTTTATCTGTTAGCCAGGCATTCAGTTCAAGCAAGTTAATTCCTCCTCTCTCTGAAGTGTCTGCGATTTCTTATGTAAAGTCTCTAGCCTCCTGATATCCCCGAGCAAAGATTCTAATTGGGCCCCCTGTTGTCGTTTTCTACGTGCTCCTGCTGATATAAGTATGCCTCTAATATAGCATTTATGTGTTTCCCATACGCAAAATGGTGACACTTACCCTGATTTATTTGTTAAGAAAAACAACTCTAATTCCTGTGCTAGCTGTGTCTCGCATTCTGGCTCTTTCAAGAGGGTTTCATTAATCCTCCACTGCCATTCTCGGGTGACGGGTTCCCCCCATTCTATAACGCAGTTAGATGGTGCATGGTCTGAAATCATAAATGAATCTATGGATGTCCTAATGCATTGCAGCGCACTTTGAGATACAAAAACATAGTCTATCCTAGAATATGTTTTGTGTTTAGCTGAAAAAAGGTATAATCTCTATCGCGCATATGTAGAGTTCTCCAACTATCCCTTACTTGCAGCTCCTGCAGCATTCTTTTTGCTTTTCATAGTTTTATATAAGACAGATTGGAGGTTCCCCTTGAGGCATCTAAAGTTGGATCTAGTGCCATATTTATATCTGCTCCCATCAACAAAATTCCCTCCTTATTTTGGTGTATTACATTAATATGTCTCCAAAACTGCTACTTGGCCCTCGTTGGGCAGATATATATTCACCAGAGTAACTTTTTGATCATATATTAAGCCCTTTACAACCAGTAACCGCCCCTCCTCATCTGTGATTGTCTTTATTTATTTCCATGGTATCTGACTTGACATCATAATTGCTACTACTTTTGCGTTTGAGGTCTGTGATGGATGCACTATGATACACAATGGGATATCTATAGTTTCCCAACTTTGGATATTTTTTTTTTAAATGTGTCTCTTGGAGAAATATAATATGCGATCCGAGTCTCCTAAGTTCCATATATAACTTGCTACATTTTTCTGGTAAGTTCAAACCTTTCACGTTATATGATGTCAGTTATTTTAGTCATCTCCCTTCTCCTTTATATAAAAAAAAAAGTTGGAACTATTAATGGCAAACACAGCAAGATAAACTCGAAGGAGTTTGTCATATAAAGACGATCTCCTTCTCCTTTACCCTCCAGTGGTCTGGCTTCTCCCTGTGACCACGGACGATATCAAAAAATTTGTCCGTACGTTTACGGGAGGTCCCTCCACTCGTGGGTCTACCAGATCTCGCACGGACAAAACGGCCAGCAAAAAAAAAAAGAAAAAACGGGGAGAAAATAAATCAATAAATCAAAAGGAATTCGAAAATACGCCTCCGACTTCCCTCCCTTTGGAGGAAAGGCGTATTAAGTGGGGGAGTTGGTTATGTGCACATGGAAGTAGCGGCCCCGCTCTTTATACCCTTATTCCTCGCTCGTGTCACCCTTCCCCCTCCCCCTCGAAGCCCCCCCTTCCATTTCCTTGAAATCAATATATATTTTTATGATTTTCCTGTATACCTTAACTGAGATTATTTTTTTATTTATTTTTTCTCTTCTACTCCCCTTATCCCCTCCTTCCCCCTTCATACCAGTTTTCCATACTGCCAACGCAGGGCCTAAACTCTAATTATACATATAGCTTACACATTTGTTACCAAATAACACACTTAAGTTATTCAAATATTCTCATAAAATGTACGTAAAAGAAAAAAAAAAACATAAAAGAACAAGACCATCATAATATGTAAGCTCATCCTATAACAGCTTTTATGTACAACGTTCGTACTCTAAACAGAACAAAACAAAATTAATATCTCGTATTCCTTGTATACCCTACCCTGTCCTCCCTCTCCTCTCCCCACCTCCACCCCTTTTTCTAATGGGTTTCTTCACTGCGTCGTCATTGGATGGGGGCTCATTTCTAATTGCCTAAACCATTCCCCTTCCATAGGACCAGGTAAGGGCAATTGCACTCCCCCCCTGCAACCATCCCTCTTCCCCCTCTATTCCCCATCTCTGCCCTCTCTACCCCCCCCCCCCCCCAGGTTCTACCTAGTGAACTATGTATTCCCCATACTCCCTATGTGCTCAAAGGGGCCTTGACCCTCCTGTCTTGGTGTCTTTCCCCTTCCATGCCCAATCTCTAATATTAACCATTAGACCCCTTTCACACTGGGGCGTTTTTCGGGCGTTTTTTAGGCGCTTTGGCGTTTAAAAAAAGCCTGTAAAGCGCCTGAAAGAAGCCTCATCTGCAATCCCAATGTGAAAGCCCAAGTGCTTTCAGAGGCCTTTCACACTGCCAGCGCCCGAAAAACGCTGGTAAAGCGCTGCTAAGACCCCTTTCACACTGAGGCGCTTTTCAGGCGCTTTGGCGTTAAAAAAAGCTTCCTCAATGGGAAGGGGGCTTTAGGAGCGGTGTATTAACCGCTCCTAAAGCGCTGCAAAGAAGCTGCATGCAGGACTTTTTTTGACGCCCTGCCAGCTCAGCGCCTCAGTGTGAAAGCACTCAGGCTTTCACATTGGGATTGCAGATGCAGCTTCTTTCAGGCGCTTTTTTTTAACGCTAAGACCACTTTCACACTGGGGTGTTTTTCAGGCGCTTTAGTGTGAAAGCACTCGAGCTTTCACATTGGGATTGCAGATGCAGCTTCTTTCAGGCGTTTTACAGGCGCTTTTTTTAACGCTAAAGCGCTTGAAAAATGCCCCAGTGTGCAAGGGCCCTTAGTCTAAGTATGTGTATTCCACTTTATAAGGGGGTAGTATCAGACTACCCTACTGTGCCAAGCATAACCAAGAAAAAAAGAAATACAAAAATGTTTTTAAAAACTCACATCTATACCCCCCCCCAAAAAAAAACACAACCATATTGTCATAAGTGGTGAAGTACCTATACATAAATATAACACCCATACCCCCCCCCCCCCCCCCCCCACCAATCACCCATCCTCTACCTTCCCTTACACCCTCTTAAATGGGCGATAGGGTCTTATTCAACAAATGTTCTTCCTGCATTACTGATTCGCCCCACAGTAAACTGGGACCTTCCTCTGACTTATTCTTTCAGTCCTTTTCTTCTATTCCCTATCTTCCTTGGTTAGGGTTGTTATGTGGGCGTGGCGTATATTCTATCTGTTCTGGTAATCCTAGACAATTTGGGGACTTCGAGCGCCCCCCCCCCAAAAAAAAAAAATGTAAAGAGTTCAGGAAGCTGCTCTGGTTCCCGCAAATTAAAGCTCCGTCCTTCCTTTATCACAAGCACAGTCAGAGGGTGTCCCCATCTATATGTACCGCCTTTCAGTAATATATAGTCCAAGATCGGTTTTGGCATTAGTCTCCTCATTTTCGTTTGTCTACACAGATCCGGAAAAAATTGTATTCGCCCCCCTCATACATATTACAGCCTGCCATGCTGCTCTAAGAATATCTTCTTTCACCCCAAAAAAAACGTATCCTACATAAAACATCTTGTGGATTACTTTGGGTACGATTCACTGTGGTGGGCACTTTATGCACACGGTCTATCTCAATATGAGTCCTCCTTCTTTTTTTTTTTTTTTCTTTTTTTTTTTCGATTCAAAATATCCATCACCATGGTTCTTGGTTCTGGACCATCAATATTCTCTGACACCCATTTAAGACGGATGTTATTTCGCCTGCTCCTTTTTTAGCTTTCTTCCGATTGGAGCTGTAGCATAATTAACTGCTGTGTTTGTGTATAAACCTTATCTTACAGCATCCTAAGACGCATATCTGTTGTGCTTTGCTCATTTTCCACTTTGCACAGCCTATCTTCCTCCCGCCCTATTTGAGTTTGGACCTCCTCAATCTCCCCCCTCTTGTATATCTTTCCTGGTAGGTAATGCCTGTATTAGCTGAAAAAGTTTTGATGTCTATTTCTCCTTTCATGTTCAGTTTGCTCAGATTGCTGGCTATCGTATACATTTGTCAGGCATACCTGTATGTCATGTTCCAAAATCTTTTGAGTCTTTGTGGGGGGGGTCCGCTGAGCCTGCTCTATATTCTCATTCATAGCGTCGGACTCTCCTTCTGTCTCCCAGGCTACTCCACTCCGCAGTTGCTGCACACGCTGGGGGAGGGAAATCGCCTGTGCTGACACTTCGGGCAGTGCTTCTCGAATCAAAGCACCCCTGTCTCCTCCCGTACTTCTCCTCACCTCCTGGCATGGGTACTGTCGGGCGTCCTGTCTCCCCGACGCATATAGCGGGTAGGGTAAGCGTGGGCTGGTGTGTACCGCGCACCTGAGACAATCCCACTCTTCCCCCTCCTTTGCATGAACGGTGATACACTGTAATAGCGGAGGTGGCGGGGCCGGTGGTGGTAGAATTAGCTGACCAAGTCCAAGCCGCTGTATGAGCACATACCCCAGCAAACGGAGGCCCCGTTTTTGTTAATTTCCTTCACTGAGCTTCAGGCAGGTTTAATCCCCCATGTATTTAAGTTCCCTTAAAAACACATGCATATAGGGGGAGTCATACGTTTAAGATATCTATTAAACGCCCGGTGAATATTCAGCTCCTGTGAACCTGAGGATTGTGTACAAAAAGTACCTTGCGGTAATATGCTCTTTTTAAATGCAATCGTACAAGTCAATCAAATCAGGCAGTTCATTAAAACCCTCCAATATCATTTAGGAGATTATTTGTCCTTCAAAAGCTAGGCTGCAGCTTTTATTTTTACTATAATTTAGGCAGAGATGGTAAGATGGACTTATAATTTGTAATTCACCTTACCCCCTCCACGATTTTAGTCCTTCATGGCTCTTCCCCCCCAGCCTCCTTTCTTGGTCCTGCCGCTTAACAATGGGGTTCCACGCCTGTGAAAACTGTCCCCCGACCACTACAGGAGACCCTCAGCACGAGTCCCAAAGACTCCACTTCCCAGGTGTCCAGTTCGGTCTCGGCGTCAGATGTCTTGTGGCTCACTGGAGGCTGTCCAATTTTTGTCTCCTGGCGACGAGCTCCAACCTCCGTCTTACCCCCCTTTCTCAGGTCGCAGCTTCGCTTCCCCTCACGAGACTCGGCGCTCACCAGCCAGGGGTCATAACCAGGGTACCCGACCAACGGCAGCCCGTACCAAAAGGTAACCGCTTTAGGGAAGAGCAGTCCTGATATCCCCGCTCTGTATGGGTGCTAGCTGTCCAAGCGGCAATACGAGCAGCTGAATACGCGGCTCCTCCTAACATCCAATGGGGGGTCTCAGGGTTTCTCTGTTTTTTTTTTTTTTTTGCTCTTCCAGGCGAACTCCTATACGGAACGCTACACTCTCAGCGCCGTCGGAGCCTGCTCACTCCATCACGCAGCTGCCACTCCCCCCAGAAAACGGAAGTCCGCTTTGGTCCAAACTAGGGTTAAACAAATCTTAATGCCTAAGCGCAACTTTGA
Source organism: Rana temporaria (assembly GCF_905171775.1). Lineage (NCBI taxonomy): Eukaryota > Metazoa > Chordata > Amphibia > Anura > Ranidae > Rana > Rana temporaria. The sequence goes on along the minus strand of NC_053491.1, from coordinate 224,551,083 downwards.
CATGTGTTAGTAAAACTGTACATCTTTGTGCATCCAGGTGGACTGTAAACCGCATTTTGCTTTTTTTTTTTTTTTAGGGACAAATTGGGCTTTAAAATAGTAACGGGTATCTCCTGGATTATTTTTTTTTTTTTATATATATTTATTAAATGAAAACTTTTTTTTTTTTTTACATTTTTACTGTATATTTCTTGCTACCGCCATAACCTGCCACCAAATAACAACCCACATTTAATTCTCCTGCTCTTGAGGTTTGCAGCAATACCTCAAATGTGTATGTACGTACACGTAGTACATCCCAAAAACAAGTGCGCATTTTGCTTTTTATTTTATTCTTCTTTTTTTTTTTTTTTTTGCTCTACCTAAAACACACTGACACTGAATAAAAATACTGGCCCTGACCCAAACTCTAACCCTGGTATTTACCTAGATCAAACCTTGATCTAGGTATATGTGTAATGTATGTGTGTATATATAATTCTATTTATTTACACACTGCTCCCTCTCCCGTTCTCCCCTTGCAGAGGGAAAAAATGTATCTCTCTCCCCCATTCACATAGAGAGAGAACATAGGGGCGGGCCTTACAGTGCTTGATCACTGTAATAGACAATCAGAGGCTATCATAGCGATCAGGTGACTCCGGAATGGGGAGTTCTGGGTCCCGATCATTAGACCCCAGTCTCTTTGCTGGGAGTGTGCCATGCGGCGCGCTTCCAGCACAAAGCTAGTTATGCAAATATTGCAGCCCCACGGAATGAAGCCCATTCCAGTGGGGCAGCATGTTTGTGTTAGGTCGGCAGGTAAGGGTTAAAGCTAGGGTTTTCCCGATACCGATACTAGTATCGGTATCGGGACCGATTCCGAGTATTTGCGGGAGTACTCGTACTCCCGCAAATACCCCCGATACCGAAATAGAATACTTGCCGCCGCATCCCGCCGCCGTTACGTCGCATCCTGCCGAATCTGCGCTGCTGCCGACTGTTTAACACGCGCAGGGAGTGTAATGATTGGCGGCGCGCAGCGTACAGACACTCCCCCTTGCTCGGGTGAACTGTCCAATCCCGAGCAAGGGGGAGTGTCTGTACGCAGCGCGGCACAAATCATTACACTACCCGCGCGTGTTAAACAGTCGGCAGGAGCGGATGCAGGTAAGGGGGATATGGGGGGAGACAATGGCTGGATATGGGAGACAATGGCTGGATATGGGAGACAATGGCTGGATATGGGAGACAATGGCTGGATATGGGAGACAATGGCTGGATATGGGAGACAATGGCTGGATATGGGGGAAGACAATGGCTGGATATGGGGGACAGTGGCTGCATATGGGGGGAGACAGTGGCTGGATAATGGGGGGAGACAGTGGCTGGATAATGGGGGGAGACAATGGCTGGATATGGTGGGAGACATTGCTGCATGGGGGGAGACAGTGGCTGGATAATGGGGGGAGAGAATGGTTGCATATGGGGGGAGACAATACCTGGATATGGGGGACATGGCTGGATAATGGCGGGAGACAGTGGATGGATAATGGGGGGAGACAGTGGCTGGATAATGGGGGGAGACAGTGGCTGGATAATGGGGGGAGACAGTGGCTGGATAATGGGGGGAGACAGTGGCTGGATAATGGGGGGAGACAATGGTTGCATATGGGGGGAGACAATGGCTGGATATGGGGGACATGGCTGCATATGGGGGGAGACAAAGGCTGGATAATGGGGGGAGACAGTGGCTGGATAATGGGGGGAGACAATGGCTGCATCTGTGGGGGGACATGGCTGCATATGGAGACACATTTAAAAAAAAGTATCGGTATTCGGTATCGGCGACTACTAAAAAAAAAGTATCGGTACTCGTACTCAGTCCTAAAAAAGTGGTATCGGGACAACCCTAGTTAAAGCAATAGTTAAAGGGAATGCAAACCCATATGCGCACATATATCTGCAGTGTTTTCTTATGTCTCTCCAAAGCACTGAGTCTAGTGGCTTTCTCCTGCTCTGTTCTTCTGTTGTCAGCATGATAACTTCTGACAAGTTCTCTGTCAACTGTGATTAAAATTAGGCTGACATTTGTGTAAGGGTGGGTGCTATAAACAGATTGGCAGAGATCTGGTCTGTTCACAGCACGTCTCTGCCTATGTGGAAAGAGAGTGTGTACCTTTCCTCGAATCGGCTGTCTCAGTGTATGGGAAAAAAGACATCGGTGAATCAGGAAGAGAAAATTCTAACCGGACGTTCACTTTCTAAATGGTAGATAAAGGTGAAGACCGCAGATATACATGTACGATTGATGTAGGGAGATTTGTTTAATCTCTTTGTATCATCTGAGGCTGTTCATTTCACTGGGTATATGTGAGGGTTTCCAACTACTTTAACTTTTGATGGGGAAAAGAAAATGGCCCCTTGCAGGTTAATGTCATGTGCTAGTAGGCACATAATGTGCTAGTGAATGGACAGCACTCAAGTGTGCCGCCCATTCCCGGACGTAGTGCGCATGTGCCAGTAAAATCTGCTGCTATAAATTATATCTCCAAAATGGTGCACGTTTAGGAGACATTCGCTTACCTACAGGTAAGCTTTGTTGAAGGCATACCTGTAGGTACAAGTAAACCAGTGGACTTTTTACTACAGCTTTAAACAAACTTCTTGGTGTGTCGGTTGCCTGCTTCCAATCTGTGCACTGTGGTTCCATTTGCTGACCTCTATTTTCTACAGTGCTCTGTAGTGACATTGGTGCCTGTAGGAGGAATCATAGGCCATATTAGGGGAAACGGGCATTCAACGCCCCAGGAATTGTCAGTTGATGAAGAGTCTTTGTCATTAAGCTTCAGTGGGCAAATTTGGTGTGATTTTATATAAATAATGTAAGGAAATAAAAATGGAGCATAATGATGTGTGTGTATTGTGGGAATCTTGAAACAACTAAACTTTATTTGTGGTTTCCACTCAGCTGCAGTATCATTGGAATGGCCATTTGTATTGCAATTTATAACTATAATTTCTCGTACTAATGCAACTAAATCATTTAAATCTTTCAGGCAAAGGGGAAATCTAGCTTGCCTAACTTCCTGGACCACATTATAGCTTCTGTGGTAGAGAACAAAAAGACATCCGATGCCAGCAAAAGAGCCAGTAGCTCAGCAGAAAGCCTGAAGGAGGGAAAGGAAATGGTGATGGGTCTAAATGTTCTAGATCCACACACCTCACATTCCTGGCTCTGTGATGGAAGACTGCTCTGTCTTCATGACCCTAGCAACAAAAATAACTGGAAAATCTTTAGGGAATGTTGGAAACAAGGCCAGGTGAGAACTTCTTTTTTTTTTTTTTTTTTTAATACTTACAATTATCCGCTTACACAGCCAGCGTAATGGAGATTTAAAATGAATTTAAACTCTTGTATTTTTTCTCTCTTAGCCTGTGTTAGTCTCTGGGGTGCAGAAGAAACTTAAGTCTGAGTTATGGAAGCCTGAGGCTTTTAGCCTGGAATTTGGAGATCAAGATGTAGACCTGGTGAATTGTCGAAACTGTGCCATTATTTCAGATGTAAAAGTGCGAGATTTTTGGGATGGTTTTGAAGTTCTTGAAAGTAAGTCCAGGATTTGCTTCCATCTTGGTTGAAAAGAATAAAACATGATGTAATGTTGTACTAACTGTTTATTGCTGTTCCTTTACAATATGTGGGAAAACAGCCAATCACTAAGCAGATGTTTATAGCGAATACATTTTTAATCCGATGCGACTTGTGGAAAAGTCTTGGGTCTTTATTTTTTTCATTGATTTTAATGCTGGACGTTTTTTATAACTTTTCAAAACATGATATTTTGCACTAGACGAAAAATCGTTTGAAAATCTGTCTTTGGACAGTTCGTTCGTTTATCGTCTAGTTAATGGGCACACTTCAAAAAAATCGGTTGTGACGTGTTTGAGCCAAAAAAAAATCAAAGGAAACGTTTGGAAACCTTTGGCCGAACGGACGATAAATTGAAAGGTTAATGTATTTCTCTACCGAACAGTTTGCAAATGGGCTTATGTAACAAAACAAAAAATGATTGTCAGTCTAACGATTTATCAATCAAATTTCGGTCAATACATGATGGCAAAATCCTTTGCTCTCACAACCATGTGGTTTTTTTTTTTTTTTTTTTTTTTTTTTTTTTTTTTTTCAAAAACTCGTTTTTCCAACAGGCGTATGGCTAGCATAAGATCGGGCCATTTGCATGCACTGTAATTAGTACAATGGTGATGTTTTCACTGGCTTGTAATAACAATTATGAAGAACACTTCACACAACTGAGCATTTGACATTGATGAAGTAAGAGCTCAACCACACTTGCAACAGCCCTTGTCACCCCTCTGAAAAGCGATCCATAGTGGATTACTTTTCAAATAGTGAGAGATGTGGCTGAAAGGTCATATGTTGCCTGCTTATCACCCGACACCACAACAGCTTGCAGTTGCAGGGTAGTCCCATTCACTTGGGTCATTTTTGGTAGCAGTGCTGCCTGCCAAATGCAACATGTGGTATAATGTGTACATCCCATCCAATCCCTGTTCCAGCTTATTGGGGGCAGCCAAAGGACCATAAAACCACAACTTGATTTTTACCACCGCTTTAAATCATTCACTCCCAGACTTACAATGCTCCTGTCCAAATCTGCCCCATCATACGGAGTAGTGTTTGTATTAAATTTACCCGGTGAAAATAGAGGGGGGAGCCTAAAATAGAAAACGAATGCAGCCGCTGCATCTAATAATTTTTAAGCTGCAATATATTTAAGTTTTTAGCTTTGGGTTTAATACTGCTTTCACTGTGAAAGGGAGAGAGAGCTTTATTTTTGTTTATATTTTATTAAAAACACCTAATGTTGTAGTAAAAATGCTTATAATGTTGCAATGATTTTGAAATCTCTACCTTTACAAGTACAACATGTAACAATAAATATTTTGGCAGAGAGATTACGAGCAGATGATGGGTCGCCTATGGTTCTTAAACTGAAGGATTGGCCACCAGGGGAAGACTTTAGAGACATGATGCCTACAAGGTAAAATGTGTTCCCGCTCAACCAGTACATATACTGTATAAGTGTACTTTTTTTTTTGTCTGGGGGGGAAAAAAAAACACTTTTATCTGTCATTAAATACAAGTCTACTTTTTTTTTTTTATTATTATTCGGTAATACTCAATACAAAAAAAAATAAAACATTTTTTTTATACTCTTGCCTGGAACACTGTCTGGTATGCTAGCTAGCTATTCTCTTTATGATGTCAGATGAATCTGATGAATAGAGGTATTCAGAGTATAACTGGACAGACTTCAGCACTAATGCAGTCAGTTGTACAATATAACTTGGACCTTGGTATGCAAAAGACTTTAACCCTTTCTGACATTGTCTGTAATTGTAACTGCGTTTAGCTTGTGAAGGGCTTTCTATGGCCATCCTATAGTTTTACTTTGTGCTCAACAATGGGTCATGCGTTTTGTATGTTTAGCATTTTCCTGAGAACTGATGAGTGCCCTAAATAGTGATTATCAACCACAATCCTCAAGTACCTCCAACAGGCCATGTTTTGGGAAATTCCCTTGGATAAAATGGCTCTGATCAATACCATGTCATTGATATATTAATGTAAAGTAAAAAAGTAAAAAAAAAACACTGAAAACATGGCCGTTGGGGGTATTTGAGGACTGAGGTTGAGAGCCACTGCCCTAAAGCAACCAATCATTCAGATTCTGTAATTTTTAGGTACAGATTTCAACTTCACCAGTTATCTGCATACGCAGTTCTTATTCAAGAAATGGATAAGTGAGGCCTAGTGGTTTAAAACAAAGGGATTGTCCAGCTTGCTTTATGTCTTCACTGTTGAAATGCTTTCATGCGGCTGACATTTTACATTATTTCAACTTTCTTTTAGATTTGAAGATCTGATGGAGAACCTTCCTTTGCCAGAATATACAAAAAGAGATGGGAGGCTTAATTTGGCTTCTAGGTTGCCCAGCTATTTTGTCCGACCAGATCTGGGACCTAAAATGTACAATGCCTATGGTATGCTTTAGTTGTGACTTAATTTACATACTCTACATTGCTTTCAGAAACTACAAATCCGTGTGTGTGTGTGTGTGTGTGTGTGTGTGTGTGTGTGTGTGTGTGTGTGTGTGTGTGTTGTTGTTTTTTTTTTTTTTTTTTTTTTTTTTTTGCTATGTTATTTTTACAATATGCTGATATTTTGAAAGTATTTGCAGTTACGTTTCTACTTGTAATAACTGGAGACATATGGGACTGAGTTAAAAATTAAGTGTTGCGATTGTGCATCTAGAAGATAATATGCAGTGTGAGATCAGATACGTTTTTTTTAGATTTTATCCATGTATCTTTGTACTGCCTTAGGGGTAGGGGCACATGATCTATTCAAACCTTCCCTATTTTCTAGGTTAGTGCTGGCAAATGCTTCCCCTGTACTGCTACAACACTGGTTGACCTTTTTATTAGGTGCATTATCCTGAGGTTTGCCACATTAACCACTTAACCCCCGGACCATATTGCTGGTCAAAGACCAGAGCTCTTTTTGCGATTCGGCACTGCGTTGCTTTAACTGACATTTGCGCAGTCGTGCGACGTGACTCCCAAACAAAATTGGCGTCCTTTTTTCTCCACAAATAGAGCTTTCTTTTGGTGGTATGTGATCACCCCTTTCGGTTTTTAGTTTTTGCGCTATAAACAAAAATAGAGCGACAATTTTGAAAAAAATGAATATTTTTGACTTTTTGCTATAATAAAATCCCCCAAAAATATATATAAAAAAACACATTTTTTTTCCTCAGTTTAGGCCGATATGTATTCTTCTACATATTTTTCATAAAAAAAATCGCAATAAGCGTTTGGTTTGCACAAAAGTTATAGCGTTTACAAAATAGGGGGTATTTTTATGGCATTTTTATTAATATATATATATATATATATTTATTTATTTATTTTTTTACTAGTAATGGCGGCGATCAGCGTTTTTTTTTTTTTTCCGGTACTGCGACATTATGGCGGACACTTCGGACACTTTTGACACATTTTTGGGACCATTGGCATTTTTATAGCGATCAGTGCTATAAAAATGCATTGGATTACTATAAAAATGCCACTGGCAGTGAAGGGGTTAACACTAGGGGGCCGGGGAAGGGGTTAAGTATATTCCCTGGGTGTTTTCTAACTGTAGGGGGGGTGGACTGACATGGGGAAATGACTGATCTTCTGTTCATACATTGTATGAACAGAAGATCAGCACTTCTCTCCCTGACAGGACCGGGAGCTGTGTGTTTACACACACAGCTCCCGGTCCTCGCTCTGTAACGAACGAACGCGTGTCCCCGGCGGCGATCGCGCCCGCCGGGCACGGGAGTCGGGGGCGCGCACCTCCAGCAGCGCGCGCGCCCCCCTATTGGCTGCTGGGCGAGGTGATGTAGAGCTACGTGCTCGCGCCCAGCAGAGCCGACCTGCCGCCGTATAACTGCGGCTGGTCGGCAAGCAGTTAATGGAGTCTTATCAGATACAGTACAGTTTTCTCGCAAACTTTATGCTTGAAAGCAACTTTTTCCCTCAGAACACCCAGGAATGTGGATATTGTCCACGCTTATGGGACATTTAAAAATGCTGGTAATTAGTAAGCAGTAATACTGTAGTTATTTTGATATGATTAGTAATCTAAAGATCAACAAATGTGGCAACTGGTGGTCTGGCAATTTTTCTTAGCTATGTTGTAAGATGAGTTAATGTAGTGGATGTTTAAATATGATATTAACTGGTTGATTCTGCTTTTGGTTAAGGCTTAATAACTGCTGAAGATAGGAGGGTTGGTACAACAAACTTGCATTTGGATGTCTCTGACGCAGTAAACGTCATGGTTTATGTTGGCATCCCAAAAGGAGAAAGTGCCCATGATGAAGGTAAGACTATGTTTAAGACAAACCACAGTTTGTGCACTGCTTGTATTGCTTGCTATTAGACCAGCTGATAATTCAGTATGACAGTGCTGCATGTGTTTTAAGCACAGACATTTTGTATTCTAGTAAAGCTGTAATGTTTAAATAACCACATTGACATTTCAGAGGTACTTAGGACCATAGACGAGGGAGATGCTGATGAAGTAACAAAAAAGCGTATTTATGAAGGAAAAGAAAAGCCTGGAGCTTTATGGCATATTTATGCTGCCAAAGATGCAGAGAAAATACGGGAACTGCTTAGAAAGGTACTGCATATTACCATTTAGGGCCAGTTCACATGCAGTCCAGTTGTTTGTTTTTTTCCATGGAAAGTTTGTTTTGGTGTGAACTTGACCTAATGCATCTCTCAAGTTAAACACGTACTGCTAGCTTAATCCCAATGCCATTTTATTTTTTATTTTTACCTTCTGTAGTTTGGGGATGAACAAGGTCAAGAGAATCCACCAGACCATGACCCAATACATGATCAGAGTTGGTATTTGGATCAGGCGTTGCGTAAACGTCTCTACGATGAACATGGTGTACAAGGCTGGGCAATTGTGCAGTTCCTTGGCGATGCGGTCTTCATTCCTGCTGGAGCCCCACATCAGGTACCAAGGCTTGGCTTATGCTTTAGGGTCAACTTAAACATTATTAGCCAGACATGCACTAATAAAGCAACAGTCGCAATATACTTTTTAACGTAAATCTGTCACAAACCTAATCAGTTTGAGCTGAGCACCAATGATAATATGCGTAATTTCAGAAAGAGTGCAGTAAATTCCATCCCCCCCACCCCCCCCCCCCCCCCCCCCCCCCCCGAATACCTGAAAAAAGTTATATAGCAGCAGGTGTCTTGACCTTACTTGGTGCAAGCTTTTGGGTGTGGTTCAGAATATTTATGCCAGAGGATCAGGCTGGCGGCTGGCAACTAGCGTTGTCATAAAGATGTCCGCAAAGGTATCCCAAATCCTCTTAGGTTGGCTTTTCTTTCGTGGAAAAACAGACGCTCTGTGTTCTAGAAGGTAATACTTTTTTTTTTCTTTTTTACCAAAGGTACACAATTTATACAGCTGTATAAAAGTTGCCGAAGACTTTGTTTCTCCAGAGCATGTAAAACATTGCTTCCGCCTAACACAGGAATTTAGGCACCTGTCAAATACCCACACCAACCATGAAGACAAGCTACAGGTAGAGTATTCGCTGTGCTTTTTCTTACAAGCTTACCTTTCTTGATTTGTTTGCTCATTGAAGTAAAATCAACATTTCTCACATTTTGGGGTTATTTTTCTGTTTTCCTCCTTTGGTAAACCGCTGCAGAATTGAAAAAAAAAATCTGTAAGACAATTGCATTATGTGCTAGTATGCATCGCATACTGGCACACTATGAAATGCTTACTTTAGAATGAACCCCTTCAAGCGGCGCACTGGCACCGATGAGAGAGCCGACATCTTTCTTCCCAGTTCAAGGGCTCCGGCACTGTGAGCCCTCGGTTTCAGCAGGGTATGCCGGACCTTCAGAGCACATGCGCCGATGGTGGCTGTATCCAGGGTGAATATCTCCTAAATGATGCAAGTTTTTAGTAGATATTATTTTTACCTACAGGCAAGCCCTATTATAGGCTTACCTGTAGGTAAAAATCACAAAGTGGGCTTTGCTACTGCTTTAATTGGGGTTCTGCTGTTACTTTTGGCCTTGTTCTCAAACTTTGAGATTCACTGCTATAAACATACCACACTGACTTCTATTTTTCCCTTTTAATGTCACACCGGATACCCGGAAAGTCCGGAGATATTGTGGTGGCTTTAATACTTCACACCATTTGCTTGAGCCTAAGCAAGTGTGAGTACTGGCGCCCTGGGCTTCTCAGTCTATTGTATGCTCAAGTAATACAAGCTCAAGCATACATTTTTTGACTGATCTGAAAACAGATGTATGGGCTCACATACACTGCTACACACAACTTTGTAATCCATAGCTGCATACGACTGCAGAAATATTTGCGCCCACAGCCTCGAGTATGGACCGAATTTAAGGGTGTGTGTTAAACGTTTGTGCCAACGATTAAACGCATTTAGTGTAAACTATTGACCCTGAATACTGCAACGGCTAAGCATCCTTGCATCCAAGGTAGCTAGGCATCAGGAGCCACCCGTGTCCTAATTTGCACTGCATAAATGTAAACATTACATGTGTATTGACAGGATTTGATATGGACTCATATGGCTGTCTGAATGAGGCCATATAATGCTTTTTAATGTGAGAGTCATGGAGGTAGCCAGTAAGGATGTGCTCTGGCGTGTTTGCATAGTACACGTGCAGAGCCCACCAGGAAGTGTGCACGGCGCTGCGCTAATCACAGCCAGGGAGACATTGTCCCGATGCTCGGATGCAGAGATCGGGAAATGTCTCCCTGGCTGTGATTAGCGCATCGCCGTGCTGACTTCCTGGCGGGCTGTGTACTATGCGAAAACGCCAGAGCTCATCCTTGGTAGCCAGCCCAAACCGCCCCGTTTTACCAAAGTCTTGCTTTCCCTCAGGGATTCTGGGATATTTTCCTCTGCCATTTCCCACTTGGTAGGTGCAAGGAACACCATAGATGCAGGATGCTTAACTCTACCTACACTGTTCTCTTCTAAGTGAAATGGACAGACTGTGTTTCACATGCTTCACAAATTGCAGAACCCTCACATCAGGGAAAAAGCGTGTAGATGAGGAGGACATAGAAAGTATAAAACAAACAAGGGAAAAGGAACTTTAGAGGTGCCCAGATATTGCCTCAAGAAAACACAAACCATTATTTATAAAACCATAAAAGTTTTATTCAATACAAAATGATAACATTTCCTTAAAATCAACAAAAAGGCTCAGTTGTATTACCTCATTGTTATACCCCTTCCCTGCTCCAAAAACGGCATCTTCTAAACATTTGTAGATATTGTAATAGTTGTACATATACAGCTCCGCAGATTACAAAGAGGCAGTATAGACTAGTGTGTCCACCAGGTTCCGATGCGTTTCGCTAAAAACATCTTCAGGGGAACATGATCCAGTCTATAAATGACATGCATTAAGAAATTGTGCTGTACCCTGCTCAATCAGTATCCCCTACCCCCACAAAATTGTGGGTGTAGACCAGAAAAGGAGAAAACGAATGCACAGTGAAAAGCAAACTGATTGGCGAAAGAGCCCACCAGCAAAAGCCTTTTTTTGTTGTATCATACCAGTAAAAGAACCACACAACTGCCCAGTTCAGCAGATTATTCAGTATATGTGGTAAGAGGTGAAATTGCCCAGACCAAGTAAATAACCGAGGTTGCTGCCAAACTCCCTATATATCGCGCTAAGATACAAGGATAAAGGGCAGCCCAGTTTTGGTGGTATATTTGATATATAAGTGAAGAGCCAGCAACTCCAAAGTCCTTGATGCAAAAATGTATTGCCTACATCTAAGCTTTAAAAAGCAAACGCTGATGCGTTTCGACGTGAGCCTTAGTCATAGCTATGACTAAGACTCGTGCCGAAACCCGTCAGCTGTTTGCTTTTTAATGCTCATATGTAGCCAATAAATGTTTGCATCAATAACTTTGGGGTTGCTGCCTCTTCTCTTTTATATATTTGCTGTGGGAAGACACACTGAGCCTTGGCACCTGTGCTGCAGACTGCACACCAGGATCTGATTACTTCTGTTGAGAGAGCTGCATTTTTTATCTTTCCACTGGTTTGGTGGTATGCAGGCATTGCAGCATAAATCACAAGCCAGTAAAATATCTACCAATGTTTAGGAGGTGCAGTTTTGGTACCCGGGAAGTGGTATAACAATGAGGGAATTAAACAGACTTTTTTTTTTTGTATTGAATAAAACATGTTGTTTTTGCAATAATTGTGTTTTCTTGTGATAATATCTGGCATCTCTAAATATCAATTTTCTCATCTATCTTTTTGTGTTTTGCAATTTCCATGATTGGGATGGGATGTTTCAGCTCCAATGTGTACAAAAAACAGAAAAAGTAGTAGTAGAGAAGAATTTGCTTAAAAACATATAATGCTTGTATTCCATTGATCTGTCCATGATGCTTATAATGTAGTGTTTTGTTTGCTCATTTAGTTTTCACTTTCATTCCAGGTGAAAAACATTATCTATCATGCAGTGAAAGATGCTGTCGGAACATTAAGAGCTCAAGAATCAAAGTTGGCTCGATCATAGACTACACTTTTTTTTTTTTTAGCTCTGAAGAATACTGTGACAAAAGCTTTTTGTCATTTTGGATTGTGATTTCTCACTTGCTTTGATAGAGGTGACTGTCTTAAAGTATGGATTCATTAAAATTCACCCAGGTTTTCTATATAGCCTCATATCTGAGGTAATGTGGACTGTGTTTCACTTATGCACTTAACTGAATCGTTTTTTGCACTGGACAGCTGTGCTTCTAGTACAATTCAGAGCTGGGGACATACAGGAGCACATTTGGATTGTTGTGTACGATTCTCCGGACGTTGAAGAATCCTCCAACCTGAGTTTTAGATCGACTAACATAGTTAATGTTACAGAAGAAAATATGTTACACCCAGTTGTCTAACACAATGGATAAGTTTAACTTTGTCCCTGTAGGTTTTGCAATACCGATTAAGTTGTTTAAACCATTTTAAACAGCATAGTTCAATATGCTAGTTCTAAATACAAAGGAGGGGTGCTGAATTTATGCTTTTACTTGGGAAAAGTGGGTTGCACATATGTATTTATTAAGAAAAATAGGTTTGTAGTAAAATTACTCTTTCATGAAACAAGACCTTTTTAGACCTTTTAACAAATCCACCTGTTTTCCTGTGTTACAAAAAAGGCACATTCAATTTAGTCTTCCTTTCAGATTGACCTTTTCTCTGTAGATTTTATTCATTCAAGAGGGCAAGAATTGTTGAAGGTCAATTATCTCCAAAACAGTCCAGAACAAGTGGTAATGCTTACAGCCACTATTGGGCATTTTGGCACAGCAAACGAGTGCAAAGTGCATGAAACACAGGGTTTCTTTGTGAACCTAACTTGTAATAAGCTGGACTGGACAGTGATGTTTCACATTTCAGAGCTTTCCATACTGACCTCTGGAAAGGTGAGCATTTCTTCATCTGTAAAGTTGTGCCACTTTGCAGGTGTGTTTATAAAAATATATATATATTCAGTTACAATTTTTTTTAGTGTTATACTGTAGAACACTTTAATATAATTTCATGTACCTTGATTTTGTGAAGGGCTGATTTAGGGTTTCCATGTTCTTATTAAAGTACAATAAATCTCTCTTGAGTTTTTATATTTTAACACACAGCACTATCAATTACATATTTTGGCCACAAGTCCCAGTCCAAGCCAATTCTGACATTTCTGTCACACATATAAAAATCATAAATTTTATATACTCTATTACCAAATGCATTGGGACACCTGCCTTTTACACACATGAACTTTAATGGCATCTTAGTCTATAGCAGTGGTCTCCAAACTGCGGCCAGATGTGGCCCTTTGTTTGCTTTTATCTGGCCCTTGGGGCACTATTTTCATCCACTGATACCAACAATGGGACATATTTCCCCCCCACTGACACCAATGAAGGGGCAGAATTCCTCCAAAAGATGGGGCACAATTCCTCCCAATGACACCAAAGATGGAGCCAAATTTCTCCCAATGACACCAAAGATGGGGCGCAATTCCTCCCAATGACGCCAAAGATGGGGCGCAATTCCTCCCAATGACGCCAAAGTTGGGGCGCAATTCCTCCCAATGACGCCAAAGATGGGGCGCAATTCCTCCCAATGACGCCAAAGATGGGGCGCAATTCCTCCCAATGACGCCAAAGATGGGGCGCAATTCCTCCCAATGACGCCAAAGATGGGGCGCAATTCCTCCCAATGACGCCAAAGATGGGGCGCAATTCCTCCCAATGACGCCAAAGATGGGGCGCAATTCCTCCCAATGACTCCAAAGATGGGGCGCAATTCCTCCCAATGACGCCAAAGATGGGGCGCAATTCCTCCCAATGACGCCAAAGATGGGGCGCAATTCCTCCCAATGACGCCAAAGATGGGGCGCAATTCCTCCCACTGGCGCCAAAGATGCGGCGCAATTCCTCCCACTGACACCAAAGATGCAGCACTGTTTATTCCCACTGACGTTGGGACCTTTTCAACTGTCAATGGCCATAGTCCGGCCCCTCTTAAGTCTGAAGGACAGTAAGTTGGCCCTTTGTTTAGGAAGTTTGGAGACCCCTGGTCTATAGGATTCAATATTGAGTTGGCCTACCCTTTGCAGCTTCTGGGAAGGTTGTCCACAAGGTTTAGGTGTGTCTGACCATTCTTCCAGAAACGCATTTGTGAGGTCAGGCACTGATGTTAATTCCAAAGGTGTTCTATCGGGTTGAGATCAGGACTCTGCAGGCCAGTCAACTTCCTCCACCCCAAACTTGCTCATCCATACCAAAAGTATTAGGCCACCCATACAAATCTTTGGTGGAGGGGGGGGGATTATGGTGTGGGGTTGTTTTTCAGGGGTTGGGCTTGGCCCCTTAGTTCCAGTGAAGGGAAATCTTAAGACATCAGCATTTGGATAATTTGATGCTCCCGAATTCGTGGGAACACTTTGGGGGTGGTCTCTTCCTGTTCCAACATGACTGCGCACCAAGCAAGGTCCATAGAGACATGGATGAGCGAGTTTGGGGTGGAGGAACTTGACTGGCCTGCACAGAGTCCTGGCCTCAAGCAGAAACCCTGCATAATAAAATAGTGGTGGTTGCAATTTCTTATGTCGCACAATATTTGTGCAGCGGTTTGTCAAGCGCAAATTTTCAGGAAAGAATACTCTTTAGTTTTAGTGAACACACTAAAATACCCGATTTTTTTTTTTTTTTGGTAAAGCATAAAAGATGTTATGTCGAGTAAATGGATACCTAACTTGTCATGCTTTAGAATTGCCTGAACCTGTGGATTGGTGCCAAGCTACTGTACCAAAAAAAAAAAAAAAAAAACACTCACAGCAGACACTTTAAAAGCCTTTACAGTTTACCAGTTCAGAATTGCAGAGGAAGTCTGGTGTTCAAATTCTTGCTCTGATGTTTGGGGTGATACATCACCATTTAGATATGCGTGTGGGACCTACATGCGTGTTCACATTGCATGGGGTCGCTTAAAATGAATTACATTTTTTTTCTTTTAGATTTTTTTTTTTTTATATAATATATATTTTTTTTCTGTACACTGTACCTTTTCTATTTTTATCAGCTTATTGCTGTTACAAGGGATGAACAATGTCACTTGTTATAGCACGACCATAAAAGGCCCTCTTTATGGTGGGAAATGGAGTCTTTTAGACTGTGAACCCAGAAGCTGATGCTGCTCGCTTCCTAACCAGGTTTCCCAATGGGATGGGAATGCCATGCAGAGGTGGGGGAACCTCTTCCGCCACCCGTAAAAGTGATCCAGCAGCTGTATAGCCACTAGGATCCCTTTTACATAAGAGAATTGCCAGCTGAAAAAAATAAATACATACCAGGATTACTATTATAGCTGCAATCATAATTCAGGTATAACCTCTTCAATCTCTGCCGTTTTACAAATGCCAAATGGTCAGGAACTGGTTAATGAAGAAAATAAACCCCGTTTGTAAAACAAACACACCAGGGTAAGAATCCTCACCTTCAAAAAGACGAGAATTAAAAGTTTGTCATGTGCCTGAAAACACAGATCCTTATATTTGTCTCAGCTTTGTGAACTCAGTGTGCAGAGGTTTCATAGGATTTTTAGTGTTAAAAAGATTCTACGCCCACAAGAATAGTTTAAGACCTGTTCCTGCAACCCTTACTTGGTAATGGTACATTCAGAAATAGAGCTTGTCAGTAAGGCCTCTGGATGCCATGATGAAGCTGGCAACACCTTAAACATTGTCAAGGATCAGGGTAGAAGCTGTTGAGCAAAGCAATAATATGAAAAAACAATAAGAAAACCATGACCTCAATAAAGACATTCAGAACAGAGTTTCTCACCTTTTGCACTAGTCGGCAAGCGTATTACTTGGATAACTCCAACCTAGTCTATAAGTCTATCCAACACTAGTTCCACCGGACTTAAGCCTGGGGTATCTAGCCAGGAGCCCCAGTTTGTCACATATATAGGGATGTCCCCTGTGTTGGTAAATGTATTTTTCTAACCGAACAGTTTCCCTCATGAATTTTAGTCTTCCTTTGAGAAGGGGGGGTCAGTAGACTTCTAATTTCTAAGTATTACCCTTTGGGCTTGAAAACGCGCTCTAGCTACCACCTCTGTCGTGGGAGCCTGTATTTGAAAGTAGTCTAAAATGCCCAAGAGGCATGGTTTATGGCCAAGTGGTATGGAGGTTTGAAACGCCATATTGATGGTGGTCATGAACAGATGCATTTTTTTTTATTATATTGTACATTACAAGCACACAGGGTCTTAAAACATGTGTTATGTAGATGATTGGACACTGGCAAATGTAGCTGAAATGACAGTCCTGGCATAACCCATCCCACTCTCAGCCTCAGTTTTTTGGGCTAGTGTCCTTTAGATTACTTTTCTATTTTTGTCATTAGGACGCTTTATACTTGCTGCTGCATAGCCACTGCTTCCACCTTTCTATTTCAGTTTTCTGCACCTTATTGAACATACCCAACCCCACTAGAAAGATCTGGGATGGGCTTGTAATGTTGCTCCAGTTACTGGATCATGCATTTGGAGCGAACTTAAGCACATACTGCAACACAATGAGTTTGCCTCAGGGAGCTGTCCAAGGCCGTGATTTAACTGCCAATGAATTCCTGTTCCTGAAGACCCCTAGGGGAGGGGATATGCCCACCATGAGGGCGAAGACCTGTATGGGATTTAGTCCCTCATATCCATTCTCAGCAAATGGGACTGCTAGACTGGCACGGTAAGTTGGGGCTGAGGGGTTAATATTGAGCTGTCTTGTACAGTGATTGGCCTCATCCTAAAAACATGTTTGTTCCAGCCAAGTGATTTTCTCCTTGGTATCCTATTGAAACGTGGTTCCTAAAGAGAGGGGCAGTCCCTATTGTAGACACAGCCATTTCCAGCCTTAAAGTGGTTGTAAACCTTTACATATACCCAGTGAAGTGGCTGGCCTCAGGTGATACAAGGGATTAAACAAATACATTGTATGTATTTTATCTGTGTTTTCTCTTCTCTACATCCATCCAAAGTGCAGCATTTTTTAAACTTTTTTTATGAGCTTTTAGAAAATGAAGAGCCAAAATTGCACACTGCGGAGCTCAGTGAGGAGAGCTGATTGGAGGGAAGGGACACCCCCTTCACATAGCATAAAGGAGCATGGCTGAGGCTGTTGATCATTGGATGTGTGTTTGAGGTCTTTTCCCCCCTCACCTTTTTTTTCCTCTTGGTGTCAGGAAAACTTGTCAGAAGTATTTCATGCTGAGAGCAAAGCAGCAGATGTAAATTACACTTAGGGATCCTAACTAAGACAAGTATACACTATAGAAAAATATGCTTTCTTTATATTTAATGTCTGAGGTTTACAACCAGTTTATCAAAACTGGTTTTTAAGGATCCTGTGGATAATAGGTTAGAAGCCCTCCTTAAGGCATTGTTCTCTTTGGCTAGTTCTGCTATTCAGCCTGCTGTCATGATCATGTCTGCCTTTCAGACCATAGCTTCCTGGTCCAAAAACAAGGCTTGGGACCCTGAGTTCATTATGACTGGGTCCATCTATTGTCTATCACCTGGAGCTTTTGCCGGTCGCATTGCACTACTGTGTTTATGAATTGGCTGATGGGATCAGCCAAATATGCAGGATGAGCTGCCTTTCAGCATTTGATACATTTATAAGGAGGTGACTACTTGGACACCTACATCAGGGAAGTCACAGGAGGTAAGAGTGCTCTCTCCAGAAGAAGACAAAAACTTGTGCAGGCAAGCCTATGGTTACTGTGAGAGGCCTTACATTTATTTTAGGCCTACAAGTTAAATTTCAGACCTGGCTCACGTTTCTGCTGCAGGTTCAGGAACAAGCACCCTTCACAATGAGGGATATGCCACCACTTGTCAGAGTGGGGGCAGCTATCTGCCTCTGTGGTCATCTTGGACACCTTGGGGCAGAAAGCTATATCTAGGGGCTCCAATGGCAGGTGGATCTCTGTACTGCTCTTCAGCAGCTCCTGCAGGGAGTTAATGCACCTGTCCCAGAAAGAAAATTAACAGGTTCATAAATTCTGTATGAAATCTGTCAGATCGGTCAATCAGAGGAACCTTCTGGCCTTTGTGAATCTTAAGGATGCCTACTTGCACATTCCCATCTTCGCTCTACATGAATGCTACTTGCGTTTTGCTGTGGGCATGTAACATTTTAGTTTTTTGCTTTTACTTTGGCATTTCCATAGCACCGCTGGTCTTCACCAAGGTGTTTGCTCTTATCCCAGCTCTGCTGCGCTCTCAGGATATATCCATTGTGGGGTACCTGGATGATTTTCTGCTGAATGAACAGTTAGTCCAGACCTTGTCAGCCAATGTCTAATCGGCGGACAGCGCAAGTCCTGCAGGAGTTCAGATGGATAAAACATTTGCAGAAGTCAGCGCTGGACCAGACCCACCACCAAGTATTTAGACCTGATTCTGGCCACTGCCCTCTCCAGGGTCTTTCTTCCTCTGGCCCTCCTCCCATGTTCAGACCCTACACTTCAGGAGATGCCCCACTGTTCAATTTTGCATTAGGGTCTTGGGCCTAATGGTAGCCTTCTTTAAGGCAGTATGGACAATTTTTCACTCTGGACTAGTAATAAGCTTGAGTATGAAATACTCCCAAGGTCATTATCGCTCCAAACCATTAGAACTCAACATTCTAACTGCATGGGACAAGCAAGCTCAATCTTTGGATCATCCCATTTATCTGACAAACAAAACCAGGCTTGCCCTAGTGTGATGGATTTCCAATCCAACACTGGAATTAGTCTCATTTCCCGATGTAAGACCGACGCCAGCCTGTTGGGTGGGGCGGAGTCCTGGATACCTTCTCTGTACAGAGGATCTGGTCATTGGCAGAAGCCCAACTTCCAATCAACCTCTTTTAACAATTTAGTTGTCCCTGCACCTTTTGGACCTCTTGACATTGAGGTCTTCCAATCAGGATTCAGTCAGACATGGCCACTGCTGTGGCATACATTAGCTATCAGGAGGACACCAAGAGTCATGCAGCTCAAAGAGAACTAAAACTCATTCTAGCTTAGACGAAGCTCTACTTTCTGGCCCTGTCTTCAGTACACATTCCAGTTGGGCTGGAATGTGGGCCAGGTGGGCTTTCTCCTCCGTCAGCATCTTGTTCCAGGGGAATTTTCTCTTTACCTACAGGTGTTTTGAGACCTCTGTTGCAGGTGGGGGATGCCAGCCGTGAGCCTTCTTTTGTCCAGGTTCAATGACAAACTAGACAGGTTTGTCAGCAGACCCAGGGCTCCTTGAACCTTTGCAGAAGATCCCATTATGACTCTGTGGGGTCAATAAAACATGATCCACACCTTTTCCCCACTAAAGCTTTTTCCTTGTCTGCTTCACAAGAGTCAGAGGGGAGGGGCCTTTCCTGTGATCCTTATTGTACTGAACTAGCCCAGGAAGAAATGGTATTCAGATAAACTGAGACTCCTGGCTGGTTCTCAGGTGATCGTCCAGATCTTCTGTCCCAGGGGCAATTCCACCATCCTGCTTCTCAGCCACTGACTTTAATAGCCTTTCCGTTAAAGTCCAGGTCCTGAGACACATGGGACTTATGAGATTGTCATCTCTAAACTCCTGAAAAGTAGCAAATAATCTATTCACAAAGTCTGATACTATACCTGGAAGGCCTATACCTATAGTTAGGCTAGGAATTGCCATTCCAGGAAGTTCTCCGTGGGTTGACTCCATCCAATCCAGAATACCATACATGAAAGTGTGAGTCTTTTTAAAAGTGTCAAAAAAACATCACATTTTGACCTAAGCCATTAGTTTCAGACAATTTCTGTAATTCCTGAGGGTCCCCTTAGGGGACATCCTGCCTCTCGTTCCACTATTGGTAGGTGGATTAGACAAACCATCAATCATTTGATCTTATAATCTGAAAGATAAGATCCTCCCTTTCCTGTTAGTGCACCAATTGCCAGACCTGTCAGTACTCTGTGGCCTTTTCAACATCAGGCACCTCTTTCATAAATTTGCAAGACTGGCATTTAGTCCTTCTGTTCACACATTTGGTAAATGTTACTGGGTGGGTGTTCAGGCTTCTTCTGATGCCAGTTTTGGGCGGAAGCTGCTTTCTGAATTTTGTTAACTAGGCCTGTTGGCGTTTGCTGTCAAATTCTAGGCTATTAAATGTGATCTGATCATTATGGCAGTTAATCCTCTGCTCATAGAGCATTTGAAACTCATGATTTCAGCTTTGAACCATAGTGTGGGGACACTGTTGGTCTCCTGCCTCATCTCCTGTATGAGTCTCTTGTCAGTAAACATAAAAAGGACCTTTTGGCAAAAATTATGGGCTGCAAAGCCTGCCTGCAAAAAAGCGCTTGCTCTACGTGTCCTTGGGACCATGTTTTTCCAGGGCTGTCCTAGATGCCCTTATCAAGGATGTCACTGGTTGTTAAAGTACCCATATTCCTCAGAAAATCTTGGACTTTCAAGAACAACAAACTCAGATAGATCTCCTGCAGCATGATGCCCCCACTCTCTAAAGTTGGGGCATGTATTGGCCTTTGCTGATATTTAGACAACCTGCATCTCTGAAGCTTGGATTCTGGAAGTGCATTTCAGAGGACACAAGCTAGTTTCACTTCCAGTTCCCTCCCTGGTCCATTACAACCTGCCTGGGTCATTGCAGAATCTCAATGGAGGCTGGTTTTCTGGGGCAGGGTATCATTGCCCCAGTCCCTATGGCAGAACAGTTCTAGGGATTCTACTCCAACCTGGTTCAGTTCCTAGATCTAAAGAAGGCATCCAGCCCATCTTTGATTCTCAGGGCCATAAATGTCTACAAATGGGCCCAAAAATTCCACATGGAATCCACCAGATCTGTCATAACTTCCTTCCATCAGGGAGGCCCTTTCTGACCTTAGTAGATCTTAAGGACACATACCTGCATGTCCCCAGTGCTTTAGAGATTATTTTGCTTTGCTATGGGTTTTCTGCACTCCCAGTTTGTGGCCCTGCCATTCAGCCTTTTGAATCTGAGGTCTTCTGCACCTCCAGGTTTTTACTAAGGGTGTTCTCATTGTGGAATATCTAGACAATCATCTGCTGAAACAGTCAGCATAGCGTCTGGCAAACAAAGTAGGGCCCTGCTTGTCCAAACCCTGCACAGGTTCGACTGGGTCCTCAACTTCTAGAAATCAGCACTAGAACTGATTTATCGCTTGCGATAACTAGGTCTCATTCTAGACACAGCACAAGACAGAGCAACACTGGACCTCATTGCTGAAGAGTCCTTGGATCCAAAGGTAGTCACACAATGCCACAATGGTGGCATACATCAACCATATGCAAAGGACCAGACATGTCTTGCTGCTGCACAAGAGAAGTAGAATGAATGCTAGCTTGGAAAAAACATCATATTCCAGGCTTTTACAACATTTACAGCCCAGCCATGGACTGTTAACCATAAGACTATTTACTGGGTCCAGGTGAGGAAGTCTTAACAACTGGAGGTGTTCCATGACCTGTCAAGAGACTTTTACCCCTGGAAGTTCTGTCAGACAAATTCTTTCCTTTTTACAAATGGGCCTGGGCCAGTATTTGGCTCTTTGCACCATTAAGGCTGAGTTCACATATAAGCATGCAACGGCTCACAGCAGGAGTCCGGTGCATCCTCGTTCACTGCTTCCAGTATAATTTCTGCGGACATATGTGAACCAGCTCCATAGAGATCCGGTCACAATCTCCTGTTGTGCAAGTTGGATGCAGAGAAAACATTTGTGCAGGGTGTCACTTGGATGTCTCCCCCTGTTCACTCCTGTTGGTTCAGAATTAGATTTTCTAGGCATATAAAAACACCTTGAATCCATCAATGGTTTTCCCTTTTTCTACCCTCACTCGCAAGGTTGCATTCCTTGTTGTCGCCACTTCTGTGAGGAGAGAGAACTAGCGGCCTTATGTTCTGGCCTTACAGAAGGACAAGGTGGTCATTCTTACCTGAGATAATTTTGGCCTTTCACTTCAGTCAGGACATCAATCTATCATCCCTCTGTCTAGCTCCCGTTCATTAGAAGATTTCCCTCCCTTGCCCGTAACGCTGCGTACACGCGATAGGAAATTCCGACAAGAAAACCGTGGATTTTTTTGCGACGGAATGTTGGCTCAAACTTGTGTTGCATACACACGGTCACACAAACTTCCAACCGTCAAGAACGCGTGATGTACAACACTACAACGAGCCGAGAAAAATGAAGTTCAATGATTTTGAGCATGCGTCAAATTTATTCGAGCATGCGTGTTTTTTTTGCGCGTCGGAATTGCATACAGACGATCGAAAATTCCGACAAGAACTTTTACCGTTGGAAAAATTGAGAACCAGCTCTCATAATTTTTGCTGTCGGAAACTCGGACAGAAAAAGTGCGATGGAGCCTACACACGGTCGGAATTTCCGACCAAAAGCTCACATGGAACTTTTCTTGTCGGAAATTTCCGACCGTGTGTACGCGGCATAAGAGTGTATCTGGCAGCTATGGCTTCCTTCAGAAATACTTTTTCTGTCTCATTTCCGATGGTCATCGTAAGGGAGATTTTCTAATTCTACCATTTCTCGATGTCTCAGACATACCATCATTCAAGCTTATATGATAGCTTACAGTGGAATTCCTGCCTGACTGTTTTTAAAAATGTCCCCTCTCCTTTCCTGCTACCTATGATTGTACCATATGTAAAAAAGATATGTACTGTATACTTAATTTTTTTCAGCTTTGGATAGTAAAACATTTTTTTTCTGACAGTAAATACCTTATACCAGTGGTCATCAACCCTGTCCTACAGGGCCCACTAACAGGCCAGGTTTGCAAGATAACTGAAATACATCACAGGTGATATCATTTGCTGCTCAGTGATTGCAGTATTCTAGACTGCATCTCCCCATGGTAATACATAAAACCTGGCCTGTTAGTGGGCCCTGTAGGGCAGGGTTGATGACCACTGCCTTATACAGCCCACTTCCTGTTTCTTGCCTGGTAAAAAGCTTAGGTTTATGATATCATACACAGCTCTCTCTCTTGTGAGAGTCTGCCAGGGAAGGAGGGTGAGCCATAAGAGGGCCAATGAGTACTGCAGAGCTGGCGGTGTGCCTCTGTGTAAATCCAGGAAGTGAACAGGCAGCAGCTTTAGCTACCCACAGTTAAAATGGCTGCAGCCATATGCAGTGGATAGGGATTGCTGCAGCATATTTGGCAAGTACAGAATCCCAATATATATAAAATATGCAAAGTGGTTGGAGGGAAGCTTCAGAATGGCAAAGATGTTTTTATTACAAATTATGTGAGTAGACTGCAGTTCCTCTTTAAGGTAATGTCCTATAAAAAGCCTGCATGTAAATAGAATGGAGACAAAAGTTTCCTGGCTGCAGCCTGGAATACTCCAAACCCCAGAAAAATCAGTAAGCCTAGAACTTTAGCACTTCTCCATTCAAGTAAGTGCTTTAACTTGCAGCTATACTGTAATATTGGAAGAATGGGGAATTCTGGCAGGGTCAATGAAAATGTTTGCACTCTTGCCTTTTATAGATTTGTAATGCACAATAGCTGTATTCCTACCTGTATTTTCATTATCCGTTAGTCAGGGGGGAAAAAATATTCCTACTGCACACTGGTATGATCAACCAGGCTGCTCGGGCAGCTGGAGGAGAGTGGATTGGAGCAGTGTGAAGGATGGAGTGTCAGGCCACTGCTTGTGTGTGAAAGCAGCAATCCAACTCTCTAGCATTCTGCTAGTGCAGAGAATGTTAACCATTTTTGCAAGACCTAGTATGGAAAAAAAATACACAGAACATGCTTATTACTATATTTGCAATCTGACTACATTACAGTAATAAATATGGAGGTTTCAAGTAGGCTGTAATGGCTCGCACCATTAGTGGGCTGCAGCAACAGCCGATTTTCGTGCGGCAATCAAATTTGAGGAAATTTGTTGGAAATTTTTTGAAAAACAAACGATTTTCTAATCAATGATGGAAGAATCGTGCTAGAAATGTAATAGAAAAAGGAATGCACATGAGTGCAAGAAATTAACATTCCCGGAAAGAAAAGAAGATTCCCGGCCACAAAACTTATTTTCTGTAGCAACATGAGGTGAAATTGAAGGTTTGGTCGGCCGAATTTCGAAAATCAATGGTGGCATCATCGGACACCAAAAAAATGAACTTTCTGATTTTGAAAAGAAAGTTCATTTGAAATTCGACCGTGTATGGCCTGCTTTATACTGGTCACTGTCCATGGTCACCATGGATCAACACTTCTGTCCAAAGGTTTATTTTATTGAGAGATCACATCACAGAAATAGGTGCAACGCTTCAGAGCCGCGCATGGCCCCTTCTTGATCACATACCCGATGGATAGGCCCCATACGCAGCTCCAAAGCAGTGCACCTACCTCTGTGATATGATCTCTCATAAAAGAAACCTTTGGACGGAAGTGTTGATCCATGGTGTGCTCGTGAATATGTTCACTTGAAGTTCAACATGGCACCTCATGGCAAAGAGCTCTCTGAGGATCTGAAAAAAAAAAGAATCGTTCCTCTACATAAAGATGGCCTAGACCAGGGGTGGGCAAACTTTTTGACTCGAGGGCCGCAATGGGTTCATATATTGGACCCGGGGGCCGGACCAAGAGTAGATGGACGGTGTGTATGTGTGAATTAAAATACATTTAAATTTGTAACATTAAATGTTTAGATTAATTTAAGGTAGAAAAGAATAAAAATAGTTATTTTACAAAACTTTTATGCAATGTATTTCTTTCATAAAATAGTAACTTCAATTTTAGTGGGAACAGTGTTGTTGGTCTCCCTTTTTTGTTAACTGATGGGTATCAGGGTACATTACACAGGGGTAATATAACTGAGGAGGGCTATCGGAGACATAATACAGGAGTGAGGGGTAATATATAAGTTATATTACCCCCGTATATTGTCTGCTAGTAGCTTAGCCCTCCTCAGTTACATTACCCAGCCTACATGTACCCTGATGGCATACCCCTTCCTAGTTATGAACCCCCTGTTAATTTACCCTGCCTGATACAAGTTATTTTATTCAATCTGTTATTCACTTCATAATGCCTCCTCAATGTACCATAAAGGCCCCTGTATAGTGCTCCAGTCAGAGCCGCCACTGTACAGAGTTCAGGCTGAGACCTGAGTGAATAACTAGTTAACTTACAGAGTTCCAGACTGTGGTCTTCTCTCTCTTCTTTCCAAAGGCAATCTGCTGCCAGGAGAGTGGTGGTGGCGAGACTGCCGCACGCCGCATGCATCGCTCCTCACTAGCAGGCGCGCGGAAAGGCAGTTGACGTCATCTGACGTGATGTCAACTCCCTGCCTGCGCCTGCACGTACGGCTTAATCCGTACGGCCCTGCCCCCCCCCCCCACTAGCTGCCGGCCAGCCCAGCCACTACCATTCCGTTAGCTAGCGCTCCACGGGCCAGATTAAAAGGTCCACCGGGCCATATACGGCCCGCGGGCCGTAGTTTGCCCATTCCTGGCCTAGACTATAAGAAGATTGCCAAGACCCTGAAACTGAGCTGCAGCACGGTGGCCAAGACCATACAGCAGTTTAACAGGACAGGTTCCACTCAGCATAGGCCTTGTCATGGTCAACCAAAGAATTTGAGTGCACATACTCAGCATAATATCCAGAGGTTGTCTTTGGCAAATAGAAGTCTGAGTGCTGCCAGCATTGCTGCAGATTAGGGATGAGCTTCGTATTAGTGTCGAACTCACGTTCAACGCGAACATCGTATGTTCGATCGTTCGTCGAATTACGAACATTTGGGCCATTCGCACCAAATTCAAATGGCGTGTCTCGGCCCATATTTCACTGCTGCATTGCAGTGCCTTGCTGGCTGATGATTGGCCAAGTATGCACTATGACCCGCATGCTTGGCCAATCACAGCGTGCACAAAAACTGTGAGCCATAATTGGCCAAAGCCAGGGTGGCTTTGGCCAATTATGGCTCAGGGGGTTTAGTACACGCCACACACTATATAATGCTGCCTGGAAGTCGGCTTTGTGTAGTGTGTTGGCGGTTTACAGAGAGAGAGAGAGAGTGTAATTTTTTGGAGTTAGATAGAGCAGGCATGCAGGCTAGTCAGAGTTACAGTGTGTAGAGGATATATATGCATCCCAGGTGTTGTGTATATATATTTATACACTGTATTGAGTTTAGATAGATCCGCTCTTCCTAAAGCTACGTCAATAGATTTGCTGGTGTTTCTCATATTAATTCCTAAAGGCAGTAGAGCTGCACGATTCTGAGAAAATGAGAATCACAAAGAATCTTAGAATGAAGATCACGATTCTCAAAAAAATGCATGGTGCTTTTGTTAGCATGCATTTTTGTGATTTTAATTTTTTATTTTATTTACACACACTATATATATATATATATATATATATATATATATATATATATATATATATACCGTATTTATCGGCGTATACCGCGCACTTTTTTGCCCTGAAAATCAGGGCAAAATCGTGGGTGTGCGATATACGTCGATAGCCATTTTCCCGCGCCGAGTTTGAATACTGCGCCGACATATACCGAGCGCAGTACACTCGTGTATAGTCGGCCAGTCTCGGCTCCTCTCGCGCTGACGTCCTGGATGTACACATGCAGCACTTTAACATTGTTTTACATTGAATTCACCAAATGTAAAAGTGGAACTAATTCAGGCTCTTGGCGCAGAGAGAAAAACTGGCGTAGACAGATTTTGCAAAAGTGTCTCTCGTGCATTCTAAACGTGGTGCAGCATGAGCCCAATTTAAGTACAAGTTCTAGACAGGTACATGAATTTCACACATTCTTCACCACATTTAGAGTGCATGAGAGACAACTTCACAAAATCTGTCTGAGCCAGTCTTTATGAATTCCAGGGATAGTGTAAGACGGCATACAAGCGTATCATCCATGGCTGCAGTGTATGAAATTCTAGAGCAGTGGCGGCCCGTCCATTAGGGGGCGCAGCCCCCCTGATCCTTGTGCCTGGCCCCTAATATACATGCAGGGCACTAGATGCATGGATTTCAATGGATTGTTTTTTTTTTAAAACCACATGATTAGAGCCTAAGGCTCTAATTGGCTTTAAAAAAAAGGGTGGGCTCGAGGCGCAGTGTGTGACACTTGTGTGACCATAGTGAATTAAACACTTTAGCCCTGGAAGGATTTACCCCCTTAATGACCTGGCCATTTTTTGCGATATGAAACTGCGTCGCTTTAACTGACAATTGCACGGACGTGTGGCGCTGTACCCAAACAAAATTGATGTCCTTTCCCACCACACATAAAGCTTTCTTTTACTGGTGTTTGATCACCTCTGTGTTTTTTTTTTTTTTGCACTATAAACAAAAAAAGATTGACCATTTTGAAAAAAACAACAAAAAAAATTATGTTTTTTACTTTCTGCTATAATACATAGCTAAAAATAATAATAATAATAATAATAATAATAATAATACAAAATAAAGTATTCTCCTACATATTTTTGGTAAAAAAAATCCCAATCCCAGCGTCTACAAAATAGAGGATAGATTTAGGGACCTTTATTAATTTTTTATTGTTTTTACTGGTAATGGCATCAATCTGCGATTTTTAGTGGGACTGTGACATAGCGACAGACATATCTGAGCCTAAGTGACATTTTTGTTGGGTACCAGTGACACCAATACAGTGATCAGTATTAAAAAATGCACTGATCAATGTATAAATAGAACTGACAGGGAAGGGGTTAACACTTGGGGGCGGTCAAGTGTTTAACTGTGTTCCCTGGGTGTGTTCTAAGGCTGCGTTTTATTTTGTAAACGCTATAAATTTTGCGCAAACCAACCGATAAACGCTTATTGCGATTTTTTTTACCAAAAGTAGGTAGAAGAATACATATCGGCCTAAACTGAGAAAAAGTAAAAAATATTGAATTTTCTTCAAAATTTACGCTCTATTTTTGTTTATAGCGCAAAAAATAAAAACCGCAGAGGTGATCAAATACCACCAAAAGAAAGCTCTATTTGTGGGAAAAAAAGTACGCAAATTTTGTTTGGGAGCTACGTCGCATGACCGCGCAATTGTCAGTTAAAGCGACGCAGTGCCGAATCGCAAAAAGGGGCAAGGTCCTTTAGCTGCATTTTGGTCCGGGTCTTAAGTGGTTAAGAAGCGCCTGTAAAGTGCTTCAGAAGCGTCACAACACGGACAGATTTAACCCTTTTTTTCGGCTGCTAGTGGGGGTTAAAAGCACCCTGCTAGTGGCCGAAAAGTGCTGCTAAAACAACGGTAAAGCGCTTCTAAAATGAGCGGCGCTTTACTACCAACATGCCCACGGCTACAGTGTGAAAGTAGCCTATCTGTGTGGGGACAGGGCTTACTGGAACAACACAGAGATTGTTGTTCCTGATTACTAGGAACAGCAGATCTCCATGTTATCCCCTGTAAGAACGGGGATTTGCCTTGTTTACAAGATCCCCGTTCTGCCTCTCTACTGCGATCGTGGGTGGCTGTCAGACATCGAGTCCACTGGACCCGCGCGCTCCCCCAGCATGCAGCGGGCATGCGAATGCCCACACTATCACATGCACAGACCAACGTACAGGTATGTCGGTTTGTGCAGTCGTGCCGATTTGCCACAGTATATCTTCGGAAGGCAGTAAGCAAGTGGTTAATATTCGCTAATGTCTTCCTGCTTCTTCTCCCAGGCCAATCAAGAAGCAGGTCCTGAGACCCTGATTGGCCCGGAGCCGTAGGACCCACTTCCTGTTCGGTCGGGAGGAGACACAATGCCTGTTCGGCTGGAAGGAGAAGCAACGGCCTCGTCAAGCTGGAGCGAGGAGCAGCATAATGCCTACTAAGGTAAGGCCGCTGATCGTCGCTGTCCGTCTCCCACAGGGGGGGGGGGGCACTGATCGCCGCTGTCCGTCCATCATTTTTTATTTATTTATTTATTTTAATCCAGTGGGCTGAACAAAAAAAAGAACTTAGGAGCTCACTGTACTAAATATGCAATGTTAGTACAGCGATCTCACCCTGACAGGGGGACTGTACACAGCGGTCAGCACTCTCAGCCGTTGGCTGCCAGCACTAATCAGATGCCAGTTTTACAGCATGCCCATCCGACAGAAGATGGCCATTGGACCGGCTTCTGTCGGACACGCAGATGTACACATGGGCTAATTTCTGGTGAACCACCAAATATTGCGTGTACCAGGCTTTAGGGTTAACCACTTAAGGACCGCCTAACGCGATATACGTCGGCAGAATGGCAGGGCTGGGCACAGGCACGTACGTCCCCTTTAAGTGCCCAGCCGTGGGTCGTGCGCACGCCCGCGACCCAGTCTGGGGCTCCGTAACCACGGCCACATGACCCGATCGCCGCCGGTGTCCCCCGATCGGTCGCAGGAGCAGAAGAACGGGGAGAGGTGAGTGTAAACACAGCTTCCCCGTTCTTCACAGCGGCGCTGTCATTGATCGTCTGTTCCCTGATATAGGGAAAGATGATCAATGACGTCACAAGTCCAGCCCCGCCCCCCTACAGTTTGAAACACATATGAAGTCACACATAACCCCTACAGCGCCCCCTGTGTTTAACTCCCAAACTGCAACTGTCATTTTCACAATAAACAATGCATTTTAAATGCATTTTTTGCTGTGAAAATGACAATGGTCCCAAAAATGTGTCAAAATTGTCCGAAGTGTCCGCCATAATGTCGCAGTCACAAAAAAAATCGCTGATCGCAGCCATTAGTGGTAAAAAAAAAAATATTAATAAAAATGCAATAAAACTATTCCCTATTTTGTAAACGCTCTAAATTTTGCGCAAACCAATCGATAAACGCTTATTGTGATTTTTTACCAAAAATAGGTAGAAGAATACGTATCGGCCTAAACTGAGGGAAAAAAAACGTTTTTTTTATATATTTTTGGGGGATATTTATTATAGCAAAAAGTAAAAAATATTATTTTTTTTTCAAAAATGTCACTTTATTTTTGTTTATAGCGCAAAAAATAAAAACCGCAGAGGTGATCAAATACTGCCAAAAGAAAGCTCTATTTGTGGGGAAAAAAGGACGCCAATTTTGTTTGGGAGCCACGTCGCACGACCGCGCAATTGTCAGTTAAAGTGATGCAGTGCCGAGGATGGATGGCCGCACTCCAAAAACCGTACAGGTTGTCTTTTATTAAATGAACAGCAAATACATCACCAGATCACAACGACAGGAACAGGGAACAGCCGACGTTTCGCACAAAATCAGTCTTTATTCATGGATAATGAATCAGTGCCGAATCGCAAGGTCCTTTAGCTGCATAATGGTCCGGGTCTTAAGTGGTTAAACAGGTGGTGAAATATCGCCTCCTCACCAAAAGTCCTCTGAAGAGTGATCCACTGTGTGTCGCTCTTCGGGGAAGCTAGCAAGGGTAGAAGGAGCCCTAACATGTGCTTTGATTAGAGAGGTGAGATTGTGAAGTCTTAGTAAAGCCCCCACTGTGTAGCCATGCTGTCCTCAGTATAGAAGAGGCGCAGCATGTGTTGTTATGAGAGTTAAGCAGAAGATGTGTCTACTAACCAGGGAACGTGAGAGACCGGCAGCCATGTATCTGGGATCTCCTCCCTGCTCTCTCTCCATGGACTGCGGCTCCTGTCACAACTAGTGCATGCAGGCGTGCTGTCAGCGCTCTCCTCCAATCACAGCGCTGGTCCTCGCTGCTCGGCCAGCTAGTGGCAGCATCCGTTTTTTTCTTGTCCTCCGACAACAAGTAGCTCATCCCAGCATCGCCTTTAAGGCTGGGCCACGCCTCCCAGATTGGTGCAGCAGAGACAGTGCCTGGACGGGTGTATCGGGTGTGGGAATTCCATCACCTTCCTCCCCTGCCCATCAGGATGGTGTCCTGGATCATCTCCAGACTGGTGGTGTGAGTATGGCAGAGGGGGCATGCTGCATGTGTGTGACATGTCACCCTGGGCCCCTCCATCCCAGGCTACATGGAAGGATGGGGGGGCCCAGGGTGACATGTCACACGTCAGGTGATGGGCACCAGGCTGCCTAGGGATGTAAACAAATAGATCGGGCCTTCTTCTTATGGAATCGTGCCACTAGGGCAAGGCTGGGACATCCAGGGACACAGCCCCAGGTCAAGCTCTGCACTGTACACATGGCTGCAATCAGGGGACATGGTGATGATGTCATACCTGATAATGAGAATTAAAAATCCTTATACCTAATTAGAGGACCCCCCGGGGTGCCCGTGTTTTCAATAATTAGTGATCCAGTAAACCATTTTTCTGAGCTTCATATTAAATGACATTGCTGCGCCCCTGTCTATGCTGGCATCATTACCAGGAGGCCATCACACTAGATCTGATGTGTTTACTGTTGCCGGGTTACTTAGAATGATTTTTGATTAGTTGCCATGGGTTACCTAATTTAGTGCATGATTATTTCCCTTTGCTCTGCCCTCTATAGCAGTGGTCCTCAACCCTGTCCTCAGGGCCCACTAACAGGCCAGGTTTGCAAGATAACTGAAATACATCACAGGTGATATAATTTGCTGCTCAGTGATTGCAGTATTCTAGACTGCATCTCCCCAAGGTAATACATAAAACCTGGCCTGTTAGTGGGCCCTGAGGACAGGGTTGATGACCACTCTATAGCAGTGTTTCTCAACTCCAGTCCTCAAGGTGCCCCAACAGGTCATGTTTTCAGGCTTTCCATTACTTTGCACAGGTGATTTGATCAGTTTCACTGCCTTAGTAATTACCACAGCCGGTTCATCTGAGGGAAATCCTGAAAACATGACCTGTTGGGGCGCCTTGAGGACGACAGTTGAGAAACACTGCTCTATAGGAAAATGAGATTGGAATTGTTGCCAATAGAAAGCTAGAATCATATGGGAGAATCCTGATTGGTTGTTATAGGTCATCTTCTTATTTTGATGTTTGTTTTAATTGAAGTGGAACTAAACTCGCCGATCTGTTTTCAAGGCATGCCATCAATAACTGTCATGGTTGCCAACGTGCTTATGTCTGCTTCCAACCAAACTGCCAAACCATCAAATGGCTGGTGTCATAACTGATCATATGGGCAGCATCATGACAACTGCAGATCAAACACAGGCTAAGGCTGCATTCACACCTAGGCGTAGGCGATTTGCGGCGTTTTTTACCGCGATTTGCGGCAACAAATTGCATAGTTTTTTACCGCGGTTTGCCGCGACAAAACACAGCGTTTTTAACTGCGGTTCTGTATAGGTCATTGTCGGGTATGGAGAACGCCGAAGCCGCCCGATATGCCGCGACAAAAAAGGGTCCGGGACTTGTTTGAGCTTCAGGCGTTTCGGCGTTCGGCGTGGAGATGTGAACCATCTCCATAGAGAATCATGTTATTTCTCCCCTCCAGCGTATTGTAGCGTCGCGCTTCAGGCGTTTCGTCGCCTAGGTGTGAATGCAGCCTAAAGGCCCGTACACACTATTGAAAAATACCGCTTTCGACGCGATCATACAATAATCGGATCGTTAGTACAGAGCTTTCGAGAGCCGATCACGACAGTTCATCCAACATTATTCGATTGGACAAGCACGAAAATTTTCCTCGGACGATCCCAGATCGTACGATTTTCATTTAGTCAGTATAGTTGTTGTCCAAAAATACAATACAACACATGACATCACTTCCGTTTTTTTTTCTGACGTTACGAGAATTTTCGTGATTTTAGTAGCCAATCCAATTTCTACTTGCTAAAAAAAGCGAAGGGCTTTCACACTGAGGCGATGCGCTGGCGGGAGAGAAAAAAAATCTCCTGCCAGCAGCATCTTTGGAGCGGTGAGAGGAGCGGTGTGTATACCGCTCCTCCACCGCTCCTTCTCATTGAAAACAATGGGAAACCACGGCAATACCGCCCGCAATGCGCCTCTGAAGAGGCACACTGTGGGCGGTATTAACCCTTTTTCGGCAGCTTTACCCATAACAACCTGATTAAAAAATATGTTCTTTAGCAAGGAACATACATTCCACATTAATAATTGTGCTACCAAAATGAGTGTGCGCTGTAAATTGCCTCCAGCATTGCTCCTATTTCTTCTTGCTGGAGGCTGCCATTTTGCTGAAGCCCAGAGCCCCTGAACAGCAGTAAATCATAAAGCAGAACTAAACCTATCGATTTAATGGTTTCAAAAAGCAGTTACATTCCTGGAATGCTGAGATTGTTAGCTGTCACATTTGCTTGTGTCCTCAACCAAGCTGTCAAACCATCAAATTGCTGGTGTCATAACTGATCACATGTGCAGCACCATGGCAGTTGCAGATCAAACAGAAGCAGCTTCCTTGGCTGTAAAGGATAGAAGGGTTTAATTCTGCTTTAATGCTGGCCATACACTATACAAAAAATCGGCCAAACCCATTTTTGAAAAACGATCATTCGGCCGTGAGTGCAAACGATGGTGTCATCATGTAATGACCGAAAAATCTTTCAGTGGACATACATTAACCACTTCCCGACCTCCTCATGTACATTTACGTCAGCAGAATGGCACGGACAGGCACATGTACGTACCTGTACGTCCTCTGCTAGATGTGGGTGGGGGGTCCGATCGGGACCCCCCCGGTACATGCGGAGGTCGGGTCCGCTCGGGGAGCGATCCGGGACCACGGCGCGGCTATTTGTTTATAGCCGCTCCGTCGCGATCGCTCCCCGAAGCTGAAGAACGGGGAGAGCCGTGTGTAAACACGGCTTCCCCGTGCTTCACTGTGGCGGCACATCAATCGGGTGATTCCCTTTATAGGGAAGACCCGATCGATGATGTCATTCCTACAGCCACACCCCCCTACACTAGTAAACACACACTAGGTGATCCCTAAATGTTACAGCGCCCCCTGTGTTTAACTCCCAAACTGCAACTGTCATTTTCACAATAAAGAATGCAATTTAAATGCATTTTTTGCTGTGAAAATGACAATGGTCCCAAAAATGTGTCAAAATTGTCCGAAGTGTCCGCCATAATGTCGCAGTCACGAAAAAAATCGCTGATCGCCGCCATTAGTAGTAAAAAAAATAAAAATGCAAAAAAACTATCCCCTATTTTGTAAACGCTATAAATTTTGCGCAAACCAACCGATAAACGATTATTGCGATTTTTTTTTTTTACCAAAAATAGGTAGAAGAATACGTATCGGCCTAAACTGAGGAAAAAAAAATTATATATGTTTTTGGGGGATATTTATTACAGCAAAAAGTAAAAAATATTGCATTTTTTTTCAAAATTGTCGCTCTATTTTTGTTTATAGCGCAAAAAATAAAAACCGCAGAGGTGATCAAATACCACCAAAAGAAAGCTCTATTTGTGGGGAAAAAAGGACGCCAATTTTGTTTGGGAGCCACGTCGCACGACCGCGCAATTGTCTGTTAAAGCGACGCAGTCCCGAACTGTAAAAACCCCTTGGGTCTTTAGGCAGCAATATGGTCCGGGGCTTAAGTGGTTAATACATTTCTTTTTTTTTTTTCATATATTTAGCGCAGACAGTTCGAACGGGAAATACATTAACCTTTCAATTTATCGTTCAGCAGAAAACCTCCAAACCTGTCCTTAGTTTTTTCGGTTCTAAAACGCGCCAATTATTATGGATTTTTGTGCCCATTTACTGGCCAAAATTTTTGTGCCCATTTACTGGCCAAAAAACGAACAAACTGTCTAAATGATTGAATTTCGGCCAATCTTTAGTATGATGTATGGCCAGCATGAGGCTCCGTTCACATCTCCGCGTTCCGAGTCGTCGGTGGAATCGTCGCGATTCTGTCCGCAATTGCTGCAAACCACGGGACGCCCGTGCGTTCCTGGCGCGTTGCCCGTCGTTTTCAATAGCGCCACAATTTTCCCGCGATTTGTCAGGCGATAGTCGAGGTAAAAACGAGCAAACAGAATCACGGGACGCCTGTCGCCCAAAAGAAGTACATAACTTATTTTAGGTGAAGGGTACTCTGCAATTCTATTACATGAAGCCGCACAGATGTCTTCAAAGTCTCACCCACACGTGGCTTTGAAATGGTGCGATTTTTAGATGAAGTCGCACATTTTCAAAGCCGCATTCAATGTGAACAAGGGCATAAAATAATTTCCAGGTCTTGGGGGGGGACCTTATCAAAACAAATTCATTGGCGGTCAATGGCAAAAACAGCCCTTACATCAGTGGTCAATAGAAAGAATTTGCCTCCTGCAGTGGTGGTCAGAATGCCACAACTAAATTGTGATTGGTGTCATGCTACTGGCTTTGCCAAGTGGTGTTGGTCTTGGAACTATGCAGGCACCATCAGAATAAAAGGTCAATCTTTACAGCTCCAGGAACCTCTAGCAACCTCTGGAGAAACCACTGAACCCGGGTTTAAAATGGCTGATTTATAGTGATGCTATCACAAACTTAAAGTGCTTGTAAACCTCAGACATAAAATCTGAACAAAGCATATCAGTGTAATTTGTGTCTGCTGCGTTCCTCTGCTATCAGCATGAATCACTTCCATAGGCGTGCGCACAGGTTGTGCAGGATGTGCCTGGGCACACCCTAATCACCCCATGTGCATTAGCATTATCCAGAGGCAGCACCAGGTGGGTGGCAGTGGCCAATGCAGCACCAGGTGGGTGGTTGGGGTGGCATCTGGAGTTTGAACAGATGTGGAGATGTGAAGACTGCAAATAAACCAGTACAATTTATGTAGGAGGATTTGTTTTATCTCTGCGTATCTCCTGAGGCCAGTCACGTCACTGGGTATATGTAAGGGTTTACAACCACTTTATGGGATAGCAGACGGGAATAACCTTACCCTTCAACAACTAAGTAAACAATAAATA
Organism: Rana temporaria; assembly: GCF_905171775.1. Classification (NCBI taxonomy): domain Eukaryota; kingdom Metazoa; phylum Chordata; class Amphibia; order Anura; family Ranidae; genus Rana; species Rana temporaria. The sequence continues at coordinate 224,515,039 of NC_053491.1, read as the reverse complement.
AATAAATAAGAGACAAAAACTACTGCTGGATTTTTAAAGGCCGCGGTTTATTTAATATTGGTTTCAAAATATTGTGATAATTAATATCAACAGCGTGTAAATAAATAATAATCAATATAAAGCTTTTAAAGCTAACCTTGCCATTACAGCTCAGGTTGCCAACACAATTCCCCAGCTAGAAACAACGGTGCCCAACTTTATAGCAGATAACTTTCCTGGATAAATTAATATGAGCATAGCTAGTCCCCCTTTGCTTTTACAGTATTTTTTTTTTTTTTTTTTTTTTTAAACACTTTATTATATATATATAAATTTTTTTTTTTTTTTTTTTTTTTTTTGCAAAGGTGACACTACCACATACAAATAACCGCGACAAGGTAATTTTTTGACAAAAAAAAGGGGGGGGGAGGGGGGGGAAGAACACCACAGCTCCAAGTCTTCTGAGGCGAATGAGCCTGGACTGGACGGAACCCGCTTTAAATAGCCCAGAACGGGCTATAATCCAACAGGTTCCGACCAGTTTAAACTAGATCTTCCCGGGCTTTCTGACCAGAAGCCCAGGAGGGTCATTCAAAGTTCAAAAAAGCCCGCCAGGTTCCCTCAGAGAGAGGTCACCTGGAGGGCAAGTTACTAAATTTAAACTGACCCTTCCCGGGCAAACTACTCAGCCCAGGAAAGGTCACCCAGAGGCCACTGGCCATTCTCCTCACAGGAGGAAGGGGGGAGAACAAACCCCCCCCCCTTCCCCAGGAAGAACCACTGTTCCCCGTCGCTCTCCCATGGAGAAAAGGGGGGTAAAATTGCCCCCTTTTCTTGTCATGGGATAGCAGACGGGAATAACCTTACCCTTCAACAACTAAGTAAACAATAAATAAATAAATAAGAGACAAAAACTACTGCTGGATTTTTAAAGGCCGCGGTTTATTTAATATTGGTTTCAAAATATTGTGATAATTAATATCAACAGCGTGTAAATAAATAATAATCAATATAAAGCTTTTAAAGCTAACCTTGCCATTACAGCTCAGGTTGCCAACACAATTCCCCACAAGGCGGGTGGTTCTCAAAACCACCAGCCACAGACCCCAATACCGCGGCCCATTCCACACAGGAGCCTAAGTCTGCATTAAATATGTCTAAGCCTATATCAGAAAGATGTACTCCGTCGGATCTGTATAGACCCGGAATGCCTCCTTCCAGCTCCGTGTGCCTAAAGGAAAAAATTCCTACCTCTACCAGAAGCTTTGACACTGCCCTATTTACTCTCTTCCTGATCTTTTCTACAGGACGCATGGAAGGAGGGGAAAGCCATACCAGTCTTTGTATTATTTCTGAGAAAATACTGACACATTTTGGAAATATGGTTCTAATTTTCTGTAAATCATCTCTGATAGAGAAAATTATATCCAAAGTCTTGCGTTTGCCAAGGTCATTTCCCCCAAGATGAATAATTAGCGTGTCAGGTGGGGGGAAACGAAGACAAAGCTGGGACAATTCTACACATAACTCTGACCATACCATGCCCCTCTTACCACTCCAAAAAATCTTATGTTTATTACAATCTAAGCCCAAATTAACCGAATAATTTCTGTGTTTTGCTCTATGTTGCGCCCAGTGCACAAACGAGTGACCGACGATCCAAATGATCCGAGGGTTTTCTGAAAAATTAAAAAGAGTTATTAGGACGGACGTATAACAAATAACTATCCGATCTCCACCTGCCTATTTTTTTAATTTTGTTAACCTCCAAACCTAATCTGGCTGCTTCAGTTGCTGCCCCAATCCTAAAGGAGTGAGATGACAGCTGAAGGTGATCCAACTTTAAAAACTTTAAACATTTTTTAAAGACACTAACAAATTGAAACTTTGTTAGGGGCAATCCTGACTCATGCAAAAAGAATTTTGAATTCCCAGCCGGTCTAATCTTAGAATACTTTTTTACCAGCAGAACTGGGCATATGTTAGAGTTATCCCAAGAATCTAAATGTAGCCAACTACCTCTTCCTAATTGATCAGTTTTTGACCTCCCAATTAGGATCTCAACAGATCTCTCTGTGATAATGACATCTGATGCTCTGATAGCAACTAGTTCGGAAACTCTCAGTGCTGCAAAGAACATAAAGGAAAAAACAGCTTGGAACAGAACAGACTCAAATGAAGAAAAACAGATTCTATCTGTTACCGAGCACAAATCACTTAAAACCTTTGGGGTTATGGGCTTACGTGAATCAGCTGAGAAATTTGCTCTTTTATACCCCTTCAACGCCTGCTTAATCGAAAAGTACTGCATCAGAGAAGGAAGATTATTTAGCTTCAGAAAAAATGAAATTCCAGAGAGGGTTCTCTGTACATAAGACCAAGAATACTGTTTCTGGAATAAAAAACTTAAAAAACGTAAAGCTAAATTTTCAGAAGAAGCCTCAGCCTGCTCATGTACAGATTCCAGAAAACTTAAATAAAGCTCCCAGGCTGACAGATATCCCGCCCAGGTTGATGGGGCCACTGAGTTAGCTATGTATTCTGCTATGGGCCTTACACCAGATCCCATAAATTGTGAGGGCATGTCGATCCCACCCGATCCGCCTCTGGAAATAGCTGGAAAAACCGGTCCATCTGCAGACGAGATAAAGAATCCGCCAGGTCATTGTCCTTCCCTGCTACATGAACAGCCTTGAGCCAGATATTTAGACTCAAACACTTGAAAACCAAATATCTCAAAAGGACAATGACCGGCGGAGACTTGGATGTTAAACAGTTGATAGCATAAACGACACCCTTATTATCTGTTCTTATTAAAATCCTTTTCCCACTGAAAAAGGAACCCCAAATCTCCAGGGCTACCACTATTGGAAATAGTTCCAACAGAACTATATTCTTCACATAACCTTTTATTTTCCAATCCTGGTGCCAAAGATCCGCACACCAGTGGGTCTGCCAGATTGCAGCAAAACCCACCGATCCTGCAGAGTCAGTAAAAAGAAAAAATTCCCTGTCTAGAATGAAGTCCCCCTGCCAAACAGCTCGACCATTAAAATGCATGAGAAATTGCAGCCAGACTAAGAGGTCTTCCCTCATGTCGTGAGAAACACGCACATGAGAGAAGGGGGACTTCAGACCAGAGATTGACATGTAAAGTCTTCTAGAAAAAATCTTCCCGACTGGCATAATCCTAGTGGCGAAGGCTAACATACCTAATAAAGACTGCATATCTTTTAAAATAACCTTTTTTTTTCGAATTAATGACAATAATAATCGATTAAGCTTATCTATTTTTTCATCAGGAAGTCTAAATTCCATTAATTCTGTATCAATATTGATACCCAGGAATTCTAGAGACGTGGCTGGCCAGACTGTTTTTTCCAGAGCTAATGGCACCCCAAAATTAGTACAAATTTTAAAGAATGTGTCCAACAGCTTGGAGCAAACCATTGAATCTGGGGGGCCTAAGAATAAGAAATCATCAAGATAGTGGACTATCAGTTCCGAACCTGATTCAAAATTGACTGACCACTCCAGAAATGACGAAAAAGATTCGAAATAAAAGCAGGACAGGGAACAACCCATGGGCAAACATTTGTCAAAATAAAATTTCCCTCTGAAGTAAAAACCTAACGAATTAAAACAACTTGGATTTATCGGGAGCAAACGGAAGGCAGACTTAATGTCGGCCTTAGCCAACAAAGCCCCCCTTCCTAAACCTCTTAACTTTTTAAGGGCATCTTCAAATGAAGCATATGAGACTGAAGATAACCCCTCATCAATCTGATCGTTAAGCGATTGTCCTTTAGGAAAAGACAAATGATGTATCATCCTAAAGGAACCTTTGTCTTTTTTAGGGACAACACCTAACGGGGAAATTCTGAAATTTCTGAAAGGAGGAGCAGAAAAAGGACCCTCCACTCTTCCCTCCATAATTTCCGTCTCAATTTTTTTTTGAACTATCTCTGGAAACTTATCAACTGATTTAAGATTATTTACTAACAAGCAACCTTGACCGGAATAACTTGGGAGCGTAAAACCATCTCTAAAACCCTCAATGAGGAGCTGAGCCTTCAACCGGTCTGGGTACCGACTGAGCCATGGGTACATATTTCGCAGAATCACTGGGGTTACTGCTTTTGTAAATACTTGACTGCTGATTGGCTGTAGACATTTTTTTAAAGCATTTGGCGACTGAATGACCCCCTGCGCAAAAGGCGCACTCATGTCTGTATTTACATGAGTTAGGCCATCTGCACTGGCTGTCATTGTAGTTAAAACAAATCCCTTTTCTGTAACCGGAATTGCTTGTACCACTGGATTGAATATTGACGTTTGACTTATTAAAGGCTGGTCTTTGGGGGAGAAAGAGATTCAACCAAAGACCTACGTCCTTTACTCCCCATTTTAGAGAAGGATGTACTGACAGTTTTTGACGAAAGGCTTCGTCGTAATTAAACCAGGAGATACCGCCAAAATTTTTATAAGCCTCTAGGATTATATCCAGATGCTGAAATAAACCAGCGCTTTTTTCCGGGAACTTTTCACATAAAGTCCCCGAAAAAATGCAGAAGGCCTGTAACCAGTTGTTAAAATTTTTGGAGACAGGCCTTCTTCTTTCTTCTTCATCTTTTTTATCTGACTTGACAACAAATTCTTTTGCAGATGGTAACAAAGATAATATGTCTATGAACTCCCCCCGCCATATCCTTTCCTTTATTGAATTGGATAAATGGAAACCCAGCGGAGAGATTTCACATGACATAGTCTCCTTTAAGCAAGTTTCAGGTAAATTTTGGGATCTAGCTGAAAGAAAATCAGGGTTAACATTAGTTTGTGAAATTTGATCGCAGTTAGGTAAAACGCCACTAGATGGCGACCATACGCTAATAGCAGAAGGCTCACTAGCTGCAGTACCCTGTGCGGCCTGAGGATTCGCCTTCAGTTCCCTAGCAACCTGTGACAACAAATCAGCAAGATTACACAACAGAGTGTTAGTAGGTTCGTTCATACCTGGTCTATCCGAAGGACCCAGGGTAGCAGCAGGCACTAGGACATTCTGCGCTGTTCCGGCATCAGTAGCAGGAGCTGCCATAGAACTGGAGGCAGCCCCCGTCGTCCTCTGAGGTGACATCTGTGGTGCTGGCGATGGCTGTGAGGAAGCCCATCTGCCTGATGATCTTCCTCCTCTGGCGCTGCCTCTTCCTCCCGTTGCCGGTTCACCAACCGGAGACCCGGAATTCCTGTATGGGAAGAAATTTGAAATTCCCGCGGCCCCCCCCCCTGGCTCTGCCTCTAGCTCCGCCCCTGGCCCTGCCTCCGGAACTCGTGTTAAGGTCCTCAGAAGGACCCGCTCTCTGAGAATTGGCTGCACGGGGAGGGGAGGGGGAGTATACCCTGCGCGGAGTGCGCGTTCTTTTGGCCGGCTCCGGAGCACGAACGGGGGTGCCGCTTCTTCTTTGCCGCCGGACCGGAACCTCGACCTCCATCCTCGGCCTGGCTTCTTCTTGGTTCTCGGCGGGATCCCGGACCTCCAGCGAGCGCCGCTCCGTATCGGCGACGGACGAACCGGAACCTCCGCTGACCGTTGCGGCTCCCACCGGAGCCTCTTGACTCGAAGGTAGGTCCAGACACCGGCGGATCCAATCCTCTCCTCCGTCCTCTCCCGCTCTCTCAATCAGCCGACGAAGCAGGCTCATTCTTCCGGCCTCAGAAGACGCTGTTTGCTCAAAGAAGAACACCACAGCTCCAAGTCTTCTGAGGCGAATGAGCCTGGACTGGACGGAACCCGCTTTAAATAGCCCAGAACGGGCTATAATCCAACAGGTTCCGACCAGTTTAAACTAGATCTTCCCGGGCTTTCTGACCAGAAGCCCAGGAGGGTCATTCAAAGTTCAAAAAAGCCCGCCAGGTTCCCTCAGAGAGAGGTCACCTGGAGGGCAAGTTACTAAATTTAAACTGACCCTTCCCGGGCAAACTACTCAGCCCAGGAAAGGTCACCCAGAGGCCACTGGCCATTCTCCTCACAGGAGGAAGGGGGGAGAACAAACCCCCCCCCCCTTCCCCAGGAAGAACCACTGTTCCCCGTCGCTCTCCCATGGAGAAAAGGGGGGTAAAATTGCCCCCTTTTCTTGTCATTTCTTTAAACTCACATTCCCCATATAACTGTCTGGGCAAAGGAGTAGATACTCACCTTTCCACAGCTTTTACTATTGAACCCTATTCCATTGAAAACAATTAGCCGCCTCAAATTTGTGCAGAAATCAACACACCCAGGACTGTCCATCCCCTGGTCCCTTACTGCATTCATTGGTTCTTCCTGCAAGCTCCATGTCACTACTGGGTCCTGTATTGTTCTTTTTTTCCCCAGTGACATTTCTTTGGGGGAATTTAATTATTGTGACAGGGACACTTTAAATGTAGGTTTGGGTTCAAGTTTTTATTTTATGCTGAAAAGAGATATGATAAAACATACAGCGCATTCACTGTATATAATGTGACATTATTATTATTATTATTACCGTTGCTGTGCAAGTTTCTTCCTGCCTTGCTGATTTACATTGGGGTAGATTCAGGTAGCCTTGCCCATTTTTTACGGAGGCGCAGCGCACCGTTTTGCCGCTGCGCCTCCGTAAATTTCCTGCGCTACGCTTGATTCACGGAGCAGTAGCTCCGTAGGGGGCGTGGATCATTTAAATTAGGCACGTTCCCGCGCCGAGCGTAGTGCGCATGCTCCGTCGGGAAACTTTCCCGACGTGCATTGCGGTAAATGACGTCGCAAGGACGTCATTTGCTTCAAAGTGAACGTGAATGGCGTCCAGCGCCATTCACGATTCACTTACGCAAACAAAACAAACGCGGGAACGACGGGTATACGTAGCATTGGCTGCCCCTGCTAATAGCAGGGGCAGCCTTACGCAAAAACCGACGTACGCAAATGACGTAAACTGCGTACGCAGGGCTCGCGTAGGGTTGTGAATCGGCGTTAGTATGCAATTTGCATACTCTACGCTGACCACTACGGGAACGCCCCCCTAGCGGCCATCGTAAGAATGCAGCCTACGATATGACTGGCATAAGAGCCTTATGCTAGTCATATCTTAGGCTGCAGTCGGCGTAACGAGGTTCCTGAATCAGGAGCATTCGAAACGCCGGCGCAAGTAAGCAATTGCGCTGCGTAACTATGGTAACGCAGACGCAATTGCTTTTTGAATCTGGGCCATTGATTTCATTCAGCACTGATATGTGATGACATGCGTTTTGTGATAAACACCAAAGCAGGTCACTGCTAAAGCACATAACACAGTAGTGCAGTGATGTACAGTGCATCCTAGGGCACCACAGGTCACCACAGGTCACTGCAGTGCAATCTTACTGCGCTTTTATACAAAGACATGGTATAGTTAAAGTGTATGAAATATATTGCAGATTACCATTTCTTATATGTGGTGGCTGCCTTTGTATTTTTTTAATACTTTTTTTTCTTGTATTTACACCTGGGGATCCAAGCCAATAGCACACTTCCTGTTGCTGTGAGGGGGGAAATTAAAGCCTGGTTCACACCTATGCAGGTTGCAGTTTGCATATTTCCAGGTGCATTTTGCATTTTTCAATACATGTTTTTGATCTATTGAAGTCTCTGGAACCAAAAAACAGAAAAAAAGTCCCTGGCCTTTTCCATAAAATGCACAGATGTGAACAAAACCCATAGAAAACCATGTTAAATGGACTGTAGCGTGTTTCTGCAAAACTGAAAAAGCACAAAAAAATGCATAGTTGCGAACTAGGCCCAAGGCTGGATTCACACCCAGGCATTTTTAGTGCTTTTTGTATTTTGCAGATTTGCACTACAGTCCATTTACCATGGTTTCCTATGGAACACGTTCTGTAGTGCAAATCTGCAAAAAGCACTAACAATGCATAGGTGTGAATCCAGCCTAAGGCCCCTTTCACATTGAGGCGTTTTTCATGCGGTACAGCGCTAAAAATAGCGCTGCTATACCGCATGAAAAATCATGCCCTGCAGGCTTCAATGTGAAAGCCCTAAGGCTTTCATACTGAAGCGGTGCGGTAGCAGGAACGCTACAAAAGTCCTGCTAGCCGCATCTTTACTGCGGTATAGGAGCGGTGTGTTCACCGCTCCTATATCGCGCCTTCCCATTGAAATCAATGGGAAACCGCGGTATTAACCCTTTTTCGGCCCGCTAGCGGGGGTTAAAACCTCACCGCTAGCACCCGAATATCGCGGTAAATACGACGGTATAGCGGCGCTACAAATAGCGCGGCTATACCGTCACCGCGGCTCCACGCCTCAATGTGAAAGAGGTCGAAGGCTCAATTCACACTAATGCGTTTTTTGGTGCATTTTGCAGAAAAGCAGGGAAATTTTTTAACATGGGTTCCTATGGAACATGTTCACATCAATGCTTTTTTGTGCCTCTGCGTTTTTGGAAAGGGTCGGGACTTTTTTCCCTGCAAAAAGCAGCGTTTTGCATGTAATAGAATTCAAAGTACCGCGTTTTTACTGCGATTTTGCCACGATTTGCGTTTTGTTTTTTTTTAACCTGTTTATAGCTGTTTGTTAAAGGAAATTTTTAAAAAATTTAAATTGCTGGCTAGAAAAAAAAAACACGCAAATCGCGGTAAAAACGCAGCAAGCACCGCAAAAAGAACTGCAAAAACGCTGAAAAGCAACATGCATAAGTGTGAATCCAGCCTAAAAAGGCCTAAAATAATGTGAACCAGGCCTAAAATAATGTGAAGCAGTCCTAAAATAATGTGAAGCAGTCCTAAAATAATGTGAACCAGGCCTAAAATAATGTGAACCAGGCCTAAAATAATGTGAAGCAGTCCTAAAATAATGTGAACCAGGCCTAAAATAATGTGAACCAGGCCTAAAATATTGGAAACCAGGCCTAAAAATGCAGAGGTGTGAACCAGGCCTAAAATAATGTGAAGCAGGCCTAAAAATGCAGAGGGGTGAGCCAGGCCTTACTATAAAGCTAGAGCACACAGATAGGTAGATTCACAGAAAGTTACGCTGGCGTATCAGTAGATACGCCGTCGTAACTCTAAATCTACGCCGTCGCAAATTTAAGCTTATTCTGGAAACCAGATATGCTTAAATTAGGCTAAGATACGAGCGGCGCAAGTTTCCTACGCCGTCGTATCTTAGGGTGCATATTTACGCTGGCCGCTAGGTGGCGCCTCCGTTGAGTTCGGCGTAGAATATGCAAATGACTAGATACGCCGATTCACAAACGTACGCTTGCCCGTCGCAGTAAAGATACACCGTTTATGTAAGGCGATTCCCAGAGTAAAGTTAGTTGAACAAATAGTTGGCCTAGTCAATGTTAAGTATGGCCGTCGTTCCCGCGTCGAAATTTGAAACATTTACATCGTTTGCGTAAGTCGCCCGTGAATGGGGCTGAACGTCATTTACGTTCACGTCGAAACCAATACGTCCTTGCGGCGTACTTTGGAGCAATGCACACTGGGATATGTACACGGACGGGTCACCACCCATTTACATAAAACACGCCCCCCTCATCCTCATTTGAATTAGGCGCGCTTACGCCTGCCCCATTTACACTACTCCGCCGTAATTTAGGAGGCAAGTGCTTTGTGAATACAGCACTTGCCTCTCTGACTTACGGTGGCGTAGCGTATATGCGATACGCTACGCCGCCTGAAAGATGCGGCAATCTACCTGAATCCAGCTAAGAATCTGGTGCAGCTGTGCATGGTAGCCAATCGGCTTCTAAAGCCGGCCCTACTAAAAAAATAATTTTCTTTTCTAAAATCGTAACTAAGAACTTTCCTTAGAATATCGCACCATTAGTGGGCTGCAGCAACGGCCGATTTTGTGCGGCCATCACATTTTGAGTGATTTTTTTGAAAAACAAACAAATTTCTAATTAATGATGGAAGTATCGTGCGAGAAATATAATCGAAAATGAAATGCTCATGAGCTGTGGCCTGGAAAGAAAAGAAGATTCCCGGCCATGAAAATACTTTTTGGTATCAACATGAGGTGAAATTGAAAGCTTGGTTGGTCGAATTTTAAAATCAATTGGGCACCATCGGATTATAAAACGCACCAAATTTCAGATTTTTAAAGGAAAATTAGTTTGGAATTCGATCATGTATGCCTGCATAACTTTGACAAAAAACCCTGAAAGCTAATTGGTTTATTTGCAGAGCTGCACCAGATTTTGCACTTTCCAGTTATAGTAAATCCCCCCCCCCCCCTTTGTGTCTACACCTAGGCTCCTTTCACACGGGTGGTCCCATAAGATCCAACTGTCAGTTTTTCAGGTGGATTTGAATTGAAGCTCCATGTTAATCTGAGGGAAGGTAGATGTAAACAAAAGTGCATGCATTTATATTTAATTACCTAAAAGCCCATCTAGGTTCTAAAAATATTGGAAAAGGTTTAAAACATTTTCCATTTTTTTTTCCAGACGTAATTCACATGGGTTTACTGATTCATACACCCATGCAAGGGGCGCTCATTACCATGTGGGATGCACAGGTGTTCCATGAAGCCACATGCAGGCAGCCTTTTAAAATCAATGACAGGCTGACAGTTGCACGGATCTCCCAAGTACATCCCAGAATGTACATCGATGCGGGACTAATGCATAAATCAGGACACAGATAGATTGCATTCCAGTGGCGGCCGCTCATAAGGGGCGCAAGGGCACCGGCCCCTAATCTCCATGTGGGGCATCAGACGCATGGATTTCAATTGGGATTTCAATTTTCCTTTTTTTAAATTGTATTTGAAGCACATGATTAGAGCCTGATGCTCTAATTGGCTTCAAAAAAGGTGGGCTCGGGGCGCAGTGCACTGTGCCCCCCGAGCCCATCTACTTGAGTGACATTAGCGAATTAATACTCGCCAATGTCTTCCTGCTTCTCCTCCCAGCCGATTGGCTGGGAGTCCTAGGACCCGATTGGCTGGGAGTCCTAGGACCCGATTGGCTGGGAGTCCTAGGACCCGATTGGCTGGGAGTCCTAGGACCCGATTGGCTGGGAGTCCTAGGACCCGATTGGCTGGGAGTCCTAGGACCCGATTGGCCGGGAGGAGAAGCGACTGCCGGTGTTGTGTCGAATTATGTCCGCCCTATACTGCGCAGTGCTTGCACACTACGGAGCCGCCGAAAGTCTCCGAACATGAACAGCTGTACACGGCGCCTGCGCACAGCAGACGACTTTGTGCCACCTGCTCCCGCACGCTACCGATGCTCGTGCAACTCTACAAGGGGCGGATATATTGTTGATTAAAGCATGTGAGGGGTGGATGCCTACAGAAGAGGCCGTATTTTATAATAATAGCCAGAGCTGATAAGTTGGGGGTGGATTTCTCAATAAACTACACGTGTTTGCAGGGCGTGTTTACACAAATGAAGGGCGGGTTTTTCAATGTTGATGGGCGGGTTTGAGAAATCCACTTTGAACTACAGGTGCCTGAACACTCCTATGTGAACGGCTTCTATTTCATTATATGGCATTTTGTTTCCTGAATGTTTTGGAGCTTTGGGCTCCAAGGTATAAAATTCTCAGGTGTGAATGGTGCCTTGGAGTGTCCACATAGGGGTATTTAAGTGTTTTCCTGGAGTTCAGGCAAGAATCGTACAAACCACACCACTGGAAGCTATCTTGGGGCTTTCTAGATGCTTCTGGATGCATTTTTTCTAATGCACTGGAAATTTGGGGCATGCATAATTAAAACGGTGTTCCAGCCATCGGATCGGGTACTGGGCCGCCATTCCAACTCGGGCCCCGTACACACGGTCGGACCAAACCGATGAGAATGAACCGAAGTTCAGTTTCATTGGACTAAACCGACCGTGTGTATAGGCCATCGGTCTGTTTTACTTCGGTCCAAAATTTTAAAACGTGCTTCAAAACCGAACCGATGGACCGCTGCCCCATCGGACCAAACCGATGGTTAGTACAGAAAAGCATCGGTTCAAAACCCGCGCATGCTCAGAATCAAGTCGACGCATGCTGGGAAGCATTGAACTTCGTTTTATACAGCACGTCATGTGTTTTACGTCACCGCGTTCTGACCCGATCGGATTTTGGACTAGCAGGTGTGTACACATATCAGGCCGTACGGCCACTTTAGAGGTGAACCGATGAAAACGGTCCGACGGACCAGTCACATCGGTTTGGTCCGACCGTGTGTACAAGGCCTAAGGGAAAGCGGCAGTGGAGACTTGCGGCTTCACTGCTGGTTTTCTATTGTGCATGCACAAGTCGCGCGCCGCTTTGTGAATGGCCAGCTTGTCTTCTGGGGGACACACAGGTCCCAGAAGACGAGGGAGCTCGCCACAGAAGAGGACGTAAGGTATTGGGCCACAGCCCGGCTGGATCGGAAGTACACTCGGCACTTCCAAAAAGGTATGTTAGAAAAAAAAAATGTAATATCCAAAAACGAGGGGTTGAGAGGTGGCCTTTTGTTTAAGACCACCTCTCAAAAATGGGTGGAACTCCGCTTTAAGATGGCCATATCATTTTTTTTTTTCCAGTTACTGATTTTTCCTATATTAGACCCAAATTACATCATATCACGGCCATAAATCACTCCCAAATCCTGTCAGCCTTTGATCATGGCATTCAGAAATTCATGTACAATGTACCGGAATCTCAACCTTATCAATATGTTAGGCTGGCCATACATTATACAATTTTCTTGTTCAATTTCTTTTTTGATTTATGTAGTGCACGTGCCTGTCTGATTGCATACAAATTGAAAGTAAGTATTTAGGTTTGACCTCATGTTATATGGTTTTGGTGAATCTAAAGGAAAATTGTATAATGTGTGGCCAGCCTTAGCCTGATGGTACAGGTTCAAGAATGAAATTGTGAAAATAACGCTGTCTAATATGCTTAAACACGTATCTATCCTGGATTAATAATCTGCTTTGCTGGGTAAATAGAATTTGCTGGGTTGAACACAGCTGATTTTACATTTGTTGGATTTATCAATACAAGCTGTCCAGAAAAATCAACTGTTCTTCCAAATTCGAAATAAGGACCCAGACAGATTTGTCTAGTAAATGCCTCTAGATTGACGTATCAGGAATACATTATACAGTAGTAGAATAATAGATACTGATTTTTTTGTGTGAACGGTAGCATTTAATATCTTTAGTTTTATATTTATGCACTCATAAATATCAATTTTTATCGTTTTTTCCTGCATTAGTAAATGCTGTATTCATCCAGTTTTACTTCCCCTGTATGTATTATACATACAGTATAAAGGAGTTAATCTGACGTGTTAAAAGCGTTTGTCTAGTCAGCAGAATTATTTGCTCTATCCGGGAAGCTAATCTATTTATTTTTTCAGTGACAGAAGATCGACAAAAGCTGACACCTCCTTGACATGCTTTTTATTAAAGTGGACCTGAATTTAAAAAGTGAAGATGTGCCATGTTATAAGGAACTTCATTTTCCCTAAGCAATATCCTGAAAGATTTTATCTTTCATCCTAAATTCCTCATAAAAATTAGCAGTGCACTTCTGTCCCCACAGCTTCATAGTCATATATGTTGTATGAGAGGCACTGCTGCCTGGAACTGCTAGTCTCATGGGATTTGGTGATGTCACTACTATGCTGCTCATTGTTCTCCTTGCTGAAGTGAAATCTGTACCTGAGGACCTGCACTGTGCAACTCCCTGCTTCTACTTTATTCATTGTGTGGCTATGTGCATTGTATACCACTCCATAGTTGTGCTACCTCTTAAAGCGGAGGTTCACCCAAATAACATCTATATCAGACCAACTTCTTTATACTTCTAACGCTTTACATACCATATAATCTATATTTGCAATCTGGCTTCCGGGTACTTCTCCCCGCGGGAGTAGGCGTTTCTATGCTGAGGAGGAATGTCCTCTGGGAGGTCGCCCAGATGATTGACGTCCTTTCAGAAAAAGTAGGCGAGTCACGGCGTTTCCGAAAGACACCGAACATGAAGAAGCTCTATACGGCGCCTGCGCAGTCAGCTCTACGTGGCTCCTAGTCGGTGCTCAGGCGCCGTATAGAGCCGACTTGCAGCTCTACATATTCGGCTTCTTTCGGAAACGCCGTGACTCGCCTACGCAATACGGGGGGGGGGGGGCCTTATCTGCCAGGGGGAACTTTTTCTGAAAGGACGTCAATCATCCCTGAGGACGTTCCTCAGCATAGAAACACCTACTCCCGCGGGGAGAAGTAGCCGGAAGCCATATTGCAAATATAGATTATACGGTACGTACAGCGTAAAAAAAAAAAAATGCGGACTGTACATGTTAGAAGTATAAGGAAGTTGGTCTGATATAGATGTTATTTGGGTGAACCTCCGCTTTAAATATTCCCCTACTAGTTATCAGATCTGTAGTCATCAGGGGGCAAATCTGACATGAGCCTTGCTCCTCTATTGAGATGGCCATTACACATAGACACAGTGCAGGCAATAAAAGTCAGTAAAACTGGGTAAAGAATAGCTCCAGTAAGCCCAAGTCAATGCTGGTGACTAGTCCTTTGCCTTCTGGCTTTCCTTTTTTGGCACAATTTCCACAGTTCATGTCCTCTTTAAAGCTGACCTCCTCTTTTATATAAAACACTGCAAAGCACAGACTGACTGAATTGTCACGTGCAGTTCAGTATTAGGCCCAGTTTTGCCAACCGTCAGTATTTTTCTCCTGCCTGTAAATATCAGTGACAGAAAAAAGTTAACAGTTAAAAATATGGCTGTGATGCTCGGTGAGCTGGCCGAGACCATACGCGTGCCTGCTACAGTGTGTTCGGGCGGAGCATGTCCTGTGATGTTGTGGTGCAAGGGAGCCGAGTGGAGCGGCCAGAGATGAGTGTGTGGGTCCGCGGGAGAGGGACCCTCAGGGTTCTTTGGACTGAAGGGACCACCTGGCGTAGAGAGAGACTGTCACTGCGACTCATGAGGGAACGTGTCGTGTCGGTGAGGTGTCATCATTAACTGTGCTGCTGTACACTGCTGTCAGTGTCACTGTGAGAGTCAATTCTAATTTCTTACCCTCCTGAATCCTGTCCCTGAGCTACTTATTATATATAAAAAAAAAAAAATAAGAAATATGTTTTTTTGCCTTAATATCTTACCTTAACCACTTGCCGACCGCCCACCGTCGTTATACGTCCTCACTTTAGAGATGAATATCTCGGTAACGGTAGCAGCTGCTGCCACAATCGAGATATTCATCTCTTCTGTGGGCGGCCGTGTTAACGATAATGGCGGTCTCCGCGGCAAATTCGCAGCGAGATCGCCGTTATCGGTGGCGGGAGAGGGGCCCCCCCCCTCCCGCCGCTCTCCCGCGCCCTCCGCCGCTTACCGGAGCTGTCGGTAGCGGCGGAGGAGATCGTGACCATCCGGCAGCTGAGCGGGGACGAGACTGAAGGAAAAATCTCCTTCGCCCGTCCCCATAGCTCCGCTGGGCGGAAGTGACGTCAAAACGTCAGTCCCGCCCAGCGTCTTAAAGAAACATTTTTTTTTTTTTGTCATTTGAAAAAATGACATTTCCAAATTTTTTTTTTTTTTTTTGCATTTAAGCCCAAATATGAGATCTGGGGTCTTTTTGACCCCAGATCTCATATTTAAGAGGACCTGTCATGCTTTTTTTTTTTCAGTGTTAAAAATTCTAAAATAAATAAAAATAAATGCGAAAAGCAAAAAAATATTTTTTTAAAGCGCCCCGTCCCGACGAGCTCGCGCGTAGAATCGAACGTATATGCGAGTAGCGCCGACATATGAAAACGGTATTCAAACCACACAAGTGAGGTATCGCCGCGATCGTTAGAGCGAGAGCATTAATTTTAGCCTTAGGCCTACTCTGTAACTCAAAAAATGCAACCTGTAGAATTTTTTAAACGTCGCCTATCAAGATTTTTAAGGGTAAAAGTTTGACGCCATGCCACGAGCGGGCGCAATTTTTAAGCGTGACATGTTGGGTATCATTTTACTCGGCGTAACATTATCTTTCACAATATATAAAAAAATTGGGCCAAATTTATTGTTGTCTTATTTTTTCATTTAAAAAAGTGAATTTTTTCCAAAAAAAGTGCGCTTGTAAGACCGCTGCACAAATACGGTGTGACAAAAAGTATTGCAATGACTTCCATTTTATTCTCTAGGGTGTTAGAAAAAAAAATATATAATGTTTGGGGGTTTTAAGTAATTTTCTAGCAAAAAAAAATGGTTTTGTCTCGTAAACACCGACTCTGAAAAACAGGCCCGGGGCTAAAGTGGTTAAATCACTTTGCTAATTGCATATTGTACTTGTTTGTAGCCTGAATTCTGAAATTTGTACTTAAACTGTAACTTTGTAACTTTTGAAAATGCCAGTAAAAACTTGATGTCTTGTCAGTAAATTTCAATCTGGTAGGTTGGCAACACTGATTAGGCACACTGGACGTTTTGCTAACACTCTCCCTCCTTTCCTTTTGGCAGGAGTGCTTTTGCATAAAAAAAAGCTTGACACTTGAGTAATAATTTGTTTCTGCCCAATGAAATGAGTTAATGCTCAAGTACAAAACCTAGCGCTTAGGCATGTTTAGACGCACTTACATGTGTTTAGGCACGTCAGGTTTTTTTTTGTTGCTGCTCCTGAATGCACTGGCTTTGTTTTTGTTTCCTGCCTCTAAATTCCTCTAATCACTTATGTGTTTATAAGCAGGAAAAAAACGCACCTAGGAGCAGCAGAAAAAATGTCCTGTCTGCATGAGGTCTTGTACCATAGTACAGTGGCGGCTGGTGGGTTTCTTGTTGGGGGGGGGCAGCAAATAACCACCAACCCCCCCCCCCAGCGTGGCACTAACAACTACACCCCCCCCCCCCATGCGTGCATCTGCCGGTTGGACCAGCACTTACCTGGATAGATAGATCCAGATAGATGGGGGTGTCGCCCAGCGCAGCGGGGTGCGGGCAGCGGCTGCAGGCTGGCAGGTGCGGGGTCTGGGCAGCAGCTCCAGGCTAGCGGGTGTGGGGTCCGGGCAGCAGCTCCAGGCCGGCGGGCTTCCTCTCTGGCTCCAGTGGCTTCCTCCCTGGCGCCATGTCAGGCATGTAATAGGATCGCCTGATGTTTTGGCCAATCGGCAAACTGGTCTCACACCTGCTGCCTGATTAGCGGGGAGAATATTGAATATTGAAAATGTATTCGCTGTCGTCACACAACTGGGTGGGATCGGGACACAGTGCTCTGCCCCCCTATTTTGAGGCCTATTATAGTCTCTGGCCCGGATTCAGATAGAGATATGACGGCGTATCTCCTGATACGCTATTGTATCTCTGAGTTCCGTCCGTCGTATCTATACGCCTGATTCATAGAATCAGGTTCCACATAGATCTCCCTAAGATCCGACAGGTGTAAGTGACTTACACCGTCGGATCTTAGGCTGCAATTCCAGGCCGGCCGCAAGGAATGTGCAAAAGAGGAGTTCCGCCGATTCAGAAACGAACGCCCGCCCGGCGCTTTTTTTTACGTCGTTTGCGTTCGGCTTTTTCCGGCAGATAGTTACCCCTGCTATATGCGGCATATCCTATGTTAAGTATGGCCGTAGTTCCCGGGTCAAATTTTGAATTTTGTACGCCGTTTGCGTAAGTCGGTCGCGAATACGGATGGACGTAATTTACGTTCACGTCGAAACCAATGACGTCCTAGCGACGTCATTTGGAGCAATGCACGCTGGGAAATTTAGCCGGCGGCGCATGCGCAGTACGATCGGCGCGGGGACGCGCCTGATTTAAATAGTAAACTCCCCCTAGCCGCGGAATTTGAATTCCGCCGGGGGATTTACGATCCGCCGGCGCAACTTTAAAGGCAAGTGCTTTCTGAATACAGCACTTGCCTCAAAAACTTGCGGATCGTAAATCAGATAGATTACGCGGATCTAAAGATCCGCTAATCTATCTGAATCTAGCCCCCTGGCTGTAATTTTGTGCTTCAAAAAACAGGCCGCCACTGCCATAGTAGAAATTGTATTGCTGAGATTTCACTTGAATCATAATGTGTGTATATATGATAACAATCTAGCAAATAACTAAACAATAACCATCGAAAAAAACGGAAAGGATACAATGATGCAATCAATAATAATATCGGGAGTTTACTCTAAATGTCTCTCTCAAAGCAACTAAATACAGATTGGGATCCACAACCTTGCAGCTGTCTCTGAACTGGGAAATCCTTTATATACACTTTTATATAAAAAGAGAGAGCACCACCATAGTGTAAGATCCTCAGTAAAACTTTTATTACTGTATCGTATTCACAAACAAAAAAACAAACTTGATTTAAATGCATATTTTTATAGATTACATGTGATTATGTGTTTATATCTATTTTTTTGTGCGTACAATACAATAATAAATTAAAGTTTTATTGAGGATCTTCCACTCTTCCGGTGCACTGTCCTTCTTTTTTTTACATTGCAATCTAGCAATTTTATAGTGCAAACCATCTGGTGTTGCATGCCAGTCTTGGACCTTGCCCCACTCTTACATGCTCGGAACAACCATGGACAACTTCCTCCATCCTTCATATTGCAGGGCTTGGTTCCTGACTGACCTTTTCCCTGGTCTAAGCACTGTCTCATGGGAGAATGGGGGGATATGGCGTGGGAACAAGTCCAGCTGTATGCATATAGTGACTTACTGAAAGTATATACAGTATTTGGAAAGAATTGGGGGGCAGCAGTGGCAGATCAGGCAAATGGGGTACAGTGAGACCAGACTATTTTTGTTGCCTGTTGTACAGAGTATGTGTTTGTCAGTGCAGAATACAGATTTAACTTTACATACAACATATCTAGTCTTGTTAGTTCAGCAGGTATGATGGATTTTCTATTCGTAAACATTTACTTTTCCAGGTTCTAATTTTTTTTATTTTATTTTTTACAGTGAAAGGTGATTATGTGTTCAGGGACTATGAATTATATGTGTGAGGATTGTTACCATTACACTGTTTAATTTTCATAGTATTTATTTAAAGTCATTCTATTTATTTTATTTCGTAGACTGGTGTTCGGTACTTTATATCCAGCATATTCATCATACAAAGCTGTGAAGACAAAAAATGTGAAAGAATATGTAAGTTGCAATCAATATTACTTAGTTTTTCTTTCTCTCTTTCTCTCTTTCTTTCTCTCTCATATTCTCTCTCTCATTCTCTCTCTCTCTCTCATTCTCTCTCTCTCTCATTCTCTCTCTCTCATTCTCTCTCTCTCATTCTCTCTCTCTCTCTCATTCTCTCTCTCTCTCATTTTCTCTCTCTCATTCTCTCTCTCTCATTCTCTCTCTCTCATTCTCTCTCATTCTCTCTCTCTCATTCTCATTCTCTCTCTCTCATTCTCTCTCTCTCTCTCTCTCTCTCTCTCTCTCTCTCATTCTCTCTCTCTCTCATTTTCTCTCTCTCATTCTCTCTCTCTCATTCTCTCTCTCTCATTCTCTCTCATTCTCTCTCTCTCATTCTCATTCTCTCTCTCTCATTCTCTCTCTCTCTCTCATTCTCTCTCTCTCATTCTCTCTCTCTCTCTCTCTCTCATTCTCTCTCTCTCATTCTCTCTCTCTCATTCTCTCTCTCTCATTCTCTCTCTCTCATTCTCTCTCTCTCATTCTCTCTCTCTCATTCTCTCTCTCTCATTCTCTCTCTCTCTCTCTCTCATTCTCTCTCTCTCTCTCTCTCTCTCATTCTCTCTCTCTCTCTCATTCTCTCTCTCTCTCTCTCATTCTCTCTCTCTCATTCTCTCTCTCTCTCATTCTCTCTCTCATTCTCTCTCTCTCATTCTCTCTCTCTCATTCTCATTCTCTCTCTCTCATTCTCATTCTCTCTCATTCTCTCTCTCTCTCATTCTCTCTCTCTCTCTCTCATTCTCTCTCTCTCTCTCTCTCTCTCTCATTCTCTCTCTCTCTCATTCTCTCTCTCTCTCTCTCTCTCATTCTCTCTCTCTCTCATTCTCTCTCTCTCTCATTCTCTCTCTCTCTCATTCTCTCTCTCTCTCATTCTCTCTCTCTCATTCTCTCTCTCATTCTCATTCTCTCTCTCTCTCTCTCTCTCTCTCTCTCATTCTCTCTCTCATTCTCATTCTCTCTCTCTCTCTCTCTCTCTCTCTCTCTCATTCTCTCTCTCTCTCATTCTCTCTCTCTCTCATTCTCTCTCTCTCTCCTCCTCTCTCCCCCCTCCCTCCCTCTTTCTTTCTCTCTTTCTCTTTTTTTAATGCCACCATTATTTTCCAGCACTGCATTAACCCTCTTGGGTATGGAGTTCACCAGAGCTTCACAGGTTGCCACTCAATCCATTTTGCACTCCTGTGACACGTTTTTAGCTCTGAAGTCCGCTCTGTGCTGAGGTCACTGGAATCAGTCCAGGCACCGTGTCATCACGACAATGAAGTCTGGATCCACCAGGGGCTTGGACTGATGCCTGTCTCAGCCTCTCAGCGAGCCACTGAGAGCCTGAGCCAGCTGCTCCCCGCCCCTCCACAGCACAGCACTCCAGTGAGCGAGGAGGATTAAAGTAGGAGAGCTTCTTACTGACAGGCAGCAGCCCGCTGCTCAGGGCTCAGTGTAGAAGCGCTGGGGGACAGATGCAGCATCAGTCCGATGTTGCATCCACCTAGGTAACTATGGTATGATGGGGAAAAAAAAAAAAAAAACAACAACATACTTCTCTTTAAAGTACCTAGAGAACTCCAAGGAAGGAGTTCCTTGTTACATCACTGCCCATATATGGAGTTATACCTTAGATTCCTTCCCCAGAGTTTCTTGGGCACATAGAAATGTGCCAATGATTGGAGCTTCATTGATGCTTAAAGTGGAAGTCCAGTTAAACACTAACTATACTGAAACCTGCTTTCGCTCCCGTTCTACGCCTATTCTAACTACCCTGTAAAACAAAGATATGTATACTTACCTATTCTGAAGATGCTCTGGTCACATGATCGGTTCCCAGTGCCGGCTTAAGTGAAGAGGGGGGACAGCCAACAACAGATGCTCCATAGTAAGCCTATGGTTGACGTATTTGCCCGGGCTCTGCAGCTGTTATCGGCAATATTTCCTTTTTTTTTTGCTGAAGCTGACGCTGGAGAGATCATGTGACTGGACCGAAGCACCCTCAGTATTGGGTATAGACATCTTTCCTTTACAGGGTAGTTAGAATAGGGCTAAGAATGGAGGTGAGAGGATAGGATTCAATTCGATTCTCACTTTATACTGAGCTCTACCAGATAAGATGACACCTTTGGACATTGATAGAACCTGAAAGGAAATTATTAGTTAATAATAATGAATAAGGGCCCTTTCACACGGTCGGACCGTTCAGGTCCGCCTGTCAGTTTTGACGGCGGACCTGAATGGCCACTCCATGCAATCCTATGGAGCGTTGGATGTCAGCGGAGACATGTCCGCTGACATCCGACCCGAACATGCCAAAATCGGACAGATGGCGATACGTCCCCATCCGTCCGTGGCGGATCGGGTGAGATCTTATGAAAACGGATATGCTCTCCGTTTTCATCACATCTCTCCATAGGAAACGGCGGCGCTGCACAAGCCCCTCCCCGCTCAGTGAGCAGAGAGGGACTTGTCATCCGCCGGCTCAGCAGAGATCAACGGAGAGACCTCCCGCTGAGCTGGTGGGAGCTGGCGGATTCCGTAGCGACAGAGTCCGCCTGGTGTGGAAGAGGCCTAAAAGATTAATAAACAAGTAGGTGTTTTATTTCCATTTACCTACTTACCCTGACGCAAGTGAACTGGTTAGTTGTCTGTTAAGAGCAGTTCCCCAGGGAACGGCCAATCACCTACTTGCCCCCCATGGGCCGTCCTGGGCACCAGGATGTCTGAAGAATCTGTCAGCATCGGGTGCCAGTGCTTTGGAAGTGGGACTTTTGGCATTTGGCCGAGTCGTGCATGCTAAATTCTCCATTACTAAAAGATACCAGACTGGTTAGTTCTAGGTAGGAGGTAGCATGCTGTTTTTTTCTGTATTTTTATTTGTTTATATTGGCATGATCTACTGTAATTTTATATGTGGCAATATGTCTCAAAGGTGTGAAATATTATACCTATACACCTGTTACAGGCACAAATGGAAAAGAAAAAGCCCAGATAAAGCGTTTCACATACCTAACATATTTTTGCATTATATTTAAAGAGTTGTGTTTCAGGCTTTAACACTAAATGGATTACTAAGTCTCCCATGTATTGTAGAAAAAATATGATAAAGGAGTAAAACAAACCACATGTACCATACATTTATATCAAGGTAGTACTTTAGTAGCACCTTAAAGTGGAAGTCCAGGCTAAAACTAAAATCCCTGCATTTATAGCCACCAACATTCTAACACTAACCTCTCTCTAGTCCTGAAAAAAAAAATCTGTATACCGTGTTTCCCCGAAAATAAGCCCGGGTCTTATATTAATTTTGGCAACAAAAGACACAGTAGGGCTTATTTTTGGGGTAGGTCTTACCATGTAATGTGCTCTCCTCTCTTCCCCTCTCTCGACCTGCCTGTTAGGAATCCCCAGTGTGAACTTAGTTAAAATGCTTGTAAAATCTTGTAATCCACTCTATTACTGTAGTATATAATGTACAATGTGTGTATTTCCGTAATATAATTGTGCCAAATACCTTCCTTATAGCACTGCTCTGCGCTTTTGTGACCTGCCGGAGCTCTCTTCCCTGCATTTATGTTACAGAAACACACACATTGTACATTGTGTACTACTGTAATAGAGTGGGTTATAGCATTTTAAACTAGGGCTTATTTTCGGGGTAGGGCTTATATTGCAGTCCTCCTGGAAAATTACGCTAGGTCTTATTTTAGGGGTAGGTTTTATTTTCAGGGAAACAGGGTACATACCTTTTCTGAAGCCGATCTCCAGCGTTGGAAGCTCTGCAGAGGACACGGCCGACAACGGCTGTGAAAAATGAATGGGAAGTGACATCACCCATAGAGTTACTATGAGGCTTCCGTTGACAGACGTGTCCTCTGACCCGCCTACACAGCGAAGCTGCGGCTGACGGCTCAGCATGGGATCAGACCTTCCGCCGCTGGAGATCGGGGCTGAGCGGCTTCCAAAAAGGTATGCATACTGATTTTTTCTATTCAGAGCTAGAGAGGTTAGTGTCTATAGATGCAGGGATTGTAGTTTTAGCATGGACTTCCACTTTAAAGCAAACCTGTATACATAAAAAAATTACCAGTCTACCCGGTCTGAGAGCTAGCCACTCCAAACTCCACTGATGCTCCTGCATTGATACCAGCAATCACACAACAGTGCTGAGATCTGACAATTGGTCGTCTAGAGCCCAAGCACTACATTTGGGGAAACAGAAGTATAGAGTATAGAGTAAGAATTGTGAAAGCTACAACAAAATGTCTCCCTCACGCACACTGCCATGTAATATTGTAAGCTCCTCTTAGTAAAAAATGGCTTCAGCTTGGTCTCCTACCCATGGGAGAACATGTTTTGCCCAGTAAGAGCTTAATCGTAGAGGCCTCTACAATTAAGCCCCTACTGGGCGAAACATGCAAAAGAGGTTTTTCCATGTGTAGGAAACCAAGCTGAAGACATTTTTTACTAAGAGGAGCTCACTTTATGCCTTGGCAGTGTGTGGACAAGTGCCATTTTGTTTTAGTCCTCAATATGCCTGACTAGCAAGTATTTAAATCGACCAGCACCTGCAAACACTATGACCTGCCAGCTGGGATAACAGATTGGGCCATTTGAGAGGTATCTATGTTATTTGGTCTTTGGTCTACAGAGTTGTGAGAGCATCTTAAAGTGGAGTTCCAGGCTGTACAAAATAAAATTAAAAGTCTGCAGCTACAAATACTGTAGCTTCTAACTTCCCGCAATGTCGGCACCCCAAGATGATTCGTCTATCGGCTTTGGGTGCAGGCGGTGTCATTGCAACTAAGTAGGCTTCACTGCCGATTTCCTGCTGCGCTTGCTGAGTGGTCCTGTTGTCTTCACACACAGGTCCCAGAAGGCAGCGGGGGGGGGGGGCGCAAATCACTTGGGGAAATTACGTACCTCGCCACAGTGGGGTACGTAGGAAGTGAGGAGAATAACAATAGAAATCAAGGTAAAACAAACAGAAAAAAATAAAAAGATAGCTAATACATTTTTAGCATGCATTAATTGTCATTTTTAGGATGCATTAATTGTCATTTTTAGGATGCATTAATTGAATAGATGATGCAAAGTCTAATGTGGGTGGAACTCCGCTTTTGGTAAATGTAAGCATCAAAGAGAATTTTTTATGACAGGTTTGCTTTAAAGCGGAGTTCCGGCCACAATTTCACTTTTTAAATATAAATACCCCTGTAATACACAAGCTTAATGTATTCTAGTAAAGTTAGTCTGTAAACTAAGGTCCGTTTTGTTAGGTTGTTACAGCATTTAGACACTTTATAAAATAGAAATTGACTGGGGCCATCTTAAGTGTGGGCATCATGAAGCCAGACTGTATGACTTGCTGGATTTCAGTATTGCAGATCTCGCACATGCTCAGTGCTGCTCAAGCACCTGTGCTGTCCAAGTCACATGATTCTTTGAGACTGGGGAGTGCACAGACTCCTGGAAAGTTACACCCACTACATTCCCAGGAGTCTGTGCGGTGTAGGTTAGGAAGCATTAAGCACCTAGGTGCAGGAAGTGGGAAGATTAACTATTCTGCCTAGCAACAACACTTTGAAGGCATCTAAAAAAAAAATTTTTTTTCATAAAGGACTAATGACATTTTTTTTTAAAACTACTGATGTAATGTTATATTTATGGGTGGAACTCCACTTTAAGTATATGTGTATGCAGACATAAAAGACCCCATCTATTTCAGATATGTTTGCATTTAAAACAATAATATAATGTATGTGCCTCAATCTGTCTTTACATTTACCTCATGTAATCATAGAAGCGGTGCACAACATTCAGCTTGAGGAATGTGAGAGGAGCCAAGTAGTCCTTACTACACTCCACAGTTCTGGGAATTAAATAAAAAAAATAATAATAATATTTGAATCTCATGGAAATGTGAATTATTTATATCTGGAAACTGACCGACAATGTATGTTTTACAGGTAAAATGGATGATGTATTGGATTGTATTTGCCTTTTTCACGACGGCAGAAACGTTAACTGATATTATCCTTTCTTGGTAAGTACCTGAATGCTTAGTAATTATTCATGGATTATCAGATCAATAAATGCATGTACAAGTATACTGTGTTTAATATTACAGTATTTATGATGGATCATTTATTAGCACAAAGCCACTCTGTCAGATCAACTAACTGGCTTCCATTAAACTTTCCAAGTCATCTATTATTGTATTTTATGGGAATTAAGCAAATCAATTGGATACATCATCTTGGCAGACAAATATTCTGTTGGTAGTTAGAGAAGTGCATTAATTTCCAGACAATAATGACAAATACTGTATGCGTGTGTGTGTATATATAATATATATATATATATATATACACACTGTGTGTGTGTGTATATGTATATGTATATGTATGTATGTGTGTGTGTGTGTGTGTGTGTGTGTGTGTGTGTGTGTATATATATATATATATATATATATATATATATATATATATATATATATATATATATATATATATATACACACAATATACTGTATGTGTAATAGAAATTGTTTTTTAAACACCTTATTTTCCTCTTGAGAATGTCACAGGCAGTCTTTAAATAGTTACAGTATTGATGTCAATCCAGGCATGAACCCACGCATTACACCAAAAGGTGATAACTGGCTTTTCACTTGTGCAGGGTGTGAGACCTGTACAGTGCTGCAGTCAGCCATAACCAGCACTGTTGTTACAGCATTAATGTGACTTTTAGCACTTTGAAGCTGCATTTTATAGCATTCATGTTGGTAAAATTAGGCTTGCCTTTGACAGGCTATACATTGGGCTTATATAACTTAAAGGAATTGCCACATTTTGATAAATCCTGACATTTAGTCAGACTTAAAGTTGTTCTAAATTTTTTTTTTTTACTTTTATTCCTTTCTCTGTAAATGTCCCACCACTTGTTGTGCCCATCCCCCTAAACACTTACCTGACTCCTCCAGTGACACAGCTTTATCCCGCCTTCAGCAGTGCCACTCCCCTTTCCTGGTCTCACAAGAGACACTAATGCCCCGTACACACGACCGGGTTTTCCAATTTAAAAAATGTGAGGAGAGCTTATCTAATCCCGACCGTGTGTATGCTCCTCACAGTTTTTCCGATGTTTTTTCGATGGGGAAAACTGCCCAAAAAACGCTGGACAAAAAAAAAGAACCTGTTCTTCTTTTTTTTTTTCCGCCGGATTCCCAGGCGGACTTTTCCCCCTAGCAATTTTTGGCAGTTTTCCTATGGGAAAAACTCAGATGCCCCAGTATGTGTCCCTTGTGAGGGGCCCCAGTCTGTGCCCCCCCCCTGTGAAGGGGTCTCAGTCTGTGCCCCCTGTGAAGAGGCCTCGGTCTGTGCCTCCCTTGAGGGGCCTCAGTGGTGCCCCCTGTGCGGGGCCTTAGTCGACATCTCCTGTGTGAATCTTGGGCAGGGGGGTCTCGAGTTCATTGATAGACACAGCACCCACCCCTCTAAGGAGTTTTGATGCTTTTGACACTGCTTGTTACTAAACTGAAGGTCTATAGCAGAGAGAGGGGTATATATCACTTAGGACTGCCCATAGGCGTAGCCAAGTCTTTTTTCTGCCTAGTGTCTTACTCCTGTTGGGGGCGATATAACCCTATGGTTCTGAAGCGCTGTGTCTGTCAATGAACTCAGAGAAACAGATTTTCCGGTAAGTCAAAAATCCTATTTTTATTTTGGAACAATACATACTGTATGTTATAATTTATTGTTCTGTTGAGCGCTAAGATTTTTTTTTTAATGCAGCAGCTGGGGTAAGGAAAAGTGTCTTATACAGCACAGAGTGGGGAATAATTTAAATAGGCCTTAATATCGCTTTAACTCTGAGCTGCAGTTATACATTAATTAATAAAACACCATTCAATTCAGATATATATTAATTAAAAATGATTACTATAGGGAAAGAGTTAGCCGGGCTATAGACAGTGTGAGTTGCTTTCCTACAACCACGGGTTGCAGGAAACAAATGTGCACGATTCCCCTATCAGCAGAGACCGTGCTGATAGAGGAATTCCTCCTGCTGAGACATTGTATTATTATTAGGACAGCGATTATTGCTAGTGGCTATAGCAGACTGTAGCGAGAATCGCAGGTAAATCTGGCAGACTGGCTGTACCATATCAATCGATTTGGTACATTCAGCCTGCCCATACATACACGGTACGAATCTCAGCTGGTTCCTGCTGAACTGGCCGTCATTCGAACCGTCTATGGCCGGCCTTACTTCTAGCAGCATGTGATATTTGAATGACCTATGTAAGTTAATAAAAAAGTTATGCCAGTTTTGCATTACTTTAAGTACAGCCCTCCTATATATAGAGGTAGTGTATAAGGAATAAAATTAATTATTTGTTTGACAAGTACACGCTATTGGTGTCAAACTGTTTTTTTTTTCCATCTTGTTTTACTTTTGTGTCTTTTGTAAAGCATGTTCTTACTGTAGCTAACTTTAGTCTTTATTTCTTCCTTTTCTTTTTCTTTCAGGTTTCCTTTTTATTTTGAGTTAAAGATCGCTTTTGTTATTTGGCTTCTATCGCCTTATACTAAAGGCTCTAGTGTGCTGTATAGGAAATTTGTCCATCCAACACTTTCTAGTAAGGAGAAGGTAGGTCTCGAAGTTCCCAAAGACGCACTATAAAGTCTTAAGGAAAGCTTTCTTAAAATAGTTAGGCTGGGTTCACACTTATGTGAATTGGATGCAGGTTTCCCCACATCCAATTCGCATGACAGGAGAGTTTGACCGCCTCTCGGTTCACACATCTACGGGGCGGTCACGGAGTGCGTTGCACAGGGGGTCCTGTGCGTCTTTGGCTCCGTTTTCAGATCTGCATTCAGGCATATAAAGAGGAGTGCGCACTTGTGACGCCACCTTGTGTCAATAATTTGCACACTTTAACGTTTAAGACATGGTGTTTCCCATTGTAATGCTGAATATTGCTATTTTAATTGTAATGTTTACAGGCGGTGCCCGGGTTACAAACAATATAGGGTCTGCAGGTTTGTTCTTAGGTTGAATCTGTTTGTACGTTGGAACAGGTACATTTTTTAAGTGTAGCTCCAGCCCAAAAATGTTTTTTTAAGCTTTTTGGATAACATAGGGAAGGGTTAACGCCCCTGTAACATTTGTTTTGCTGTCTGTGCCCCTGTTCAGGAGATTTCACCTCACTTTCTGTGACAATTGGATTTTGAAATTTTGGGTTGTGGAAACAAGGATTGGTGATAAAGCATCAGTGGAGGTACCTTTTTCCCATAATAACTCTTAGGCCCCGTACACACGACCGGTTTTCTCGGCAGAATCCAGCAAGAAACTCGATGGGAGACGTATTCTGCCGAGAAAACTGGTCGTGTGTACACTTTTCGCCGAGAAACCCGTCGGGAAACTCGTCGAGCCAAATAGAGAGCATGTTCTCTATTTCCTTGTTGGACAATGGGAAAATTTGGCTCGACGAGTTTTCTGACAGCCGAACAAGGAACTCGACGAGCAAAACGATGTGTTTTGCCCGTTGAGTTTCTCGGTCCTGTGTACAGGGCATTACAGGAGTGAGTTTCCCTTCCTAGGGGTAGATTTTCTCTCACTTCCTGTTTCCTCCCTACGTTTGTAAGTAGGAGTCGTTTGTAAGTCGGGTGTTTATAACTAGGGGACCGCCTGTACATACAGGACTTGCTTGCCTGTCATCTGTCCCCAGTGTTGATTGGAGCAGGGAGCTTATGCTGCTGCCAAAGGTGAGAAACTTATTGCTGCTTGGATGGGGCCACATAACACAATGCATTCCTTGCCCCATGGTATAGATAGCACCGTTTGTCCATGTTTTTTTTCTTTCCTAATATCAATGAATTGCTTGTTTGAAGCTTGTTTTCTGTTAACCAAATACAGTTGGTAAAGCTTATCTCCAGCCATACCTTGCATAGTTTTACAGGCTTCTCCCCTATACTGACAATGCTTACTCTAAATTCACTTGACACTGTGAGCTTCTCACATTGTGCATTATAAGCTACAGCATGTCAGGTAGAGCCTGCCTCATGTTCCTGATATCTCCCTATCATTCATTGGATTTCAGTCATTTCAATAATGGAAACTCAGCATCACATGTGGACCTTGCTTAGGTAGGTCTGCATTCAAATACCGTCTGTCTAGAAACGCCCATACTCCAAACTAACATCCGCCTGTCATAGCATTTTGATATTTGCTTAACCCCTGACCACTGCTTGCATTAGAACTGAGGGCTTGTGGGAGAAGTACAGAGGCAGGGTGCAGTGATGTTTTCAGAATGCTATGTACAGCACCCTGTGGGTCCCCTCCCAACCATGATCTGCCTGCATTGCATAAAGAAGTAAAAGGGATCAGGTCATTGGGTCTAAAAAAAGGGATGTAATGAAAACACAACATTTTATTTCAAAATGTAAGCCACACGTTGATGAAGAAGGGAGAGATTTACCAGGGAAGGCAAAAGAAAACTTCAGCTTTAAAAACCAAATATCAAATTTTCATGCATATGGCTTCTTCAAAAAAGCCTTCTGATCGGAACAGAGAGGCATGAGGTCAAAGCCAAGAGGCCGGGTCCCTGGCCTTTGGCCTGGATTTGATGGTATCTGCCCTAGTCAGTTGTTCGGGAGAGAACCCTTGCTCCTCCTTTTACCGGGAGGGGCGGGTAGTATTTCCCGAATGTAATTAGGTGGGAGAGTTGGGGGTTGTGGGTAGTAGCCTGCTTAGGTGGGCTCTCCCCGACCTCTTCTCCTACCTTCCTGGCTGGGAAGGGTGCTGCCGGTCCGGACTGGGGGTCAGGGACCGTTGAAAAGCCTGTGGAGATAGTGCCCCTGGAGTGGCAGTCTAGGGGTGCCATACATTGCACGAGTGTTGAGGGGCACTCATCGTGTGGCACCTTAGGTCACATCTCCACACACACACTTTTTGACACCTGCCTCTAGGGCCGAGCCTTTTGGCTAGGACCAGAGGAATTTTTGTTCCTGGCCGGAGGGCCGGCCATCGTATTGCATGGTGGCCACTTTCCACTCACCTTTCCACCTTCCTTTTCCCCCACTTTCTTTTTTATCTTACCCCCCGTTTGTCACGTTTTGTCTTTTTTTTCTTTTGTTTGGTGCACAGCACTTTTAGTGTGGCGAGTAGGGAGCTGGTCCTCGGGCCTGCTCTGAAAGTCTTGGGAGTGGGTGGACATGGCCTTCTGGCTTAGTTCGCCTGCTCTCATGGGGTCTCCCTTCGGGGGAGCCTCACCGAGGACGGTTCTGTTTTGGCAGTCCCTCCGAGGATGTTGGGTCCTTGTGGCTTCGGCTGCATGGACCACAGATTACTCTTTTCCCTGCCAGGAGCCTAACGCCCCGGGGGATCAGAGCTAGGTCCTTTTCGGAGGACCATTTGACGATGCACCCGTCACAGTTTTTTGTGTTTAACTCTTTATGTGTGTGCACATTTTTTCCTGCACCGGGTGAAGTTTTTGGGTTGTGTTTTGCACGCCACAGGCTTTTTAAAAAAAAAAAATAATGGCTTCTTCAAAAAACCATAAGAGAACGGACGACCATACCAACTTCTGATAGCAATATCAGATTCAGCATTGCAGGTTAGAAAATGGGTGTGTGTAATAGCTGCAAACTGCTGTTCCTGGAAATAAGACCGTCTTCATTGCCAGTCTTTCTGGTACTTTCATAAATATATAGCAAACATCCAGATATGATATGTGAAAGGACTAGCATTTATAGAGCTGTAAGTCAAATGTTAAATGCCTGTTTTTATGGCCTTACAGGAAATTGATGAGTACATTGCTCAGGCGAGGGACAAGAGCTATGAAACTATGATGCGTGTTGGTAAAAGAGGCTTGAACATTGCTGCTAATGCTGCTGTCACTGCTGCTACCAAGGTAATGATACGGTCACGTCAGTATTATGCTATTCTGAAAGTTATAATGGCACGTAAACATTTTATTTTCCTGCAAATAAATCATCCGTCTAGCTGTATGTGTTACTCTTCTCTAACCTTGGTATAGCCTCCAAATTGCAGTTTTTTATCTGACACTGCAGAACGGGTTTAGATAGTTGGATTTTGCTCCATGTGTATCAGATGTCCTCTGACAATGTGATCAGTCACGCTGTAAACATAGTTTAACAATATTATCTTCCACCCTGTAGCTCAGTAAGACACTGATTCTTTGCTGTTCTAAGAAATAAGATTACATTTTTATTTCTTTAATAGGGATGAGCTCTGACATATTTGGATCCTAATCCGATCTCACCTTAGCGAACCCACCAGCAAGCTGTCACCTTTACTGGGCTTGCAGCGGAACATATACAAGGGGTGCATATGCACATGCAGCTGCAGGGCAAGAGAGGCCTTGCTCACTTTATTTTTGCACACCTTGGGTTAAAAGAAAAGCAGGGCAGTGTAGTGCAAGAAGGTGGGAGATCTAAAATGGTCCTAATATACCAGGCATGTCCAAAGTCTGGCCCGTGGGCCAATTGCGCTCCGTGTTTTTATACGGCCCCAATGGTAGTTTGGATATATATCTTTTGTGGCCCCCAACGAATCCCCAAGCACGCGCTGCGCTCGGGGATATGTTGGGGGGGGGCCACGGAAACATATATACCGTATTCATTGTTCGGAGGGGGCGGGACGAGTACCGCCAGATTACATACTGCAGAATCTCCTGTTTACTCTTTGGCCTTTGTAATAGGAAGTCCTGTCTCCTTGGTTGGCATTGGACGACTGTTCTGTCTATCATAGGAGGCGGGACTTTGTATTAAAGAGGCTGCTGAGTAAGCAGGAGATTCTTCTGTATGTAATCTGTTGGTGTTCGTTCCGCCCCCCTCCCTGTCCACTCCGTGGCTGCAGATGGGCCTGGATCAGGCTGCATTCATGGCACTTGTGAGGCTGCATTCATGTCAATGGTGAGGCTGCATTCATGTCAGTGGTGAGGCTGCATTCATGGCAATAGTGAGGCTGCATTCATGGCACTTTTGTGAGGCTGCATTCATGGCACTTTTGTGAGGCTGCATTCATGGCACTTTTGTGAGGCTGCATTCATGGCACTTTTGTGAGGCTGCATTCATGGCACTTTTGTGAGGCTGCATTCATGGCACTTTTGTGAGGCTGCATTCATGGCAATGGTGAGGCTGCATTCATGGCAATGGTAAGGCTGCAGATTGGCACTGATTGGGCTGCATTGATTGGACACTGACCCTTAGACCCTTATTTTGCTTCACAGTTCTTTATTTAAGAGGGAAGTTTCAGGAATTGTTTTTAATTTCAAAGTGAAGGTGCGTGTTATACTTCGATAAATACAGTATATCCAGATGTAGCACCCTGGTGTTTAGGCAGGGTTGCTAACAAATTTAGTTTGTCAGGTAGTAATTGTCCTGGCTAATTGTTGGGCGATCCACTGATTTTCTGGAATTGCTGCACTTTTCTCTTCTGTCACTAGGTGACATTAGATAGACAAGGGCATAACCATGACAGATTATAAATGAATGGGTTGTCTCAGCCAAGGGGCAAAGATTTCTTTAAGCCCCTTGGCCTTCTGGGAGAGACTATTTATTTTGGTAGTGTCAGGTGATCGGGGCTCTGTGCCACCTGGATGGCTGTCTGGGTGGACGTGTGTTGTGCTGCCCTGGGCTGCTAGGCCGGAAGCCTGAGGCCTATCCCAGCGACTTCTTGCTGCTAGGCTGCCTGAGGCCTATCCAGGAGCAGGAGAAGCAGCGTAGGGTTATGACTGCAGGATTGGAGTCCAACTGAGTTGAGAAGGTTCAGTCATACTGTGAACCGGTTGTGGTTGGAGGTAGAGGGGAAGCTGTTGCCACTAAGGGACCAACTACCTTGGTACAGCTGTGGAAGAGCTCAGGGGATCCAGTGACAATTTGGATCATTAAAGCGGATGTGCGCTCAAAAAAAAAATATTAAAAGCCAGCAGCTACAAATACTGCAGCTGCTGACTTTTAATATTAGGACACTTACCTGTCCTGGAGTCCAGCGGCGTCCGCAGCAGAGGACGAGCGATCGCTCGTCACCCTGCTGCTCCCCCCTCCATCCACGATGAGGGAACCAGGAAGTGAAGCGCTGCCCGGTTCCCTACGGCGCATGCGTGAGTCGTGCTGCGCCCGCCGATTGGCTCACACGCTGTGTGCTGGGAGCCGAGTGTTCCCAGCACACAACGGGGGACAGACGGGAAGTCAGGAAAAACCCGTCTTTTGCCCGAGACGTGTGGCCGGAAGTGGGTGCAAATACCTGTCTAAAGACAGGTATCTGCACCCCCCTCCCCCCTGAAAGGTGTCAAATGTGACACCGGAGGGGGGAGGGTGCCGATCAGCGCGACTTCACTTTAGGGTGGAGATCCGCTTTAAGTCTAGTGAGAGATTGGGAGCTCAGTGAATGAAGATCTACAGTGGGATACTGTGAGATAAGTAAAAGGTCTGTTCTGTGTTACCAAGAGTTTTGTACAACTACCGTTAGTGACTGTTACAAGATTAGTTGCCATAGGAGACAGCGGTCTACATATACAGACGTGTTATGCGGCTGGAGGCCTTCCACTGTATAGCTGTCTACATATAGAAGTCTCAGAGTCTGCCAATTATCATTGCATCTACTCAAGGGTGTCCTGGCCCTAACCCTTTCTCCCCCAGCTCTGTTAAGAGACAATAAATCTCTTGTTCGCATCCAGAAGTGACTGGCGCCCATCATTTCTTTTTGCATCATACCAACCATGCCTGGTAACCCACTTTACAAGGAAGGATGTCGGCTCTCTCTAAATCTGGAGGTCTCCATTAGGCCTCTGGGGGCCTGGGACCTTGCTACACAAATAACACGCCCAAGCTCATCCTTAGACTCTTCACCACACACAGCCACAAAGGCAAGAAAATTCTTGCTGGGCAGTTTATTAGTTAATTTGCATTTGATTTTAATAGTTCAAAGAATGTCAGGCAAAATGGTTGGCCCTCATGTATGTTCACTTCATCAAATCTGGCCCTCTTTGAAAAAAGTTTGGACACCCCTGACATATACAGTTGAAAACTTGCAGTGATTATTTAAGAGAAAAAAGGTGAGCTCAGGTTTATTTGAATATTTATCCATAGCCACCTGAACGGGCCAATCAGGAAGCTGTCACCTGTACTGGGCCCGCAGCGGCACTTATGCAAGGGGCGTGTATACATGCGGCTGTGGGGCAAGAGATACCTCATTCACTTATTAATGGCCCAGTACAGTGACGACTTCCTGACGGGCTTGCTCATGTTGATGTCGACTAGGATCCAAACATTCCTAAGCTCATCCCTAATCTCTAATAGTGTTAAGCATTCCTGCCAGGGGAATTTCACAAGATCACATACACCAGTCATTGGTATGATGTAGACGGCCTCATTTATATCTGATCCTATTAAATTTGTATTAATTGGATGGTGTGCATTTCTTTTATTTTATTTTTGCACACCTTGGGTTAAAAAGAAGGCAGGGCAGGGTAGTGTGAGGAGGTGGGAGATCTAAAATGGTCCACATATATAGTTGAAAACTTACAGTGATTATTTAAGAGAAAAAAGGGAATGATTGTGTTTCACTCCCTTTGTGTTGAGATCATATACTTATTTAAGTTTCTAGGTGACCCCATAGAACAGAAGAGCAAAAAAGTTATTAAATGAAAAAAATTCCAGGTACATTTTCGTGTCATATGCTCATTTAATGTGTTCTTTCTCAGTTCATGGCCAGATATGTTATGCACATTATGAAGGCGTAGCTGCTCACTGTGTCTTCTCTCTCAGGGTCAAGGAGTGTTGTCAGAGAAGTTACGAAGTTTCAGCATGCAGGATTTAACTCTCATACAAGAAGACGACGCAGTGCATCTGCAGAGTCCTGAGCCTCGGCTACGCAGTGCTTCCAGTGGGCTGGTGGAAAACATTGTAGATCCAGGTAGAGACATATTAATGTTGCAGGCCCCATCAAAACTCTTCACATTGTCACATTCCATAGCCTTCCTTGGCACTTCTGACTTGATGGAGGCATCCTCTTTGAATTACCGTTAGGATAGCATGGCAGCATTGTGCTGTAACTGCAGTTTGCACAACTCATCGTTTAGGGCAGTTTTGCAATGTAAATGGTGCCACTGTGCATAAGGTCTTGAAGTAGATTTAAAGGCAATTTTTTTTTACATTTTATAACTCCGTCAGGATTTGTCTTGACAGCTGAGATTTCCATTAGTTTTCTGGACCTTCTGAATCTAGGGGTAGTTACGCTAGATTAACATTGCTTGGTTGTGTTCTTTCATTTACTGGAAAAGTAGCAGAACACAAAACAAGTGCTGCTGCTGTGATGGTGGCTTGCCTGTTGTAGGTGTGTGTCTTTCCCAATCACTTTATTAACAGGTACAGTGGTAGGGGTCTATTTTTAGGCTAAATTTTACATTTATATACTATGGCCCAGATTCACAGAGAGCAAGGCGCACATTACGCCGCCGTAGAGCAAACACTGTACGCTACGCCAACGTAGCGCGGAGAGGCAAGCATTGCATTCAGCAAGCCAGTGCTCCCAACGCTGCACCAGCGTGGCGTGGGTTTCGAAGGCGCACGCCGGCGTAGGTGGAAGTGGGTGTGACCCCATGCAAATTATGGGCTGAGCGCCAGCCAGGTATGTATCACGAACTGCGCATGTGCCATGACCTGGACGCATGCACAGCACCCCCCTGCGCCTGCTCACAATCACGTCGGCACACCTGCCCAAGCTACACTGGATCACTGCGTACGCCGTGAACATAATGTACGCCCAGCCAGACACACGTCCAACGCACAATACGCCGGCTTGTGTTCCCTGGTGCAGACCTGTGCATGTCTGTTGCCGGGTTGCACCTCATTTATGGGGAATAACTTTACGCCGGACGTACAACTTACGCGCATCTGGTGTAGCATGCGCCGGGCACATGCACGTTCGTGAATCTGCGTATTTCCTTCATTTGCATGTTTGAATGGCTAATCAATGGGAGCAGCACCATGCGCCCAGCCCATATGTGCGCCCACCCTACGCCGGCATGTGCAAGCTACGTCGGCGGGGTGTAGCCTGTTTTCTGTTGGTCTGCCGCACACATACGCCGGCGCACATTTGCACTTACGTCAGCGTAAGTGCTTTGTGAATCTGGGCCTATAACTATTACATAATACTCTGTACAGTTGCCAGATGTAAGCAAAAAAAATAATCTAACACAGGTTCTAGTGTAGTAAAAAAATAGAAAAATCACTAAGAATCAGCATAAGTATGGTATGTTTTTAAAAATAGATAAAAACTGACGTAACTAGCTGAATTTTTTAAAAAATGTATCATTAATAAACCTCCTCTAACCAGTAAACGACTACTAAAATACAGGTAAAGGTAGAAGTTGCCATTTCTCTCATTTGAGTTTATACAGCTGGATATATTGGCTAATTTGGATAAACATAGCTAGTAGATTTTAATAGTATCCCAATCTGGTTAGAAAATAGCCTTGCCTTACACTAATGCTGCGTACACACGATCAGATTTTCCGATGAAAAAAGTCAGATGGACTTGTTTCATCGGAAATTCCGATTTGTGTGTGGGCCCCATCGGAGTAAAAAAATAGAACATGTTTTAAATTCTTCTGATGGGAAATTCCAATCGTCTGTGTGGAATTCCATTGGAGAAAAATACACGCATGCTCAGAATCAAGTCGACGCATGCTCTGAAGCATTGAACTTAATTTTTCTCGGCGCGTCGTAGTGTTTTACGTCACTGCGTTTTGGACGGTCAGAATTTAGTCTAACAGTGTGTATGCAAGACAGCTTGAACGGAATTCCGATGAAAAAATCCATCGGATACTCTGATCGTGTGTTTACACCGTGGCGTTCAGGATCGCGGGCAGAATTGCGGTAATTCTGCCCGTGATCCCGAATCACTGCAGAACGTGGGTCGTGTTTGCGATCCCCGGTTACTTTCTATGGCACCCAAATTGTGGCACGATTTTGCCGCAATTGTCGCCCGATGAATCGGGGGGGAAAATCTCC
Source organism: Rana temporaria (assembly GCF_905171775.1). Taxonomy (NCBI): domain Eukaryota; kingdom Metazoa; phylum Chordata; class Amphibia; order Anura; family Ranidae; genus Rana; species Rana temporaria. Next base: position 224,477,879 of record NC_053491.1, on the reverse strand, counting down.
AGAACAAAATCGCATGGCGCCTGTCGCCCAAAAGAAGTTCCAGAGCTTACACCCGTTTTCCGAAACGCCATGGTGTGGAACAGAAGCCTATGAAAGTGCATATAGCAGCTGTGTGCAAAGTTCAGCATCTTAAACAATCAGCATTATTCTTAGTAATTTGATTTAATAATCTGAAATTTGATTGGTTGATGAGCAATACTGTATGTTGCTTTTTAGGTTTAAATCTTTCTTAATAAATGCATTAAGAGATTACATGGGCTCTTTTATATCTGCCTTTACTTAAAATATTATCTTACATATGCCAATAACATAATAAGGTCATCTATCCTTTCTTCCCATTTCCAGCACTCTCTATTCTATTGCAGTCATTTTTTGGCATTTGCCATTTACAGCTGCCCATATATTGTGCACAGTCATGATCTCACAGATGGTACAGTGACGTAAGTCAGAAATAAATGATTTCTCTGTTTCTTATTTTGTAAATTAGTTTTTGTGTAGTTATGTATCTAATTCACCATTGGCCTTTAAATATTGAATTTAGAGGCCGGTGACTTTCATTTGTAACTTCCTTCATTTCCATTTAGTGTCCCAGATAGTCATTGCAGCTACATAATATGTTGCCCTTTACAATTTTTCTTGATTACCGATTAGTGTATTATCAATAGTCCCATTCTAAATAAGGCATCAAAGAACAACGGTAATTTGCAAAGTGCAGTAAATTAAAATTAAAAATCCAAAATTCGTTAATTGATGTGATCACAATTTGAATATTTGTTTTGGGCTACCACACTGTATTGGATATTGGTCATTGCGCATCACACTATAAAATGGAATAAGTAGAAACGGCACCTAATTCATAATTTTTTCTGTTGTATAGCTTCTACTACTTGTCCAGCATCTGAAGACCAAAGGCATAGTGTAAAGTCAGATGGGGAACAGTCTGAAGTCAAAACTGAACAGTCTGATGAAGATGCCACTGAAAAAGTTCCCAAACGGACAGCAAGTGTCAAGACTGTAAAAAAGGTTACAAAAGTGGAGGTATGTTTTTTTATACCTAAAACTTTCCCAACACATTTTTAGAAATGAAGGTCAAGTCGGTGGCTAAGGGCTACAGATGCACATGTAAAACTCAGAGTATACCAGCTTGGGGGCAAGTCAGGAAGGTGATCAAGTTTCCAGTTGTCATTCTCATGCTCTAACTATCAAAGTTTCTCCACATTTTGGTGACCTCCCGTGAAATACAGTAGAAGCACTAGGAGTAAGGTTGGTTACAGGACCAACAATGCAGTTTTGGTGCATCTCCATAAAAAATAAGATTTCCGCATGTATTGCGAATAATCCTATTTATCTGTGAGCTCCTAATTCTGTCTGTCCTAATTAGGACCACCTAATACAATACACCACTGTGCTGTCATGCCTGAATCTGTAAAACATTTTAAGAGAATACTGGAGGCTTATCACAACAGTAGTCCAAGGAGATGGTAGGATCTTTGAAAATGAACGATTATGAGATCAGTTGCTTCTGGAGCTTGGATCATGGCACTGTTGAGTTACCGTGGGACTGTGCAGAATAGAGTAAAATGCCGAAGGGGTTGGTTAGTGTTAGGAATTAGTTAAAGGTGTTGTAAAGGTAAAAAAATGTTTTCCCTAAATAGCTTCCTTTACCTTAGTGCAGTCCTCCTTCACGTACCTCATCCTTCGATTTTGCTTTTAAATGTCCTTCTTTCTTCTGAGAAATCCTCACTTCCTGTTCTTCTGTCTGTAACTACACACTGTAATGGGAGGCTTTCTCCCTGGTGTGGAGAAAACCTCTTGAGGGGGCAAGCAGGAGTGTCACTCTCTACTTTGCAGATAGAGAAAGGAGCTGTGTGCCTTTTTAAATTAAATAAGACAGTAGACAACCACAAGAAGTTATTTTTGGATATATTAGGATAGAAAAAAAAAGGTCAGGTATGTTCAGGAGGAAGAGGGAGGATGATGGGGAAGGGCAAACGCAAGATTGGAAAAAAAGGAGGTATAACATAACCATCACACTATAGTTTCAGGGCCTCCTTCCCGTCTCTGCTTGGGAAGAGCTTTGTAAATGGTGTAGATTTCCTAACCACTTGCCGACCTTCTCATAATTATAATGCAATTATACTGCGAGCAGGCAGCAGCTGCTGGCTCAGCAATGTACCAGTACATTGCTGAGCACATGTACACTGGGGCACATAGTGGCACAAACCTGTGACCGTTGTGTCCTCTGGATAGGTAATGGAAAATTGTGGAAAAAAACAAACAGTTTATTTAATTTCTTAATTTTCCCAAAAATAAAAATGATACCCTGTATAAGATGCTAAACAACGAACTTTGGATGACTTGTTTTATTTCTGTTCGCAACTGTTCTTTTGTGTTATGTCTGACATGACTGGCTCTTATCCGGTTGTTGATGTGCGATTAGAAGCAGTACCTGTGCTGGAGGGGGTTGGAGACATTGGTATGATGGGGGATGGAACAAGAGGTATGCTGCGAGAAAGGGGGGGGGGGATGGGATTGAAAGCATAGATGTGCTGGATTGTGGCGGGGGGGGGGGGGTAATTGGTGGCATAGGTCTGAATCATACCTATGCCTCCAATTCCACCCCCCTCTCCCCCCAATCCATCATACCTATACCTCAAATCCACCCCCTTCCCCCCTAATCCATGATACCAATACCTCCAATTCCACCCCTCTCCACCCAATCTATCATACCTATACCTTCAATTCCACCCCCTCTATTCTAATCCATCAATGGGCAGGGCATTTTGGGAGCGCTATATACAGCACTCCCACACCACCCCAAAGATGCTGCTTGCAGGTCTTTTTCTAACGTCCTGCAAGTGCACGGCCCGGGTGTGAGGGCACCCATTGCAGAGAATAGGAGGCAGTTTTAGGAGGCAAGCGGTAGTAAACCACAGGTAAAAAAAACCCAATAAATTCCCTGCAAGCAAATGTCAAAATGTGCTAGTATGTATCACATTATGGGGGACTTACCTTAAAACGAAGCCTTCCAACAACATTCTTTCCCCACTAAGAGGGCTTCCATTTTCACCCAGTCTTCCTTTCAGGTTTGCAGCCTCCAGCTACATGAGTGGCTTTAACTTCAGGGTTTTAGCACCTCAACGACTAGTCTGAAGGAGCCCTAACTGATAACAAAAAAATTAAAAAATGTGTGCTACCCGTTTCTTGGAATTTGTCCAGCCTTTTGGTACCTATTAATATGTTGTGTGTCTTCATATGCCTCTAACATCGGCCTTGTTTCAGCCACAGAACAAGAATGTCAAGGTTCGCCCCAAGAAGAAAACAACTGGAACCACTGTGCCTGGAGAATCAGCATGAAGCCTTATCCTTCCGTTCAGAATATAACTTACCCGCTGCTCACCTGAAGCTCCTTGGAAGACTATTGTGCTACAATCGTGACAAGTACCACTAGTCAATGGATCACTCCTCGTCTGGGGGTCAGTACTTGCAGAAAAACGTGTGATAATACAAATATATAGGCAAATATTCTACTGGGCCGCACTGCCTTGTGGAACGTGTTTAAAGTTTTTCATGCACACTGACTTTTAAATCAAACAGAAAACTCTATAACAGTAAGAAGGGGATTGAAAGATGAAGAGAGGCTAACTTCTTTTGTGTCTGATATGCCTGGACTGATGCTGAGTTACCGTCAACCAGCTCCGTGTTAGACTGAATCTAGGTGCTCAGTCCTCTGCTAATGGTTTTAGTTTACAGTGGCCTCACTAGTGCAAATAATATGTACTTACCTTTTTATTTATATGATGACAGCCAATGTTGTTTATTTTCCTAATTTCACTTATCCTGATTCTACTGTAAAGCTTGTAGTGCACTCAAAGATTGTAGTATAGGTGGGACTTGGTGACTGCAATGCACTTTGGCAGCTATTTCCACTATATAATAGTACACAGTAATGCTTACTATATAGTTTCACATGAGCTGGCTTATGGATTATTTAATATGCCAGAGTGTATTACATAGGGACAATATATAATAAGAACATGGGCTGTACTGCCACTATGGCAGATATTTTAGAATAATATAATTAAAAGGGAGATTTGAGTTTGGAGTGATCCATAATGAAGGTAAGTGAGATGAGTCACGTGATCACAATGTAATATTCTGGTTAGATTTATGTCAAAATCACTGGAGTACTTGGACTACCTCTACCAGTTAGAGACTTCTTATATTGCTACATTGCAGACAATTCTTTTTTTCTTGTTGGAAATGAAAAGAATGTAAAGTGGTACAGTACACTTATCTCTGACGTTGCAAGTCTATGATGAGGACTAGCAAGATGAGGGAGAATGCAAAACTGACCTGTTTTTGACCGACGTCTGACATTGAAAGGGAGATTGGATCTAGATCCATGTTCAAATACTTCACCAACATATATAGCTACGTTTTGCCATTGATCCATACAATTATAATATGACAGATGTCACTGTATTATGTCGAGGGGGAAATCAGCTACATCTTTGATTTATATAACAGTAGACTAATCTAAACCAAAAAGCAGGATATTTGCACACTGCTTATTTTTTCATACTCACCAACTTAAAGTCCTTTTTCCACTTCTAATGTGATGACTTCAAGCCCTCCAGCAAGGGTAGGTTAAATCAGATCTAGGAGGCCAATTCTGCAACACCACAAGCTACTTATCTCATAATGAATACAGTAAAGCCGGATACACACTACAGTTTTTTTTTTTTTTCTTGCGACCCCGTGGGTTGCCCAAAAAAAAAAAAAAGCTGACAGCCAATGCTGAGCTGGGACGGCCCCCTGGCCAGAACACTCTGATCAGCGCTCTCTGCCATTGGCTGAAAGCACTGATTGGGCGTCATCGGCTGCTTTTCCAGCATGCATGTCCGACAGAAGCCGGCCGAACAGACCGACACAGGCAGAATGTTGGCTGGTATTTTTTGTACCGGAAAATGTCTCCTGACATTCTGCCCGTGTGTACAGGGCTTAAAGTGGTTGTGACATAGTATGTTTCTCAGGTGGATCTGTTCGCGTAGGGAAGTTAATGGCTGGTAACTATTGGATATGTGGCTGGGAATGTAGGAAAGCTTCAAACAGAATGAAAAGTAAGCTTAAAGGTACACTCCAAACAAAAGGAATTGTAAACGCATACTTGTTAATTCAGTTTTTCATCTAGGCATTACTGTCATACATCAGACTACCCCACTCTCTTTCTTTGGTATCTGAGAAGTCCTGCTTCTTATGGAGGCGATTCATTTCCAAACGCACTCACTGCAGGCTCCTTCTTATATCACACACTAAAAACCTGATAAAAAAAGTTCAGCACTGTAAGCTTTCCACAGCCATGAGTTATTCAGACCTGCCCTGGAAGACTTAAAGCAATCGGGGACACATAAAGCAGAGCAAGAGAGGAGGTTACACCGCACGGTCTACTTCTAGTGCCCCTGTGAGGTGGTCTCTGGATTGTAGCTGCAGTGCAATACACAGAGCTCAGATTAAAGTAAATTGACAACATTTTCTAATTTTGTCAGCGTCTCCAGGAGAATAAATGATGCATGGAATTGCTCTTTAGGTTTTAGCACAGTATTCCCAATCTAGCATTTCGCACAATTTAGATACTGCGCCTTAAACAGCCTGAAAGTCTTTAATTTGCTCTTCTATGACATAACACTATCATCAGGATTTAATGATCACCGGGCAGCAGCACATTCTTTTTCTGTATAGTTACAATGTGATCAATTTTTAAAATGATTGCAAGATAACCGTTTGTTTCAGTATTCATATATTAATTACAAAGCAGTGTACAGTGGGCCGGAGAGTGAAAAACACTCATTGAGTTATTAATCTAAGGGACGTTTTCTCAACAAAAAACCCAGCAAGTTATATAGGCCCCTTACAATTGTCAGGCTTATTACCTGGCAGCACTTGCCTCTAATTATAAACCCCTGCCTTTATTTTTTTTCCAATACTTTTTTTTATTTCGTCTAAACAAGTCATTACTAAAAAGGCCTTTTATTATAAGCCTCCAATATACTTTGGGAGACTTGCAGAAATAATTAGTACAATGCTGTATATAAAAGTCAAGTTAAACATAAAATCTCAACAACATTTATCACTCTATGGAAGACTTTGAAAGTACCAATGATGAAGAAATGTATTAGCCCACAACTAAATTTTTTTTTTTTATATGTCTTCATGTAATTTTTTTTTTTTTTACAAAGCTTCATAAATATATATATATATATATATATATATATATATATATATATATATATATATATATATATATATATATATATACACATACATACACACACACACACACACACACATTATATATATTTATATATATATATATATACCACAATAAAACTTTTGCCATATGACATCAAACATCATATGTACAAGTCCAAGTTCAAATTGATGTCTATTCTAACACCTTGATTGACGCATTTTATGGTGTTGTCCTGCCTCTTCAGGATTGGGTTGCACTCCTTTTCTCGTTTCTTTATTTCATTCGAGCTAAACCTAGTTTAGGCTTTAAACGTGGTCCCTGTACATTCCCTGTTTCACAGGCATGTGCTATAGGGATCCTATTTGACAGATAAAAAAAAAAACTTTTGGGACACAGTGCCTGTTTAAATTGTACTGTATATGATTTGCACCTCTTATAACTTGGTCTTGGTGACAACAGGCTATAAAAATAGCTAATAAAACCAACTATTATTTTATATATACAGTATATCTATCTAGATAGATAGATAATGACTGATAATAGTTACTTGAATTACTCTGTGAAATAATAATAATGACTTAATTAATAATTATTATTATTATTATTTTATTATGCTGTGAAAAGCCTTAAAGTGGAAGTAAACCCTCCTATTGTTTTCAGCCAAGGAAGCTGCCACCTTGGCCTCTGTTTAATCTCCAACTGCCATAATGCAGCACATGTGATCAGTTAAGACACCAGCTATTGGATAGTTTGACAGTTTGGTTGAGCGCACAACCAATGACAGTGCCACATTTCCGGCATATTTTAGCAGGAAATGTAACTGTTGTATGGATGGGTTTACTTCCGCTTTAATACACCAGGAGTACGTCTTACCATCCGTACACTTACAAGCCACATGCTGACATTAAAGATAGTACAGGTAACAATTGATTTGCAATAGTTATACAGTTGCAATACAGGACTTCCAATCATTTTTCCTGGGCTTGGGCAGACAGGAAATGAAGTAGATGTTTAGATTTAATTGCTTCCCGTTGTGTCACAAAGAGAGAAAGAGGTAGAAAATCTTCACAGCAGCGATAAAAGCCCTAGGCCCCTTTCACACTGGGGCATGAGGTGCGGTGGTGGTAAAGCGGCGCTTTTGCATCGGAATTACGGAGGTATTCGCCCGTTAGTGGTGCGGTTTTACCACCAATAGCGGCCGAAAAAGGGTTGATACCGCCCGCAATGCGCCTCTGCAGAGGTGTTATAGCCGCGGTTTCCCATTGATTTCAATGGGAAGAAGCGGTGGAGGAGCGGTAAACACCGCTCCAAAGATGTAGCTAGCCTCGGGCTTTCACACTGCAGAAACGGAAGCCGCTGTTTCAGGTTGGTTTGCAGGCGTTATTTTTAGCACAATAGCGCCTGCAAACCACCCCAGTGTGAAAGGGGCCTTACAGAGGTTATATCTAATTATAAAACATGGAATTCTTCTTTTTTATTGGATTTTGTAGAACACATAAGGGGCCTATTTAATAACAAAGTGCCATAAACAGCAGTGTGCAGTAACCTATAACAGCCTATCGCACAATAACTTTACATCCTAACTTATAAATGCGGACTTCTGGTTGATGCTGTAGGTTAGGTTTTCGCATACCGTGGCTTTGCATTATCTTGTTAAACTAATCCATGAAAAAAAAGCTGGTCTCTGAAAATGTACTGTGAATATCCTTGTGTTTACAGAAAACATATATAGATAATCTGCACAAACAATCACAATTTTACTTTTTCCTGACTGATCGGTTGTCAATCGTTTTTTCTGCTCTGTGGTTTTTAGCAAAGGGAACAAATTTAACTTTGATTAGAGAAGTTTGGTTTAATCTGTGAAAGATTATGGGGAGATAACAGGTTTGATCACTACTGATATTAGATATGATTTGCACTTTTGATTGTATTAAATCCTTTTTACTTTTGTATTTATTTTAATGTATATTTTGAATTATTTTAGGTGGTCTTTGGGTTGTTAGTACTCTTTTTTTTAACCACCAGTAGAACTAAACTGAATTTTTTTTCTTAAATACATTTATATTCTGTAGTTTGTAAATTACATTACATTGCATTATTTTTATTATTATTATTATTGTGTACACTGAAATGTATGGTGTGTAATAACATTTCCAGCCAATATAACAAAATCCAGTGTTACATGGGATTTAGTGGAGACTATGCCCAGCATGTTGGCACTTAAAACTTGGATACATAAGAATACTAGATGGAGGTTGGTATTCATGATTACAGCAAGACATCCCATTAACGTATTTGTGGATGTAAATTCAATGGCACACATTAAATAGGAGCTTATTTAAAGCTGAACTCTAGGTAGACACACAAGACACAAATCAATGCAGCTCTATATTTATTAATACATCATTAGGAATATATTTACAAGCAGTGTTAGTAACTGTCTCTTTGCAATCTCACCTAAGGCAGAACTCAGACTGGGTGAGAGTTAAGCAGTACAAGCCAATCAAGTTGTGTTGTAATGCTCATGTGCTAACAAAGAGCATACTAAAAGAATGAGAGAGCAGAGTGACAAAGAAATTAACTAATTTGTCTTCTGTTTCTTCTTCACTGTCCAAACACAGACTGGGGGACTTAAAGTGTTACTAAACCCACAACAGTAAAATCAGTCTGTATATTATTATTTAAGGTACTTATATATTGCTGTCAATTTACGCAGCGCTTTACATATACATTGTACATTCAGATCGGTCCCTACCCCCCGAGGAGCTTACAATCCAAGGTCCCTAACTCATATTCATATACTAGGGCCAATTTAGACAGAAGCCAATTAACCTACCAGCATGTCTTGAAGTGTAGGAGGAAACCCACACAGGCACAGGGAGAACATGCAAACTCCAGGTAGGTAGTGTTGTGGTTGGAATTCGAACCAGTGACCCTTTTTACTGCTAGGTGAGAGTGCTACCCACTACACCACTGTGCCGCCCCATATGCAGTAAAGTATGTTTGTTATACTCACTGTGGAACCTAAGGGGTTAATCCTCTGCATTGTGTAAAAAGGCTGTCCTCTCTGTTCTTCCATAGTCTCCAATTGACCTGCTGATAGAACAGAGGCAAGGGGACAAGCTGCACATGCTCAGTTTGGTTTGTATTTCTAGAGAGTTTTTTATTTATTAATTGGGAGAGTGCATGTGATCAGCACAGGGCCAACCAGCACTGTCCAGACAGAAGGTCAGGGACCTTCAGCCTTATTGAAAAGTCATAGTGGAAAGAAAACTCCTCCTAGAAGCTTTAACCAAACACGGATAGAAGTCACAAGACTGCTATATACTGCTGGTGAAAAAAGTATTTAGCAGTTTATATTTACTGAAATAATTGCATCTGTGTACTGTGGGAGACCAGATATAGTGCATTCAGGTTCCTGGGTTAAGTAACACTTTAACTGTAGTAGAGTAAAGTCGGGTCTCCTGTCCTGTCAGACAAGGCTAGGCTGTGTGGCAGAGCTGTGTAAATCTTAATACTGAATGGACATAAATACAAATGCTTTGACAGGTGAAACGGCTTATTTACATATATTGATCTGTGTACTTGTATGCCTGGAGTTCAGCTTTAATGCTCGGGTTAAGAGTATAAACTATTTGAGTTTGAGGTTCTTAATTAAGGATGAGCTCCGGCGTGTTCGCATTGAACACGTGCGGAGTCCGCCAGGAAGTCGGCACCCGCGCTGCGCTAATCAAAGCCAGGCAGACATTTCCCGATGCTCGGCTGCAGAGATCGGGAAATGTCTGCCTGGCTGTGATTAGCGCAGCGCGGGTGCCAACTTCCTGGCGCGCTCCGCACGTGTTTAATGCGAACACGCCGGAGCTCATCCTTATTCTTAATCAATTCCATTGCAAGTCATTGCAATACTTTTATAAAGCCACTGCTAGCTATGTGTATTATACAGAGTTTGGGGATTTTTCATTTTAAGAGGAAATCGGCAAAATTGTATATTTAAAAAAAAAATTGCCTACCAAATGTGAGATGGGTATTATGCATTTGAAGGACAACTGTACCTTTTGGTACAAGTTTTGATTCAAGGCATGCCCCCACCACACTGCATCCAACATAGAAAAATATACCTTCATCCTTGATCCAGCAATCTTCACGTTGTGAACCTGCCCAAAGCCTCCCAACTTTCCTCCAGAAAGGGCATTTACTGGGTCCTCTTCATCCTTGTGTCGCAGCTCAATTCAATCCTATGGACAGAGCTGTACTGGTCAGGACCGCTGGAGGCCACAATGAGTATGTCTCTCCAAAGAAGGAATGGGGCTGTGGCACACATTCACAGGATAAGAAGGACCCATTGGGGACACTTTCTTAAGCAAGGCTCTACAGGGCCACACAGTGAAGATTGCTGGATCAAGTATAAAGGTAAGCCCTGTACACACGATCGGTCCATCCGATGAGTACGGTCTGATGGACCGTTTTCATCGGTTAACCGGTGAAGCTGACTGATGGTCAGTCGTGCCTACACACCATCGGTTAAAAAATCGATCGTGTCAGAACGTGGTGACGTAAAACACAACGACGTGCTGAACAAAAAGTTCAATGCTTCCAAGCATGCGTCGACTTGATTCTGAGCATGCGTGGGTTTTTAACCTATGGACGTGCCTACAAACGATAGTTTATTTTCTATCGGTAAGGTATCCATCGGTTAAATTTAAAACAAGATTGTTTTTTTTTAACCTATGGATAAATAACCTATGGGGCCCACAAACGATCGGTTTGGTCCGATGAAAACGGTCCATCAGACCGTTCTCATCGGTTTGACCGATCGCGTGTACGCGGCAGTAGGCTTTTTTTTTTTGTGTGGGCTTGGTGGTTGGGGGGCATGCTTTTACCAAAGGTACAATTTTCCTCTAAAGTAAACCTAAGAGAAATAAAGGGGCTGCTGTTGCTCATCTCTACCTGACCATGCTAGTTTCCTGGCTGTTTTACTGATCTTCCGGTTTTAATTCCAGCTAGCATTTTCAACAATGGAAGCCATCATATTTCTCTTATCATAGGTTTCTTGATTGCTGATGTGTTTTGCACACAATGTCCTTGCAGCATTAGCAGAGTGCAGTTGATCAGTACTAGTAAGCTGTTACTTGATTGTTGAATTACTGCTAAGTCTGGCTTTTCTTGTTCCCAACCTAAATGCTGACCATTCCCGGGAGCAATGGGTTTTAGCCCCCGTTCACACCGGTGCGAATTGTCATGCAATTCGACCAAATGGCACGATAAGCTGCACCCTATTGTCGGCGGTGGAACAGTTCAAATCGGTGCGACCTTGACTTTGGGGTGGCGCACCGATTTGGGGGAAAAAAGGTTCCTGTGCTATTTTTGGTGATTTTAAGTGCTGCGTAGTAGGGCCTTTATTAGAGCTGCATGATTCTGGCCAAAATGAGAATCGCAATTTTTTTGCTTAGAATAAAGATCACAATTCTCGCGGGGTTAAATCTTTCAGACTATACAAAAAAATTGGGCTAACTTTCCTGGTTATTTTTTTCTATTATTCATTAAAGTCATTTTTTTTTTACAAAAAATTGCATTTGAAAGACCAAATACAGTGCAACATAAAATATTGCAACAACCACCATTTTATTCTCTAGGGTCTCTACAAAAAAAAATATGTTTGGGGGTTCTAAGTAATTTTCTAGCAAAAAAAAAATGATTTTAACTTGAAACCAACCAATGTCAGAAAAAGGTTTAGGGCCAGATCCACGTAGATCGGCGCATCTTTGAGCGGGCGTAACGTATCCTATTTACGTTACGCCTCCGCAACTTAGATGGGCAAGTGCAGTATTCTCAAAGCACTTGCTCCGTAAGTTGCGGCGGCGTAACGTAAATATGCCGGCGTAAGCCCGCCTAATTCAAATGTGGAACAGGGGGGCGTGTTTTATGAAAATGTTATGTGACCCAACGTGATTGACGTTTTTTTTGCCGTCCGTGGGGGTATCCCAGTGCGCATGCTCGAAATTAGCCAATGTTTACGACGTGAACGTCATTCTACGCAAAGCCCTATTCGCGAACGACTTACGCAAACAACGTAAAATTTTCAAAATTCTACGCAGGAACGACGTCCATACTTAACATAGGATACGCCTCATAGAGCAGGAGTAACTATACGCCGAAAAAAGCCTTACGGAAACTACGTAAAAAAATGTGCCGGTCGGACGTACGTTTCTGAATCGGCGTATCTAGCTCATTTGCATATTCCTCACGTAAATCTATGGAAGCGCCACCTAGCGGCCAGCGTAAATATGCAGCCTAAGATACGAAGGTGTAAAACACTTACGCCGGTCGTATCTGGAGATACGCCGTTGTATCTTCTATCTGATTCTACCCCATTGTGTTTAAGTGGTTAAACTTTCCTCATTTACACACCAAAGTTCATTCCTTTGATGTAAAGGACAAATTGTTACAATGTTTATACTTAGTTCCACTGCTAAAGAATGTTGTGATGCTTGGCAGACTGGGTTTTTTTCCCCCTTTTTTCTTTTGAAGTGGCTTAAGCAGAGCAGAGAAAATTCTCTGCATAGAAAGATCGGGAAATACTTTGTCAAGATCGCAACGGGGAAAAAAATCGCGATAACGATTCTTGACGATTAATAGTGGAGCTCTAGCCTTTATATATTTTCTTAATAAGATCATTATTAGGAGCAAATGAGAGAGAGTTTTACAAGAAAAAAATATGTACAGCACGCTATATACACAACATTGTAATTTCATTGCTAGTAAAGAACAAAGTAAAAAAAAAAAGGAACTTAAGATCCACTCTGTAAATCTTCCATGTTATATGAATGCTGCTAGAACACTTGAAGAATCTCTTTCCACTCTCTCACAAAATGTAAATTCCAGCTGGAACTACTTTTGGGCCCACCGGTCCATAGGACTTGCTTGTGCTGATGGTTCTGCAGACTATGTTGGCATCACACACTATAACTGAATGTTCGGAAACTTTTTGAGCCCTGCAGGGAATACTTTGTAATAACATGCACACTTCGAGTAATCATAAAAATTTGCATTTCATCGTATACTGGATTTTTTATATTATTTGACTTTTTTTCCGAATCATTTTGGATGTTTAAAAATATAGTTGCACTGGCAGTTATGCCATTTTGAGATTGTAAATGTTACTTTGATATTTCAGGGCTGACCCCCTTCCTATATCACTTAAAGTATTTCCTTTTGTGACTCACAAAAGCACCACAGTGAATGTGTTCTCTCCAGCACCAACAAAATGTTTGCAGTATTTCTTTTGGTTGTCATTGCATTGACAGTAAAGGCGAACCAGCAAGGTGATTCCGCAGTATGACACGTATTGAAGGAGTGGGGGGTTATAACTGGTAGAAGTATGGCTGCTCTCATAGGATATGAACACAAAGCTCTCAATGCACTGATGTTACTGTGAAAATGATACTTTGTGATTCTGATAAAATCTTTGTATAAAATACTTAATGAAAGTGCTCATACAGAATGCATTGTGAACCATGATAACCGAAACAAAAATGAGGAATGTAACAATAAAATATGGAACTACGGGACTGCTTAAGTGCCTTTCTTTGACTTTACATATGTTACATTATATACACCTGTTAATATCATATATTTTTTATCTCAAGCTGATCTTTTTTTCTTGGAAAGAAATTGAGAAAAAAAAAAATTTCAAGCGGAGTTCCAGCCTTTTATTGTTTATTAAAAGTCAGCAGCTACAAAAAGTGTAGCTGCTGACTTTTAATAAACAGACACTAACCTGTTCCACGATCCAGCGACGTGGCCGCCCGGAGCTCCGCTCCTCTCCCCTCTCCACCGGTGCCTCCATCCACAGTGTGGGCACCCGGCCGTGACAGCTTTCGGCTTCACGGCCGGGCACTCACTGTGCATGCACGAGTAGCGCTGTGCTCTAGGAGTGGACAGGCGATCTCTTGGGACCTGTCACGTGTCCCAGGAGATCACCTAGAGGGAGGGGCCGCCTAAGGCGAGAGGAGGAGTCGCCTAGGCGGTCCCTGGGTGTAAGTAGGAAGTGGGACAGGAAGTCCCACTCCTACCGAAGCCCCCACTCCCCCCCCCCCCCCCCAAAAAAAATGACATGCGGCATGTAAGGGGGTGAGGAGTGCTTAAAGCGGAAGTTCCACTTTTGGGTGGAACTCCACTTTAATATACATTTAGCTGGCTTGTATAGGACCCAGGTATTATTTACAAGTCATGCCTACCATGTAACCCACTTCCACACTGGGGGCCAGATCCACGTAGATCGGCGTAATTTTAAATGGGCGTAGCGTATCGTAGTAACCAGGGCTGTGGAGTCGGAGTCGGGGGAAATTTTGGGTACCTGGAGTCGAAGTCGGCAAACAATGCACCGACTCCGACTCCGACTCCTACTAAATTTAGATGGGACATTTAAACTTGCTTTTTTTTTTTTATTCCAAATTCACAAAAAGTTATAATTAATGACTTCTCTACTGTAAGAATAAAGACCAATGCATGCAGTGCATTCCATAGTGTTGTGTTGTGTTCTGCTTTTACAGGGAACGCAGCGTCCATGTGTAACCTAGCCTCTCACTGATAAGGGATTAAATAAATATGTTTTTTGCAGGACTAGAGAGTGAGACACTTGTATAAGTGAAGGGAATGGAGGGCCAATAGTTCAAGACTGAAGCTGTAAACCATTGGAAAAACTGCTGTCATTTAGCTAAGGCTATAAAAACTTGTAAACTCTGATTGTTGGCTTAAACTTTAAACATGACTATGGGATTCTCCTAGGAAAATCATGTTTTAGAATAAATGCCCCTTCCTGGATCCTCCCACTGCCCTATCTTCAGCAGCAGATAAGCACACAAAGGAGAAAGCAGCAGCCCAACTACCTCTCTGCTAGAAGAGCTTAGAAGAACTTGGTGGAACAGCTTCTTGGATTCAACTGTACAATACAGTAGACTATTGGCTTCCCAGCCAGTAGTCCTGTGGTAGGTTGCGTTTCTTTCCCTCAAGGAATGTATAAAATACATTCGCATATTAATACAGAGGAGTCGGGGAGTCGGAGTCGGAAGTACATAAAACTGAGGAGTCGGAGTCGGAACATTTATCTACCGACTCCACAGCCCTGGTAGTAACGCTATCCCGCCGCAACTTTGAGAGGCAAGTGCTGTATTCACAAAGCACTTGCCTCTAAAGTTACGGCGGCGTAGCGTAAATCTGCAGCGTTAGGGTGCGGAATTCAAATGACAAAGATGTGGGCGTGTTTTATGTTAATTCAACTTGACCCCCGCGTAAATCACGTTTCTTTTGAACACGGCATGCGCCGTCCGTGGGGGTATCCCAGTGCGCATGCTCGAAATCACGTCGCAAATAGTCAATGCTTTTGACGTGAACGTAATTTACGCAAAGCCCTATTCGCAAACGTTTTACGCAAACGGCGTACACGACGAAAAATTTGACGCTGGCCCGACGTCCATACTTAACATTGCGTACGCCTCATAGACCCAGGGGTAACGTTATGCCGAAAAAAGCCTTACGTAAATGACGTAAAAAAATGCGCCGGGCGGACGTACGTTTGAGGATCGGCGTATCTAGCTAATTTGCATACTCTACGCGGATATCAACAGAAGCGCCACCTAGCGGCCAGCGTAAATATACACCTAAGATCCGACGGTGTACTAAGACGTACGTCAGTCGGATCTAGCCCCCATTCAGTCGTATCTTGTTTTGTGGATACAAAACAAAGATACAACGGAGCATCCTAGAAGTTACGCGGCGTATCAATAGATACGCCGACGTAACTTCTTTGTGGATCTGGCCCCTAGTCTCTGTTTAAGAGAAATATAATAAAGATAGCAAATATTGTCCAAATTGTGTAGTTGAAGAGCGAATCTATGGATCTCCTTGAAGGATGGTTTTTGGTTGGTATCAATGGCAGATTTGGTTATCAAAGTGTCTCTGTGTAAGAATAATCTTGCGATCCCTACATTACTGCACAAGTTCAAACACTTATTTACGGTGCAGATAGATAGATACAGATGAGATTAACCTTTGCCATACCCTAAATTCTCTCATGGTCCATAATATGCAGCTGGGGGTCAACGAGTGAACTCCTTTTACTATCTACCTAACTGGTGGCAAGAGGATATTGGAGAAGAATTCTGCAAATACCAGTCAGGCAGGAAGTGAATGAAGGATTACCTGACACCTGATTACCTGAAGGAGTGCAGTGCTCAGGAGTTTATCATAAACAGACCAGCATAGAGAGTGCAATGGTCAGGGTCTTATACAGTCTGGTGTAAAGTGTTCCCAGAGTTTTGCAGAGTTGAATATAGCTAAACAGACGCAACTAACGCTGCTTTTATGCAGTAACATGTAAACCCAAGAAAAATTGGCCTGGAAAGTAAACAAAGTTTATACTTCTCATATAGTTTCTGCTGTGCTTAAAAAAGCTAAACACAAGCGCGCCAATGTGCAAAAGGTCTTAAGAGAAAGCCTTGCCGAAAAAAGGCAAGTTATTCTAAAATACAGGCCTTATTAACATAAAAAAAAAAAAAAAAACCTATACTGTATATCCCGAAAATAAATGATAATCCCAAAATACAAAACTCATGAAACAAAAGCCCATTTTTAAGGGAAGGCTCACAGTATAAAAAAGAAGGAATTGTGACGTACGTGAATGTTTAAACGTTCTGTATACAGCTTGACATACAGAGTCCAGTGGACGGTTAAAGTAGCCTATTTGAGCCATGTCAGTCGATAAATGCACTAGGTATAGAACATCAATCTACATAAGATCACATATAAAATACAAATAAGAGCTATAATGTTACGAACAGCAGAACACGTGCATAACACCCAGCCTGAAACAAAAGTTGTACGAGCCAATCAAGAGACAATGCAGACTTCTGCGGGAGCAGAGGTTACAGTGTTTGCCTCCAGCGCCCACCTTGCAATCACTCTTTAGTGCTTTTACCCTTCAGTCGGATGGCCACTATTACATACTTTGTACAGGTACCTTGTCTGACTCTGGTTGCACACTGCAGAGTACTGAGTTCCATTATATCCATCACAATGCCGCCTCCCAGATATAGGAACTTGTTGGTGCCATGGGGGACCTGCATGCCATCCAACTAAATTTGCTTAGTTGATGTGTGAGCTAGCTCCCCCATACATCATTGCATGTGTGTCCTTCCTCCTGTCTCTCATGGACAGAGCTCCAAGGAACAACTTCCCCTCCCCTATATACCCTACTTCAGGAAGTTACTCAGGCTGATGCATCACCATCCACAGTTCAAGGGGTAGGGTTGTAAAGGAAAAAAAAATGCTTTTTCTAAATAGCTTCCTTTACCTTAGTGCAGTCCTCCTTCACTTACCTCATCCTTCCATTTTGCTTTTAAATGTCCTTATTTCTTCTGAGAAATCCTCACTTCCTGTTATTCTGTTTGTAACTACACACAGTAATGGGAGGCTTTCTTCCTGGTGTGGAGAAAGCCTCTTGAGGGGGCGACAGGAGGGTTCAGACGCTCTCTACTTTGCAGATGGAGAAAGGAGCTGTGTGTCAGTGGGTGTCCTGACACTAATGCTCACCCCCTCCCCCCTTAAGAGGCTTTCTCCACACCAGGGAGAAAGCCTCGCATTACTGTGTGGAGTTACAGACAGAAGAACAGGAAGTGAGGATTTCTCAGAAGAAATAAGGACATTTAAAAGCAAAATCGAAGGATGAGGTAAGTGAAGGAGGACTGCACTAAGGTAAAGGAAGCTATTTAGGGAAAATATTTTTACCTTTACAACCCCTTTAACCCGAAGTGACCAAAAATTAACCCATGCACTGCAGTACAGCATGCAGGCCCTGCCTACATCCCCCCTCAACGGAGTACCTATCTGATGCTTGGCCTGTTCATAATTAACTTGTTAAATACTTAATTGAGGCAGCCTACTTCAACTCATTCACAGACTCACAGCAAGCAGATCTGCTGGATGGGCTTTCTAGCCCAGCTATTGCACAGAAGCTGCAACAGTAAAAAAAAACACCTTGCCTACTTTAGCAACTAACAATTTGGGAAAAATGTGAAAACATTTTTTAGGCAATGGCTCAGCTCAAAAAAAGTGTTCAGAGGCGCAAAATGATTAACCAGGTGGGTGGAGGCATAGGGAGGATCCCCAAGGGGGACTTCCCAATAAGGAAAGAAGAGAAAAGGGGAGACATGGTGCATATGTATATATGTCATACCTGACCCCTAACCCCTAAGAGAGAAATGTCACACTGGCTTGTTTGTAGGGCATGGCAGGAAAATTTAGGAGGTAAGGAGAACACCAGCTGCCAGGCTATCCTGTCCCCAAGTGGTAGTAATAGTCAGTGCTAGCAATTATTATTATTATTATACAGAATTTATATAGCACCAACAGTTTGCACAGTGCTTTACAACATAAGGGCAGACAGTACACTTACAATACAATTCAATACAGGAGGAATCAGAGTGCCCTGCTCATTTATAATCAGTGTCTTCTTCCCGCAGGGAGGGCTTCCCCCGCCGGGAGAAGATATTTGCCGATTCCCTCGTCACCACTGTCTGTGTTGATGAGGAATCATGCAAATTTCTTTCCTGCAATTCGTGGCTGCAGGAAAGAAATTTGCACTGTGTATGGCCGGGCTAATATACTTATCTATCCAAAGACTATTACGCAATCTATCCAAAAACTAGTATACAATGCCTCAATCCGTGATTCCACAACAACCAACATACGGTGAAAAGGTAAGGAAGTAATTTCCTTAAATAGTAGAGGAGAGAATCTCAAGGAGCCTCTTGTACAAAGTCTTGTGGTTGATAGCCACCTCTGATTGCAGAAGTGTCAATAGTTTCTGAAATAAGTCAGCAGACATAGTGGCTGTGAATTCAGCCTTGGCCAAATAGGTCACGTTTAGCAGCATATATACATAGTGCTTCTTACTAAATTTGGTTTTGACTGAAGTTCACCATTAAATATAAACCACAGCAGATTAGAAGGTGTTGTATTTTCAGATTCATTGCTTTATTAGTGGATTTAATTACCTACAAAGAATATTTCCACACAAATCCCATGACGCTAATGAGATATTTTACGTATCTACCCAGTTGCATGTAAATTTTAATAATCTGTCATCAATCTCATTTTCATCCACTAGATGGCACAATAAAACCAGCTCAAATGTCATGACTTGTCTGTTATTTCTGAATTATTTTAAATCAGCAGATTCAACATTAAAGACCTCCTACTCTGCGAATCTAGTAACAGTAGAGTTAATACATTACAAGACAGTGTTCAAATATTGACTTAAGATATCTCATTACTAGCACTTGTGTAGTAAGTGTAAAACCTCTACACCTGTACCCCCCACTGTTGCTCGATAGAGATGCTCCATTTAGAAGCCTGACTCAACGATGTTTTAGCAGAGAAGCAAAGAAGTTTACTAAGTGCATCCCTTACCACCTGATAGAAATGTTCCCTTGTCTAATGAATGAACTTTACCCCTGGTTTACTGCTAGGAATTTACCTGTGGTCTACGGATGGAAACTTACCCCTAATCTACGGACATGAACTTAGCCCTTGTCTGCTGATGGGAACTTACTCCCTTTCTAGTGAGAGAAACTAATCTCTTGTCTACTGGTGGAAGCTTATACCTTGTCAACCGACAGAAAGTCATCCCTTGTATACTAAGAGAAATTCATCCCTTGCGTATTGATGGAAACCTATTCATTTGTATAGTGATGGAAAATCATCCCTTGTATACTGGCGAAAACTCTTCCCTTGTATATTGACGAAAACTCATCCCTTATATACTGATGGAAATTCTTCCTTTGTATATCGACGGAAATTCTTCCCTTCTATACCGACGAAAACTCTTCCCTTGTATAACGACGGAAACTCTTCCTTTGTATAACGACGGAAACTCTTCCCTTGTATAACGACAGAAACTCTTCCCTTGTATACCGATGTAAACTCTTCCATTGTATACCGATGGAAACTCTTCCATTGTATACCGATGGAAAATCTTCCCTTGTATACCGATGGAAACTCTTCCCTTGTATACCGATGGAAACTCTCCCCTTAGTATACCGATGGAAACTCTTCCCTTGTATACTGACGGAAACTCTCCCCTTGTATAACGACGGAAACTCTTCCCTTGTATACCGACGGAAACTCTTCCCTTGTATAACGAAGAAAACTCTTCCCTTGTATACTGACAGAAACTCTTCCCTTGTATATCGATGAAAACTCTTCCCTTGTATACCGACGGAAACTCTTCCCTTGTATACCGATGAAAACTCTTCCCTTGTATACAGATGAAAACTCTTCCCTTGTATACAGATGAAAACTCTTCCCTTGTATACAGATGAAAACTCTTCCCTTGTATACTGACAGAAACTCTTCCCTTGTATATCGATGAAAACTCTTCCCTTGTATATCGATGAAAACTCTTCCCTTGTATACCGACGGAAACTCTTCCCTTGTATACCGATGAAAACTCTTCCCTTGTATACAGATGAAAACTCTTCCCTTGTATACAGATGAAAACTCTTCCCTTGTATACTGACAGAAACTCTTCCCTTGTATACCGATGAAAACTCTTCCCTTGTATACCGACGGAAACTCTTCCCTTGTATACCGACGGAAACTCTTCCCTTGTATAACGAAGAAAACTCTTCCCTTGTATACCGATGGAAACTCTTCCCTTGTATACCGATGAAAACTCTTCCCTTGTATACCGATGAAAACTCTTCCCTTGTATACCGATGGAAACTCTTCCCTTGTATAACGAAGAAAACTCTTCCCTTGTATACTGACAGAAACTCTTCCCTTGTATACCGATGAAAACTCTTCCCTTGTATACCGACGAAAACTCTTCCCTTGTATACCGACGCAAACTCTTCCCTTGTATACTGATGAAAACTCTTCCCTTGTATACCGACGAAAACTCTTCCCTTGTATACTGACGAAAACTCTTCCCTTGTATACCGATGAAAACTCACCCCTTGTATACTGACGAAAACCCATCCCTTGCCTTCTGCCAGTTACCCATGCCTTGTATAGTTATAGAAACTCATCCCTTGTATACTGGGGAAAACCAATCCCTTGTCTACTAATGGAAACTCCTCTCTTGTCTACTGGTGGAAACTCATCCCTTCTCTATGGGTTTTCTAGGATTAAAGTGCACTTTTACTCAAATACAAGTGTGCGAACACAAAGTTAAAAGCTGTTTTGCTTGCAAGAAATCACAGAAAAAGGCCATGAAACCATTGTGTACATAGCTCCTTACATGTCTTGGTATTCACTAATCCAAATACACTCTCTATTTTATCACCAGTACCACTGGCACTGCTTCCAGCTATATTGGCAGCAGTATTCTGACCAATTTAATTAGAGGTCCACCTCCATCATCACTATTAAAGGAGTTGTAAAGGTACAATTTTTTTTCCAAAATAGCTTCCTTTACCTTAGTGCAGTCCTCCTTCACTTACCTCATCCTTTGATTTTGCTTTTAAATGTCCTTATTTCTTCTGAGAAATACTCACTTCCGGTTCTTCTGTCTGTAACTCCACACAGTAATTATTATGCAAGGCTTTCTCCCTGGTGTGGAGTGTCATGCTCGCCCCTCCCTTGGACTACAGGAGAGTCAGGACGCTCTCTGCGTTGCAGATAGAGAAAGGAGCTGTATGTTAGTGGGCGTCCTGACTCTCCTGTTGTCCAAGGGAGGGGGCGAGCAAGACACTCCACACTAGGGAGAAATCCTCACATTACTGTGTGTAGTTACAGACAGAAGAAAAGAAAGTGAGGATTTCTCAGAAGAAATAAGGACATTAAAAAGCAAAATCGAAGTATGAGGTAAGTGAAGGAGGACTGCACTAAGGTAAAGGAAGCTATTTAGGGGGAAAAAATGTTTTACCTTTACAACCCCCTTAAGTTCTCCCTTTAATGGGTTCTTAGGTCCTACTGGAAATCTGTAACATATCCGCCCTGCATCCATAATTGTCATATACTGTAGTTTGATGAGCACTATATACTGTAAGGCATGCTACTTATTTTTGTTCTCCAGTCAGTAGCACACTACAAACCTTGTCACATATTCACATAAACCATGTACTCTTTATAAGCCTACAGTGACAATCTGTAAAAAATAAAAAAAAATAAAGGAATTAGTCTTTATATATTAAAAATGTATTTGGCAAAGGCAAATGTCATAATTTTTGCAGCATACAAATCTTTCTTCATCGCTTATAACCATTCTAAATCTTCTATACAATAATTGTAATCACTGAGGATAGTTACTAAAAGTGCTCTGTATGCGTGTCAAATACTCCAAATTTTATATATTAGATAAATCTTGACTGTAGTTACCATAGTAACTGTCTAGGTTTGTCTTTCTTTTAGGTTTGATGTGAAATAACATGGATGTTGCTGTTTCTGCCACGAGTAATGCAATCTGCGTATGTGTTATTTTGCCTAGTTGTTTAATATAATACGAAAAGTTAATTTCTTTAATACATTCTAGTGAGGAACAATTTACTACTGCAGCTTCAAATAACAATGCTAATACATTATATCAATAGATACACTGTTCAGAGAAAATGCATATTAATGTTGGTTTATTGGCACCCCATACTGATGGAGAAGCCAGTGATAGTAACTGTGAAGGATGCTTCAGTGTAATTCTCCCTGCTTGGTTAATGCTGTGTTAGAGGTTATTTCATGTGTGACTCATCTCTCTGTTAATATGTTAAATAAGGCTAGCTTTTGAAAGGCCTTTAATTGTGTGATAACACTGTCTAAAACCTATTGATGCTCAGAGGTGTCAAGCGGCATGCGGAGACGAAACGTCTGCCTAGGAAACTCAGTGTGTGAAGGTGGTTTGTTTGATGTCATTAATGAAGGAATGTGCAGTGATTAGACATGATAATTATAGGCCGGTGCCGACCTGTCTAGAATGTTTAGTAATTAGCTTTAGTGCGTGATTAGGGGGGTGGAGATCTCATTGTTGCTTTAATACCTGGTACTGTATATAAAGCTGAGAAGAAACCATTAAAGTCTGTCTTGTTCCAGCAGTAAGCGTGACCCATGTGTGGCTTATTGGGTGACTCCAGGAATATCCCTCCTCGTGGAATATTGGGGTGATTTTCTTTATGGGGAGAAGGGAAGACTTTGACGGGGATATCATTCTAATACCGTCACAGTAACTACTGTCATTATGTTTTCATAAGCTTTGTATAGAAGCTTGGGGGCTCCGTAGTCCAGGAGCATATTTACATCTCTGTGCTTTAGGTATTCTTTGAATGAAATCTGTACTAAGAGAATCCAAAGGCTGTCATCTATGACCTCCTTGTGAAAATGCTAGTTACCTGGCTGTCTGTAGTCATAATTAGGCATGAGGGAACCTAGCCAGCGTTTGATTCTCCAAGGCTTCAGACAAATCTTGTTTGAAATTCAGCAAACCTGAACTTAGCAGGAAATCCTATTAGAGTCAAAAAGAGGGTAAATCTTGTTAGTACATTTTTGCATTTTTTTAGGCTTTGAAAACAACATAAAAAATACAGAAATCCTTTAAATAACATGCTCGGGGGGATGCCTTTAAGCTGTATGTGGTGTTTTGGATAAATTATATTTTTATGAAAATTCTCAGTGACAGTATACTCTGGCAGCACATATTTATCTGTGAAATAGATTTTTTATTTTATAGGTAGGTTTGCTTATATATAACAGCAGCACCCCAATAGGATTTATTTCAGATTGAAAAAAATTAATAATAAAATACAGGTAGTTTTAGCAGTGGCACTTGCCTTTTTTTTATCGAACGGTAATAAGCCTGCTTTGATCAGCAGACAGAAATTGACAAACTGTCCTGCTGCTGCCAAATTTCTATAAAACACTTATCCAAAATTAAGATACCCTAGATGGGACTTGTAGTTCCGTCTCATGGGACTTGCAGTTCCGCAACAGCTGGGGGGCCACAGGTTGAGCACCCATGATCGAGGCGCAGGGATCTCCAAACTATGGCCCTCAAGTTGTTGTGGAACCACAGGCATTGTAAAACTTTGACATTCACAGATATGACTGGGCATGATGGAAATTGTAGTTCTTGAACAACTGGAGGGCCATAGTTTGGAGACCCTGCCCTAGAATATGGGTGAGCAACCTGTGGCTCTCCAGCTGTTGCGGAACTACAAGTCCCATGAGGCATTGCAAGGCTGACAATTACGAGCATGTCTCCCAAAGGCAGAGGCATCATGGGACTTAAAGGGTCACTAAAGGAATTTTTTTTTTTTTTAGCTGAAATGACTGTTTACAGGGTATAGAGACATAATAGTTAACTGATTCCTTTTAAAAATTATTAAAAATAGATAAAAACCAATCATATAATGTGCGTGCAGTTTAGTTTCGTTTTTGCTGTTGTTTCCTGGTTCTCTGATGTACAGAGCCAGAGAGCCAATAGAGGGCAGTGATGGATTGTAAAACGAAACTGGATTGGTGCTGAGGAGTTTTAGACACACAGTAATCACACCATCTTGATTAGTGACCACAGTGAGAAATCTCCCAGTACTGTGGTTATCAGGAAACAGACAACCAGGAAGTGTCCAGAACAGAGAGGAATTACAGCAACATCAAAGCAAAAACGAACAATGAGGACATGAAACCAGGACTGCAGTAAGGTAAAGGAAGCTATTTAGCTAAAAAAAAAAAAAATCCTTTAGTGACCCTTTAAGTTTCACAACAGCTGGAGAGCCACAGGTTGAGCACTCATGCCCTAAATCAGTGGTCTCCAAACTGCGTTCCGTGGGCCAAATGTTGCCCTTTGCTTGCTTTAATCCGACCCCTAGGGCACTATTCCTCCCACTGATACAAGGCACTACTCCTCTCACTGACGCCATAGATGGGCATAATATGGTTAACAGGTGTATATCTAACTTGCTTTTATTTTATCTATGCAGATTGGGGGTGCAGTGAGTACGCATAGCTCGTAACTGTCTCTCATTTCGAGGGACTGTTTCTCATTCGGAACCAAATTCCTCTGTCCCTCTTTCCATCTCAATTGTCCCTCATTTAGATCTGGTCTATATAGTTGTATATAAAATGCACTATTTATCTATCAAATAGTGATCCCCAGTGCTAAACCTTTCATTCAATTTCTAAATTGCTGCATTTGTAAATTCCAAAAGCCAATATAAAGAAATAGAGTAGGGTTAAAAAAAAGCACATGTGGGTTTAACTATTTTTTTTGTACAATTCTCCTTTAAGGGGGTGTGTCCTATGCTACATACTTTTGCTAATAGGTGCCCCTTATTCCCATCTCAGAAAGTTGGCAGGTATGAATATGAGCGATGTAATGTGGCGGCTGCCCACTACACAGCCAGCTGCCCACTACACATGCGCGCGCCATGCTGCGCTTTGTGAATGGTCCCACAGCCATGTGGGACTGTGACGTGTGCCAGAAGACTGTGAGGAGGGAGGGTGAGAGGAGAACTTTTACTTGAATCGCCTAGGCAATTTGAGCAGTGGAAGAAGGTACCTATCAAAACTAGGTACCTGCTCCCCCCTCAAAAAAAAAAAAATGACATGTCAAATGTGGCAGAGGAGCGGGGGGAGGAGGATTTAGGGAGACATTTCCCCTTTTGGGTGTAATTCTGCTATAATAACTTTCTGAGAAAATAGAAAGTTTGTTTGCTCCACCTCAGCCATGACCCTTGGAGCCCCCATCACGTGTATGTGAGAAACCTACGGTAGATGGCACGTACACCATCCACAATCCCCCTAGGCAGTGCCTTGCTGTTATATCCTCATTACTGTAGAATTTAGATATTGTCCTAAACATTAGAATGAAGACAAATAGAAGAAAGTGATTAACCAAAAATATTTTCTGTCTGCCTATTACCTGATGTGCTTTTTTAATTTGGCAATCTACTGCATTTTTTTTCTTTATCAGATTGGTTGTTGGCATCTTTGGCAGGTGTGATGATGTAAAGCCTGGTGAAAATGACTTATAAGCATTCCCAAATTGTCACCAGTGCTAGGATTTTTGCTGTAACTGCTACAAACAATATACTATTCCAGGCTAACAGCTGGATTCAGAGAGAGCGCTGCATCTTTAAGGCGGCGTAGCGTATCGTATTTATGCTACGCCGCCGTAAGTTAGATAGGCAAGTACTGAATTTACAAAGCACTTGCCTCCTAACTTACGGCGGCGTAGCGTAAATGTGGCCGGCGTAAGCGCGCCTAATTCAAATGAGGATGGGGGGGGCGTGTTTTATGTAAATGATTGGTGACCCGTCGTGATTGACGTTTTTTACGAACGGCGCATGCGCCGTCCGTGTACATATCCCAGTGTGCATTGCTCCAAAGTACGCCGCAAGGACGTATTGGTTTCGACGTGAACGTAAATGACGTCCAGCCCCATTCACGGACGACTTACACAAACAACGTAAAATTTTCAAATTTCGACGCGGGAACGACGGCCATACTTTACATTGACTAGTCCAGCTATTTGTTCGACTAACTTTACGCTGGAAAACGCCTTACGTAAACGGTGTATCTTTACTGCGACGGGCGCACGTACGTTCATGAATCAGCGTATCTAGGCATTTACATATTCTACGCCGAACTCAACGGAAGCGCCACCTAGCGGCCAGCGGAAAAATTGCACCCTAAGATACGACGGCACAGGCCGTCGTATCTTAGATAGGTTTAAGTGTATCTCAGTTTGAGAATACACTTAAACTTACGACGGCGCAGATTCCGAGTTACGTCGGCGTATCTACTGATACGTCGGCGTAACTCTCTCGGAATCCAGCTATAAGTCTACCACTGCCCTGCCAGCCCAAAACT
The DNA here is from genome assembly GCF_905171775.1 of Rana temporaria. Taxonomy (NCBI): domain Eukaryota; kingdom Metazoa; phylum Chordata; class Amphibia; order Anura; family Ranidae; genus Rana; species Rana temporaria. The sequence goes on along the minus strand of NC_053491.1, from coordinate 224,450,773 downwards.
TTTCCCCCTAATGTCCACCCCTTCTTTCCCAAAAACCTCCTTACTTTAGGTCAAGTTGGTGCATGATTTGTGGATGGCCCCTGCCCCTGGGTGAGGTCTCCCTACCAAAGAACCTTGCTCCGTTCCACCCAACTTTGATGTACCTTCCCACCCAGAGGAGTCCCACTCCTTAAATTTTTGGAAACATGAAATACATTTGAAACCTAAAAAGAAGAATGGAACCCCGTATAATGAATGTGTCAGATGTACAGATCTGGGAGATAAGGGCAGAGGTATCAGCTCCAGAGTCCAGGAGAGATCAAGGAAATCGTTTGGTACCGTATTTATCGGCGTATAACACGCACAGGCGTATAACACTAAGCCAATAAATACAGTAATTTAACTCTAAAGCATCTCATAAAAAAAAAAAAAACTTGTCTCAGTTTTGGATGAAAGGATTTTTGAGTCAATTAACATTTTAATAAGAAAACTGGACTGCACACATGGGAATGCCACGCTATATACTTTGTGTTCCAGGCAGATATCGTTCTGGGGGGTAATAGCAGTCATTATTTTATTCGTACAAAAGCATGTTAACAAAAATATAGTAAAAAAGTATTACACGAAAGCTGTCATGGGATAAACATGCTGGCTGACATTGCTCTACTTCTGAAAATGCTAGATGCCTGGTTGTCATGCTAATCTTTTGCTTAAAACCCCTGAATTATTTATTTATTTATTTATTACAGGTACTTCTATAGTGCTATCTACTTGTATAATGTACATTTACATCAGTCCCTGCCCTTTAAGGAGCTTACAATTTAAAGCGGGGGTTCACCCTGTTAAAAAAAAAAAAAAATGTTTTTTTTTATTAGACCATTACATTCGGCATCGTAGCGCGAGCTACGGTATGCCGGTCTTACATTTTTTATCCCCGTACTCACTGTGCTATGGCTCATTGAAGATTCCGGGGAATGGGCGTTCCTATGGTGAGAGAAGGTGATTGACGGCCGGCCCTGGCACGTCACGCTTCTCCGGAAATAGTCGAAATAGGCTTGGCTATTCACGGCGCCTGCGCATAGCCTGTGCGCAGGCGCCGTGAAGAACCGAGACCTACTCCGGCTGTCTTCGGGGAGCGTGACGTGCCAGAGCCGGCCGTCAATCATCCTCCCTCTCCATAGGCACGCCCATTCCCCGCGGGAGTCGGATTCTTCAATGAGCGATAGCACAGTGAGTACGGGGATTAAAAATTTAAGACCGGCATACCGTAGCTCGCGCTACGATGCCGAATGTAATGGTCTAATGATGTGAAGGAGGGTGAACCACCGCTTTAAGGTCCCCAACTCACATATAAACATACCTTTTAGATTGTGAGCTCCATGAGCAGGGCCCTCCTGTTCCTTCTGCATTGAACTGTATTATAATTGTACTGTCTCCCTTTTAATTGTAAAGCACTGCGTAAACTGTTGGCACGATATAAATCCTGTATAATAATACGTACACATACTAGGAACAATTTAGACATGATCCAATTATCCTATCAGCCTATCTTTAGAGTGTGGGAGGCACAGGGGGGTAGATTCAGATAGATTAGCGGATCTTTAGATCCGAGTAATCTATCTGATTTACGATCCGCCGGCGCAAGTTTGAGAGGCTAGTGCTGTATTCAGAAAGCACTTACCTCAAAACTTGCAGCGGCGGCGTATCGTAAATCCCCCGGCGGAATTCAAATTCAAACTATCCGCCGTAAAAAGCCGAACGCAAACGACGTAAAAAAAAAGCGACGGGCGGGCGTTCGTTTCTGAATCGGCAGATCTCCTCATTTGCATATTCGTCGCAAGTAAAACAGGATTTCTGTCCCAAACGTCCTGCCTTACACCAAAAGAGCCTTTAAGCCGATCCGGCGGACTGTAAAACAAATTGAATAGTGGATCCCTTTTCTTTATCGAGGTCATCAGGCCTATCCCGAGACATTAGCTTTCCTTGCTTGGTCTCCTCCAGGGCAGGTCCTCCCCCGGTTTTCTTTCGTTGAGACCTTCCCCCACTTTAATGGACAGATTGGGATCCCTTCTAGGACCATAGGCCCCAGCCAGCATAGCTGGGCCTACATTATAAGAACACAGCCTCAGACCAACGTGGTCCCCGGGGCTGAAATCACTCACACGCACATCGCGCCAGGAGGGCCACGAGGCGAAGGACCCCGCAAAACGGCGTCTGCCCCTTAAGTATCCCTTTGCAGCATGCACAGATGGGCACCACTCCCACTTGGCTGCTGCCGAGAAGGGTCACTTAACACACCATGGTTCGCCCGAGTTCCAACATGGGCCTGAGGTGGTAACGCCACCTATAAGCAACAAGGGAAAACTTCTACCGGGCACAACCATAGCCAGAAGAGAGGCTAATTTACATGAAATTAGTAAAGTCTGAAACCAACTATTGGCTCAGACGCCCCCTAAATTTATAATAGCGCCCCAGTCATTGCGAGCCCAGCGCTACACCTGTACTTTTATTGAACCACTCAGCCAACCACAAGTACCTGTTTGCTTTGCTCAGTTCATGGTGTGGTAACCGGGCACTATAGCACTATAGCACTATAGCATTGTGTATAAGTCCTAGGGGCAACTGAGTACCAGTAGGCCTGCTTGCCTTATGGGAAAGGGGGCAGCTAAAGGTGAAGAACACAGGAGCCAGCTATAGTGTCTTACCACTTGCATTAGGTGTAAGCATGATACCAGTTGCAAATAAAGGAATCCAGGCTGAAAAAAGAAAACGAATGCAGCCTCTAGATCTAAGAACTGGTAAGCTGCAATGTTTTACATTTCGTTTTTTGGGTTTAGAATCCCAATAATTCTACATTAGACCTGATACTGTGGTAATACGAGCTCCAGCTATGAAGTGCCTACATTCTGTTTTTCTTCCGCTTCTTGCCTTAGCGTCAGTAGAACCTGCAATCTGCAGCTCATTAAGTGCGGTAATAAATAGATATGTTCCGTGCTGAAAGACACGTTATTGGAAATGATCTAAACTACCATTTCAAGTACAGAAACAAAAGCCAAAAAGGAACAGTGCATGCTGTACATGTAGTACAAGAGCATTACATTTTATTGCCCATTTAAACTGTTGAAGGCTTTGAATACTGGCTTCCAGGTTGTTTCTTTAAAATGTCAAAGCTTTTAGTAAAACATACTTTTAGCAAACCATTTCAGTGATTGTTTGATAAAAGTGGTTTCTTGTGTTTGTCCATTAAAATTTAGCATTTCTCTTTCTTTAGCGTGACATAATAAACTCTTTTCTTTACTAAATGAATCAGAAATAGGGCAGCATAGGTGCTTTTTTATAAGGCAGAACAAAACTGTAAAAAACACGGTTTGACCCTGAAGATACTTAGCCAGAGTCTTGCTCACCTGACTTTACTTCTGCTTTTCCATCTTTACCATGACTATTGCAAGACTAGCTCAAGGAAGACGGAAGCAATCCCTAATGCCGCACATCCATGCGGTGCTGTGATGGCGCTAAGAGGGGCAACCTAAGCCAGGCCACGCCTCCATTGCATTTCACTCCGCCCCCTCAATGCTTAATCACAGGGATGGAGATTCCAGGCGCGTGGGAGTATTTAAACAGCAATCACTCAATTATATAAAGGGCTGGCAGCAAGGCCGCTGATAGAAATCATGGGGCCCCGTACAGCCTACCTGACGGGGCCCCCTTCAGCTCCACCCCTGGCCCCGCCTTTAGCTCCACCCCTGGCCCCGCCTTGAAACTGTCTCTGCAGCACGTTACGGGATTGGCGGCATTGGTAGGCACCTGGAGCAGAGAACCGGGGGGGGGGGCGGGGCCCCCTACAACAGGGCCAGTTGTACTGGCTTATCAGCGGCCCTGGCTGGCAGGTGTGTGCAAAACACTGGTTCTTGTTATTTAGGTTGGACTTGATGGATTTGTGTCTTTTTTCAACCTCATAACTATGTAACTGGGAGTGAGAAAAATAAAATTAATTGTTTTTTTTTAATTAAAATTAAATTAAAAAGTAAAAATAATAATAAAAAATAAAAATAAAAAATATATTAAAATAAATTATATACTATTGCAAGACTACAGGACCTAGATTGACAGAGGCAGCTGATTAGAACCTCTACCTTACAGAGAACAGGTACTGCTGGTCTAAGAGGAAGACTTAGGGGCAGATCCTCAAAGAAATTACGTGGCGTATCTCTTGATACGCCGCGTAATTTCGAATTTTGCGCGTCGTATCTTTGTTCTGGTATCCACAAAACAAGATACGACGGCATCTGTGTTAGATCCGACAGGCGTACGTCTTCGTACGCCGTCGGATCTTAGATGCAATTTTTCGGCGTCCGCTGGGTGGCGTTCACGTCGTAATCCGCGTCGAGTATGCAAATGAGCTATTTCCGACGATCCACGAACGTACGACCGGCCGTCGCATTTTTTTCCGTTGTTTCCGTTCGGCTTTTTCCGGCGTATAATTAAAGCTGCTATATGGTGGCGTACTCAATGTTAAGTATGGCCGTCGTTCCCGCGTCTAATTTAAAAAATTTTACGTTGTTTGCGTAAGTTGTCCGTGAATGGGGCTGGACGCCATTTACATTCACGTTCTTGCGACGTCATTTGGAGCAATGCACCCTGGGAGTTTTTACGGACGGCGCATGCACAGTTCGTTCGGCGCGGGGACGCGCTTCATTTAAATGAAACACGCCCCCTACCCGCCGGATTTGAATTCCGCGCCTTTACGCCGCGATAGATATGCTACGCCGCCGTAACTTACGGCGCGAATTCGTTGAGGATTCAAACAAATGCAAAGTAAGTTACAGCGGCGTATCTTACATACGCTGTGCCCTGCGCCGATGTATGTGGATCTGCCCCTTACTGTATATTTATAGAGAATACTAGTATTAGGGAAAATTACAAATCTAGTCATTTTATTGGGAAACAGTGGTGAGCAAAATGCAGCAAGCTATAGCACACTACTCACAAATCATATTTATTGTTCTGAGTTCTGAATATTTTTTCCTGGCTAAAGCTGGAAGCATAATGATTGCTATGGTGTACTGAACATTATTACTGTTATAAATGAAAGTGGTTGTAAACCTCAGACATGAAAAATGAACAAAGCACACCTGTCTATAGTGTGTACTTGTCTCAATCCAGAGCACTAAGTGTCATTTCTGTCTGCTGCCTCATTCCTCTGCTTTCTGTATCACTTCTGACAAGTTTTTCTGCCTCCAAGTGAAAAAAGGTGACAGGGGAGGGCGCTCTGGCACACAGCCTGTGATTGCCAGCCTCAGCTCTATTTCTAGGAGCTGTGCAAAAGGGGGGTGTCCCTTCCCTCCAATCAGCTCTCGGAGCTCCCCTCACTGAGCTCAGCAGTGTGTAATCTCAATTCCCTGTCCTGTGCTTTCTGACAGCTCAGACAAGCTGTATATATTCTGCACTTTGAATGGCTGCAGAGAAGAGAGGGCTGTAAATATATACAGGTACAACTTGTGTAAGAGGGTTTATTTCATCTCTGTGTATCACCTGAGGTCAGTCACTTCACTGGGTGTATGTAAGAGTTTACAACCACTTTATTATAGTTTATAATGATATAAGATTATCGGTATAAAAAAAATCAAAGTGCCAAAGTGTTCTGCTTTATCCAATGACATACAGTATCTTCTTAGATCTCAGCTTGTCCAGACAGTATGGCCACTTGATAACTCAGCAGAAACCACAGAAGTTGAATCCAACATAGTTTTACTTTGGATGAGTACATAAAGGATGTTTTTCCAGTCTTTTGAAATCCAAGACCACAATGACTATCCTAAGCCGGCTCTCTGCAATGAAAGTCAAACTTAAAGTGCTACTAAACCCACAACAGTAAAATCAGTCTGGATATGCAGTAAAACATGCTTGTTATACTCATTGTGGAACCTAAGTAGTTAATCCTCCACATTATGTAAAAAGGCTGTTTGATCCTGTCTTCTCCTTTCCTCTCCTTCTATCACTGTCCCCAACCCATCTCCTTATAGAAAAGAGTCTTGGCGGCAAGCTGCACGTGCTCAGTTTGGTGTGTATTGCTAGAGATTTATTTTTCTTGGGAGAGTGCATGCGATCAGCACAGAGCCAAATAGCACTGTCCAGACAGAGGGTCACGGGTTCTGCAGCCTCATAGGACAGTCAGAGTAGAATGAAATCTCCTCCTACAAACTTTAACCAGTGCTCTGCTGGACATTGATAGAAGTCACAAGACTGCTCTAACTGCTGATGAGAAAGGGTATTAAGCAGTTTATATTTACTAAAATAATTGCATTTCTATGTTCTGTGTACTGTGGGAGACCAGATATAGTGAATGCAGGGTCCTGGGCTTAGTAACACTTTAACTGAGCATGAGGCCTCATGCACACAGAGCTTAAAAATCAATGATTATTCAGGTGTTTCTGCTTTTTTTTATGCCTGTAACACCTCTATTTTATCCTACTGTATGTGGCCATGTATATGTACCTGGGTACTCTGTGTACCCTGTTCACTGTTGAGCCCTGAGCAGAGTGCTGCCCTTGCTAATACCACTGAAATACCTCAGCCAGGTGACACCCTGGCGGTCACACAAAGGATAAACATGTACACACCGATGGGATAAATTATTAATTTGTATTAGTGTCACGGAAATGACAAAACAGGCAAAATAAACAATTGGTTAAGTCTTTCAATTGGAAAAACACCAACAAGAAAAGGCAAAATAACACCATACAGTACCACTTAAAGCCACTCCCACCAATCCTGCATGACTCAAGATTTAAACATGAGCTCCCAAACCGAGAAATTTTCCCCAAGTGAGCGGATGGGAAAGAAATAATAAACACCAGGCTAGCTCACTTGTGGGCTCTCAGTGAGAAGAGCCAGGGTTTAACTCTCAGAAATCTAGGCAAGTACATTCTAAGCTGATACCCCAAGCACATGAAGAATTATTCTGCCGGCTAGGAGGGGCCCGTACGTTGGTGCACAGTAGCGATGTAGTCTCTTTGAGGGAAACGGAGTTGCCCAAAGGAAGTTAAAATAGCAAATTAAGTTCTCCTTTAACCACTTAAGGACCAGACCAATATGCTGCTAAATGACCCAAGGGGTTTTTACAATTCGGCACTGCGTCGCTTTAACAGACAATTGCGCGGTCGTGCGACGTGGCTCCCAAACAAAATTGGCGTCCTTTTTTTCCCCACAAATAGAGCTTTCTTTTGGTGGGATTTGATCACCTCTGCGGTTTTTATTTTTTGCGCTATAAACAAAAATAGAGCGACAATTTTGAAAAAAATGCAATATTTTTTACTTTTTGCTATAATAAATATCCCCCAAAAACATATATATATATAAAAAAAAAAATTTCCTCAGTTTAGGCCGATACGTATTCTTCTACCTACTTTTGGTAAAAAAAAATCGCAATAAGCGTTTATCGATTGGTTTGCACAAAATTTATAGCGTTTACAAAATAGGGGATAGTTTTATATATTTTTTTTTTTTTACTACTAATGGCGGCGATCAGTGATTTTTTTCGTGACTGCGACATTATGGCGAACACTTCGGACAATTTTGACACATTTTTGGGACCATTGTCATTTTCACAGCAAAAAATGCATTTAAATTGCATTGTTTATTGTGAAAATGACAGTTGCAGTTTGGGAGTTAACCACAGGGGGCGCTGTAGGAGTTATGGTTCACCTAGTGTGTGTTTACAACTGTAGGGGGGTGTGGCTGTAGGACTGACGTCATCAATCGAGTCTCCCTATAAAAGGGATCACTCGATCGATACGCCGCCACAGTGAAGCACGGGGAAGCCGTGTTTACATACGGCTCTCCCCGTTCTTCAGCTACAGGGAGCGATCGCGACGGAGCGGCTATAAACAAATACCCCCGACCCACGTCTAGGCAGGGACGTACAGGTACGCCAATGTGCCTGTACGTGCCATTCTGCCGACGTACATATACATGCGGCGGTCTGGAAGTGGTTAATAAACACTGGTAGGGTGAAGAGTCACTTTAAAGATGTTGGATTGGGGAGCAGCAGGGTAAAGCTATGCCTTCCGTGTGGAGGGGGCCCCCTTTTTGTCCTCCTCTGGGGTGGCTGTGAAGGTGGTGACGACCCAGTCTGTCTGCCCACAGGTTCTGCTACCTGCCTCCTCAGGATGATCAGACTTCTCTGGCGGCTTGTGCAACGTCCCAACTCAGTCGATGCGGCCTGGGCCCGCATGGATCCACTCTTCCTTCTCTGCCACGTCTGGCCTCTAACACAGTCTCTTCCATCTACCCCTGTGTTCCCAGGCTTTTCCCTTTTTAAAGGCTTCCACTCCTTTGCCAATCCTCATGGGCAGTGTAGCTTCAGCTAATCTGGAGGAACGAATCCTGTTTACAGCATACAACTCCCAACGTTCCCAGCATTTCTGTATGAGTTGTATAATAACTATGGGCTGGATTCAGAAAGATCAGCGGATCTTTCTGCTGGCGTAACGTATCTCAGATACCGTAAATTTGGGCGCAAGTTCCGCATTCAGAACGAACTTGCGCCCTAAGTTACGGCGGCGTAACGTATGTGGGCCGGCGTAAGCCCGCCTAATTCAAATGGGGATGTTGTGGGCGTGTTTTATTTAAATTTAACATGACCCGGAGTATTTGACGTTTTTTGTGAACGGCGCATGCGCCGTTCGTGAAAAAATCCCAGTGCGCATGCTCGAAATTCCGCCGCAAATCGTCAATGCTTTAGACGTGAACGTAACTTACGTCCAGCCCTATTCGCGAACGACTTACGCAAACGACGTAAAAAATTCAAAATTCAACGCGGGAACGATGTCCATACTTAAAGTGGAGGTTCACCCTAAAAAAAAAATCTAACAATACATTGAGAAGACTGATTACACTGCGGGTATGCTGGGGTTTTTTTTTTTTTCGTACATACCTCGTTATCGCCGTTTCATCCCTCGGCTTCCGGGTATGATTCTTAATGATTCTTTCCCGACAGAAGCCGAACGTCATTGCACAGGCGCCGTATAGAGTTGGCTCTATACGGCGCCTGCGCACCGACGTTCGGCTTCTTTCAGCAACTCGTGGCGAGTAGTATGCGACGGTCAATCAGTTAGGAACGCCCAGTCCCGAAGAAGACATACCTGGAAGCGGCGGTGAAATAAGGTATGTATGGAAAAAAAACAAAAAAAAACAGCCGATTGTCATTAGGACAACTCGGCTGAATGTAATGTTAAAAATGTATTTTTGGGTGAACCCCCGCTTCAAAAATTGTCATTAGGACAACTCGGCTGAATGTAATGTTAAAAATGTATTTTTTGGGTGAACCTCCACTTTATGCTGCAGGGGGAACGCACAGGTTTTCTTCAAAGCAGAACTCAGTTTAAAATAATTAAATAAACTGGAGATAAACTGTATAGCCCATTAAAAAAAGAAAACAAAAACAGTCCTGACTGCAATATACAATTTAAATCCAGATATTTTTCCTGCAGTACCTTTTTCAGCCACTAGATGTACTCAGTCTGATGGCCTTGGAAACCCAGGTCATCGTTCACCCTCCTCAGCCTGTGAATGGACAGTGAAAGTAGAAGCAGTACAATCATGAGCTCTCTGTCACTCTGCTTTTTCCTCCTACCAGCATGCTTCTTATCAGCACATGAACCCACTGGTTATTTGTTCTGCTTCTTTGCACATGGACTGGAAACAGCTGATACCAGGGTAAAAACAGGTATTTAAACTTCTTGCATTTTAAAAATATGCTTATTGATGTATTAATTTGTGTCAATTATATCTGTCTAGATTTCAGCTTTAAAATATTTTTTTTTTTGCACACAAAAAAATGCACATGTACTGTAAATAGATTTGGCATCTAAACCTGCAAGACTCAAGCTACTTTGGTAAATGACAGAGACATATTTTAAGTGCAATACCTTATAACAAGCAATCGGCATCATCCTTGCTCTACCTGCTATAAACGGGAGGATGAAGCTGCGTAACTCATCGTGTCTGTTTTGCACAGTTTATTGTCCACATGGATGTTCCCAGCCATGTTAAGTGCAAAGCTTATGTTTTTCTCATTTTACTTGAGCTCCTGACAGGCAAGTGGAAATTCCTCACACTAATATCCTATCTCTCTCTGTGAATTTCGATTGGACTGGAATCCCATGCCTTTGAAATCCAGCCTGTTTTTATTTTGCAGCGTGGGTTTCCCTTGGGACGTGTTGCGTAGGTGGAAGTCTACCTCTCCCCGGCTGCCCAGAGGAGATCTTATTAATGTCAGAGATGTGCCATCCCCGCTCCCACACAAATCTCTAGCTAAAGAGGCGGGATCACCACTGCAGTAGCAAAGCGAGGATCCCCCATCCACGTCGATGATATAGAAGGAGGTGTCCCATCTCTGTGTGTATGTGTGTGTGGAGGAATACTGCATCTCTAGCTCATTTCACTTCATTTATTTCAACCTGCAGGGGGGGGGGGGAACACAAGAGGACGATGCGCTCTAAGCACAAGCGACTGCTTATTGGGTTAATTGCATAATTAGGACGTACATGTACATATAAGGGTATATTGCATATTATTTTTAGGAGCTGTCTGCATTTTAATTGGGTTTGTGGGAGGAAGAATGAGTCAGTGCAGATAAGGAAGAAGACATTTGAATGAAACACAGAAAAATAGATAAAAATAAGTAATCGGGTATGCTCAAAGAACAGCTATATGGTAACCTGAAAGCAGGGAAACACCACCAAATCTATCCTTCCTACCTAAAATCCTATATTTCTTGGGGTTCTACCAATTTCAGTTCAGTCATATTCTACATTCTATCAGTGCTCCAATTTTTTGGGGGGGCGCAAACGAAAAAAAAAAAAAAAAACAATTGCAGCCTCACTGGGCCCATCAATTATCACCACTGTGCCATCAAACACAGCCACTGTGCCATGCCATCAAACGCAACCACTGTGCCATGCCATCAAAACGCAACCACTGTGCCATCAAAACGCAACCACTGTGCCATCAAAACGCAACCACTGTGCCATGCCATCAAATGCAGTCACTGTGCCATGCCATCAAACACAGCCACTATGCCATCAATTGTCACCACTATGCCATGCCATCAATTGTCACCACTTTGCCATCAATTGTCACCACTGTGCCATCAATTGTCACCACTGTGCCATCAATTGTCACCACTGTGCCATGCCATCAATTGTTACCACTGTGCCATCAATTGTCACCACTGTGCCACCAATTGTCACCACTGTGCCATGCCATCAATTGTTACCACTGTGCCATCAATTGTCACCACTGTGCCACCAATTGTATATTGCATATTATTTTTAGGAGCTGTCTGCATTTTAATTGGGTTTGTGGGAGGAAGAATGAGTCAGTGCAGATAAGGAAGAAGACATTTGAATGAAACACAGAAAAATAGATAAAAATAAGTAATCGGGTATGCTCAAAGAAGGTTTCTATGGGAAAGTATAGTCTTGGAAAGTGACATTAGCATTACTTCAACAGGGACAAGTGATAAACGTACAAATGGGGTAATACAAGGGTTAGAGGCCACAATAGAGTGACATGGGAGTAAACATAGAAATCCCTTTTTTTTAGAGCAATGTATAATCTTTTTGATGTTTCTTTTAGATATACACACAGTTCCCCATAAACGTTTACTGTACAAAATGAGCTCCCCTGGCATGGACCATAGGGTGAGTACATGGATTGAAAACTGGCTACAAGGGCTACAGAGGGTGGTGATAAATGGGGAGTACTCGGAATGGTCAGGGGTGGGTAGTGGGGTCCCCCAGGGTTCTGTCCTGGGACCAATCCTGTTTAATTTGTTTATAAACGATCTGGAGAATGGGATAAACAGCTCAATCTCTGTATTTACAGACGATACTAAGCTAAGCAGGGCAATTACTTCTCTCCAGGATGTGGAAACATTGCAAAAAGATCCGGACAAATTAATGGGGTGGGCAACTACATGGCAAATGAGGTTCAATGTAGAAAAATGTAAAATAATGCATTTGGGTGGCAAAATTACAAATGTAACCTATACACTGGGGGGAGAACCTCTGGGGGAATCTAGGATGGAAAAGAACCTTTAGTAGATGATAGGCTCAGCAATGCTATACAATGCAAAGCTGCTGCTAACAAAGCAAACAGAATATTGGCATGCATTAAAAAGGGGATTAACTCCAGAGATAAAACTATAATTCTCCCACTCTACAAGACTCTGGTCTGGCCGCACCTGGAGTATGCTGTCCAGTTCTGGGCACCAGTCCTCAGGAAGGATGTACTGGAAATGGAGCGAGTACAAAGAAGGGCAACAAAGATAATTAAGGGTCTGGAGGATATTAGTTATGAGGAAAGGTTGTGAGCACTCAACTTATTCTCTCTGGAGAAGAGACGCTTGATAGGGGATGTCATTTCAATTTACAAATACTGTACTGGTGACCCAACAATAGGGATAAAACATTTTTGCGGAAGGGAGTTTAATAAGACACGTGGCCACTCATTTAAAATGAGAAGAAAAGAGGTTAAACTTTAAACTACATTAAGGGTTCTTTACTGTAAGATCGGCAATGATGTGGAATTCCCTTCCACAGGCGGTGGTCTCAGCAGGGGCATCGATGGTTTCAAGAAACTATTAGATAAGCACCTGAACGACCACAACATACAGGGATATACAATGTAATACTGACATATAATCACACACATAGGTTGATGGACTTGTGTCTTTTTTCAACCTCACCTACTATGTTATTATATTACCAAAAGTATTGGGACACCTGCCTTTACACACACATTAATTTTAATAGCATCCCAGTCTTACTCCGTTGGGTTCAATATTGAGTTGGCCTACCCTTTGCAGCTATAACAGCTTCAACTCTTCTGGAAAGGCTGTCCACAAGGTTTAGGAGTGCGTCTATGGCAGACATCGTAAGTCTCCCACGAATCGTCGGAGTCTCCCGCATTTGGCTGTGGGCTCATGGACACCCGTGAGTGCCAGGCGATCTCGTGGCTGGGCCTGTCACTCAGCTACAGACAGAAGACAGAGCAGCCCCAGCAGCCAAATGGAGTACGGGGGGGGTAATTGCACTGAGCCACTGAGAGCTCCTTCTAGTGGGTATTCTACACATCTTTATATTAACAAAAACATGATAAAGCACATTTGTAAAAATGTAAAATCCTATCAAAATTTCTTTTTCGAAAAAAGTCCCTTCAAATACAATACACATTATTAAAGCGGGAGTTCACCCAAATTTTTTTCTCCGCTTAGCTTCCTGCTCGTTCGGTCTAGGGGAATCGGCTATTTGTATTAAAATATGAGCAGTACTTACCCGTTTTCGAGCTGCATCTTCTTCCGTCGCTTCCGGGTATGGGTCTTCGGGAGCGGGCGTTCCTTCTTGATTGACAGCCTTCCGAGAGGCTTCCGACGGTCGCATCCATCGCGTCACTCGTAGCCGAAAGAAGCCGAACGTCGGTGCGGCTCTATACTGCGCCTGCGCACCGACGTTCGGCTTCTTTCGGAAAATCGTGACGCGATGGATGCGACCGTCGGAAGCCTCTCGGAAGACTGTCAATCAAAATAGGAACGCCCATTCCCGAAGCCCATACCCGGAAGCGACGGAGAGGATGCATCTCGTAAACGGGTAAGTACTGCACATATTTTAAAATAAATAGCCGATTCCCCTAGTAAAAACGAGCAGGAATCTAAGGGGGAAAAGTGCCCTCTAAGGGTGAACCCCCGCTTTAAACTGACTATACAGCACAAAGCTGCCAATCATATTCCAGCTCTCATTTTTCTAGCGCAGTTTAGAAAATAAAGGTAGGTCCAGCTGGTTGCTAAAGGTGATGAAAGTACTTTTCTGCAATATTGTATAGCAGCCCCTTAAACTCCAATGTAATGAACACATATTGCATAGTGTGTGGCTAATGCCTTTCAATGGAAGTGAACTTAGTTTGAAGGGTACTTATGATTCACATGTACGCCAGCTCACACTTATTATTTTTAACACGTCAATTACACAGATTATGTGACTTATTTAATACAGGTAAGTAAATAAAGGAACAAAGGAACAATAAAAAATTACCGGAGTAGGTTTTAGCTTTTATCTGCATTTAGCTCATTTAATGAGGACCTCACGTTATGCTGCTTATAGTATAAAGTGTACCTGTAATAAACACAAGCCAGAAACCAATGTAAGTCAAGGTGTGACCTTGCCACGCTGGTATCTATAGTGGAAACTACTCCTGCTATATTTACTGCTATTTGCCAAAGAAAAAATCGCTAGAAAGAGGATTTCAACTCTACCCCTATGCTATAATAGCTGGTCTAGAACTTTAGGGGAAAAAAATAAAAATACAAATGTTTAAAAAGGTACCCTTAATGACCAGTTTTTTGGTACGAATTAAAAATATCCATGGGTTTGACAATGTCCAAAAAAACTGTCTATAAATGAATCTGTCACAAACCTTGACAAATCAAACTGAGCACATGTTGAAAAAAGGCATCAGCAACCTAAGGCACCTAATGTAGCTCTTACACAATATCCAATAAAATTACCCTTTTGAGTGGGTCTCAAAGTTACCACATTCTGGGGTTCACCGAACTGTATCTTTTGACTCCTTGCACAATGCCAATTACTCTGCACTCCTATAACAGCTATATGGTAACCTGGAAGCAGGGAAACACCACCAAATCTATCCTTCCTACCTAAAATCCTATATTTCTTGGGGTCCTACCAATTTCAGTTCAGTCATATTCTACATTCTATACAACAGAAAATACTTAATTTGATCTAGTACTTACTTTCAAATGAGCCGCTTGATGTATTGGGTCCCCTGTTCCTGTGCCCATGACTTTTTGAACAGCACCACACACACGGACACACCTGGGTGAGCGGGGAATACAGAAGAGGGAGGCATGTGATTGGCCCCAAATAGCTGCTGGCTTTTAATAAACATACACTTACCTGCTCCACTGTCCAGCGACGCCCGGAGCTCCGCTCCTCTCCCCCCCTCTCCGCCGGCGCCTCCATTCTAACTGTGGGCACTCGGCCGTGACAGCTTTCGGCTTCACGGCCGGGCACTCACTGCGCATGTGCGAGCAGCGCTGCGCTCTGTGACTGGTCAGATGATCGCCTGGGACCTGTCACGTGTCCCAGGCGATCTCTTACAGGGAGGGGCCGCTGTAGGCGATATGACGTATCGCCTAAGCGGTCCCTGGGCGGAAGGAGGAAGTGGGAAAGGAAGTCCCACTACTCCTGAAACCTCCACTCCCCCCCCCCCCAAAAAAAATTACATGCCAAATGTGGGTGGAACTCAGACCCAGACCATTATGCAGCTTAAGGACCTTGCCTCGTTTTGCGATTCGGCACTACATCATTTTAACTGACAATTGCGCGGCCGTGCGACATGGCTCCCAAACAAAATTGGCGTCCTTTTTTTCCCACAAATAGAGCTTTCTTTTGGTGGTATTTGATCACCTCTGCGGTTTTTATTTTTTGCGCTATAAACAAAAAAAGAGCGACAATTTTGAAAAAAATTAAATATTTTTAACTTTTTGCTATAATAAATATCCCCCCAAAAAAATATAAACATTTTTTTCCCTCAGTTTAGGCCGATACGTATTCTTCTACATATTTTTGGTAAAAAAATCGCAATAAACGTTTATCGATTGGTTTGCGCAAAATTTATAGCGTTTACAAAATAGGGAATAGTTTTATGGCATTTTTATTAATATTTTTTTTTTACTACTAATGGCGGCGATCAAGGGTTTTTTTTGTGACTGCAACATTATGGCGGACACATCGGACACTTTTGACACATTTTTGGGACCATTGTCATTTTCACAACCAAAAGTGCTATAAAAATGCAGTTATTACTGTGAAAATGACAGTGGCAGTGAAGGGGTTAACCACTAAGGGGCGCTGTAGGGGTTAAGTGTGACCTCATATGTGTTTCTGACTGTAGGGGGCATGGCTGGATGTGTGATGTCAGTGATCGTCTTTCCCTATATCAGGGAACAGACGATCACTGACATTGCCACAGAGAAGAATGGGGAAGGTTTGTTTACACACACCTCTCCCTGTTCTTCAGCTCCTGTGACCCGATCGTGGGACACCCGCAGCGATCGGGTTCAGCGGCCGCATTGGTTCGGACCAGGTCGCGAGCGCGCCGCCAGCGGCGCGCTCGAGACCCACGGCTGGGCTCTTAAAGAGGACGTATATATACGTCCATGTGCCCAGCCGTGCCATTCTGTCAACGTATATAGTCGTGCAGCAGTCCTTAAGTGGTTAAGAACTATCTTCAGTTTAAAGGAGAACAAGGAGTGCTGAAAGCCCAGATCCAGAACTACATCTTGGGAACTACATCTCCCACAGTTCCCCACACTTCTCTTCAAATTTCTAACATAGCCCTAATCTCAACATCATCAAGTCTGTCTGGGATTACATGAAGAGGCAGAAGGATTTGTGGCAAGCTGGCAGCCTACATCACAGAAGATCTATGGTTAGCTCTTCAAGATGTTTGGAGCAACCTACCTGCTGAGTTCCTTCAAAAACTGTGTGCTAGTGTACCAAGAAGAATTGATGCTGTTTTGACGGCAAAGAATAAACACACCGAATATTAATTTGGTTTGGATTTACCTCCTGTTCGTTTACTTTCCATTTTATTAATTGTAAAAAAATAAACTATTAACAATTCTATTTCTGAAATCTTCTTAATTTACTGTTTTTTTTAACCTGCTAGAATCTTTTGCCCAGTACTATATATATATATATATATATATATATATATATATATATATATATATATATATATATATATATATATATATATATATATATATATATATATATATATATATATATATGTGTGTGTGTGTATGGCCAGCTCGTTGGGATCCAAATGTTCTGGTGAAGCACTCAAGTTAATGTTCTTTTAAGAACTGATGCAGGTACTGCCACTGTAGTTCTTTCAGATAACTCTGCCCACATTTTATTAGGGTTCAATGCAGGGTTGACCAGCAGCCTCTCATCACCCTGTGTCTGCAGCAGATCTCCTTCAGCAAAGTGTAACCCAGTCAGTGTCCTCAGCTCGGGCTCCTCAAATGGACAGCAGGATCTGATGCTCCAAGATGGCTGCCACTGTGTCCCTCTTATACTCAGATGCAGCAGTCCATTCACAGCTTCAGTTTCACTGCAAGTTGTTCCCTTTCTCCCTACTCGCCTTGGAAAATGTACAACTCTGATCCTCTTCAGTGCAACTGGGAGTTGAAGTTCAAGAACAAAACTGTAATAGTTTATTTGGAGGTTTACGTTGAAGGTATCTATCACCAAGACCCATACATGGGCAGTCTTATTCCACTAATATTTTTTTCTCTAACCACCACAACTAATTCCAGCTAATTACCATATATGTTGAATTAGGAGAAAGAAATACCTGTATGTAAATCCTTGCTGTCTGGACATTGTGCCAATATGCAAAGACTTGTGCCAATGGTACTTTATGCCTTCAAGATTTGCGAAAAATATACCTACATACAGCCTAATTGCTTTAGAGGTTGCACAGAGCTGGCATGATGATCCGTATATCTATCTCTTGCAGGGGTCAAGTCCTGGGGAAAAAAAGTGTGGGAACTCCCACCCAAGATCCACCCCCCCACCAAAAAAAAAAATATGATACGCTCATATGCATAATTACTAAACCGCATGTTTTTTTTTTTTCGATCTATTGTACCTTAGTAATCCTTTATGTTACTGGCCGCTTCCTGTATATGAATTCATCGGGTAGTGTGCGGGTATTCCGCCACTTCCTCGATGCCGCAATGTCTCCTGGGAGCTTTTGTCATTGTTCCCAGGAGACATTTCGGAGGTCTGCCACGAGTTATCGTGGGATTTAGAAAGAAGCAAGTTCTTTCTGTGACTCGAGCTGGGCATCACCGCTTAGTGAAGGATTGGCACGGGCGGCTCGGCTGCTCTCGGCTGCTCTAGTCCTTCAAAGGGAACTGAGTTCCTGCTTTGAAAAAAGTGCAGGAACTCCGTTCCCACACGTTCCCACACGTTCCCACAGGACTTGAGCCCTAATCTCTTGTCCAAAAATGAAAAGACTGTGAATATGTTTATCACCCGATCAAAAATCCCTGGGAAGTCTTAAGCCCTGTACACATGGCCGGGATTCCCGGCGGTATAAAGTCCGTCGGCAATCCCAACGAGAAAACTGCTGGGAGAACTTTGGCCGAGAATCCTGGCCATGTATACAGGGCTTATGTTCCCTCGGCACTGCCTCGTAGTGTTTTTCTATGGTAGGTGTAGTAAATCTGGGAAAAAAAACACTGGGAATCCTGGCCCGAAAATAGAGAGCAGGTTTTACCGGCGAGTGAGCATACACATGCCCGATTTTCACCGCAAAAAGCTCTCTCAGCAGTTTTCTTGCCGGGAAAACCGGTCATGTGTGCGAGGCTTGACTCCTTAAACCAACGAATAGTCTTTTTAAATCTGAACAAAAACATGTTGCTTTCATTTTTGTGTACCTAATTTACCAAGAAGGGATACAAATGGTAACACATATTATGGTTTTATGAAAAAAAAAACATTTCTGTCTTACGTGGCTCCCATAACAAATTGTCTCAAGTCCTAATGCCCTTCAAGCCTCGTACACACGACCGAGGAACTTGACAGGCGAAACACATCGTTTTCTTCATCGAGTTCCTTGTTAGGCTGTCGAGGAACTCGACAAGGCAAGTTTCTCCATTCCCGTCGAGGAAAAAGAAGACATGCTCTCTTTTTGGCTCGAAGGGATCCTCGACAGTTTCCTCGTCGAAAAATGTACACATGACCGGTTTCCTCGGCAAAAAAAATCCCAGCAAGTTTCTTGCTGGTTTTTGCCGAGAAACTCGGTCGTGTGTATGAGGCCTCAGACATTTTGTTTTTCCTCGCTGCCCTTTACTCCCCCCTTCCTTTTTTTATCTTTTTCTCCTTCTAGCTACTCCTCTCATCTACACCGCCCCATCAACCTGATCACAGTGCCCCCTTGTCTGTCACATCACTGCAGGCATGTCCTGTAAACAGTTAGCACTAATGATCTCAAATCACGGACCTTCCTAACCATAAAACCACACCTGAGCTCAAGATGGCTAAGGCACATCAATTTTGAGAGGGGCTAACAGCAATAATTTTATTTAAAAAACGATGCTATGGTATTTTTCTTATTATTACTACAGAATGATCAAACTTAATTATGACAAATGTAAAGACCTCAGTTTTAAGACAATGATTGTATCAGATGAGACAAGGGAAGAAAATTGTATGTGACACTGAGGGCAAACGTCTTATTTAAAATGGCCTAATTGCACAACAGTGTGGCAAAATATAATATGACTTTTTGGCACTAATGTAACCTATATGTGCCAATAAAATTGCATAGTATTTTACACTTAGGAAGGAAATGTTATGTTTCTTCATATTTATTGTAGGGTTGTATATTCAGTTTAAATAAACACATGCAACACAAAGCACAGACAAAATAAGTATGCGTGGCCTGAAGCAGAACAGCATGGATGTGCACTAAATTAGTACTGTCCTCATCAAGCCAAATTTACTAACAATAACCTGACAAACTCTGCTATAGGCTAAGGAAATACACATCAGAAGCAGAGCTACAACCACAGATATTCAACCATGCACAAAAGAATATAAAAATGGTTAAAGGGGGTCTGTTTCACTACATCACAAGTAAGTTAAAGCAAAATCATCCACTTAGTTCTATTGTTTGAGCTTAAGATGTCCCTTTGATGAAGTTTAAAATCCCAGCCTTCGATTCAGATGTGTTTCTTTTTTGCTTTTTATCTCACACTATTGACAAAGCAGAATGCGGAAGAGTAAACCATCAAAGTAACTTTTTTAGTATTAAGCTATATTTATTGCTTGTGCTTGTCTAGTATTTAGGCATTGATCTTTGGTTTCCTTGATTGAAGAAACCGGAAGATGGTCTAGATTAAAGCATTGCACATAATGAGCTGGGATGTTACTTTCTTCATTTTACATACTGGAGATTGCCCTGACCACCCTTTAACCAATTGCCCACTGGGCACTTAAACCCCCTTCCTAACCAGACCAGTTTTCAGCTTTCAGTGCTCTCACATTTTGAATGACAATTACTCAATCATACAACTTTGTACCCATATGAAATAGTTGTCCTTTTTTCACACAAATAGAGTTTTCTTTTGGAGGTATTTAATCACCGCTGGGTTTTTTATATTTGATGCGCCATAAATGAAAAAAGAACAAAAATTCTGTAAAAAAAATAATATTTCTAAGTTTCTGTTATAAAATTTTGCAAATTAGTAACCCTTCTTCATAAATTTTGGCCAAAATGTATACTGCTACGTAGCTTTGGTAAAAACAACCCAAATCGGTGTATATTATTTGGTCTTGCGAAAGTTATATAGTCTTCAAGCTATGGTGCCAATCATTGAAAATTGATCACACCTATCTCATTTCTTAGGAGCCAGAAAAGTACAAATTCCCCCCAAATGACCCCTTTTTGGAAAGTAGACATTCCAAGGTATTAAGTAAGAGGCATGGTGAGTTTTTTGAAGTTGTAATTTTCTGCCACAATTCTTTGCAAAATGAAGATTCTGTGAGGCATAATGAGTCTTTTGAACATGTCATTTTTTTCCACAAGTTTTTGGAAAATGTGGAAAGAAAATGAAAATGCATTTTGTCCATTTATACAATATTTCTAACACATAGCATGCACTTTTGTGAGGCACTGTAGTGACATTAATGGGCACTGTAGTGGCATGGATGTGGCATAGATGAAAACTGATGTGGCATGGATGAGCATGAATGAGACATAAATGAGCCATAAATGGGCATGGATGAGCCATGGATGGGGATGGCTGAGCATGGATGGGGATGGCTGAGCTATGAATGTTGATATATGAGCCATGGATGAGCCATGGATGGGGAAGGATGAGCTGTGGATAGGGATGGATGGGGATGGATGAGCCATGGATGGGGATAGATGAGCCATGGATGAGCATGAATGAGCCATGGATGGGGATGGATGATGCATGAATGGGGATGGATGAGCTGTGGATGGGGATGGATGATGATTGCTGAGTATTGATTGGGATGAATGAGCCTGAATTAGGATGGTTGAGTATGGCTGAGTATGGATGAGGATGACTGAACATGAATCAGGATGGCTGAGTATGGCTGCGGATGACTGAGCATGAATGAGTATGACCGAGTATGGATGGGGATGACTGAGCATGAATGAGGATGGCTGAGCTGTTGATGGGGATGACTGAGCATGAATCAGGATGGCTGAGTATGGCTGGGGATGACTAAGCATGAATGAGTATGGATGAGGATGACTGAGCATGAAAAAGGATGGCTGAGTATGGCTGGGGATGACTGAGCATGAATAAGTATTGCTGAGTATTGATGGGGATGGCTGAGTATGGCTGGAGATGAATGAGCATAAATGAAGATGGATGGGGATGACTGAGCATGAATGAGGATGGCTGAGTATGGATGGGGATGGCTGAGTATGGATGGGGATGACTGAGCATGAATGAGGATGGCTGAGTATGGATGGGGATGGCTGAGTATGGATGGGGATGGCTGAGTATGGATGGGGATGACTGAGCATGAATGAGGATGACTGAGCATGAATCAGGATGGCTGAGTATGGATGGGGATGACTGAGCATGATTTAGAATGGCTGAGTATGGCTGGGGATCACTGAGCATGAATGAGTATGGATGGGGATGACTGAGCATGATTTAGGATGGCTAAGTATGGACAGGGATGATTGAGCATGAATCGGGATGATGGTTGAGTATGGATGGGAATGACTGAGCATGAATGAGTATGGCTGAGTATGGATGGGGATGACTGAGCATGAATCAGGATGGCTGAGTGTGCATGGGGATGACTGAGCATGAATCAGGATGGCTGAGTATGGATGGGGATGACTGAGCATGAATCAGGATGGCTGAGTGTAACGGTCAACACCATTTACGATATTCCCATTCCATCGCCCCACGACAGCTTATCCGACAGTCCGACAATCCAGCAGACACGATCCATAAGAATTCCCTCAGAGAGACAAGACATATGCTCTGTGTTCTGAGTCAAAATGTATGAACACTTTTAATGGTATCTTAGCTTTCTTATATACAGTACAAGCATGTTAAAGTTAATCACAGGGACAAAGGAACTCTCCACCCACACATCACAGAATGGGGCTTCAATACACCTTCTCTTAGACAATGACATTCCGTTGAGTTAATCATTAGTCATCCCCCAGACGTCCCGTCTCCTCAATTAGAGGAGGTAATTACTACAGCTTGACAAGTACATTCCACACATAAAACAGTATTAGCATACATAATGAGAGGTCTTAGGAGCCAGGCTGACTTAACACCTAAAAGCTAGACATCTGACCTTTACGGACTGAATTAGCATCTCACAATGGAATGTCTAGGAGCAGCCCCAATTAACACCTCAAAAGCATGTGTCCTCACATTGAATGAAAACACTCCACTGACCTGGTGGGGTCAGAATAACCACTTGTAATATCTCAAGATATCTTGCAATATGAATTATCAGTAATGTCTCATCTCATGTAATTTATAATTAATATTTCTCAGTCACCCTTTGCCCAAAAGGGGCACAGGATGACCCTAGACCCAAGAGTCATTAGTGACGTTGGCACAGGAGTACCCCTCATCCTTCAAAAGTCTCTGGGTGTCATGGGTCATTCTGTTACACTGAGTATGGATGGGGATGACTGAGCATGAATCAGGATGGCTGAGTATGTATGGGAATGACTGAGCATGAATCAGGATGACTGAGTATGGATGGGGATGACTGAGCATGAATCAGGGTGGCTGGGGATGGATTAGATGACTGAGTATGAATGAGGAAAAGAACTGCAGTCTGCTCACATAATTTGTAATAAAAACATCTTCTGAAGCTTCCATCCAACCACTTTGCATATTATTTTATATATACTGTGATTCTGTACTTGCCAAAAATGCTACAGAAATCTCCCTCCACTAAGTCTGGCTGCAGCCATTTTAACTGTGGGCAGCTAAAGCGGCTGCCTGTTCACTTCCTGGATTTACACAGACACGCAGAGCCACACCTCCAGCTCTGCAGCCCTGCAGCTTTCATTGGCTCTCTTATGACTCATTCCCCCTACCTTTCTGGCAAACTCTCACTAGAGTGAGAGAGCTGTGTGTGATGTCATAAGCCTAGGCCAGTGATTCTCAACCTGGGGGTCGAATGGTGATTTGCCAGGGGTCACCAAATCCTGGGCTGTTCCTGAAGCCTGCACTGCTCTCTCAGCCTTTTTGCAGCCGCCCAGTAGGGCTTTCCCTGGAGCCTATAGCTTCCCAGCAGGGCTGTCCCTGGAGCCCACGGCCGCCCACTCAGCCTCTTCGCAGCTGCCCATTCAGTTCACCACATGGCTGGAAGGCAGAGACTAGAGGTCAGCTGACTGTTGAGCAATGTGAAGTGGGGACACAGATCGGTCACCTCCCCAATCACCCCCCTTCCCCCACAGTTAGAACACTATATATGGAATACATTTAACCCCTTCCTCACCCCCTAGTGTTAACCCCTTCAATGCCAGTCACATTTATACAGTAATTAGTGCATATTTATAGCACTGATTGCAGTATAAATGTAAATGGTGCCAAAAATGTGTCAAAAGTGTCCAATGTGTCTGCCATAATGTCGCAGTCCCAATAAAAATCGCAGATCGCTGCCATTACTAGTAAAAAAAAAAAATTCTGTCCCCTATTTTGTAGGCGCTATAACTTTTGCGCAAACCAGTCACTTATTGCGATTTTTATTTATTTATTTTTTTACCAAAAATATGTAGAAGAATACGTATCGGCCTAAACTAAGAAAAAAAAAGTTTTTTTTAAAAAAAATTGGGCTATTTATTATAGCAACAAGTAAAAAATATTGTATTTTTTTTCAAAATTGACGTTCTTTTTTGTTTATAGCGCAAAAAATCAAAACTGCAGAGGTGATCAAATACCACCAAAAGAAAGCTCTACTTGTGGGGAAAAAAGGACGTCAATTTTGTTTGGGAGCCACGTCGCACAACCGCGCAATTGTCAGTTAAAGCGACGCAGTGCCGGAAGCTGAAATTTCACCTGGGCAGGAGGGGGGTATATGTGCCCAGTAAGCAAGTGGTTAAAAAGAGCAGCATTAAAACCTGCTGCTGAATATGTGCAGCAGGCAATGTTGATTAGAGCTTGGGCTCGAGTTGGGAATTGAATCGGTATCTGAGGAGCTCTCAGATGTAACACTTAAATGGTTTCAGTCTATGGAGAGAACTCTTTCTGAGAATAGCTATACCCAAAACAAATGGGCATGTGAACCTCCCTTTGGGAGACAAGATGTGTTCTATCTTTTTATTTTCTTACAATGTATATTATCATGAAAAGGGAGTGTTGTACTAAAAGTCGTTTAAAATCTGTTCCACATGTTCATTCGCTTTAAAGCAGAACTCCAATTTTTTTTTTTTTTAAAGCACTGTTTCCACTCATCTTCTTGGTTGAACAATGCCCAGCATCATCCAACCCCCTTGCTGTGAGCCCAGGCTGTCATGCACCCTCCTCCTTTGGGGTATGTCAACATGCCAGAAAGAAGTAACATGTGCAGCATTTAGGACCATCCCAGTGCTGAAGGAGGAGGACCTATGATATAATAGGACTGGACTGAAGACCTTCAGAAAAATGTATACATTTTTTTAATAGGTGGTGGTGGGGCAGGTCCAAAGGGAGAGGGAAAAATTGGATGAGATTGCTCAGCCTGGCTTTGGGCTTTCAACTGTCATTTGCATTGGATTCCTGTTAACCTAAAAATACAAATGGCAATTTTGTAGCAATTTTTACCGCTTTCAAACAGCTTTTGATAAAAAACAAAAACAAATTAATGGATCACTAAGACCCCTTTCACACTGGGGCGTTTTTCGGGCGTTTTTTAGGCGCTTTGGCGTTTAAAAAAAGCCTGTAAAGCGCCTGAAAGAAGCCTCATCTGCAATCCCAATGTGAAAGCCCAAGTGCTTTCAGAGGCCTTTCACACTGCCAGCGCCCGAAAAACACTGGTAAAGCGCTGCTAAGACCCCTTTCACACTGAGGCGCTTTTCAGGCGCTTTGGCGTTAAAAAAAGCTTCCTCAATGGGAAGGGGGCTTTAGGGGCGGTGTATTAACCGCTCCTAAAGCGCTGCAAAGAAGCTGCATGCAGGACTTTTTTTGACGCCCTGCCAGCTCAGCGCCTCAGTGTGAAAGCACTCAGGCTTTCACATTGGGATTGCAGATGCAGCTTCTTTCAGGCGCTTTTTTTTAACGCTAAGACCACTTTCACACTGGGGTGTTTTTCAGGCGCTTTAGTGTGAAAGCACTCGAGCTTTCACATTGGGATTGCAGATGCAGCTTCTTTCAGGCGTTTTACAGGCGCTTTTTTAACGCTAAAGCGCTTGAAAAATGCCCCAGTGTGAAAGGGCCCTAAGGGTTCTTTCCGATCAGGACTGCCTGTCAATTTTTCAGGCAGACTTGCAGTCTCCTCTACAGAGTGGACGATGTCCACTGTCACCCGCCACCATCCGATCCAATCCTGCCCACAAAATCCAGACGGATGGTGGTCCTGTTTTCCATCCGTCTGGCAAATCGTATAGGATCGGATGAAAACGATTTCCCCATAGAGGAGAGTGGGACTGTGTCCATGTCTGCGCTCCACATAGCGAAATAGACAGGACCTGGTCATCCTATGGGCCCTTTCACACCGGCATCATCTATTCAGTCAATTTTTTTCAAATAAAAAAAAATGATTCAGTTTACATCAGTTTGCACATTCGTCTTCTGTTCAGTTTAGTTCAGTTTACATCAGTCTACACCTGTTTTTGCATCCAGTTTTTCTTAGTTGTTGCAGACTGCAGAGACCAATCAGAGGTGACAAGAGTTTAAACCAAAAATTTTTCTTGCCTAAAAATTGACTTAAATGAAATGGATGGCATCAGCTATTTCGTTTCAATGGATCTGGAAGGAGCCTTGACTGTTTGAAAAAAATGGATCAGAATGGACACAGATGTAAATGGATGGTAAATGGATGATATCCGTTCACATCCATTGGTCCATACATATACACTGCTGTCCGTTTTTTAATCTTTCAATGGATGGATGAAAAATTGACTGATGGTCCATCCATGTGAAAGGAGCCCTAAACAGCGGCAACTAAAGAATCATCAGCAACATCTATATTTTGATGTCTGAAATGTTATATTGCCTTGATCTGTTTTTTGTTCTATAATTTTTGCAGTTAAAGTGGTTGTAAAGGCTGTTTTTTTTTTTTTTTTACCTTCATGCATTCTATGCATGAAGGTAAAAAACCTACTGTGTGCTGCTCCCCACACAGCCCTCCCTAATACTTACCTGAGCCCCCTTTCGATCCAGCAATGTGTACGGGAGCCTCAGCAGTCCCGGGTTTCTCTCTCTCCTCATTGGCTGAGACACAGCAGCTGAAACTGCTGGCTCCCACTGCTGTCAATCACAGCCAGTGGGGCAATGAAGGGAGAGCAGGGGGCAGGACTGAGACGCAGCTCTATGTGTCTTATGGACGTATAGAGTGGGGGCATGGGAGCGAGCATGCACCAGTGCCCCCATAGAAAGCAGCTTGCTTTTTGGAGGCACTGATCAAGGTGAAGGAGCACCGGCAGGGACCTGAGAAGAAGAGGATCGGGGCTGCTTTGTGCAAAACCATTAAACAGAGAAGGTAAGTATGACATATTTGTTTTGTTTTTTTAAACCCAAACTTTTAATATCACTTTAAAAGCTGTTGACAATGGTTGAATTTTTTTTTTTTAATGGGACACACTGTATGACCTCCAAGATATCTACCATATTTTCTTCCTTGAGATATCTTTTATATTTCAGATTTTTCCATTCTGGTAACATACACAAAACATCCTATCCAAGCAAACATGCTTGTACATTTTTAGTAGCTGTAAATGCAGTCAATTAAAGATATTTGTAAGATATCAGAGGAAAGAAAACATCACCATTGTGTTGATGAATTCTGGATGTTACTTTTATATATTAAAGTATTTATAGAGTCAATTTTTAATCAATGCTACTAGTAACTGTAACAGTTCCTGTTGTCACGGGCTCAGAAAACGTGCTGTTGCCATGGTGATTCTGCCATCACATCTAACCTCACAATCAGAAGCTTCAGTGAACATTTCGGCTACATGATGAATTTATATTGCCACCCCATTATATTAAGATTAAGATTGTGCTTTTTTTTCTTACTCAGCATATCATGATACTGATTTTCAACAGAGCCGGGATGATATTTTCGTATAATATATTACAAATCTTTGCTGAGAGTTAAGCTGGGTCATAGGTTTTGGCCAGTGATCCCTTCTTCAGCATCGGTTGTCACTCTAAGAACCCTGTCCGTTGGCTGGAAAATGACAGAAAGTGTACATTTTGTTCTCTATTATCATTTTTCCTGATATAGTCAATGCGGATATTTTCTCCGGCTGGCCTAGCTTTGGGGATTAAGCACCAGGGAACCAGTTGTGAATGTTCAAAGGACTAGGGCTGATCTTTCGCTGGCTGGTGGTGAGGTTAAGCATACGGTATCAGGTAAAGAGCCTTTTAATCAGTTCCAGCAAACATGAGGCGGCAGTAGCATATCACTGGAATGATGACTGATTTACTCCTTTTAGCTTCCAAGTTTTCTGGTAGTTGTCATGGCGACAAGAGCCTCGGAGAACTCGGTAACAAATGGGGGAGCAGAGGTTTTTTTCATGGGACAATGGTCCTCCTGCTGTTGGAATTCAAAGCTTAAAATAAAACGCTCTCAGTGCATTGTTTTAGTTCAGGTAATCATTTCTGCTCTACCTTTGGTTTCAAAACACTTGAAACTATCATTCATCCCTTACAAATGAAAGCATTTATAAAGCTCCGGACGTCGCTGTAATTCATGTTCTTGCTATCATGGCAGTTATAATTTAGACTATTTTGTGCATTTAGTTCTTTCACATAAACCATATGTAGTTGTCATGGTTATATTCTATCATGTTTGGATAAACCAAGCTATCTACTCTTTGTTCTGCCATGCCTAAACTTCCCCCTGCCACCATGTCTTTCCTGCTCCTCTGAGGAGCTCCTACTTTTTTTAGTTTTGGATAGAGTAGAGAAGAGTTTGCATCCCTGAAGCCTCGTACACACGACCGAGGAACTCGATGGGCGAAACACATCGTTTTCCTCGTCGAGTTCCTTGTTAGGCCCCGTACACACGTCCGAGAAACTCGACGAGCAAAACACATCGTTTTGCTTGTCGAGTTCCTTGTGAAGCCGCCGAGGATCTCGGCGAGCCAAGTTTCCCCATTGACTAATGAGGAAATAGAGAACATGTTCTCTATTTGGCTCGACGAGTTCCTCGTCGGCTTCCTCGGCCAAAAGTGTACACACGACCGGGTTTCTCGGCAGAATACGGCTCCGATCGAGTTTCTGGCTGAATTCTGCCGAGAAACTCGGTCGTGTGTACGGGGCCTCAGGCTGTCGAGGAACTCGACAAGGCAAGTTTCTCCATTCCCGTCGAGGAAAAAGAAGACATGCTCTTTTTGGCTAGACGGGATCCTCGACAGTTTCCTTGTCGAAAAATGTACTCACGACCAGGTTTCCTCAGCAAAAAAAAATCACAGCAAGTTTCTTGCTGGTTTTTGCCGAGAAACTCTGTCATGTGTACGAGGCCTGACAAGTTTTCATTGCTGTCTGTGTCCCTGCTGGGGAGATGTATTCTCTTTTTTCCTGGTGCATTGTCATAGTGAGGGAAAATCCAAAGTTGTCACCAGAACAAGATTAGAGACACTTGCTTTAATGACAACTGTCCAATAAACATTTTCCCCTAATTTTGGAGAGGTTTACTCATTTCCTGTTGTGTCTATGGGACAGGAAGTGAAGAAACATCTCCTCAACGGGACATAGACAGACAAAAAAATAAAGGATTGGGTTCCCTACTTCCCTTCCCTACTCTATCCAGAATTGTGAAAAAAAAGGAAAAAACTGCGCTAACCCACAAGTGAAAATATATAGAGCTGCCAGCACTCTAACAAACAAAGTAAATCAAGGATAAGGACAAATAGTGCAGTGCTGAATGAATCAATCAATCACGTATGACTAATATAGTGACATGAAAGCAATATGTGCCAAGTGAAAAACCACAACTGCAAGTGATATGAAAGTCCATATATGGTGACCACACAACGTGGAATATTCTTCCAAATATTGGATGTAGAATAGCTGATTGTCTGAAGGGATCAAAGGTGACTTCACATAGAAACAGGATGAGGTACTCTTACCGTGTGGTGTGGACTCGTCTGACGTGCTTATGGTCTCAGAGGACCTAAATCAGTGCGGCAGGGTCTCCCAGGTTGGCAATACGGTCTCGATGGCTCCTGTGGAATGGATCCCAGAGACTGAAGAGATGAACCAGTGGACCTTCTGCTACAGAATAGGTGTGGACCAATTGGCATAGGCTCCAAGAATGAAATAAACAAAAAGAGTGCTCCAGATGGTGTAGGTCATAAAAAACCATGAAAGGTTTATTTAAATAAAAAAAGGGTCATACAAAAATGACAGAAGGAATAAAAGTGATTACATGAATATCGAGATAAAACGCAGTATGGGGTGCTGTGAAGCAAAAAATCTGACGCGTTTCGGCTCAGAAAGCCGTCATCTAAATTGCTTAGATACAGTATCTCACAAAAGTGAGTACACCCCTCACATTTTTGTAAAAATGTTATTATAACTTTTCATGTCACAACAAGAAATTACACTTTGCTACAATGTAAAGTAGTGAGTGTCCAGCTTGTATAACACTGTAAATTTGCTGTCCCCCTCAAAATAACTCAACACACAGCCATTAATGTCGAAACTGCCGGCAACAAAAGTGAGTACACCCCTAAGTAAAAATGTCCAAATTGGGCCCAAAGTGTCAATATTTTGTGTGGCCAACATTATTTTCCAGCACTGCCTTAACCCTCTTGGGCATGGAGTTCACCAGAGCTTCACAGGTTGATACTGGAGTTTTCTTCCACTCCTTCATGATGACATCACAGAGCTGTGTGGATGTTAGAGACCTTGCGCTCCTCCACCTTCCATTTGAGGATGCTCCACAGATGCTCAATAGGGTTTAGGTCCAGAGACATGCTTGGCCAGTCCATCACCTTTACCCTCAGCTTCTTTAGCAAGGCAGTGGTCATCATACTGCAAAGAAATATGTTTGGCTGGTAATGGAAACACCTCTGTACTTGCTGTCTTCTTTAGTTTAGCTTTGTTTTTGTGACTAAGCGATATATTACACTTACAGTGGGTAATCAGATTCCTTAAGTATACTAAAACCAGTGTTGTTTTACATGTTACAGGCAGCGTGTGGCATCAGGCATTCAATGGAATGCCTAACCACTCCATAGAGTGCTTTTAGGCCAGCCTTTTTCAGCCAAGGTGCCCCGGCGCACTGGGGTGCCTTCATGTTTCTTTAGGGTGCCTTGGCAATAATGCCTTAAAAATGCCCAAAAATATACAATTATATACAAACTAGGGGGTGAATCAAGTAGGTGAACCTACCTTTCAGTTACACAAAGCCTCAGGTTTTCATTGCACACCATTAAAACCTTCTAGCCATCCTTGTTCTCCCTTCCCTGCTCATCTTTGTCAGCACTGGGGTCACTTTAGCTGAGTGAGGGAGAAGAGAAACGCTGGAATACTAGTCAGTACCAGTGTGCAAAAGTGTTTTTGCTTTGGAAGAAAAAATATACCTCCAACGTTGGGTGTCCTACTACGTACGTGTTTGGATGTCACTATTGCTGATCCCCACGATTAAGCTCCAAGGGGCTGAGCAAAATATGTTGGAGGCATGGCCCGGTCGGAGCCCAGGCTAAGGGTTGCCACATACCATCAAGAATGGGCTTGCCTTGATGTACAGTTTATGGGATATCCATACTCCTACACATGGATGTTGCGATGTTATGTAAAACTATTAGTTTAGGTTTTTACATTTTAGAATGGGGAGCCTCGAGATTGTGCAGAATTACAAAAAGACTTTAGGATTATGGTCCTAGGATGTTACCTGTTAAAAGCTTGGGTGTTACTGTTAAACAAAGCTCCTTACAGATGTTAAAGCGTAACTTCACTTTTGATGAGAAAAAAAAAAATGTCCCCCTTTGTGATCTATGTACATTGCAAGGATTGGTGTCGGTTCACACAGGGGCAACTTGGCAGGCAACTTGCTCCGTTCTGTACTATGGATCCATTCTAATAGGAGCGACTCAAGTCGTTCAGACTTAGAAAAAGGTTCCTGCACTACTTTGGGACGACTTGCATTGACTTCTATAGAGAAGCCACCGCTGAAGTCGTGTGCAGATCGCCTTGCAAAGTCGCGCTGCAAGTGAGGCCCCGTACACACGACCGAGTTTCGGAGCTGGATTCTGCCGAGAAACTCGGTCGTGTGTACACTTTTCAGCGAGGAAGCCGACGAGGAACTCGTCGGGCCGAATAGAGAACATGTTCTCTATTTCCTTGTTGTTCAATGAGGAAAGTCGGCCCGCCAAGATCCTCGGCGGCTTCAACACTGAACTCGACGAGGAACTCGATGTGTTTGGCACGTCGAGTTCCTCGGACGTGTGTACGGGGCCTCAGGTTGCCCCTGTGTGACCGGCACTTATAACAACCTTTGTTGCAGATTCCAACCTTGTGTTATTCTGAAGGCATCCATGTGTGTTTGTCTGTGCCTCTGTGCCAATCAGGTCTAATGGGAGCGGTTTCATAATTATCAATCAGCTGTGGCAGCTGCAGGGTACTAATGGGGAAAGCTGCTGGGCCTGCCTCTCTTTAGACGTGTTCCTATTGGAAGTATCTTACAAAAAAAATTTTTTTGTTGCAGGGGATGCCTGAAATCTGACTTGTATCTTAGGCAGACTTCTGGTAAAATTGGTGAGCCAATCACACAAGCAAGAAATTAGGTTTCTGGGGAGTGGTCAGTACACGTTCTGTCTACAGAACAACTCCATGTAGTCATATTGCACTGCATTTATAGAAAATGACAGTGGCTGCAATAAAAAGGAAAGGTAATTTTTAACAACATTCAATTACAATATGACTCACATTTGTAGACGCGATATTATTTTTTAGGGCTGTTACTGATTAAAATTTTCGTGTTCGATTAATCGATTTTTTTTTAATCGATTAATCGACTAATTTCGATTAATTATAGCGCACATACAGATCCAACTACTTTTAGCTGATCTCCTTGCATTGTAACTCTGCATTAGTCAGTGGTAAATGTGGTATACACTATATACAATCACCCGACACTAGTTAGTTTCCACAATCCATAACTTAACTTCACAGTTCACACAAATACATTTTAAATTCAAACTGTAGCACTGACGTAAGTAATTTTTTCTTATTAAACTTTAAGAAAAACCTAGCAAATTAGTTTAACTTTAATTATAAAATGTATCTAGTATATTGACTGTCAGTCACTTTATAGTAGGCAAGTAGGCATCACTTTAGCCAGTCACGCAGACATACCAAAGTGTTTACATTTTCTGGAAGCAGACATGATCACATTTTATTGACAACATACCCTGAAGAACCGAACAGTCTTTCGCACGGAACAGATGTTGCCGATACACAAAGAATTGTCTGCACAAAACTGCTTAGGACCGGAAAACGATGGTTATTTTTGCCCCCTTCCCCTGATGGAGCCTGATGCATCCTCCTGCTCCACAGATGCAAAGGTACCTCAATCCAATGGGTGCAGTTTGCTCACATCCAGCAGGGTAAGTCTCACTGTCCAGGCTGTCTGGTGACTTCAAGAATTTTGATCGATCAAAAGAATTTTGATCAGGGCCCCTCATATTATGGAGTTGGTGTGAGTTGGTCTAAATCAGCTATCTGATCTCCTAATTGGAATAATGTTACAAACAATACCGTGTTACTGGTTTTCTATAGTGACCGGACTATTCCTTAATCCTTACCACGCTGCTGCCTTTTTTTCCCTTTTTTGATGCATAGTTTTCCCCAGGGTTTTTTTTATATCTTTTTTTTTTTTTGGAATACAACCAGAATGGACCCAATGGGCAGTCCAACCCTGTTACTTTGATCTTTATGTGTACCTATGTTGCTGTGTGTGTGTAACATTAGTAAGGCTTATATCGTCATTGGGGTAGATTCAGAAAGCAATTGCGTCTGCGTAACCATAGTTACGCAGCGCAATTGCTTAGTTGCGCCGGCATATCGACTGCTCCTGATTCAGAGAGCTTGATACGCCGACTGCAGCCTAAGATATGACTGGCATAAGGCTCTTATGCCGTCGTATCGTAGGCTGCATTCTTACGCTGGCCGCTAGGTGGCGTTCCCGTAGTGGTCAGCGTAGATTATGCAAATTGCATACTAATGCCGATTCACAACCGTACGCGCGCCCTACGTACGCAGTTTACGTCGTTTACGTTCGTCGGGTTCCGCGTAAGGCTGCTCCTGCTATTAGCAGGGGCAGCCAATGCTAAGTATACCCGTCGTTCCCGCGTCGCGATGTTTAAAAATTACGTCGTTTGCGTAAGTGAATCGTGAATGGCGCTGGACGCCATTTACGTTCACTTTGAAGCAAATGACGTCCTTGCGACGTCATTTGCCGCAATGCACGCCGGGAAAGTTTCCCGACGGAGCATGCGCACTACGTTCGGCGCAGAAACGCGCCGAATTTAAATGATCCACGCCCCCTACGGGATCATTTAAATTACGCGCCCTTACGCCGGGCATTTTTAAGGAGCGCCCGCGCAAATTACGTAGCTACTGCTTCATGAATGAAGCGCAGCGCACGTAATTTACGGAGGCGCAGCGTTAAAACGGTACGCTGCGCCTCCGTAAGAGGGCGCAATTCGTACCTGAATCCACCCCATTATTTTTTGTATTTTCCTTTTCATTTCTTGGCAAATTATTTTTTTTTTTATAAAAAATTATCGAAACAGAATTACAAAGTGGTGGCTTGACTAGAAAAAGGTTGAGAAACACTGGTTTAGGCAAAGCATGAAATGTCTGTGTTATGTTAAAGGAGTTGTAAAGGAAAAAAAAAAATTGCCTAAAATTAATGTCTGCAAGGTAGACAGACAGGCCCGGATTCACGTAGAGCCACGTAAAATTGTGCGGGCATAACGTATCTGATTTACGTTACGCCTCCGCAACTTACACGGGCAAGTGCTGTATTCTCAAAGCACTTGCTCCGTAAGTTGCGGCGGCGTAGAGTAAATCGGCCGGTGTAAGCCCGCCTAATTCAAATTTGGATCAGGGGGGCGTGTTTTATGCAAAACTACTGTGACCCGATGTGATTGACGTTTTTACGGAACGGCGCATGCGCCGTCCGTGGAATTTCCCAGTGTGCATTGCTCCAAAGTACGCCGCAAGGACGTCATTGGTTTCGACGTGAACGTAAATGACGTCCAGCCCCATTCACGGACGACTTACGCAAACGACGTAACTTTTTCAAATTTCTTTTTTTATTATCAAAATTTTTATTAGTTTTTCAACATTTCCATTTACCAATATATTACATTATATCACACCCTTGTACAATAAACATCCTTATCTGTATCCCATACCCCCCCCGGGGAAAATAAAGAGAGAGAAAAAAAAAAAAAAAAGAGAAAAAGAAAAAAAATAAATAAATAAAATAAAAAGGCGGGAACGACGGCCATACTTAACATTGGCTGCGCCTCATATAGCAGGGGCAACTTTACGCCGGGAAAAGCCTAACGTAAACGTCGTTACTTTACTGCGTCGGCCGCACGTACATTCGGGAATTCGCGTATCTAGCTAATTTGCATACGCGGAGTTCGACCGAACCGCCACCTAGCGGTAAAAAAAAAAATGCAGTTAAGATCCGACGGCGTAAGAGACTTACGCTTGTCGGATCTATTGGATATCTATGCGTAACTGATTCTAAGAATCAGACGCATAGATACGACGGGTCAGATTAGGACTTACGACGGCGTACACGGCGCTGTGCCGTCGTAAGTCCTTTGAGAATCTGGGCCACAGAATAGTGTAATGATTCTGTTAAAAAACGAGTAAATACCTATTAAATTCCTTCATCTATATCACCTCCGGCATTCTAGTTTCTGTTCTCTCATTCACTTCCTGGTTTGCGGCGCTCGTTCATGTAAGAACTAAATTTCCCAGTATGAATTGTGGCACACCCAGTGATTCACACCTCCTTGAAGTCTCTAACACGTAGAGAGCGTCCTGCCGCACAGATGTAGTTCCCAGGAGGGGGTGAGCACGTTACTGACCACCGCAGTAAAGCCTCCCGTCACGGTGGTCAGTAAAATCAGACAAGCAGGAAGTGAACAGAACAGAGAAGAAATAGAGCAACTTCTGAGCAAAAACGAACAATGAGGAAGTGAAAAGAGGAATGTCTGCAGGTAAAGGATGCTTATTATGAAAAATGTTTTTTTTCCTTTACAACCCCTTTAATGTTATATACTTCCCCTAGGCATTGAATATAATACATAGCCATGTTGCTAATGTTTAAAATTGCTTATACTGTATGTTAGGCAATTTGGTGGATTTACTAAAACTGGAAAGTTGCAAAATCTGGTGCAGCTCTGCATATAAACCAATCAGCTTCCATATTTTAATTTTTTTTTTAGTTAAGTTTAATTAAACAACCTAGAAGCTGATTGGCTCCATGCACAGCTGCACCAGATTTTGCACTGTCCGGTTTTTGTAAATGAGCCCCACTGTGTGAAATGAGGCATTCTCATTTGTCTAGGTATTCTGTAGAACGCCTGACTTCACATATTTATAATATATATAAAACTACAGAGCCTACATGCTACAAATAAATTCTATTCCACCACTTAGTTTCTGTCATAGCGCTGTAGCAAATACGAAAGAAACTACTGAGTCTGTGGTTTGTAATAAGTGTAACCTTTGCCCGTGCAGGCCGCCACTAAGCCAATCATTCTATGTTACTAGGCAGAACTTACCTCTTGTGATAATATATACAGAAGCTCCTTCGGTAACAGGGATCGAACTGCAGGAATTTGATAATAACAATGTTCTCTCTCTTTTTTTTTGCCTCTTGCAGTAAAGATTTTTTTTTGGTCCATTAAAGATGATAAACATAAAATCTAAGGAATGATTTACTTGTGGTGACTAAATTGGTTCTCAGTCTTTCTTCACTTTATCCTAAGAAAATGAACACACAAATATGTCTGTATTGGGGCAGATCCACAAAGATCTGCCCCAGCGCATCGTATCCGAGATACGCTACGCTGCCGTACCTTACCTGGCTTTAAATCGAATCCATAAAGCATTTGCGCCGTAAGTTACGGCGGCGTAGTGTATCTCAAGCGGCGTAACGGCGTGGAATTCAAATTGGCGATTAGGGGGCGTGTTTCATTTAAATGAAGCGCGTCCCCGCGCCTAATGAACTTCGCATGCGCCGTCCCTAAATTTCCCGCCGTGCATTGCGCTAAATGACGTCGCAAGGACGTCATTTTTTTTAACATAGACATGAATTACGTCCATCCCGATTCACGGACAACTTACGCAAAAATGTTTTCTAAATTAACGCGGGAACGACGGCCATACTTAACATGGCAAGTCTAACTATACGCCGCAAAACACCAGCTTTAACTATACGCCGGAAAAAGCCGACTAGAGACGACGTAAGAGAATGCGACGGCCGCACGTACGTTCGTGGATCGTCGGAAATAGCTAATTTGCATACTCGACGCGGAAAACGACGAGAACTCCACCAAGCGGACGCCGAAGTATTGCATCTACGATCCGAAGGCGTACAAAGCCATACGCCTGTCTGATCTAACCCAGATGCCGTCGTATCTTGGTTTGAGGATTCAAACCAAAGATACGACGCAGGAAATTTGAAAGTACGCCGGCGTATCAGTAGATACGCCGGCGTACTCGCTCTGTGGATCTGCCCCATTGTCTTTTCAATGTAAATTGCATTGTTAATCCCGTGTTTATTAGTAAAGAAGTTTATTTGGCTGATGACACATGGGCTATATTTCACAGAGATTAACGTATTATTAAAGGCGATTTAATATTTTTTTTATATAATAAACATGTTAAATTCACCTGCTCTGTGCAATGGTATTGCACAGAGCAGCCTCCAGCCTCCTCTTCTGAGATCCTCTGCTGGTTTTCTTGGCTCATCCTTCTCTGTGTCTGCCCCCATAGCAAGTGCTTTCTATGGGGGAGGGCTCACTACTGTGCCAGGCTCCGTGGGGATGATTTACTAATGCTGGCCATAAAATCGTTCGAACCCATTTTCAAAAAACGAACATTCAGCCATGAGTGCAAACGATAGTTCCATCATGTAATGACCGATAAATTGTTCAGTGAACATAAATGAATACATTTTTGGTTTGTTTTTTTACATATACCTAGTGCCGACAGTTCGGATGGGAAACACATTAACCTTTCAAGTTATCGTTCATTCGGCAGAAAAATTCCAAACGATTATCGATTTGTGCCCATTAACTGGCCGAAAAAACAAACAAACTGTCTAAATTACTGAATTTCGGCCAATTTTTCGTATAGTGTATGGCCACCATAAGGCCGGAGAGTGCAAAATCTGATACAACTGCTCATGGTAGCCAATCAGCTTCTAACTTCAGCTTGTGCAATTAAAGTTTGACAATAAAACCTGGAAGCTGATTGGTTTCTATGCATCAAATTTTGCACTCTCCAGTTTTAGTAAATCAACCCATGTGTGTCTATTGACATACGCAGCTTGGCTTGGCCCCACTCCTGCTACCCCTCACACAATTTGATTGACAGCAGTAGTAGCTGATGGCTCTCAATATCCAGCAGCCCCTACAGGGGGTACCGCTACACTACCTTTTATTCAGGGCTCCCTTTCAGTTCAATGATGGTTTCTTCTTATTTTTTTTATAGAGATGGATCAGCTGTTGGGTCCAGCATTTCTAAGGTCATGGGACAGAGCTCAGTGGCTGGATGCATCGGCATTCAATGCCATAGTCCATATCAGGGGCAAGTAGTGGCTGCATTCCCACATACAGTAGGACTGAGTACTGTAGATAAAACCCTCATATATAAAGTTGCAGCTGTGCAATTTTTAACATTTTATTTAAAGTAGAACTATTAGCAAACCTTTTTTTGTATTTGGATAGAGTAAGGGAGTGTTATAACCCCATGTTCGATTATTTTTTTTCGCCCTCTGTGTCCCATTGCAGAGATTTTCCCTCACTTCCTGTTCCATAGCCAAACAGGAAGTGAGAGGAAATCCCTGCAAATGAAGGGAATTCCATGGGGACCCCCAGGTCACCAGAACTAGTGTCCCCTTTGGAAGATTTTCATGCTATTACTTTTATGGGGACAACCCAAAATGTGGGATTTTCTTTTACTTTCACATTCAATGGTTATAGTAAACAGGACACATAGAGAGGGCGAATCTCCTTAATGAGGGGCACAAGCGGCAATAAAACCTGATAGGTTTTCTAACCCCTCTCCACTCTATCCAAAACGAAAAAGTTTTGCTTTTAGTTATACTTTAAGGCTATGCTGTCCAAGGCTGCTGTTGGAAGGGACATAGATCACTACAGCTTAGATATTGAACATCATTTTTTTTTTTACTTGGGTTTAGTGTCACATTAAGTATACGTTTTATTTTTTATTTTTTAGTTGTGTGTTGTTTCACTGGTACTAGACCTCTTGTACCTGCATTAATCTTTTACTGATATGTAAAACTACTGGGATGCCACGTGAGACACGTTAGACATTGGAGTGTCTTGCATGGTGTGTATTCAAGCAATTCTACTCACTACATTTTTTTTCTTTCTATTATAGACGTTTATACTGGTCCTTTCTTTACTAAGCTTTAATAAATCACATAAAGCATTATTTCCTTACCCTCAGCTTCCAGTGGATTTGGAAAAGTAAGTGGAAAGGAACTGACCTGCTCTGAGCTTGTAACAAAAAGATTAAATCCATTACAAACATACACACAAGTAATTGGGAAATTACGTGAAATTAAGTTCTAGGGATGAGTGCAAACTGAGCTTTTGGTTTGCCAAAAATTTCAGTGGAAAATCAAAATGTATTTAGGTTAATAGCATTAATTGTCCATTTATTGTAATAATTGCACATTTGATGTTGACACATATTACGATTTCCTGTGTGTTGCCTGTGTATTGTCACAGTTTCTCATTTGTTGCCTTAAAGTGGATGTAAACCCACTCTCATCCTTTCTAAACTACTGCCATAGTGCTGATCTATAAGGATATAGATGCCTCCTGCATGTATCCTCACCTGTCAAATATCTCCCCTCTGTCTGTTATAAGAACTGAAAACCTGCAGATTCTGTGGGTGGGTCTGTTGTCTGGAGCTCTGTGGGTGGAGTCGTGATATCAGTAGACTTTCCGCCCACCTCTACACTCCCCTTGTTAACATGCATTTTTTCCTGTGTATTTCTTACACTGAATTCTGCTATGATCACTAACATCCAGTCAAAATCCAGAAAAGTAACCACATGACTTCAGAAAAGGAGTGGGGATGAGAATTAAAAAATAATGAAGCTAGTGCATGAGATATGTAAATAATCTGTCACTCACAACAAGGGGGCGGAACGGACCAAGGTTTTTCTCTGTAAGTCCGTTTTATTTCACTGAACAATAAAAGAGGATTGCTCAGAGCTGGATTAACTCTGTGTGGCAAGACTGAGCACAGATGATAGGAAATCTTATACTGTACATTGTGACATCAAAAAATAAAATAAAATATTTCGGGTTTACAACTACTTTAACACTGTAAAGACTGCTTTTTTTTGCTGCTCATATAGTGTCATTATTGAAGCTTGTAGCATGCCTATTGTAAAAATGATGTGTTTTTTGGCCCATCAGGATTGACATTTTTTTGCGTACTTATTGCAGAAAGCACTGTTTGTTAACAGGACCATATTACATAATTTAAGAGGTCAACAGGCCCTTCAAACTACTTTGGTTTTATCCTGATATGTCACACTGTGTACTACTACTATTAAACCCTTTGGGGTAGATCCACAGAGCCAGTACGCCGGTGTATCTACTGATACGCCGGCGTACTTTCAAATTTCCTGCGTCGTATCGTTGTTTTGAATCCTCAAAACAAGATACAACGGCTTCTGGGTTATATCGGACAGGTGTACGGCTTCGTACGCCTTCGGATCTAAGATGCAATACTTCGGCGTCCGCTGGGTGGAGTTTGCATCGTTTTCCGTGTCGGGTATGCAAATTAGCTATTTCCGACGATCCACGAACGTACGCGCGTCCGTCGCATTCTCTTACGTCGTCTCTAGTCGGCTTTTTCCGGTGTATAGTTAAAGCTGCTATTTCGTCGCGTATAGTTAGACTTGCCATGTTAAGTATGGCCGTCGTTCCCGCGTCGAAATTTGATTTTTTTCTTTTTTTTGCGTAAGTCGTCCGTGAATCGGGATGGATGTAAGTCACGTCTAAGTTTAAAAAATGACGTCCTTGCGACGTCATTTCGCGCAATGCACGGCGGGAAATTTAGGGACGGCGCAATGCGCAGTTCATTCGGCGCGGGGACGTGCTTCATTTAAATGAAACACGCCCCCTAATCGCCGATTTGAATTAGGCGCCCTTACGCCGCGAGAGATACACTACGCCGCCGTAACTTACGGCGCAAATTCTTTGAGGATTCAAAGTTTAAAAATGTAAGTTACAGCGGCGTAGCGTATCTCCCAATACGCTGCGCCCGTGCAGATCTCTGTGGATCTGCCCCTTTAAATTTGCTGCAGCTTGCTAGGCGCATGAATGTTATCCCCCAAATTTCTGCACAACTACTCAGGGTGGCTTGCTGAGTTTCAAAGGGTTTGAAGAAGTAGCATGGGAAGGACTTTGTTAAAAGTAGATTTTTTTTCTAAAACAAATTTCCCCTAAGGAGCGCCCCATGGTGAAAATACAGGCTGATTTTGTAAAAATGTTGGCACTGCAAAATAAATTTCACTAAAATCAGTCTACTTGTCTCTACACAACAAGCAGCCTATTGCATTAGGGTGTGCACCCCAAAGCTCAAACACACACACTACCGATCACTTACAATGTTCATTCAGAAAGGGAAGGGGCCAGTAAATTACATATTTACAGACCCCTCCCTCCACTTATCCTAAAACATTACTGCAGCAACAGCCGGCGGGAGAGGAGAGGAGGGAAGCCGGGGGCGCTGTGGGGGGAAGGTGGGGGGGGGGAACCAGGACAGTAGGGGAAATCTGTGCTGCACAAGGTAATAAGGGTGTGCCTGGGCACACCTGGCTGGCACACCCTGTGCGCACGCCTATGACAACAAGTTTACCAGTGTAGTGCACAGCTGCTTGCTGAAATACAATTAATAACACAAAATATATGATGAATAAGGGCAGATAGTTGTAATGCCTGGGACTCCCTCTGCTCTTTGTGCATATTATTGAGGGAATCCTGTGATCATCACTGTCAGCTATTGCCTATTGAAAAAAAAAAAACACGTTTGCTGCCTAGCATATTTACATCTGACCCACATAATGAGACAGTAATACAATCAGTATTTTGTGCTGTCAAAGATGTAAGCTGCACTACAAAACGTAGCTCTTCTTTCTGTGTTTAACAATCTTTAAAAAATGACTGCATACAATAATGTAATCAGGTGGAGACATTATTGTATGGAGTATTTTTGATGATTATTAAACACGGAAAGAAGAGCTAAGTTTTGGAATTAAGCCTAAAGGATAAGTTCACTTTTGGGAACATATTACATGGGCTGAAACATGTAACATGTTCCCAATGCTGCAGCCGCTGCCCGATCCACCCCTCCCCATGTGACAGCAGTACAGGGAGAAGTTCCCTATACTAGCTGTCACTTTCTGATATCAGTGCGGATGTGCGTGGCACCACCCACATGGCTGTGTCATTCATTCACACAGCTCTGTGTGTGAATGAACTACAAGTCCCGACATCCTTTGCGGCTGTCGGCTTGTAGTTCTCAATCAACTACCACAGTGCTGTGAAGCCCCTTGCATAGTTCATTGATTCTTCCTGTCAGTGTATCTGTCTGCCCGTAAGGGATGTACAGGCTCACAGATACACTGACAGATCTGCAGGAGACCTGCATGGCACCAGTGGTCTGCTGATCGCTGGTGCAATGCTTTACAGGCTCAAAAAAAAAATCACTTTTTTTTGTTCCTGAAAAGAACGTTTTTACTATACCTTTGACGGAGGGTGGAGATGGGCTGTGGTAGTCAGCACCCAAGTTGTGTAATGAAAGGAGCACGTCTTGAGCAGAGCCATGGGTTTGGGTATGTTCAGTATTTTGTGGCTGCCAGAAAACACACCAAATGAGCTCTTTGAGTATATCACAATGTATGAGCTCTCATAGAGGGTAAAAAGTAAAAAATGCTTAAAGTTTTACTAAACCGAGGACCCGGCATTCACTATATCTGGTCTCCCACGGTACATGGAAATGCAATTATTTTAGTAAAAATAAACTGTTAAATACCTTATCTCATCAGAAGTATATAGCAGTCTTATGACTAAAGCTTGTAGGAGGAGATTTCATTCTACTTTGACTGTCCTATGAGACTGCAGGACCCCTGACCTTTTGTCTGGACAGTGCTGATTGGCCCAGTGCTGATCACATGCACGCTCCCCAAAAAAAAAAAAATGGCTAGCAATATACACCAAACTGAGCATGTGCAGAGTGCCTCCAGGGCTCTGTACTATCAGCAGATGGATTGGGAACAGTAAAAGAAGAAGAGGATCAAAGAAGACAGGATCAAACAGACATTTTACATAATGCGCAGGATTGACCCCTTAGGTTCCAGAGTGCGTATAACAAACATGGTTTACTACATATACAGACTTATTTTACTGTTGTGGGTTTAGTAACACTTTAACTGGTGTGTGGGGAATTATAAGCTCCTTTACTCCTTTCGCACCCACTGTGCATGTCTGGCTGGTTCACATAGGACATTAGATTCACTATGATCTTTGTGTTTCTGTTACATACTATCCCACCAGGGAAGGTTACCCTGGCCTATCTAAAATATAAACCACCTATCATCAGACATATCACCCTTCACTGAATTCACATCCTATTACAAGGTTTTTCGACCTTTTACACTTTAGAGGTCAGAAAACAAATTGGACAAGCTTGCACAACCAGTAAGAGTAGATCAAATAGACTCTGTCAGAGAACAATTAAGTGTGGTGGCTTTCACAGCAGACACCGCAGGAGAAGGATGGTCTTTTTTTTTTAAGACTA
Source organism: Rana temporaria (assembly GCF_905171775.1). NCBI lineage: Eukaryota > Metazoa > Chordata > Amphibia > Anura > Ranidae > Rana > Rana temporaria. The sequence continues at coordinate 224,407,416 of NC_053491.1, read as the reverse complement.
CGCTCTATACAATTTTCCCAACAATAGTTCCTGTTCTGGGATTGAGTCTCAGACCAAACACTTTTGGCTGCACCTGTAACAAAGACAACTGCATTGTTGTAATTGAAACATAAATATATTATAACTCTGTGTTAAAAGTGCCTATAAATATTTCACAAAGGGATTAGATCAACAAGAAAGCAATGTATTACTTATTTAGAGGCTCAGCTGGTACCAACAAAAGTATAGCTGTAATTATTTTGCAGCTTGGTTATTTCATTGCTTTGCTTTTTTGAAAGGTATCATACATTCTCACATGGGCTAAATATGAAACAATATAATGGAAGCGACAGTCTTTGTGTCATGGTCATGGTTATCAAGCCCTTCCTTACACAAGTACCACCATTCATCTCGTAAAGCTGTTTCCACCTGGCATTACCTACTAATACATGTATCTATCTATTTATACATCTGTCTAACTCCCTCTCTATCATTTCTGATCTGTTCAGAATGATATTTACCATATAAGGTATAAAACTATTTAGCGCGTACCCAGAAAGCTTTAAATGATATGCTCATGGATAGGTGTCTTAAAATAGAAGGCAATAGAAAAGTCTCTAATTGCATGAAATCGATGCAGATCCTGTATTGTTGGGCTTTGTAAAGATATGTTTTAAATTCTTACAAACAACTCATTTAAAAATATGTAACTTGGACAACCTTCTAAGTGGACCCTTTAGGCAAATAACCAGAAAAAAAGATTTGGGATGCCAACTTGTCTGGTTCATAGGAAAGTATTGCCATCAAAAGAAGTCTTGTTGTTTTTCCAAACATGTAAAAATTGGTATGGACTTAAAGCGGAGTTCCACCCAAAAATGGAACTTCCGGTTTTCGGAACCCTCCCTACCTCCGGTGACACATTTGGCACCTTTCGGGGGGTGCAGATACCTGACTCCCGTGACAGTCTACGCCACTTGCCGCCCCCCCCCCTGCTGTCTCCTGGGAAACACACTGTTCCCAGGAGAGAGCTGGGACCAGTGACGGTGCGTCGGGCTACATGCGCAGTAGGGAACCGGGCAGTGAAGCCGCAAGGCTTCACTTCCTGATTCCCTCACAGAGCATGGCGGCGGCAGCATCTGAGGACCGAGCGATTGCCCAGCCTCGTCTGCGGATATCACGGGCGTGCTGGACAGGTAAGGGTCCATTTTTAAAAAGTCAGCAGCTGCAGTATTTGTAGCTGCTGGCTTTTAAAAAAGAAAAAATTCGGGTGGACCTCCGCTTTAATTTGAAGATCCATGGTGTGCTGGCAAATTTTTACACTGCATCATGTATATTCCAGTTTCCAGCTGGCATCCTTTGCCTATTGCATTTATCCCCCTAAGGCAGAGGCATGACGCGGAGGGGACGAGTATGAGGAGTGGTTGGAGCTATGAAGGAGAAGGACCATTATTGTGTGGCCACCCTTTTTGATCCCTGATACAAGGGGAAAATGGCAGAAGGAGCAAAAACAAGAAGAATCTTTTGACTGCATTTCCAGATAGTGGTAGGATCCCTTCTCAATCCCAATATACTTCAGATCCTCAAATCACTGATAGGTGAAGCAAAAGAGGCAGTGGCTGCTTCATCAAGGCATTTAAGTACGGTAGTTTTCCCAACTACAGTGGACAGGCCTGATGCTGACAGCAGTCAAATGCAGTATCTAAACTTTATGAATGCAGACTACTTGGGGTCTGTGGCTGATGTGGATTTTTTAGGGCCTTTGGAGTGAAGACTCCATGAACTATTGAGTGTCAAGGTTGGATGACTGTCTGGAACTTGCACACAGCCAGTGTCTGAGAGGGCCTTTGGAGCAGTAGGCAGTTTTGTTACAAATAGATGAACCTGCCTGTCCCCTGGCACTGTTGACCGGCTCACTTTCATAAAAATGAACCAGTCCTAGATCAACAATGAATATAAAACTAATGCTACTGACCACATTATTACTTATAATCCGACTCAGTAAAAAAAAAAAAAAATTTCCCCCATTACCAGCTCCTGCAACCTATGCAGGCCTACCAACGTTATTATTATTTCAGGTACTTATATAGCACTGCAATTTACGCAGTGCTTTACATATACATTGTACATTCACATCAGTACCTACCCTCAAGGAGCTTACAACCTAAGGTCCCTAACACACATTTATACATATACTAGGGCCAATTTAGACAGGAACCAATTAACCTACCAGCATGTCTTTAGAGTGTGTGAGGAAACCAGAGTACTCAGAGGAAACCCACGCAGGAACAGGGAGAACCTGCAAACTCCAGGCAGATGGTGTCGTGGTCAGGATTCAAACTAGCGACCCTTTTTGCTGCTGGTAAAAGTGCTAGCCACTACACCACTGTGCCATTACAATCTCCTGCCACCTCTGCTGCCCCACCACCATTACCAGCTCCTGACATCTTTCCTGACCTGCCACCATAATGAACTCCAGCCAACTCTGCTGGCTTGCACCCTCTACAGCTCCTGCCACCTCTTCTGACCTATTCTGGTACTGTAAATGTACCACACATAACTTTTCCACAGCTGGGCCATACCTGCAAAAGTTTGCTGCAGGGTAAATCACGTCACCTAGCTTGTCACCTATTCCCTATCAAATTTCCATCAAACATATACCTGATGTCTATATTTAGAATATTTTTGGAATGATTGGGGATACAGGGGGGTTTCGGGGAATGTGTAGTTGTGGTTCTGAAGTGTTTTTGTGCATTCAGTTTCAACATTTTTTTTTTTACTTTTAAGACAATACAATGTAACACGCTAATTTAGTGCTGGTAAAACCAGAAAGCGTTTTATGTAAAAGGAATGGACCTATCACAGAGGTAATGTTTTGTGTGCTAATCCCTTTCAATTCTTCTCTGATGGAAATAAAGGAAACGTATTTACTCCAGCCCATGTTCACTACAAATACCTTGTCCAACCTTGGTAAAGTACCGCTTTAAAAAAAAAAATCACTAACTTGATTGGTTATTTGTTGTCAACACAAGCTACAGTGTATAACCCCTTTAGTAAATCACCCCATAAACTGGATCATTGGTCAGACAGGTTACTGAGCAGCTCAATAACACTTTTTATGGCACAGACAGTGCTGTGTAAACATTATCTCTTTTGTGCTTGTCATCTGAGTTTACACACTATACCCATTCCACCTGCACCTGCTGTTCTCCCTCCTGCTGCAGCTACACAGAAGCCTGAAAGAGATATATTAATACTTAGACGCAAGGTGTTGGGATTCTGAGCGCCACCAGCAATGTAGACACTGAAATGATGGATGTGTTAGGATTCCCTTTGACGTCAGATGCTGGAAATCCCATTTTAATCAGGTTTGCTGGGATTATGTGTCCCTACAGGCCAGTTGGGAAATGAAAAAAGAGGAAAGAGAAAAGCAAACGAGAGAGACAAGCTAATCTTCTATGTAATAAAAAAATAAATATGCAAACTTGATGTGTGCCTAAATATGTGACCAGAAGTATTTAATTAATGAAAATCTATGATAGCTTTCTTAATGTAATCTTCATAGAAATCTTTTTTTAAAATAGAATAATAATCTTTCTAAAAATTTCCAGCACTACACACAGCACTGGATATTTTTTGCAGCATTAATAATGGAAGATGGAATATGGGGCTCTTTAACTCTTCAGGTCAACTAAAAACCCGCAGTGCCTTGAAAAAGTATTCATACCCTTTGCAATTTTCCACATTTTGTCATGTTACAACCAAAAACGTAAATGTATTTTATTAGGATTTTATGTGATAGACCAACACAAAGTGGCACATAATTGTGAAGTGAAAGGAAAATTATAAAAAAAAATTCAATTTTTTTTTTTACAAATAAATATCTGAAAAGTGTGGTGTGCATTTGTATTAAGCCCCCTTTACTCTGATACCCCTAACTAAAATCTAGTGGAACCAATTGCCTTCAGAAGTCACCTAATTAGTAAATAGAGTCCTCCTGTGTGTAATTTAATTTCAATATAAATACAGCTATTCTGTGAAGCCCTTAAGAGGTTTGTTAGAGAACCTCAGTCAACAAATAGCACCATGAAGGCCAAGTAACACACCAGAGAGGTCAGGGATAAAGTTGTGGAGAAGTTAAAAGCAGGGTTAGCATATAAAAAAATATCCCAAGCTTTGAACATCTCACAGAGCACTGTTCAATCCATCATTCTAAAATGGAAATAGTATGGCACAACTGGAAACCTACCAAGACATGGCCGTCCACCTAAACTGACAGGCCGGGCAAGGAGAGCATTAATCAGAGAAGCAGCCAAAAGGCCCATGGTAACTCTGGAGGAGCTGCAGAGATTCACAGCTCAGGTGGGAGAATCTGTCCACAGGACAACTATAAAGCCCTGTACACACGATCAGTTTGTCTGATGAAAACAGACCGACGGACCGTTTTCATCGGACAAACCGATCGTGTGTGGGCCCCATTGGTAAAAAAAAATAGAACATGTTTAAAAATTTTCCTATGGATAAAAAACCGATAGAAAAAAAGCGATTGTCTGTGTGGAAATCCATCGGAGAAAAATTCACGCATGCTCAGAATCAAGTCGACGCATGCTCGGAAGCATCGAACTTAATTTTTCTCAGCACGTCATAGTGTTTTACGTCACCGCGTTGGACACGGTCGGATTTTTGACTGATGAAAGTCAGCTTCATCGGATATCCGATGAAAAAATACATCGGATTAGATATCCAATCGTGTGTACAGGGAATTAGTCGTGCACTCCAAAAATCTAGCCTTTATGGAAGAGTGGCAAGAAGAAAGCCATGGGAAGTCCCGTTTGCAGTTTGTGAGAAGCCATGTGGGGGACACAGCAAACGTGTAATGCCGCGTACACACGGTCGTTTTATGTGATGAAAAAAAATGACGTTTTTAAAAACGTCACTTTAATTGACCGTGTGGGGGAAAACGTTGTTTTATGTCTTCTAAAAAACGACCAAAAAAAATTGAAGCATGCTTCAATTTTATGTGTCGTTTTTCAAAACGTCAACTTTTGCTTCACAGAAATTGACCGTGTGTAGCAAAAACGTCGTTTAAAACGAAGTTTTTTCATCCGCGCATGCCCAGAAGCTACTTATGAAGCGAGCTTCAATGGAAAAACGTGGTGGAACGTAACCTCGCTTTGCTAGAACATTGTGAGAAAAACGATGGTGTGTAGACAACTTCGTCTTTGAAAATTGAAGTTTCAAAAACGTCGTTTTTTACTTCACATAAAATGTCGTTTTTTTTTCATCACATAAAGTGATGGTGTGTATGCGGCATAAGAAAGTGCTCTGGCCAGATATGACCAAAAATACGACCAATTTTTTTAGGGTCAGTTCAGGTATTTCAGAAACAACGCACAGGAGGTGTATGCTCCTTTTCTTGTATGTTACGATAACTATATTTATCTTCTTGGGACTTTAGCTTTCTCATGTTTTATTCATTTATCTTTCCTCACACGTGCCCCCTCCCATCCACAGTTTGAACCCATTAGGGGTGGATGGGTGGTCCGGAGGCACGCTAAGCCTGATATAAGGTATAGTACTTTTTCAAGGCACTGTAGATATAGATGGAGCTCTTGCGATTACAACGGATAAACACATTTGAACATGTTTGCACATACTTTATTTATGCTGTAAAGCCCAAAAAAATAGCTTTCTTTACCCACTTGCTTAGGTGGGCCATAGATGATACAATTTTCTTATTTTTAGTGGGGAGCCTTTCCTGCTGAGAGAACACATTGATTATTGCCAGCATCTACAGCCACTGGCAATAATTGCATCTTAAAAATCCAATATGCTGGTTGTACCCAAGTCCATTGATGGATCAACTTGAGTACAATCAGCCTACTCATACATGGTTCGAACCTCAGGTGGTCCTTGCTGAACCAGCTGGGATTCGAACCGTTTAACCACTTCCGTACCGTAGGACATCATATGACGTCCTGGACTTCAGTGGGGGATATCTGAATGATGCCTGCAGCTACAGGCATCATTCAGATATTCTTCTCTTCAGGTGGCGATTCTGCGCACCATAAGAATGATCATAGCGGCAGTTCCCCTACTTGAGGTGGCGGGAGGGGACTCCAATCGGTGCTTCTCCGGGCTTTCCCATGCCATAGGAGGTCCTGAGAACGAATCGGCCCCCCGGATAAGGAGGATAGAGATCTCTATGACCGTCGGAGGCCCGGGCACGACGTTATGACATCACGTCCGGGTACCCGGAAATAAACAAAGCCACAATCGTGGCTGAAAGCATGAGATCGGTGATTTTTTTTTCACAATCTCATGCTTCCCAGCCTAGAGGAGAGATGTGGGGTATTATTGACCCTGCATCTCTCCATAAAGAGGACCTGTCACACACTATTCCTATTACAAGGAATGTTTACATTCCTTGTAATAGGAATAAAAGTGATCAGACATTTTTGAAAAAAAGTGTAAAAATAAAAAATTGCCTTCAATAAACCTCTAATGTTAAAATAAAAATAAAAAATTGTAAGTAAAATAAAAAATGCAATTATAATTTTTTTTTAAAACGCCCCTGTCCCCAGTAGCTTGCACTCAGAATCGACCGCGCACGTAAATCCCGCCCACATATGTAAACGCTGTTCAAACCACACATGTGAGAAAGAGCAACAATTCTAGCACTAGACCTTCTCTGTAACTCTAAACTGGTAACCTGTAAAACAAATTTAAGCGTCGCCTATGGAGATTTATAAGTACCGAAGTTTGGCGCCATTCCATGAGTGCGCGCAATTTTAAAACGTGACAAGTTAGGTATCTATTTACTCGGCGTAACATTATCTTTCACATAATACAACAATTTGGGCTAACTTTACTGTTTTGTTATTTTTCAATTCATGAAACCGTTTCTTTTACAAAAAAAGGCGTTTGAAAAATGATTGCGCAAATACCGTGCAAGATAAAAAGTTGCAATGACCGCCACTGAAGACGTCGAAGAAGCCCGGGAGGGGGCCACTGTAAAAGAGCTAATGAAGAAAGCGCCCCCCCCCCCGGCGGAAGAGAACCAGATGGCGGTGAAGACCGGGACCCCCGCAGAAGACATCGAAGAAGCCCCCCCTCGTAAAAGAGCTAAAGAAGAGAGGGGGCCCCGGAGCTGACTAATAAATTACTTTAAAGAGGGGCGTGGCCGGGATGTGAACAAGAGCAGACGTGTGGTGACTGAGCTCCGCTCCTACCGGTATCCTGTACTGATTCCAGCGCTGATTCCTGCTATCAGAACCTACCTTCCAGACACCCTGGGGCGGAAGAGGGCACCCGGCACCCCGCGGCCTCCTCCGTTGTCTCCGGGCAAGCTCCGTTCCTCCGCCGGGACCGGCGAGCGCGTCGCGGCGGCCATCTTGCCCACGAGGCTTCCAGCACAGGAGATGTCAGCCAGCTCTCCAGCCTCCCCTAATCCACCTGCATCCCTTGCCGCTTCACATGCCGAGCTCCTGGCGGCCATCAAGGAGGGTCGGGACTCGGTGATGATCAAGATTGATCACCTAGTGGCGGATGTTAGCCTCATCCGCCATGACATGGACAAATTTAGGGCCCGGTTTGCGGAGGCACGCATATCGCAGCTGGAGGACTCCACCAGAGGGGATTCCAGGGACCTGCATGCTCTCCAACTGCAGGTCAAGGCCCTGCAGGAGAAATCCATCGACACCGAAAATCGCCTGAGGAGGAACAATGTCAGGGTCCTGGGCCTTCCCGAGAGGGCCGAGGGTCCCAGGCCTGCAGAGTTCACCGAGGCCTTCCTGATCTCCCTCCTGGGCCTGCCTGCCATGCTGCCCACGTTTGTCGTCGAGAGAGCCCACAGGGTCCCACCTAAGCCTCCGATCCCTGGGGCCCCACCTAGGCCTTTTCTGCTACGGCTGCTCAATTACCGGGATAGGGATCGAGTCCTGGCGGCTGCCAGGGAGAAGAGGGATCTGCAATACAACGGGGCCAAAATCATGCTCTTTCCTGACTACTCCCCAGAAGTGCAGCACAAACGCCGCTCCTTTACCGAGGTGAGGAGATGCCTGCGAGATCAAGGTCTCAAATTCAGCCTACTCTATCCCAGCAAGCTGAGAGTAATTGATGGCGACCGCACCCGTTTCTTCACGGACCCCGATGCGGCTTTGGCGTGGTTGGAGAGCCGGTGAGGGTCTCATCGAGCGGCAAGTACCCCCCTTCCAGTTTTTGCACTTTGTTTTGCCACCTTTAATCCATACGGGTCATCCGTCTCCCCCCTAAATGGCATGTTGATATGGCGCCCTGCCCTGCGTTCCCCTTGGGGCTATCGTGTATGACATGTTACTATCCTGCTGCCCTTACTGGATCCGGAACTCCCGTTTGTCCATTGTGTCGCTGGGGGCGGGTGGTGGCAGTGGCAACTCTGCCTTTTCTCCCCCTTTCTCCCGTGGATGGGCACACAAAACTGACACACTTCGCTTGATGGGACCTGACAAGTGACTCATGTTCCGGCACTCTTTCCTGCCCCTAACACGCCAGTGTGCCCTCTCCCTGACTCCCAGCATTCGCTCCCCCCCTCATGCCTGCACATAGCACTGGCAGTTGCATCCTGCCCCGACCGGGAATCGGTCTTTGCTCCAGATGTTAGGTGATGTGATGCTCAGTCCACGAACTTGAATGCACGTCACCCCGACTTTGTCATGAGGCAGCACTCCAGGACTGTTGCCCCCTCTCCCCCTATGCTCTGTTCACTCACCCCCTCTTTTTTTGTTTTGTCCCTGTTTTTTTTTTCCCTTTTTCTCTCCCCTATGTCCCCCCTTGTTATCCAGAGCCTGAACACTGATCGCTGGTCTCTGTTGCGCCCGCTCCCCGGGCTCAGATGTAGACGACCTGGTGTCTACTGTGTAGGGCCCCCAGTTTTTAGGGGCTCAGTTACACTAAGTTGTATTTGTTTTTGGGGAAAAACTATTCCCACCCCCCAGACCGTTGTTTGGGGGCCGGGACATAGTAGGATAGGCACCCTGTGCCTGGGTAATTGGTTTGGTTTACTGTCTTTTGTGTATGCTCAGCTCTATGCTCTTCACTTTTATTGGAATATGTCATGTTTATATGGTTCCAGTGTGCATTACTATGCATGCAGGATCCTGTTGCTCCTGAGGTGCTCCCTGATTTATCTAACTGGTCATCCATTCCACTTCCCGCCCCTCGTGCCCGATGGCTGACCGCTCACATGATTCCTTTACCATTCTCTCGTGGAATGTTAGAGGCCTCAACTCTAAATTCAAGCGAGCCACTCTATGCCAGTATCTAAAGGCTCACTCACCCCAGCTTATTCTACTCCAAGAGACTCACCTCATGGGCAGCAAGATCCTGACTCTTAAGAAACCTTGGATACAGAGGGCACTGCATGCCACGTATTCTACGTATGCCAGAGGAGTGTCGATCCTTATTCATAAAAACTTCCCTTGTGTGATTGAGGAGGTCAGGTTGGACCCCCAGGGTAAATATGTGATACTGGTCTTTACGCTCTGGGCTCAGAGATACATTGTTGTGAATATATACATTCCCCCTCCTTTTTCGCCAGACTTGCTATATACGGTTGTAGACAAAATTACGCCCTTCTGCCCCGGGAAGGTTATGATAATGGGGGATTTTAATGCCATCCTGTCTCACGACCTGGACAGACCGACGCCTCCTAAACATAGGAGTATGGACCTACCTGCCTGGGCTCAGGCGGTGGGTCTTGAGGAGGTCTGGAGGTGGAAGCATCCGGGGGTGAGGGCATACTCATGCTTCTCGTCTTCCTACAAGACCGCATCTCGGATTGATTTGGCCTTCTCCAACCCCGCACTGTTAGCGGATGTGTTGGGGGCGAACTATCTTCCGAGCGGTCTCTCGGATCACAGCCCTTTGGTGGTGAAACTCCGCTCTCCGGCACTGCGCAGTGCTGCGCTTTGGCGGTTGGGCGCGCAATGGGTCACTCACCCTGACATAATGGACACGGTCACCCCCTTACTGACTGAATTTTGGGAACGGAATGTGGGTACTGCCTCCCCGGAGGTTGTATGGGACGCGTTCAAGGCCTACTCTAGAGGGCAATACATCTCCTCCATGGCTAGTGTTAAGAAAAAACACTCGGCTCAGACCCGGGAATTAGAACAACTGATTGTTGACAACACTGACAAGTACAATTTAGACCCCACCTCGGATCATTTTGATCGTATGATGGCAGCCCAACGGGACCTACAGCTCCACATGGCAGAGGCGACTCGCCTAGAGATTCACAAGAACAGACAACGTGCCTTTGAGCAAGGGGACCGGAATGGCCGCCTGTTGGCCATGTTGGCCCAGCATGATCACCCTCTCACTACAATTTCTCTCCTTCGAACGGCTGGGGGTGATACGGTGTCCTCTCCCCAGGAGATCCTCCAGACCTTTAGTGACTTCTATAAGACGCTATATTCCTCGGGACTTCCCGCGGACTTCCGACCTGAGACTATAACCACTCTGATGGATTCCTTGGCGCTAGGCTGGCTATCCGACGGAGAAAGAGAGGCATTGACTCAACCGTTTACAGTCCTAGAGGTGCAAAGGGCTATCCAATCCTTCCCACCGGGCAAAGCGCCTGGGCCGGATGGACTCCCGCTTGATTTCTACCGCGCACACGCGGGCCTCTTGGCCCCCCTGCTAGCCCAGCTATATACATCATCCCTGACGGACGGCAGTCTCCCCGCTTCCATGTACCATGCCCACTTAACGCTGATATACAAGCCTCCCAAAGACCCAACCTCCTGCGCCTCTTACAGACCTATTGCCCTGCTCAATACCGACTTCAAGATCTTGACTAAATTGCTTGCCCTTAGGCTTTACCCTATGCTGCCCACGGTGATTGACTCAGACCAGACCGGTTTCATGCCCCGTAGGTCCACGGACGTTAACCTCAGAAGACTTTTCACCAACATACACGCCACACACAACAATGTAGGGACGAGGACGGTGGCCTCCTTAGACGTCGAAAAGGCCTTCGACACAGTCGAGTGGCCTTTTCTGTAGGAAACATTGCGTCGGATGGGTTTTCCGCTGCTGTTCATCAAATGGCTTCAAGTGATCTATAAGTCCCCTACTTCCTCGGTGCGCTTGGGTGGGGGCCTTTCCGCCCCCTTCGGGCTCTTCCGAGGAACGCGGCAGGGTTGCCCTCTCTCTCCGGCACTGTTTGCCCTTGCCATTGAACCGGTGGCGGAGGCCTTGCGCTCCACACCGCTCATTAGAGGTCTCCGAGTGGGCTTGCTGGAGGAGAGGGTGGCCCTGTACGCGGATGATATGCTACTGTTCCTGAATGATGCGGGTCCTTCTTTGCAGGGTGCGCTGACCGTCTTGGACACATTTGCCTCGGTCACCGGACTCAGGGTGAATTGGTCCAAATCACTGCTTTTCCCGATAGACCAGGCGGCCAGATCTACCTCCCAACCAAATAACCCGTTATGCTGGGTTACCTCATTTAAATACCTGGGTGTACAGGTCTCTGCATTAGCTTCTGATTTCATCCTATTAAATCTGACCCCGGTCCTGCTAGACACTCAGTCCAGGCTTAAGGCATGGAGTAATCTCCCGCTGTCTGTGTGGGGGAGGGTAAACCTCATTAAAATGAAGATAGTCCCCAAGCTGATCTACCTCTTCCGCCATTCCCCACAATGGATACCCAAGTCATTTTTCAACAAACTCAACCAGGTCTTCTCTTCCTTTATATGGGGCCCTTCCCCGCCCAGGTACAAACTCGCGACTCTGATGAGGCCGCGAACACAAGGGGGAATGGCGTTCCCCGACTGTCACAAGTACTTCCTTGCAACACAATTGGTGACTGCAGCCTGGTGGTTGCGGCCGGACGGGACCAACACCGCCACAGCCCTAGAGGCCTCGGTGGTCGGTTCGCTGGAGCTCTCCAGCTTTTGCTGTTCCGTGGCCCCCGCGCACCATACACCTTGACTCCTTCCATGCTCACCACTATGCGGGCATGGAGGACGGGACTGGCCATTGAAAAGTGCAAACCCACTGAGATCTCCCCTAATGCCCCTATCTGGGGAAACCCAACCCTAGCGCACTTCTACAGGCTCCCGGATCCGGTGGCGTGGTCGAAGTGCGGCGTTAAATTGATTTCACATATAATCTCGCAAAATAAACTACTATCCTTTGACGAGCTTGAGTCCACGTTTAACCTGCCCCGGCACTACCTCTTTAGATACCACCAGGTGGCACATGCTTTCTCGGCGCAGTTCCCGCTGTCGTCCTGTATCGTGGCCCAGTCGGAGTTGGAGAGAACACTTCGGTTTTGTTGTGACACGAAACCCACCTCACATTTATACTCCTACCTGATTTTTGTGTCTCTTCCTCCTCTGGAGGGGCTTCGGTCCCGATGGCAGCGCGACATCCCTATGTTAGATGCTGATGACTGGGATGATGTGTGGGATCTTCCCTTCCGCGCCTTGGTCTCCATTCGAGACAGGTTAGTGCAGTTCAAAATAGTCCACAGAGCATACTTTACCCCACATAGACTCCACAAGATGAACCAGGCACACTCCCCCGAGTGTTGGAGGTGTAGTGCCTCCCCGGGCGACTTCTCCCACATTTTTTGGAGGTGCCCTGTGATAAAACAATATTGGGAAGAGGTACTGGAAATGGTAAATAAAATTGCGGCAGTCCAGCTGCCACTGGCAATGGAGGTGTGTGTCTTGGGTATTGTCGAGAACGTAGTCCAATCCTCTGCCAAACGCACATTAGTGAGTCTACTACTTTTCTATGCACGCAAAAACATTGCCATGCATTGGAAGAAGCCTACTTCACCCTCCCTGATGCAGTGGAGGGGCCTGGTGAATGCCAGCCTTCCCCTGTATAGGGATACATACGTAAACCGGGGATGCCCGCAGAAATACGACAAAATATGGCGAGCCTGGCTAGCAGAAGCTGAAACTGCTGGCTAAACACTTGCAATGGATGACATGTTGGCCGCGAGGGCATAGAGAATAATCTGCTTTATTTTATTTTATTTTAATTTTTTTATTTTATTTCTTTGTGGTTGGCCGACGCGCCGAGGGAGCACGCTGCGGGGGGGGGGGGGACATCTCAGCCCCCCCTGTCCCTGCTCATATTTGTTTATATTTGTAAACTTTCACCTCTCAGGGAGCGTTATGTAACAACGTACGATGACGTATTTCTTGATTCATGTTCAATGCATATGAGCTGTGTGTGTATGTACTGTCTTCTGTCGTGTTGATGTATTGTTCATAAACTTAATAAAAACAATTAAAAAAAAAAAAAAAAAATTACTTTAAAAACTCTGTGTAGTGTGTTTTTTTTTTAAAAATTTCACCAGGTGAATGGGTAGGGATACGATGTACCCCATACTCATTCACCTAGGGTGGGGGAGCCGGGATTTGGGGGCCCTCTTATTAAAGGGGGCTTCCAGATTCAGATAAGCTTCCCTCCCGCATACCCCGACAACCAACAGCCAGGGTTGTCGGGAAGAGGCCCTGTCCTCATCAACATGGGGACAGGTGCTTTGGGGTGGGGGGGGGCCACAGGATGCCCCCCCTGCCCCAAAGCACCTACCCCCCATGTTAAGGACATGTGGCCTGGCACGGTTAAGGAGGGGGGGCGCTCACTCGTCCCCACCCCCTTTTCTGACCGGCCGGGCTGCTGCTCGGATACGGGTCTGCTATGGAATTTGGGGGAACCCCACGCCGTTTTTTTCGGCGTACGGTGTTCCCCTTAAAATCCATAGCAGACTCAAGGGCCTGGTATGCTCCTGTAGGGCGAACCCATGCCGGTTTTTTATTTGAAATTTGGCGTGGAGTTCCCCCTCAAGATTCATACCAAACACAGCTGACACAGTGTACTGCGATTACCTGCGGTTATGTGCCGATAGCTGCGGGATTTCGCAGCTGGACGCATTGAGATCTATTTTTTCTATCCGCACAAAACCGTGGGTAACAAAACTGCAGGTAACCGTAGTGTGTGAATGATGTCATAGGAAAGCATTGTGTGCTTCTAGCTGCGGTAAAATCCACAGCTAAAAGCACCATTCTATCCGGCCGTGTGAAAGGGGCCTAACATTCTATGATTTATGCGCACTGGTCAAGCTCTTTCTGGTAAGAGGTTTTACAAGAGGGGGGTTCTCTCTGTACGTGGTGTCAGCAATCTCGTTAGAAGTGATTGGAAAAGATTGAACTTTTTTACCAGCTTTTTTTACAACAACCTTTGAAAAATAGATTATGGACTAAAATGAATATGCATATACTGATCTAACTTAGTGTTTCTTTGAATTATGTGCATGGCCCTGCTTGTGTCTGTTTTGACTACAGTACATTGTTTTAAATTTGTTTTTCACTAGCCTTTGAGCTAGTTGTTTGGTAGCAGCTGCAGCCTTAATTGGCCGTTGTTTGTCTTAATTTCACTACTCAAAGAGCGCTTGTTTATTAGGAGCTGGCCATTTTCTTTCTGTTTTAGTTTTATAACAATTTATTTGAGCCGCTATGAAGGCAGTGACATTCTTAGCAAATAGAAAAATGTATTTAAGTTCACTTTTTACTACAAATATAGAAACCAAGATTAAGGATGATCATAAGGCCCCTTATACACTATGGCGTTTTTCGGTCGTTATTCGAGCGTTTTTCGAGCGTTATTCGAGCGTTATTCGAGCGAAGCCTCATCTGCAATCCCAAAGTGCTGGTAAAGCACCGCTAAGGCCCTAACGTTTTAGGGCGTATTTGCAGTGCCTCAGTGTGAAAGGGTAAAGCGTTTTTACAGCGCTTTCAATTCATTTCAATGGAGAGAGGCGTTTTTGGAGCGTTTTTTTTTAGCGCCCAAAAGCTGCTCCAAAGATGCTGCTTGCAGGACTTTTCTCAATGCCCCGCCTCAGTGTAAGGCGTTTTTACAGCGCTTTTAATTCATGTCAATGGAAAGGGGCGTTTTTGGAGCGTTTTTTTCAGCGCCCAAAAGCTGCTCCAAAGATGCTGCTTGCAGGACTAAAGTTTTATGAGCGTTTTAATAGCACTATTTTTAACGCTAAAACACTGTAAAAATGCTTCAGTGTGAAAGGGTACTTTATTAGCTCTTGGGAATGCATTGGAAAAACAGGTGAGGACATGGTGGGATGTGTGCACTATGGAACAGTACCTGAAGGAAAAGACCATTGTGAGGAGTTTGAGATGGGAGGTGACTCCTAAGAATGGTCTTGATGATCTGGAATCAATGATAGAATGGCTTGATTTTTTTTAATGGGGTGGGTTTTAAATTGCAACAATTGATTTTGGAGAGGAAACAAAGAAAAATGTTAAAATTTGAAAAAAAGGATTAGGTATTTATATAGCAGATTGGATAGTATTAACCACTTCAGCCCAGGAGGATTTGGCTGCCCAATGACCGGGCCATTCTTTGAGATTCGGCACTGCGTCACTTTAATTGACAATTGCGCGGTCGTGTGACGTGGCTCCCAAACAAAATTTACGTCCTTTTTTCCCCACAAATAGAGCTTTCTTTTGGTGGTATTTGATCACCTCTGCCGTTTTTTATTTTTTGCGCTATAAACAAAAAAAGACCAAAAATTTGGGGGAAAAAAGCAATATTTTTAACTTTTTGCTATAATAAATATGCTCCAAAAATATATAAAAAATAAATGTATTTCTCAATTTAGGCCGATATGTATTCTTCTACATATTTTTGATAAAAAATTGCAATAAGCATATATTGATTGGTTTGCGCAAAAGTTATAGCATCTACAAAATAGATTTATGGCATTTTTATTCATCTTTCTTTTAACTAGTAATGGCAGCGATCTGCGATTTTTATCGTGACTGCGATATTATGGCGGACACATCGGACACTTTTGACGCTATTTTAGGACCATTGTCATTTATACAGCGATCAGTGCTATAAAAATGCATTGATTACTGTGTAAATGACACTGGCAGGGAATGGGTTAACCACTAAGTGTGTCCTAGGGAGTGATTCTAACTGTAGGGGGGCTGGGCTACCAGTGACACGACATTGATCACTGCTCCCGATGACAGGGAGCAGTAGATCAGTGTCCTGTCACAAGGCAGAACAGGGAAATGCCTTGTTTACATAGGCATCTCCCTGTTCTGCAGCTCTGTGACACAATCGCGGGACACCGGTGGACATCAAGTCTGCGAGTTCCGCGGGCACGTGCAGGGGCCCTCAGGTACGTCCCTTTATGCAGCCGTGCCATTCTGCCGACGTATAAGTACATGCAGCGGTCAGCAAGTGGTTAGAGACACTCAGCAATGGGTTGACTTTAACAACAGTATTAATAAAAAATCCATAGGGATATGAATGATTTTAAACATTAGTGTGTCTATAAACTACTCCACTAATAGCCCCAAACACTATGCTCAATCCCCCTATAACGCCCTAAAAGGAGACCGGTAGAAAGAAATCTGATTCCGGCTGAACATTCTACTCCTTATTACTCTCCTTACCAATGGGCCCGTGCTCCCCATCAATTTAGGGGGAAAGGAGGCAGAGGAGGAGGTACAAGGGGTGGAAATAGAGGGGTGCCCAATACAAACAACCGTATGCCCATGATGAGCAATACGTAGGGGTGCCTACGCATAACAGATTTGAACCTCTAATCCGGCATGATAAATGGAGAAATCTGAGTTCCCCCCGTCCTTTTTTAGGGAGAGGAAAGAGGGGGGCCCGTGGTTATCAAGGGAACAGATCGTACAGGAAATGGCTATCGGGCCCAGTAGTACCACCCCCTCCCTCCCTCCCTCCCAACAGCGATGGTGCAAACCTCCCTACGAAGAGAGAACATACCAACATCCACCATATCCCCTGGTAAGGGAAGGAGATGATGTAGGGCAGGCAGGAGGACCCAACTTAAACAAAAAAAGAAGGAGGGAGATGGAAGAGTAGAAATGTATAACCTTAGTAAAGTTGAATTAACGCATAAGGAGATAAATATTCTGCAGTCTGGACTTAAATGTGCTCCCAAGAAATCACAGAACAAATTTGATGTATATATGGACATACATAAATATATCCATAAAATTAACCTGAAGAAATATTAACTGAGTGAATGCAAATGTGATAGGAATAGACAGTGTCTTAAAAAATAGATCACTGTTTAATCCTTTAAACACTGAAAATCAACATGTGGAAGTTTTCAGGAATTTAGTTCTAAAGTATCTAGAACAAGTGGTACCACAGAAAAATATCAATTCCCGCTATATTCAAGATGGTATTGAACAATTGGAAGACGTAAGTTATGTCGTGTGGCCACACCCTCAGATGATGTCGTGAATGACGAAACACGCCAGTGTGGAGCCATACGACGAGTAGTAGTGACGTCAGCACGCTGTTCAGGGACATGGCCAGTGACTATCTCTTGCTATACGAGCTCAGTGGGGTAGAAGATACCACAATGACACCAGTTATCTGTCATCACCTGATCTGGGAAAGGAAACATCCATGGAAAGAA
Organism: Rana temporaria; assembly: GCF_905171775.1. Taxonomy (NCBI): domain Eukaryota; kingdom Metazoa; phylum Chordata; class Amphibia; order Anura; family Ranidae; genus Rana; species Rana temporaria. The sequence goes on along the minus strand of NC_053491.1, from coordinate 224,389,952 downwards.
TGTAACATTCTGTGATTTATGCGCACTGGTCAAGCTCTTTCTGGTAAGAGTTTTTACAAGAGGGGGTTTTTGCACACCCCTCTCTTCTCGTTAGAGTAATCTCCTTTCTCTCTTAGCTCTTAAGGCGAATTCCAGTGCGGCACTGCCCCTAACCCCCACCTCTATAGCTTTAAGAGAGAGGGGCACTGAGGGGGGGGGGGATTTATTATGGGGGGAAGGGGAGAGGGGAAAAGAAAAGGGGAAAGAAGGGGGAAAAGAAATTAAATAAAAATAAAAAAATGTTTTAATTAATTTTTTTTTTGGGGGGGGGGGGGGGTTTATGAGTGTGTAATGGGGATGGGAGGAAGGGGAGGATATAAAAAGGGGGGATAAGTTATTAGTGGTTCTATGGCTTATTAGAGGCCTCAGATTTTGAACACTTGGTAAAAGTGTTTTAAGGGGAAGGTGATGGGGTTATAAGGAATAATAAGTAATGAGCTTTAGAGGGGTTAATGGCTTTTTAGAAGCCTCATAGTTAAGGGGTCACCCAATAATTTATTTATTTTTTATAGGGGGGGGGAGAGAGCCGCGGGGAATAAATGAGGGTGGAGGGGGACGATCTTTCTCTTTTTTTTTTCCTCTTTTCTTTCCTGGGGGGGGGAGATATGGGATACAGATAGGGATGTTTATTGTATAATGGTGTGATACATTGTAATATATTGTTAAACGGAAAGCTTGAAAAATTAATATAAAAAAAAATTTAGATAATAAAAAAAATAAAAGAAGGGATCGGAAAGGATTGAACTTTTTTACCAGCTTTTTTCACAACAACCTTTGAAAAATTGATTATGGACTAAAATAATTATGCATACTGTATACTGATCTAACTTAGGCCCCTTTCACACATGCGGATCGTATGTCCGCTTTTTCATCCATCTGTTTATGGATGAAAAAGGGTTATACATTAATCCCTATGAGATAGAGGGTCTCATTCGGTGTCCTCAATGCTCCGATTCTGCAGACAGAGGAAAATCCTATGTAGTGCTACCCCCGAAGGAGCCGCTGATTAGTTTGGGATCTACTCTCTATTTGCTCAACTCGCCCCTGTTTAATTAGCTCGAACTCTCCCTTGAAACATCAGAAACCTGGTAGAGGAATATTGTGACCCCTGCTGAGCTGAAATCACAATAGCAAGCATGCAATATTCAATGACAATAATGATAAAGAATTACCTGTGGTGGCAAACGGCCTCTCCAAGCAAGAATAAGGGTACTCCACACAATGAATATATTTGAATTCAAGGGGTGAGTTTACTGTATAAAGGCTCAGAAAACAACAGGTGTAAGATTTGTACATAAACGCAATCAATAGTAATAACTCAGTCTGATTCGAAAGGGCCCTTGCAGGAATCAGTAATCAATGTAAGCTAATGAGGTTTGTCTTTGAACCTAGGAATGGTACCATTCATTAAACTTAGAGGAAGTCTATGCTCACGAGCAGCCCCTAACGGACAAGTCTACAGATTAGTCAATAACGGTGTTGCGGCCGGTCGGTGCACATAAAAATTTGTAATCCACGGGTAACAATTGGCGGAATAAACTGAGTAACCAACAATGTCTAAGACAGCCGGGCGTTGGTGAAGTAATCGCCCGCCGGCGCCAACTTCCCCCTACAGACCACTGGCACGATTTACCAGGCCTCTAAGTTTCAGCTATGGGCCGATGGGTATCTGTGGCCTGTAGTGGTACCGGGTGTCTATAATAGCCAGGAAGTCAGAAACTGAGCATGTGCTCTCTCACCCGACAGGCCGACCCGCCTGATTTTTCCTCAGAAGGGGACGTGTAGAAAAGGCACTGCTCCGCAGCACGAGGGATCCCAGACGAGGGCGCTCCACTGTTCCTGTTATCAGCTGGGCTGCCTCTTCGATCTCCGAGAACACAAGTTCGATGCTGGGGGTCTTGCTTCTATCTAGATTGCTGGTCTCTCCGTGAATAGGCCCAGGCTCTGGCCCAGTGGCGCGGCTATGATTATTAGCAGCTCCGCTGAGGAGAGAGTGCAGATCCAGATAGAGCGAAGTTAGCTCCTCCCCTCTCTTAAATAACTTCCCATGTCCATTCTGACTGGCTGAGTGGAATTGTCACATGTTCCAATGGTACGGGGCATTGCAAGGGCGTAACCTGTCAATGGAGTCCATATCTCCTGTCACTCATAGCCCCGCGATGCACAACTTCACAACAATGTCTAACATATTTACAAACGTGAATATAATTCCAGCGGGGACGACCTGTCGTGAGACTCTGACAGGATGACCCTGCTACACCTATTTTTCCATCCGCCCGCAGAGCGGATCGAGAGAACATGGACAGACGGTCCTTGTTCATCCAATCCCCCCATAGGGGAAAACGGACATCTGACAGGGCGGTCCCTGCACAGTGTGAGCAAGCGGATAAGACATGTACGGATCCTCACGGGATCCGTACATGTGAAAGGGTCCTTAGTGTTTCTATGAATTGTGTGCAAAGCGCTGCCTGTGTATGTTTTGACTACATTGTTTTCACATTCGCTATGGTCTTCCTGATTTTCCTCCCGGACAATCAGGAAGTGGGTCCTGAGACTCGATTGGCCAGGGAGTCTTAGGACTCCTGGCCAATCGGGTCTCAGGACTCACTTCCAGTTCGGCCGGGAGGATAAGCAATGTCTGTTCGGCCAGGAGGAGAAGCCCTGGCTCTTCCCTCAGCTAGAGCAAGGAGCAGAAGCAGCCCTACCCCTTGTTTTCGATTATCCACGTCATCTCCTAGGGTAAGGCTGCCTTCCCGTCCGCATCCTGTGGTGTGAGTGGGGGGGTTTGTTTGCCCCCCCCCAAAAAAAAATATTGAGCACCAATTTCCACTGTACTATATACTAAGCATGAATGAAAGAAGATATGACGGATAAGACTTGCCACGCTTGACTGAGACAATGGATATTGACTAAATGCTTATACCGTTAGATGCCAAAATCACAAGGAAATATTAACAATTGATTTAATAGCAGCATATGTGAATTTGCAAATACAGATTATATATTGATCACAGGCACATTCTGAATTATCTAGCTAGAGCATACTCCCTCCAGTATACCATTGCATTACAGGTCCACCGTCCTGCAGGGGTAATATATCATTCCACTAAGATGATCTGTGTACCAGTTGGGGGTGTTAATGACAGTGAAATACTGAGAAAGGTTGTTTCATTGATCCAGGAATATTACAGATCATTATAAGTTAGGAAGCAGGATATCTTCACACAAACAGGCTTATTTGAAAAGGTGGTGTAAACTGTAAAGGGTAATGAAATAACTATGATGAAGTGTAAAGCAGAGAAGAACATAGGAGCCAGTCTGATAACAGTTTATTTTGGTCAGAGCAGTAAAAATGATAGCTAAGACGGCATCGCACCTATTAGGATGGTGTCGTTGCTGGCAATAGGCTCCGATTTGGCATGTGATTTGACATGTCAAATTGGGCCAGTGAGAACGGGGGCTAATACTCCATTCTATGGGAATGCAAAGCAGCTGAAACAGGAAAAATGCACCTGCAATGATTCCTGAATGATGTGTAGTGTTTACCATAGAAGAAACTGCTGATGTATGGGTCCCTTCTGGCAATGCCACAATCTCTGACACACTAAAGTTCCTGTGTTGGAGTAATTTCTCTAGTTTTAAGACAGTGGCCTGGAGGCCAGATTTGGCCTTTTACTTGCCTTTATCAGACCCTTTGGACACTTTCCCTCCCACTCATACTCATATTCCTTCTACAACAGCAATTGGGCATAAGTCCGGTCACCAATACCAACAATAGGGCATCTAATCCTACCACTGACCTCAACAATGGGGCACTATTCTTCCCACTGACACCAGTGATGGGGCACTATTTTTTCCCCAAATACCAACAATTGGCCAATATTTCTTCCACTGTGCCATTCTTTACTCCAATTGATTCCAGGACATTTTCCATCCTTACTGGTCACAGTCCGGCCCCCTCAAAGTCAGAAGCATCGTAAACTGGCCCTTTGTCCTGAAGGTTTTGAGGCCCCTGGTTTAAGGGGATCCCACAGTACAGGGCGTAAATACCCAAACTGCATACCAAGGCAAGGTGACACTATCCCTTTAAGAAGTGGGTAAGGAAGTTGTGGCCAGCAGCCTCTCACCAACAATCAGTCTGTGAACTGAATAATAAAGTTGTGACCAGCAACTTCTCACCACTTTGCAGTCTGCAACTAAATCTCCAGCGCTCTGGCATCTGAAAACAGTGGCCTTTGTAGCAATTCGGAACCCTGTAGTGATGACCTTACATGGAATCAGTGATGCCCCTTCTCTCTCCAACAGCCATGCCCTCAACACAGATTTGGCAGCCCAGTCTCTCGCCGGCACTATGGCAAACGCTCACTGCAGGCAGTTCTCCAACTTAGCAGCCCAGCCCCTGGTCACCTCTTTCTCCTCCTGCTGCTCTCAGTCCTACTGGGACTTGTAGACCCATTCAGTCCTTGGGTTTATAGAAAACTGACTACATCCCCCATAGTTCAAGGCAGTTCCCAGCAGCCTTTTTATCTCCTGGGCTGCACAGCTTATTACAGTTTCCTCAGCATACCTCCAGTATACCATTGCATTACAGGTCCACCGTCCTGCAGGGGTAATATATCATTCCACTAAGATGATCTGTGTACCAGTTGGGGGTGTTAATGACAGTGAAATACCGAGAAAGGTTGTTTCATTGATCCAGGAATATTACAGATCATTATAAGTTAGGAAGCAGGATATCTTCACACAAACAGGCTTATTTGAAAAGGTGGTGTAAACTGTAAAGGGTAATGAAATAACTATGATGAAGTGTAAAGCAGAGAAGAACATAGGAGCCAGTCAGATAACAGTTTATTTTGGTCAGAGCAGTAAAAATGATAGCTAAGACGGCATTGCACCTATTAGGACGGTGCCGTTGCTGGCAATAGGCTTTGATTTGGCATGTGATTTGACATGTCAAATCGGGCCAGTGAGAACGGGGGCTAATACGGGGGCTAATACTCCATTCTATGGGAATGCAAAGCAGCTGAAACAGGAAAATGCAGGTCACCTGCACCTGCAATGATTTCTGAATGATGTGTAGTGTTTACCATCGAAGAAACTGCTGATGTATGGGTCCCTTCTGGCAATGCCACAATCTCTGACACACTAAAGTTCCTGTGTTGGAGTAATTTCTCTAGGTTTAAGACAGTGGCCTGGAGGCCAGATTTGGCCTTTTACTTGCCTTTATCAGGCCCTTTGGACACTATCCCTCTACAACAGCAATTAGGCATAAGTCCGGTCACCAATACCAACAATAGGGCATCTAATCCTACCACTGACCTCAACAATGGGGCACTATTCTTCCCACTGACACCAGTGATGGGGCACTATTTTTTCCCCAAATACCAACAATTGGCCAATATTTCTTCCACTGTGCCATTCTTTACTCCAATTGATTCCAGGACATTTTCCATCCTTACTGGTCACAGTCCGGCCCCCTCAAAGTCAGAAGGATAGTAAACTGGCCCTTTGTTCTGAAGGTTTTGAGGCCCCTGGTTTAAGGGGATCCCACAGTACAGGGCGTAAATACCCAAACTGCATACCAAGGCAAGGTGACACTATCCCTTTAAGAAGTGGGTAAGGAAGTTGTGGCCAGCAGCCTCTCACCAACAATCAGTCTGTGAACTGAATAATAAAGTTGTGACCAGCAACTTCTCACCACTTTGCAGTCTGCAACTAAATCTCCAGCGCTCTGGCATCTGAAAACAGTGGCCTTTGTAGCAATTCGGAACCCTGTAGTGATGACCTTACATGGAATCAGTGATGCCCCTTCTCTCTCCAACAGCCATGCCCTCCACACAGATTTGGCAGCCCAGTCTCTCGCCGGCACTATGGCAAACGCTCACTGCAGGCAGTTCTCCAACTTAGCAGCCCAGCCCCTGGTCACCTCTTCCTCCTCCTGCTGCTCTCAGTCCTACTGGGACTTGTAGACCCATTCAGTCCTTGGGTTTATAGAAAACTGACTACATCCCCCATAGTTCAAGGCAGTTCCCAGCAGCCTTTTTATCTCCTGGGCTGCACAGCTTATTACAGTTTCCTCAGCTGTCTGCAGCGCACCCCTGCAGTTCATATTGGCTGCATCATAGCCAGATCAAATTGTCCTCCAGCCCCCCCACCTTCACTGTACGTTTGGTCCCCCACGCACTGGCAGTTGGAGAGTGAGAAGTGATCTGTATTGGCTGCTGCAGCATCACACTGGCAGCCCAGTTCATGCAGTAGTAGGCAAAGAGCACTGCTAACTGGGGCTGTAAATCTTGAAAACATCTCAAAGTAAAAATTACACTACATCTATCAAAGCTCAATGATGTAGAACCTTAAGGTGACACTAAATCACGCATTTCGTCATCACGACTTACTCATGGGATGACACCCCATGAGTAAGTTGTGATGACGAAACGCGCTGGTATAATCAGCAGCAGCTCTCCACTCTGCTCCTCCACGCTCACTGGAGTGCTGAGATGTGGAGGGATGTGGATCAGCCATCTCAGTCTCTCAGCGGCTCGCTGAGAGTTTGAGATGGGCATCAGTCCAGGCACCTGGCAGATCCAGACTTTATTGTGGTAATGATGCAGTGCCTGCAATTTGCACTCCTGTGGCCCATAGGAATAGCCCAGCCAAACAAGCTCAGGACAGACTTCTCCTCTAAGGAAACAAAAAGGAGAAGCAGGTAAAGGGTGGAGGGTGGTAAGTGGTTTAGAGGTATAGGGGGGAAGGGGCTTTGGAAATGGGGGATATAAAGTTCTCATGGTTTCAATACTTTTGGGGGTGGGGGGTGGTAAGTGGTTTAGAGGTATAGGGTGAAGGGGGTTTGGAAATGGGGGATATACAATTATGCTGGTTTCAATACTTTTTTAAGTGGTTTAGAGATATATAGGTAGATTCAGGTAGAGTTAGGCCGACTTATCAGTAGATAAGTCGACCTAACTCAGAATCTACGCCGACCTATGTTTAAGCGTATGCTCAAACAGAGATACGCTTAAACATATCTAAGATAGGACGGCTTGCACCGTCCTATCTTAGATTGCAATTTTTCGGATGGCCGCTAGGTGGCGCTTCCATTGCGGCCGGCGTAGAAGATGTAAATGAGTTTCTACATCGATTCACGAACGTACGCCCGGCCGCCGCAGTCGATTTACGCCGTTTCCGTAAGGCCTTAGGCGACCTAAAGTTATTCCACCGCGAGGTTCTAATTTTTTACGTTGTTTGCGTAAGTCGTCCGCTAATAGGGATTTACGTCGTTTACGTCCACGTCAAAATCAATAGGCCCGTACGGCGTACTCAGCCGCAATGCGCACTGGGATATGTAGTCGCCCGGCGCATGCGCAGTGACAAAAAAACGTCAAAAACGTGAGGTCAAGCCTCATTGCCATTAAACACGCCCCCTCCAACCCATTTGAATTAGGCGCCCCTACGCCCACCGCGTTTACACTACGCCGCCCTAAGTAAGGAGGTAAGTGCCTTGAGAATCATGTACTTGCCTCTCTTACTTAAGAGTAGTGTAAACACGCTAGGCTACGCCGCCGCAAATTAGCGCGCCCCTACCTGAATCTACCCAATAGGGTGGAGTCACTGATCTGAAATAGAAAGTCAGATTGTCTGGCTGGCATACTCTCTCAAGGTCAGTGGCTCAGCTTAGCATAACAGATAACTACAATTCTGGAAGTAAAGTGTAGCAAAGTCACCATTTTCTCTCAGTACAGGATTCTTTTAAAGCCCATTTGAAGCAATGAATATTTAGCCAGACATTGAACTATTATCTTCTATTTTCAAAGTTGTTATAACAGTTGCGTATGTCTAAAATTTAGACATACGCAACTGTTATAACAACTTTGAAAATAGAAGATAATAGTTCAATGTTTCAATTGTTTCAATGGTTATATATTTAGACTCTAAATATATAACCATTGAAACAATTGGACTTTAATGGTGCCCAATGATTGCACAAAATCACACTGTTGAAATTGTACACATTTAATTTTTTTTACAGGAGTATGTGACATTCCCTCATGCAGCTAGCTACACAACCTATAGCTGTGTGAGGGAATGTTACAAATTCCTGTAAAAGGAAAAAAACAACAGGAGGGTTTTTAATGTCACATTGGTTTTATCTATATGGCGTAAATAAAATTTGTACATAACAGTGTGATTAGTGGATCCTTGGAAACCATTAAAGTTTAATTATTTCATTGGTTACATAGATTAATTATAGAATATAGTGCCTGTGTATGCACAACCCTTTTCTCTTTTGGCATATTGATTACATCTAAATAAATCTATGAAGTATATTATAAGGTGACCAGATTTATTTATTTTTTTATTGGCAAATGGTAAACTATTTTATAAGAATATTTTCCTCAAATTATATATGCAGTGTATGTGGTATGTGTTTATGGAATGATTGTATGATCTATACGTTTTTTCTCAAATTTGGTCATGAGATAAAAAAAAAAAGATACTTTTTAGAATTTTTTGGGATATGACTACCAAATGTCAAGAAGATAAGATAGAGAAAAAAAAACGTAATAAAGTATTAGAGGGGTACGGAGGGTATAGCGGTGGGTATTATTTACAGAAGAGGGGTGTGGAGTGTATGCTGGCTGGTAGTATGTGCAGGAGAGTGGGTGTGGATTGTATGCTGGCTGGTAGTATGTGCAGGAGAGTGGGTGTGGATTGTATGCTGGCTGGTAGTATGTGCAGGAGAGTGGGTGTGGATTGTATGCTGGCTGGTAGTATGTGCAGGAGAGTGGGTATGGCGTTTATGGAGGTGGGTAGTATGTGCAGGAGAGTGGGTGTGGATTGTATGCTGGCTGGTAGTATGTGCAGGAGAGTGGGTGTGGCGTTTATGGAGGTGGGTAGTATGTGCAGGGCCAGTGCTACCACTAGGCAAACTAGGCAGCCGCCTAGGGCACACTGCTGCCTAGGAGGCAAACAAACATTCATTGATGGGTTCTGATAGGCTGCATTTGATGGGCGCTGGTGAGGTTGCATTTGATGGGAGCGCTGGTGGGCTGCATTTGATGGACTCTTCATTAAAAAGGTGGGGTATACATGGCATTAAAAGCCATGGTTGGCACAGAAGGAATTTGTTTGGTGGGGTGCACAAATGAGCAAGGAGGGGATGTATAGAGGTATGCAGAGTTAAATGGGGGGAGAGGATGCAGGGAGGTTTGGGGTGCAGATTTTAGCAGGGATTTTAGGATGCTGAGGTGTACTGACAGGGTGGATAAAGATGTAAGTTGTATGTAGGGCAGCCCATTTATTTCCATGGGCTGCTCTATGCGCTAGAAACACGGGAAAAAGAGTCCTTAGCCCTTTTTCACAATCACACACTGAACCACATGGTGCCATAGCACCGTGAATTTTGGTGTGTGTGAAAACGCACAGGTCAGCAAATGCGTGAGGGTGTCATTAACAATTAGTGGCACTGCTGTGTATCTGCTAAGGGGCAGCGCGTTTCTTTGGTGTCAGGAAATCGATTTTGCACGCATTCCTGGCACACAAATGTGAACGTAGGCTAAATATCTTATTGGTGGTCAGTGTAAATCTTCTCATTAAATTGGGCTTGGTGTAGAATCATTTCATTCACACTAGTGGACAGTGCGAATTCCCCACTTACATTGGTGGTCAGTGTAAATCCCTCCTTACATTGGTGGTTACTGTTAATGCTCCTATTACATTCGTGGTTAGTGTAAACTCTCCTTTACATTGGTGGGCAGTGTAGACTTTATATTAGTAGTTGGTAAAAATCCTAACTTGCATTTGTGGTCAGTGTTGAATCCTCCCTTACATTGGTTTACCATGTAGAAGCCCCCCTTAAATTGGTGCTCATTATAAATGTCCAATTACAATAGTGGTTAGTGTAGAAATCCCCCTTTATTGGTTGTTGGAGTACAATCCCCCACTAGTGTACACCACTGTGTTCCAGTGTAAATCCTTCATTACAGTGGTGGTCAGTGTAAATTTCCCTTTACATTGTTGGTAAGTGCAAAATTGCCCTTACACTGGTGGTCAGTGTAAATCCCCCCTAACATTGGTGGTCTGTGTAGAAGTGTCACCTTACAATAGTGGTCATTACAAATCTCCTTGACAGTGGTTGTCAGTGTAAATTCCCCCTTACATGGAGGTCATTGTTTAATCCCCCTTACACTGGTGGTTGTAGTAAATTCTCCTATTACATTGTTGTGAGTGTAGAAATCCCTCTTTCTATTGGTGGATGGCAAACAATTCCCAGTTACATGGTAGTTAGTGCAAATTCCCCCTCACATTGTTGGTCAGTGTAAATTCCCCATTACATTGGTGGTCAGTGTAAATTCCCCATTACATTGGTGGTCAGTATAGAATCCCCTGCGACATACATGCCAATAGATGATGATTTGGAGTTTGCTACAGTGTACTGCCACCTAGCTAAGTCCATCCCCCCACCATTGCCACTGATGCCAGGAGTCCTAGTATCCATAGATGTTTTCTATCTATTGATGGGTCCCCTCACCTCACCAGTCCATGGTGTACAGGCAGTGAGGAGATGTGCTATAACCTCCAGCAACCAATCAGTGAGTTGTAAAGATGTGCACTAACCTCTAGCAACCAATCGGTGAGCAGTAAGGATGTGCAGTAATCTCTAGCAACTGATGTGTGAGCGATAATGAAGTGCAGTAGCCTCTAGCAACCACTCAGTGAGCAGTAATAATGTCCAGCAACCTCTAGTAACCAATTAGCGAGTGGTGAGTGTGTGTAGTAACCTCTAGCAACCAATCAGTGAGCAGTAATGATGTGCAGTAATCTCTAGCAACCAATCAGCAAGTAGAAATAATGTGCTGTAACCTCTAGCAACTAATCAGTGAGCCGTAATGTGTGCTGCAACCTCTAGCTACCAGTCAGTGGGTGATAATGATATGCTCTAACCTCTGGCAACCAATCACTACCTGATCACTAGTGGCCAGTGACATAGCCCATCATGGAGTTTGTCCATCAAAGTGGTCATGGATTTGGTCATAGTAGTAGGAACTTGGAGGTTCCCACAAATAAGTGGCTTTGGTGACAGTTATTTTATGCATAAAGATCCATTCAAAACTGTTTAATGGAATGTTTAGGTGTGTGCAAGAGAGTATCTTTTTTACGAAAGTAACGAAACTGCAATGTGCTTTTCTGGATTTGATTGTTTTGTGTATAGAACTGTTAGGTAGGAAACTATGTATAATATTTATCATGATAGCTTAGATAAAATTTGCTGCAGGTAATTCCTCACTGAGAGTAACTAGCTTTGTTTTCTATTAAACAGATGTCCTCTCACTGGCACAAGCCCATCAGAAGTCACTGAGGTGGGCTGAAATCACATTTTCCGCTTCGTCAAGCAGAACATCTCCAGCTTCATTTTCCCTGCACTTCTAAAGGGCATCTTAATAAAACTTTAACGCATCATGAAGACATGTATCTATGTTTGTCTGCCTGTGTATCCTTACGTACTAATACATGCATATATTATATCTACATAGAAACATGCAAAATGAATACAAAAGGTTGGTGCTTAGCATGCTAATTCTGCAAAAAAAGAATATTTCAAAAAGTTACATTACAAATAAAAGATGGCCAAATCCCTGAAGCTGTATGGGCACCCTCAGGCCAGCAGGCTGTTCCTAAAAAGCAAGGTGAGAGGTCACACCACACTTTGGGGCCCCCTCTTAATTCCACGTGGTCCTCTCAGCACAACAACACTCTCTCTGCAGCCTGGTTGGGTTGCCCAGCCTTAGTCTCACAACTCTCAGCCCCGAATGCACTGTACTTCACAGTCCCTCTTTCTAGGGCACGGTCTTCCTCTCTGCAGCTTCTCTTTTTGAAGGCTCTGTTCCCTGCCCTCTGCCCCCAGCACACCTTTATTTGCAACCCGCCCCCCACACACAAAAATGGTCTGAACCAATATAACTACCAAATTGTGAGTGTGGTCAAGTTGTGTCTACAGTGGGAAGGGTTTATAGCAGCATAAGCTTTAATGCCACCTACACACAACTCCCTCTCCTTGTCCCCCCCCCATCCCTTAGTTCAGGGATTCTCCCCTGCCCCCCAAGTCGAGGGATTACCCCCCCCACCCAGTCTAAGGATTCTCCACACACACACACACACACACACACACACACCCAGGGGCAGACTGAAAACTCAAGGGGCCCCTGGGCAATAGGAGATTATGGGGCCCCCAGGCAATAGATTATGGGGACACAGTATACACACACATACAGTATACACACAGACACACAATATACACACACAGTATACATACACACATAATACACATACAGACACACAGTACACACACTGAGAAGGTACTAGAGGGGCGGGGCAGCTATAATCTTCGGATTTTATAAAAAAAGGGGGGGAGGGTTGGGACTTTGAATGAGATGCGTTTTTAGCAGTATGCGATTAAATATATATATGGAATATAAAAAATGTTTCCATAATGGCCAGGCTCAAAATTACCAACCAAAAAAGCACTAAACCAAATTAATCTGTCTAGCTGTATGCATTAAAAACAGAGGTTTAGGTGCATTTATTTGCAAATACATGTGTAAGCTGCAGGCCAACGGCAAGGCACTCTGTGTACTGCAGTTTCTAACTATGAATGTTAAGGTCTCTTAAAAAGGAGCACAGGTGTGCTAATCAATAGATAGGGGGCAGGTGATAACAAAAACCCGCCCCTACCTATAGTTGGTCTAGCAAAAAAGAGCACTGGAAAAACAAATAAAATAAAAATAATGCAAGAGTGGAACCAAACATGCCTACCCAACCAAAATACCACCAAACTAAGGGCGGACCACATCAACCGGGGTCAGCTAGTCAAAAAACGACAATGCATAATTAACTGTCGGTGGTAGATCTGTGGAGGCACTCTATTCCACTCCTGAAACGCATCTCCATCCCTGGATAGTGTTGAAAAAAGGGGGGATAGGGTTGGGACTTTAGATGAGGCATATGATAAAAACTACCACAGGCCTCCATCCCTGTAAATCTATAAAAAGGGGGGGGGGGAGGGTTGGGACTTTGAATGAGATGCGTTTTTAGCAGTATGCGATTAAATATATATATGGAATATAAAAAAAAAATCCATAATGGCCAGGCTCAAAATGACCAACCAAAAAAGCACTAAACCAAATTAATCTGTCTAGCTGTATGCATTAAAAACAGAGGTTTAGTTGCATGTATTTGCAAATACCTGTGTAAGCTGCAGGCCAACGGCAAGGCACTCTGTGTACTGCAGTTCCTAACGATGAATTTTAGGCCGGAATCACACTAGTGCGTTGCTTTTTTGAGCTGCGTTGTCGTTGCAGATTTCTCTAGAGGGTGTTCTGCAGATCAACTGCGGTTTAGCTGCAGATCAGGTGCGAATTTGGAGACCTGGGAGAACTTCCGGGTGAGAGGAGAGTGGGGAAGAATTGTATTGAGCTGAATGAGAGAAACTCCTGCAGAGAACTGAACACATGTGCGAATTAGATGCGTACCTATAGAAGATAATGGGACTGAATTCGCACCTGAGCCGCACCGCAAGACATAAAAACCGCATGCGGTTTGGAGGCAATACGCAGTGCGGATGCATCGCACATATGTGAACCAGCCTCATTGAAAACAATGTATTTTGAAATGTCCTGCGAATTAGATGCGGTTTAAACCGCACTCAATTCGCATAGGTGTGAACCTGGCCTAAAGGTCTCCTAAAAAGGAGCACAGGTGTGCTAATCAATAGATAGGGGGCAGGTGATAACCTAAACCTGCCCCTACCTATAGTTGGTCTAGCAAAAAAGAGCACTGGAAAAACAAAAAAAATGCAAGAGTGGAACCAAACATGCCTACTAAACCAAAATACCACCAAACTAAGGGCGGACCACATCAAATCCCTGTAAATCTATAAAAAAAACAATTATATTCCATATATATATTTAATCGCATACTGCTAAAAACGCATCTCATTCAAAGTCCCAACTCTCCCCCCCTTTTTTATAGATTTACAGGGATGGAGGCCTGTGGTAGTTTTTATCATATGCCTCATCTAAAGTCCCAACCCTATCCCCCCATTTTTTCAACACTATCCAGGGATGGAGATGCGTTTCAGGAGTGGAATAGGGTGCCTCCACAGATCTACTACGACAGTTAATTATGCATTGTCATTTTTTGACTAGCTGACCCAGGTTGATGTGGTCCGCCCTTAGTTTGGTGGTATTTTGGTTTAGTAGGCATGTTTGGTTCCACTCTTGCATTTTGTTTTGTTTTTCCAGTGCTCTTTTTTGCTAGACAAACTATAGGTAGGGGCGGGTTTAGGTTATCACCTGCCCCCTATCTATTGATTAGCACACCTGTGCTCCTTTTTAGGAGACCTTAAAATTCATAGTTAGGAACTGCAGTACACAGAGTGCCTTGCCGTTGGCCTGCAGCTTACACAGGTATTTGCAAATACATGCAACTAAACCTCTGTTTTTAATGCATACAGCTAGACAGATTAATTTGGTTTAGTGCTTTTTTGGTTGGTAATTTTGCAGTATGCGATTAAATCTATATATATGGAATATAAAAAATGTTTCCATAATGGCCAGGCTCAAAATTACCAACCAAAAAAGCATGAAACCAAATTAACCAATTAACTGTCGTAGTAGATCTGTGGAGGCACCCTATTCCACTCCTGAAATGCATCTCCATCCCTGGATAGTGTTGAAAAAAGGGGGGGATAGGGTTGGGACTTTAGATGAGGCATATGATAAAAACTACCACAGGCCTCCATCCCTGTAAATCTATAAAAAAGGGGGGGAGAGTTGGGACTTTGAATGAGATGCGTTTTTAGCAGTATACGATTAAATATATATATGGAATATAATTGTTTTTTTTTATAGATTTACAGGGATTTGATGTGGTCCGCCCTTAGTTTGGTGGTATTTTGGTTTGGTAGGCATGTTTGGTTCCACTCTTGCATTTTTTTTGTTTTTCCAGTGCTCTTTTTTGCTAGACCAACTATAGGTAGGGGCGGATTTAGGTTATCACCTGCCCCCTATCTATTGATTAGCACACCTGTGCTCCTTTTTAGAAGACCTTAAAATTCATAGTTAGGAACTGTAGTACACAGAGTGCCTTGCCGTTGGCCTGCAGCTTACACAGGTATTTGCAAATACATGCAACTAAACCTCTGTTTTTAATGCATACAGCTAGACAGATTAATTTGGTTTCGTGCTTTTTTGGTTGGTAATTTTGAGCCTGGCCATTATGGAAACATTTTTTATATTCCATATATATATTTAATCGCATACTGCTAAAAACGCATCTCATTCAAAGTCCCAACCCTCCCCCCCTGTTTTATAGATTTACAGGGATGGAGGCCTGTGGTAGTTTTTATCATATGCCTCATCTAAAATCCCAACCCTATCCCCCCTTTTTTTAATCTTGGGATTTTTAGACCAGGAGGATGTTGATAAGGGACATTTCAGGGACATATGTAAAAAAAACACAGATTTTTGCATACTGTCCCTGGTTTTACTGAGACTGGCAACCCTGATGGGGCCCCCTAGTGGCATGTGGCCCTCGGGCAGTGCCCGAGTGCCCAAATGGTCAGTCCGCCCCTGCACACACCCTCTTCTAGTCCACGGATTCTCCACATGCAGTGCTGGGACAAGGTCAATCAGTGCCCAGAAATTGCACCCCCCACTGGATGGAGAAGGGGACGGGTAAATAGTGGTGAGGGACAAAAATGGTTGTCATGTTTGTGGTATACAAATAAATAGTGGCAAAGGAAATCATGTCCCTGAGTCAGCAGTGTCACTAAAATTAAAGATTGCCTCTGAGTTGGTGGTGTCACTGAAATGAAAAAGATTCTGTACATCAGTGGCATAACTGGAAGAACCACTACCATAAAGTTTCTCCCCCAACCCTAGTACAGAGCCCTTCACTAAACCCCAGCCCCCCTTTCTCACTACAAAGCTCATCCCACTTCAGTACAGAGCATCCTCTCCTCCGCCAGTACACAGGTGTAGCGGTACCCCAGTAAGGGATGCTACCCCGTTGGTTACCTCGACTCTGCAAATCCTCTCTTACCTCTGACACCCTGAGTTCCATTTCATCACCAAATGGCCATGAATAAGCACTAAATAAGTGTGAAACGCGTCGGCTTTTTTTTTATTTCTGCTGTGTATTTGCGGTGTTTGCTTATGTTCCTTCAATAAAGACAACTCAAGAGTTCTTTGGTGTGCGGCTGTCCATCCGTCCTTTGCTACTTTTCATCACCAACTGTGGTAGTAAATAGAGACTCACACAATATTAAAGATACGGTTCAAATATGATTACTGTAAGTGCACCACAACATACATAAGTATATCAACTTTGGTCAATAACGAATACACTCCTGTATAAACTGCCCTTTATCTTAAAGGGTCACTTAAGGAATTTTTTTAGCTAAATAGCTTCCTTTACCTTACTGCAGTCCTGGTTTCATGTCCTCATTGTTCGTTTTTGCTTTGATGTTGCTGTAATTCCTTTCTGTTCTGGACACTTCCTGGTTGTCTGTTTCCTGATAACCACAGTACTGGGAGATTTCTCTCTGTGGTCACTAATCAAGGAGGTGTGATTACTGTGTGTCTAAAACCCCACAGCACCAATCCAGTTTCGTTTTACAAACCATCACTGCCCTCTATTGGCTCTCTGGCTCTGTACATCAGAGAACCAGGAAACAACAGCAAAAACGAAACTCAACTGCAGGTACATTATATGATTGGTTTTTATCTATTTTTAATCGTTTTTAAAAGGAATCAGTTAACTATTATGTCTCTATACCCTGTAAACAGTCATTTCAGCAAAAAAAAAAAAAAAAAAAATCCTTTAGTGACCCTTTAAACTTGTCTAACAGACACTATAAACTGACATAGAATTCCCTAAATCATGAATGAACACAAGTGCTTACCCAATATAGAGACCTATGTGAACAGGTTAACAGAAAGTAAACACCTGGCACTATATCTTATGTGTCAGATCTCTCCCTTCTGCCTCCTCAATGCACAGGCCAGCAATCCTGTACAATAACGAACAGTATACAGGCCCGGATTTACTCCCTTTGCCGCCCCAAGGCCAGGTCCTTCAATGCTGCCCCCGCCTGCGCAGTACAGGGGGGACATTATCCACCGGGGGACTTTTTCGTCAGGACACTGAGAAGAGGGGGGGTGTTGCTGCCAAAAATGACATTGAGCATTGGGGGGTGCTGCTGCCGAAAATGACAAAATGACATTGATAAGTGGGAGGAGGGTTGCTGCTGCCAAGAACTATCTCACCTCCTCTTCCCTCAGTTTTTTCTCCTCTCACCATCCGCATGACAGGGGGGAACTCCCGATATGAAAGTAAAAGTGTCCTCTCCTCTCAGCAGCAGTGCCGCCCCTGCACCCACTGCCGCCCCGAGGCCTGGCCTTGTTGGCCTTGTCTGGAATCCGGCCCTGACATTATATACAAGATTTTATGCAGTAGGACAGCTCCCTGTAGCAGTTCAATGCAGTTTGGGCAAATAAAGAGTAAAAGATATAAACAGGGTGAGGGAAGAGTGTCCCTTGAAATCCAGATGTCTTCAGCTAGCCTATTTCTTTAGATGTCAATAAATGATTCAAATAACAACATGTGTCAGGATTAGCAAAAGTACTTTTTTTTTTAGGGTAGACACCAGGGGTTGCGGCTGTGTATCGGGGCTGCTGATAACATCTTCATCCCTCTCTCCTGATGTTCAAATACTGCAATAAATCTTCAAAAGGCACCCCTAGACTGAGTTTGTCGCCGGGGCTCTAGAACTGGTACCTGGGTTGGCAACCTCAGAAAAGGTAAGGGAAGGCTATGTATTTCCAGTAGCCCCTTCGGGGTCTCTATTAAAACATGAATTATTTAACTGCCCAAAATGCTTTAATGCACTTAAAGCGGTTCTCCACCGCTGATCGGAACCCTCCCCCCCTCCGGTGTCACATTTGACAACTTTCAGGGGGGAGGGGGGTGCAGATACCTGTCTAAAAGCACCCACTTCCGGCCACACGCTACGGGCAAAAGACGGGTTTTTCTGACTTCCCGTCTGTCGCCCGTTGTGTGCTGGGAACACTCGGCTCCCAGCACACAGCGTGTGAGCCAATCGGCGGGCGCAGCGCGACTCGCGCATGCGCCGTAGGGAACCGGGCAGTGAAGCCGCAGCGCTTCACTTCCTGGTTCCCTCAGCGTGGATGGCGGGGGGAGCAGCAGAGAGACGAGCGATCGCTCGTCCTCTGCTGCGATCGGCGCTGGACTCCAGGACAGGTAAGTGTCCTGATAATAAAAGTCAGCAGCTGCAGTATTTGTAGCTGTTGGCTTTTAATATTTATTTCCCATGGCACATCCGCTTTAACTTTTCATCCAACCCCTGAATTGCTCTATTTATGTTGAAAACCCAGTAATAAGATAAGAAGCAGGGAACAAAAAGGACATTTGGTTTTAAGAGCTTATTGTATGCATTTTAAAGCAATATTAAACTCAAAATCAAACATTTAATATATTACAGTTTGGCAACTTTTAAAAGTGATGAATGCATTCGTTTTCTTTTTAGGCTTTTTTCTATTTTCATCTGGTGATCCAGCCAGATGAAAGCAAGTCTGTTTATTATCGCTGGTCTAAAACCACTTTTGATGTAAAGGGACACTTTTTGGTTGCTATGGACAATCTCCAGTTTCCAGGCAGAAAGAACAGTTTTTATTATATAAAAGTGCATGCAGGACACTGAGCAGACCACTAGGGACAAAGGTGGTGTGTATTTATTTCATACAGTACTGTAATCTATAAGATTGCAGTATACTGTATGTATTGTGTGTATTTACTTTTTTGAATTGGGCGCCGATCTCCGCCCCGTGTGTCGCAGGCAACGGAGCGCGGCAGCACACGGGCACTGTCAGGGCCGCTGATAGGGGTGGACCACCAGCCCTCCTGTAGGGGGCCCGGGCAAACAGTGGGCCCAGACAGCAGAGGGAATCATTGTGGTCCGATGGAGGGGCAATTACAGAATTACTTCCCCCGCACCGATCCCCTTCCTGTTCTGCCTGCTTCTGATGCCCCTCTGTGCCCCCTGTCACTGTGCTGCTCCCCCACGGCACTGTTGGCATGCCTGTCACTTAAAAAAATTACAAATTGTAAAATTAAATACATTTTAACATTCTTTAAAAAATTATATAAAAAAAAGTTTAAAGATTTTTAAAAACTATTTAAAAAAGGGCTAATTCACACAGGTTCTCTGTTATGTTTGTGTCCGCTAATAATGATTTTAGTTTATTTGTGAAAATATTGGTTTGATATATTTCGGGGGGGGGGGGGGGGGGGGGGGGGGGGGGGGGGGCCTGTCAGGTAGGCTGTACGGGGCCCCGTGATTTCTAACAGCAGCCCTGGGCACTGTGAATCGAGCGAGGAGACACCGCTCGATCACAGAGCGGGGAGGCATCACAGGATCCAGGGACAAGGTAAGTAATTCCCTGCCTGTGGACACTGTGAGGCGACCCCGAGTCTGGCTCGGGGTTACCGCTTTTGGTTCTGAAATTCCACCCCGAGCCACACTCGGGAATACCGCTCAAGGGGGTTAAAGGAGAATTGTACAAAAACTTTTTTTGCTTAAACATACAGAGGATTTCCCCGAGTACTTGTACTCGGGGGAAATGCTCCGATGCCTCAGCCGATACCTGGGCAGTCAGGGGAGTTGCAAGTCTTCTGCTCCGTGCAGTCTTTCCTCCCCCCCGTGCTCCGTGCCGCTCTTCTCTTCCCCTGTCAGTGCCGCTCTTCTCACCCCCCCCCTGTCCGTGCTGCACTTCTCTCCCCCCCGTCCTTGCCGCTCTTCTCTCCCCCCTGTCCGTGTCGCTCTTCTCTCCCCCGTCCATGCCGCTATTCTCCGCCCCCCCCCCGTCCGTGTCGCTCTTCTCTCCCCCCGTCCATGCCGCTCTTCTCCCCCCCCCGTCCGTGTCGCTCTTCTCTCCCCCCGTCTGTGCCGCTATTCTCCCCCCTGTCCGTGTCGCTCTTCTCTCCCCCCGTCCATGTCGCTCTTCTCTCCCCCCCGTCCGTGTTGCTATTTTCCCCCCTGTCCATGCCGCTATTCTCCCCCCCGTCCGTGTCGCTCTTCTCTCTCCCCGTCCGTGTCGCTCTTCTCTCCCCCTGTCCGTGTCGCTCTTCTCTCCCCCCGTCCGTGTCGCTCTTCTCTCCCCCCGTCCGTGTCGCTCTTCTCTCCCCCCCGTCCGTGTCGCTCTTCTCTCCCCCCCGTCCGTGGCGCTCTTCTCTCCCCCCCGTCCGCACCGCTCTTCTCTCCCCCCGTCCGTGCCGCTCTTCTCTCCCCCCCGTCGGTGCCGCTCTCCCCTCAATTTGTGAGGATAGAGATCGGAGGTAGGAGCCGCTAAACCCGGCTCCTACCTTTTCCGAATGGACAGAGTCAGTGATCACTGACTCTGTCCATTCACATAACTGAGCATCATAACCTGTGTTAACGATGCTTCAGTTTATGAATGGAGAGGAGCTTTCCTCCATTCATTTCAGCTGAGGCTGCAAAGAAAGGGACTGGGGAATCTGTGTCCTTAGTCCATTTCTCTGTCTTAACCACTTGCCGACCGCCCACTGCCGTTATACGTCGACAAGTTGGCTCGGCTGGGCGAGAGCACGTAGTATGACGTCCTCTCTCCCAGCCGCCACTAGACTCCCGTGCGTGTGCCTGGTGGGCGCGATCGCCGCCGGGCACACGCGATCGCTCGGTACAGAGCGGGGACCGGGAGCTGTGTGTGTAAACACACAGCTCCCGGTCCTGTCAGCAGGGGAAATGCTGATCTTCGGTTCATACAATGTATGAACCGAGGATCAGTGTTTCCCCTAGTGAGGCCACCCCCCCCACAGTAAGAACACACCCAGGCATACTTAACCCCTTCCCCGCCCCCTAGTGTTAACCCCTTCACTGCCAGTGGCATTTTTATAGTAATCCAATGCATTTTTATAGCACTGATCGCTATAAAAATGCCAATGGTCCCAAAAATGTGTCAAAAGTGTCCGAAGTGTCCGCCATAATGTCGCAGTACCGAAAAAAAAATCGCTGATCGCCGCCATTACTAGTAAAAAAAATATAATAAAAATACCCCCTATTTTGTAAACGCTATAACTTTTGCGCAAACCAATCAATAAACGCTTATTGCGATTTTTTTTTACGAAAAATATGTAGAAGAAAACGTATCGGCCTAAACTGAGGAAAAAAAATGTTTTTTTTATATATTTTTGGGGGATATTTATTATAGCAAAATGTAAAAAATATTCATTTTTTTCAAAATTGTCGCTCTATTTTTGTTTATAGCGCAAAAACTAAAAACCGCAGAGGTGATCAAATACCACCAAAAGAAAGCTCTATTTGTGGGAAAAAAAGGACGCCAATTTTGTTTGGGAGCCACGTCGCACGACCGCGCAATTGTCTGTTAAAGCGACGCAGTCCTGAATCGCAAAAAGTACTCTGGTCTTTGGGCAGCAATATGGTCTGGGGGGTAAGTGGTTAAAGGGGAGATGTCAGAGGTCTGTTAAGACCTGGACACAGAAGGCAACCAAAAAATCTGATGGGTTATAACCCTCCCTTATAAAAAGCTTTGTATATAGTTCTACTTGGCTTTACATACACTTTATTATGAGCATGGTTCTACTGAAATATATAATTATTTTCCAGTTAATTTGTTTTATGTGGTCTACAAAGAAGATCTCCAGACATTAAGCCAACGGTTCCTGCAATCAACTTTCTAAAAGTTCCTCATCAACTCCTTCGAGCTCCAGGCTCCATCAGCTTCCCCTGTCTGTAGCACATGTCATAAGCATTCTGCATGGAATCTGTGACACATACGTTGAGCAGCTGGAGGAGATGGAAGTCATGATGTGCTCATTACACAATTCCAAATCAAAGAGAAGGGGACTGCAATGATAAGTGATATCCATATGCCAGCTTCACTTTACTCCCTTCAACTGGAAATATGTGAGCGGAGCCGTGCTTTAAATCCACAAATATATTTCACGTTACAATTTAAACATACTCGACGGCACCGTATCAGCCAACAACAAAAATAGTCTCTGATTCTTTTTATTTTTTGCATCCTTTTTTTCAAGGCAAAGAAAGGGGGGAAATGCCTAACAATACGATTTAAATCAACAGCTTTCACCCCAGATGAATTTTCTGACAGGAAAGCGCTAGATCTGTTGGATTTCAAAGATGTGGAACTGCATGACATCAACAGTGAGCAATTAAAACTGTTACCATTCAACACATTTCCCTTCCCAGCTGCTAGAAAATGGCACCTTTTCACTAGTGCCTGACATTTGCAGTTCTTTCCATGTCATTCCCTGCTATTTTTAGGTTCTTTTTGTGGAGGAGTCATGGATAATTAGCGTGTGCAAAGACCTACATATATTAAACACTTTAGAGGGGGGAAAACAGAAGATATGTGAAAGTATAACATTAATAAGTGAAGCTGGGAATATTTACATTGGGCCGCTTGCCGTGGCAGTGTGCTGTGTGGTCTCTTCATTCAGCCTCCTTCCTGAGGGCTGCCTGCTATGCAGCATTGGATGCCGAATGCAAATCGCAGCTCAAATATAATTCCACATTATATGCTGCTTCATTTAATGGTAATACCTTTTCTAGCTGTCTAACCTCTTAGCCATGGGAGGCCAGCTGCTTTTGTCAGTGCATTCCTGCCGCTAGGGCTGCTCTTGGCACAGAGGCCTCTGCCGCTGAACGAGAGAAGTTTACAGCACAATAGAAGTGATAGGGATCAATTCACTAAGCGTTAATCACCGCACGAAACGTATACTTCATACACTGCGTTGCCGGGCGGCGCGATGCACTGCGATGCCTGCAGGGCTGGTGCAAGGATTTTTGACACCCTAAGCGAAACCTCATTTTGCCGCCCCCTGGCTCCACCCCCTTTGTCCTGCCCATGTATACCCCACCTTTTTAATGAAGCACCCATTAACTGCAGCCCACCAGCACCCATCAAATGAAGCCTTACCAGCACCTATTTTCTGAGCTTTTTTTCTCAGAAAATAGGTGCAGGAACTCAACCATGACCCGTTCAGATTTCACAAACAGTAGGAGGGTCTTAAAGGGGCATTAAATACCAGGAGGGCAGAGTTCAGGGGGTTACACACAGGGGGCTAGATTCAGAATTGATTTACGCCGGCGTATCTATAGACACGCCACATAAATTCAAAACTGCGCCGGCGTATCTTCTTTCTGTATTCAGAAAGCAAGATACGTCGACATTAGCCTAAGATGCGACTGGCGTAAGTCTCTTACACCGTCGTATCTTAGGGTGCATATTTACGCTGGCCGCTAGGTGGCGCTTCCGTCGTAGAATATGCAAATTACCTAGATACGCCGATTCACAAATTTACGTACGCCCGGCGCTATTTTTTTACGTCGTTTACGTTATGCTTTTTCGGCGTAAGGTTGCTCCTGCTATTATGAGGCGTACGCAATGTTAAGTATGGACGTCGTTGCCACGTCTTTTGTGTAAGTCGTTCGCGAATAGGGCTGGACGTAATTTACGTTCACGTCGAAACAAATGAAGTCCTTGCGGCGTACTTTGGAGCAAAGCACACTGGGAAATTCCACGGACGGCGCATGCGCCGTTCGGGAAAAACGTCAATCACGTCGGGTCACCAAGAATTAACATAAAACACGCCCCCTCATCCTCATTTGAATTATGCGCGCTTACGCCGGCCCCATTTACGCTACGCCGCCGTAACTTAAAAGGCAAGTGCTTTGTGAATACAGCACTTGCCTCTCTAACTTACGGCGGCGTAGCGTAAATACGATACGCTGCGCCGCCGTAACAATGCGCGTCCCTACCTGAATCTAACCCAGAGAGCATAGCTGTTGCTTGTAAACACAGAAACCAGACTTCTGTGTTTACAAGTGATTGTGGTGAGCAGGCACCAAAGGGTCTGAGCCAGAGGTGGTGGAACTGAGTTCCCCCAAGTTGAAAAAAAGCCCTGCCAGCGCCCATCAAATGCAGCCCGACCAGCGCCCATCAAATGCATCTATTCACAGCACCCTGCAGTGCACCGCTGTGCAGCATTGCAGTGTGAATGAGACACATAGAAAACAATTGTTTCTTGTGTGTCCCTGCCGTGACAGATGATTTACACTGCGGTAAAACGTTTGGCACTGCCAAAGTGCACAGCCTATTTACCTTTAGTAATTCAACCCCACAGTGTGAATTGGCCCTTACTGCCTTTTGACCGACCCCTTGCATGGCCACTCACCCCTGCTGTTCTGTACGGCTGCAGCAAAAACTAAACAGCGCAACGCTTTCGGTGGGTGTTGCTACTGCTGAGCGCAACTAATGCAGGTCTATAGAGCCGTCCTGCAACTGCACAGCAGTGCGCCATTTAAAGGGTTAAATCAGGTGGTAAGGAAGCAACATATAGGGGTTGATTTACTAAAGGCAAATAGACTGTGCACTTTGAAAAGTGCAGTTGCACTCCACAAGAGCAGTTGCTCCACAGCTCAGTAATTGAGCAGAAACTCTGCTGAATTCCATCATCCAATCATATGCAAGCAAAAATGCACTTTTTTACATTTTCCTTGCACATAATTGGGTATTCTTTGTAAAGTGAAGCCCTACCTCATTTACTAAGCTCTGAAGCAACTGCACTTGCAAAGTGCACAGTCTCATTGCCTTTAGTAAATCAACCCCATTGCCTCATCAATGCCTTTCAAACATCTCTTAAAAGCAATCCAGACATGGGTCACTTTTCAGTCCTTGCAGGTAAAGCTTCCGGCAGTCTGAATGAGCCGCTTAGGCTCCTTTCACACGAAACAAAGTCCAATCCGATCACAAGGGGACCACAGCCCTAGCTGATCTTAGCCGAACAGGACGGGTGTCACATCCAGGGCAGCCATCAGGGGGGTACAGGCAGTACACCTGTAAGGGGCCCGGATGGCAACCCCCTTTTTTTTTTTATAAATATATATTTTTTTAATATATTTTTATTTTATTTTTTATTAAAGGGCCAATTTTTTTTTTTGAGGTCCGGAGGTCCCCAGGGCCCCAGATGGCAACCCCCCCCCCCCTTATTTTTTTATAAAAAAAATATATATTTTTTTTAATTTATTTTTATTTTGTTTTTTATTAAAAGGGACAATTTTTATTTTTGTTTTTTTAGGGGTCCGAAGATCCCCAGGGCCCTGGACGACAACCCCCCTTTTTTTTATTAAAAAATAATAATTTTTTTATATATTTTTTTTTTTTTTTTATAAAAAATATATATATATATATATATATATATATATATATATATATATATATATATATATATATATATATATATATATATAGAAAAAAGCTGGAGTCGCGCTGAACAATTGAAAATATCTCAGTGAAAAAATATTATGTGCAGAAAAATTATTTCTATAGTGATGTAAAGATGCAGTCCAAAGTTAGTTCAAAAAACAAAAAACAAACAACAAAACTTTTCTTGCACAGAAAAAACGATGCTCAATCTGTGTAGTGATAGAGACCACTGCTGCAATAAGCAGGTCACCCAAACGACAATACTGACCCTTACCAGAATCAATGGTCCCAATGGACCAAGTAATGCAGGAATAGTCACAATGTAGGGATGGATGTATCACACCACACCAACCGACAGGGTCCTCAATAGCCACCAATCGCGTCACAGGGCATCCAAAGAAAAAAAAGCTCACATAGTGTAAAACCATAAATCAAAACACATAGGACTACACCCAGTGATTTGACTGACGGACAGTGTGAAATGAATAAACCACCACCAAACACACTGACCCTTACCGAACCAAAGGATCCAATGAGGATCAGATTGAGCAGGGAAGGTTCACTCCAGCATGGGAGATAGAAGGGTCTTGAATATATGGATCCTCGAGGTCACCAATGGAGTTGCGGGATAGCCATAAATAAAAAAGACTCATATAGTGTAATACCGCCAGATAATTTAATAAAAAGGTAATCGGATACACTTACAGTTAGGAAGATTTAAAAGAGCATAAAAACCAAACAGCCGGCCGGCGTAGCAGAACGAGGATGCCCTGTGACACGATTGGTGGCTATTGAGGACCCTCTTTTAAATCTTCCTAACTGTAAGTGTATCCGATTACCTTTTTATTAAATTATCTGGCGGTATTACACTATATGAGTCTTTTTTATTTATGGCTATCCCGCAACTCCATTGGTGACCTTGAGGATCCATATATTCAAGACCCTTCTATCTCCCATGCTGGAGTGAACCTTCCCTGCTCAATCTGATCCTCATTGGATCCTTTGGTTCGGTAAGGGTCAGTGTGTTTGGTGGTGGTGGTTTATTCATTTCACACTGTCCGTCAGTCAAATCACTGGGTGTAGTCCTATGTGTTTTGATTTATGGTTTTACACTATGTGAGCTTTTTTTTCTTTGGATGCCCTGTGACGCGATTGGTGGCTATTGAGGACCCTGTCGGTTGGTGTGGTGTGATACATCCATCCCTACATTGTGACTATTCCTGCATTACTTGGTCCATTGGGACCATTGATTCTGGTAAGGGTCAGTATTGTCGTTTGGGTGACCTGCATATTGCAGCAGTGGTCTCTATCACTACACAGATTGAGCATCATTTTTTCTGTGCAAGAAAAGTTTTGTTGTTTGTTTTTTGTTTTTTGAACTAACTTTGGACTGCATCTTTACATCACTATAGAAATAATTTTTCTGCACATAATATTTTTTCACTGAGATATTTTCAATTGTTCAGCGCGACTCCAGCTTTTTTCTTTGTACTATTTATGTTGTATAACATTTTACTACTACTATTACAATCCACAGATTGAATGTGCTCCAAGAAAGCAAGAAAAATGTATTGTATACAAAAAAAATATATAAAAAGTAAAAAGATATATATGTGCTAAGAAAGTCCTTAACAGATAATTTCTTGCAATGATGCCCAGCTATGTTTCCACCTTCACCGCAAATAGTGCCTACACCGTCACCGGATAAAATGGCCACTCACCACATGGAGCCAGAAGTCTGCCTTTGGTTCAGATGGATAACCACTCCCTCTCTCAGGTTCATCAGCAATCACTCCCAATGCTTTAGCTGTACATTCAATCTGTGGATTGTAATAGTAGTATATTTTTTGGGGGGGGATTTATTTCACATTTTTTTTGATGGATTGAGAAATCCATATGTTATAGTTTGGCACAGGGCACTGTATTGGTATTTATTGCACATTATTTGTTGATTGTTTACACATTAATTAATAATCATAGACACATGTACATACTTTTTGTTTTTTGAGTAACAAGTTCACAGGATCAGTCGTGGTAAAATGTTTATATAAATATAAGTTAGCGCAATTCACTTCACAAATACACAAATCTAAACCCAACCTTTAAGGTTGCACTTTGTATTGCAGCAAGACTTAATAAGAATCTTGATGCCATCTTGGCGCCGGTAACACACACATTTTTCCAACTGGTGAGGCTGTGCTGATGGGCACTGGTAAGGCTGCACTGATGGCCACTGGTGAGGCTGCAGTGGATGGACACTGGTAAGACTGCATTGATGGGCACTGGTGAGGCTGCATTGATGGGCACTGGTAAGCTGCGCTAATGGGCACTAATCAGGTTGCATTAATGGGCACTGGTAAAGCTGCATTGCATGGACAATGGTGAGGCTGTACTGATGGGCACTGGTGAGTCTGCTCTGATGGGCACTGGTGAGGCTGTGCTGATGGGCACTGATCAGGCTGCATTGATGGGCACTGGTAAGGCTGTATAGGTATTGCTGCGCTGATGGGCACTAGTGTGGCTGTGCTGATGGGCACTGATCAGGCTGCACTGATTGGCACTAATTGGGCTGCGCTGATTGGCTCTAATCGGGCTGCGCTGATGGGTACTAATCGGGCCTCATTGATGGGCACTGGTAAGGCTGTGCTGATGGGCACTGATCAGGCTTCATTGATGGCCATTGGTGAGGGTTCGTTGATGGGCACAGGTAAGGCTGCACTCATGGGCACCGGTGAGGTTGCATTGATGGGCATTGGGCAATGATCAGGTTGGATTGATGGGCACTGGTGAGGCTGCACTGATGGGCACTGATGAGGCTGCGCTAATGGGCACTGGTGAGACTGTGCTGATGGGCACTGATCAGGCTGCATTGATGGGCACTGGTAAGGCTGCACTGGTAAGGCTGCGCTGATGGGCACTGGTGAGGCTGTGCTGATGGGCACTGATCAGGCTGCGCTGATTGGCACTTATTGGGCTGCGTTGATGGACACTGATTGGGATGCATTGATGGGCACTGGTAAGGCTGTGCTGATGGGCACTGATCAGGCTGCATTGATAGGCACTGGTGAGGGTTCGTTGAGGGGCACCGGTAAGGCTGCGCTGATGGGCACTGGTAAAGCTGCGCTGATGGCCACTGGTGAGGCTGCATTGATGGGCATTGGGCACTGATCAGGCTGGATTGATGGGCACTGGAGAGGCTGCACTGGTGAAGCTGCATTGATGGGCACTGATCAGACAGCATTGATGGGCACTAGTGAGGGTTCATTGAGGGGCACCAGTAAGGCTGCGCTGATGGCCACTGATGAGGCTGCAGTGGATGGGCACGGGTAAGGCAGCGCTGATGGGCACTGATGAGGCTGCACTGATGGCCACTGGTGAGGCTGCACTGGATTGGCACTGGTGTGGCTACTCTGATAGGCACTGGTGAGGCTGTGCTGATGTGCACTAATCGGGCTGCATTGATGGGGACTGATGAGGCATCATTGGATGGTCACTGGTAAGACTGCATTGTTGGGCACTGGTAAGGCTGCCCTGATGGGCACTGGAAAGGCTGTGCTGATGGGTACTGATCAGGCTACATTGATGGGCACTGGTGAGGCTGTGCTGATGGGCACTGGTAAGGCTGCATTGATGGGCACTGGTTAAGCTGCACTGATGGGCACTGGTAAGGCTGCACTGATGGGCACGGGAAAGCTTTTATTCTCAGTCCGGCCCTGGGTCCAGTTCATACCTCCCCAATAATAAAGCATTTTTTTAGAAGCACATGATGTTTCCCATTGTATCCTAATGTGCCCATTCAGCTTGTCACTCAAAGCCCAAAAAATACATGAGCTTCTTTGGGGCATTGGATAGAAAAAAGTCCTGGACTGCCGCACTCCTAAAACCATGTCTTTGTGGCAAATGAAATCCAAAAAACAACCAAAACAATGCAGTCCAAATAAAGTGAACAAAGGGAAAAAGGTGGCTGACATGTTTCACATCGTATGAGGCCTACTCATAGCTTCTTTGGGGCAGTGCTGTGCATTGTTTGATTGCAAGATAGCTGTTCATTCGCTAAAACAAATATTCTCAAGCCTAATAAACACCTGGAAAAATGAACGTATAACGCATAGAAAAAAATGCTTAAAAAATACTTGAAGGCGCTCAAGTGTGAACCTGATCTTAGATCATGTGAGGCTCATTATTTTGCTTTTCTTCTGATAGGACCTGAGGATCCTTCCAGCATTAGCCTTTTCTGTAACTTCCTGTTCTAGGGTGGCAATACTTACATGTAGTAGGCATGTGCAAAAGGGAAAAATTTGTTTTGTTTAGTTTAGTTTTAATTCGTTATTTAATTAATTTCGTTAAGTTAGATTCGTTACATGTGTTAAATTCGTTTTCGGAATTCGTTCGTTTTCGACCGAATTTCGAAAAATCCGGTCGAATTCGAAAATATTTCGACCGGATTCTAAAACAAATAGTCTATTTTCGAATAGTATTTGTTTTCGAATTCGATTCAAATTTTTTTTTTTTTTTTTTAATTCCGATCGAATTTTTTTTTTTTCAAATTCCGATCGAATTTCGTCCGCGGGTTTTCGATTCGGAATCGAAAACGTTCATTCGGATTCGGTAAATTCATTAATATTGCAATTCGGGAATTCGTATGCATCCGAATGTCCGAATAATGAAAAATTTGTCAGAATTTCGATTCGGAACGAAACGAAATGCACATGCCTAACATGTAGCGCTACCCCCGGAGGAGCCGCTGATTAGATTTGGGATTGGCGTATTTAAGTTACCTCTGTGATGTGTCTAGGGGTGATGATGGCAGTGAGAGCAATGACGGAATTTTCCAGACAGTTGGTTGACGTTTTCAATGCTTTTATTACTTCTGGTCAACACGACCAACAGTCAACTTAAGGTAGACATTATAGGTTGGTGAAAGAAGAACAAATTTCACAGATTCAGGCCTTGGATAAAGAAAACAGTCCTGCCTCCAATAGTTACACTTTTCACGTCGCCACTCCAGCCGGAGTGGGTAAAGTGCCCCTGGACAGACCACTCTAACAGGCCTGGCAGCCAGAGCGCCACTTAAACTTCTGGAAAGGAACAAGTCTCTGCCACAGACTTGGCTCTAATAGGATTAAGGTTTAAAGATGAGACCTCTGCCACAGGCCTAGTGCTTGAAAGTTCAGACAGTAGAGCGAATCCTCCCAGTATATACTTTTAGGGTCACCGATCGACAGTTTGCCACATACAACCTGTCAGTGTCCAGTCACCCAGATCCCCGATGGTTCGTTCCAGCCCTGTTGGATCGCCTGCCTCCGGGCTCACCTCAGACCAACTCCCCA
The DNA here is from genome assembly GCF_905171775.1 of Rana temporaria. Lineage (NCBI taxonomy): Eukaryota > Metazoa > Chordata > Amphibia > Anura > Ranidae > Rana > Rana temporaria. Next base: position 224,359,240 of record NC_053491.1, on the reverse strand, counting down.
CCGAACAGCACAACTCGCTTGGGATCTTCTCAATAGAGTTGGGGGGACCCAGTAAGTCACTGGGGCCCCTTTGTACCATGAGAGCCCAGAGTCGGGAACTCCGCGTATCACGTGCGCCCCGGCCTGATAGGCCATATCGCCGGGGCCCGTGATGTGCGCACACCCTAAAGGTGGGCGCCGCACCCGGAACCAGGAACCAGCCAAGAACCCCAGAAAATGGCGTCCCCTCCCCAGCATGCCCCGCGAGGGAAACACTCCTCCAATTGGCTGCTGGGAAGAAGCGGGTCCGCCCGGACCCCTCTGGCGCCACCTGTTACCCAGAGACGTAACGACACCTCCAGGACACAGGACGACCCACAGGACAGCCCAGAACTGACAGAACCCAATTTAGTAAAACAACATGGATGAGAGCAAGGTAACTCTCTCATCCCCCAACTAAATTTAGTATAGCACCTGTACTGAAAAGTACACAGGCGTTACATATATATACAAGAAAATGTATGATCCAATAAGTAACACGTGAAATTCATTTGTTTTGCTTTTTCTTGTTAGGTAATTATATTGTGAACATTAAACATATGGCTGATCATTCACACCTCACATCAGTGTGAATATTAACAGATATAAGCGATAACAAAAAATATATATCTGTAAATGGCAGCCGTACGTATTGGATTTCATTACTGCAAAACATATAGGTGGATTCAGGTACAGTTACGCCGGCCTAAATTTAACTCTGAATCTACGCCGGCCTAAATTTAAGCGTATTCTGGAAACCAGATACGCTTAAATTAGGCTAAGATACGAGCGGCGTAAGTCTCCTACGCCGTCGTATCTTAAGGTGCATATTTCCGCTGGCCGCTAGGTGGCGCTTCCGTTGAGTTCGGCGTAGAATATGCAAATGACTAGATACGCCGATTCAGAAACGTATGTGCGCCCGGCTAATTTTTTTACGACGTTTACGTACGGCTTTTTCCGAAGTAAAGTTAGTCGAACAAATAGCTGGCCTAGTTAATGTTAAGTATGGCCGTCGTTCCCGCGTCGAAATTTGAAAATTTTACGTTGTTTGCGTTAGTCGTCCGTGAATGGGGATGGACGCAATTTACGTTCACGCCGAAACCAATACGTCCTTGCGGCGTACTTTGGAGCAATGCACACTGGGATATGTCCACGGACGGCGCATGCGCCATTCGTAAAAACGTCAGTCACGTTGGGTCACGAGTAATTTACATAAAACACGCCCCCCTCATCCTCATTTGAATTAGGCGCGATTACGCCGGACCATTTACGTTACGCCGCCGTAACTTAGGAGGCAAGTGCTTTGTGTATACAGCACTTGCCTCTCTGACTTACGGCGGCGTAGCGTATATGCGATACGCTACGCCGCCGCAAAAGTGGGCCGCCCTACCTGAATCCAGCTAATAGTTAAGCTACATGAGTAGAGATATTTCCGAAGTGAGCAACCAACACTTGTGTTCCTTGTTTTTCTAGTTCTTTTGAGCCATGGTCTGAATGCCGTATAATTGTCCTTATATTCATGGACTTACTCTAAGCAATTTGGCTATCATAAAGCAATAAATGGGATCGCTAGGTTATTTCCAGCACTAGGTCACCTTGGCAAGAGAAATACTCAACCACTAACCACAGTAATGCCTTGTACACACGGTCGGACATTTGACCGCACAAAAGTCCGCCGTGAGTCCGTCGGAAATAAAGAGAACAGGTTCTCTAAGGTCCTCAGAAAATCCGGCTGTGTGTACGAGGCATTACTGACCATTTTGGACACAGGGAGAAAATGCCTCTGGACTCAGGTGCCCAACAATTAACTGCCACTATGGCCAGGGAGTGACCCCCTATTATTTCCAGGGACTGACCTTTACTACAGCCATATAATCTACACAACTGCAACCAACGAGTGTGGGAAAAAACAGCAAGAGAACAACTAAAACTACTACAACAAAATGACTATCACCACTACAGACAAGAAGTGGTTACCACTGTGGTCAAGGAGTGACCCTCTACAACCAGGAAATGACCACTACCTTTATACACTATAGTTAGAGAATGGCCACCATATTATCATCTTAGGGAATGTTTAAGGCTAAGAAATAATCATTGCTACAGCTAAAAAATGTCCATTTCATTACCACTATTGCAATTACAGACTGAGAACCACCATAATCATCGCTAGACCAAGGGATTAGGAAGCATAGTATTACCAGTTAGCAAGTAGGTATTATCCATACCCACTTCTTAGACCTCAGCCAAAAATATTCAGAAGATCATATTTAGTTTACCAGGGTCATTTCTCTAGCAAGTTTATTAACTTAGCCCCTAAATTTGAGACAAATTTATTAGGTCTTGATTATCACATTAATTTCCATTAAAAAACACTGAAAGATTAATCTGTTTAATCTGTAACGCCCTGTACACACGATCGGAATTTCCGATGGGATAAAATCTGATTAAATTTTCCGTCGGAATTCCGTTCAAGCTGTCTTGCATACACACTGTCAGAACAAATTCCGACTGTCCAAAACGCGGTGACCTACAACACTACAATGAGCCAAGAAAAATTAAGTTCCACGCTTCCGAGCATGCGTCGACTTGATTCTGAGCATGCATGTTTTTTTCTCCGTCGGAGTTCCAAACATGTTCTATTTCTAAAACTCCAACGGAAAAAAAAGTCCGATGGGGCCCACACACGGTCGGAATATCCGATGAAAAAATTCTGATGGCGTGTACAAGGCATAGCATGTAAAAACTACCAGTACTTTAAAGGTACCACACCAAGAAAAAAATATTAAGAATAAGAACTTGCATTTTTCTTATAAAAAAACATAAAAAAAAGATTACAATTTAAATGTTAAACATCCAAGTATTGTTTCAGAACAATTGCAGTTACATATCATACCATTAGTGATAACTGTATCCCAGGTTGGTCATAAGAAGGATCTCATATACATACACTATATTACCAAAAGTATTGGGACACCTGCCTTTATACGCACATGAACTTTAATGGCATCCCAGTCTAAGGCTGGATTCACACCTATACATTTTCAGTGCCAAGCAGGGTTTTCGCCCTACCCGACCAGAAGGGAGAAAACCGAGAAGCCTGCCTATGGGCCTTACGACCAACAAAATAAACCAAGAAGGTTTATCTTCTGTTTCAACTGCAGAGGCATAGGACACACCAGAGAAGTTTGCCCCAGCCTGAGTCAACTGTGAGCCCACCTATCGTAGACAGCTCCAACGTGAAACCAGAAACAAAGGGACAGAGGCATGAAGAGGAACTCCCTCCAAGACCACCTTCAAATTCCCACCCACGTGATTGGATAGGGGCAAAAAGGGATCCTCGCAAGAGAGGAGTGAGAATACAAGTTGCAGGAGGAAGAGGGAAAACTACACCTCGAAAGTTCTCTGAAAATTTAGTGGGGCCTTCCCCACTAGTGCCCATTCAAGTGGAAGGGATCTACACCAAAGCCCTCCTGGAAATATGGGGCATTGGAACTCAGAGTTTCCCTTATGATGAGTATCTACCAATATGCCTTTTGATCCCTCGACAGCTGGAGTAGCAGAAACCTTTGACACCTTGGCGATAGTTTGCCCCCGGCCACAAGGGACCCATAAGAGCTCCCTCATCATAGGGATGAACACGGCTTTGGTCCGAAGACTCCTGACCCCCTTAACTGAAGTAGTGGGGGCCTCAGCTCAATGGGTCCATCCGATGCTAAGAAGGGTGTACCACCAGCTGGTGATGGAGAAGAACGCTCCTGAAGAGGGAGTGGGAAGGATCTGGCGTTTAGGGAAAACCATGAGGATCTTACAGCCCGGAGGAGTGACCTGCCTCAGGGCCTCAGTCAAACTCACCTGGTCTCAGCCAGGCCAGTTTCTCGTCCTTGATCCCGACCTGGCTGGACCCTCAGAAGGATTGGAGGTAATACCTGAAGTGATCCCATTGAAGGTATTGGAGAAAAATCGTGGGAGGGTATCCGTCAACATCCGGAATACCACTGCCAACCCTGTGAAAGTGCCAGCCAGAGTGCTACTGGGCCGGGTGCATCAAGCCACCCCCGTTGGCCCTTCTGATCTAGAGGGAGGCCGGAAGATAGAAGACTCAAAGAAGAGTCATCAACCTGATGGTGTTGAGCTCCCCCAGGATGATAGGAGAGAATGGAGGCTCAACTCGGTAGGTGGCAGAAGATATTCTCGAAGACTGAGTTTGATGTCGGATGTGCAAAAAGCGCCACCCACCGGATCCGACTGAAAGAGGACAAGCCTTTCAAAGAGCGGGTCCGAAGAGTTCCCCTGACGGATTTGGAATATCTCAGGGAACAGCTTGCAGAGTTTAAAAGGACTGGAACTATCTGAGAATCCAGGAGTCCTTACGCTTCTCCCATAGTAGTGGTAAGGAAGAAAAATGTCTCTTTGAGGTTGTGCATCGACTACAGAACCCTCAACAAGCGGACTATCCCTGATCAGTATACTACACCTCGGATTGAGGATGCACTACAGAGCCTGTCAGGAGCTCAATGGTTCAGTGTAATGGACCTGAAGAGTAGTTATTATCAAATCCCCATGCACCCAGAAGACAGAGAAAAGACAGCTTTCATCACCCCAGTGGGTTTCTTTGAATTTAATCGCATGCCCCAAGGGCTATCGGGCGCCCCTGCCACCTTCCAGAGATTAATGGAGAAAACTGTAGGTGATATGAACCTGATCGAAGTATTGGTGTATTTGGATAATGTTATTGTGTTTGGGAAGACTCTGGAGGAACATGAACAGAGATTGGAGAAGGTGTTGAAGCGACTGCATGATGAAGGCCTGAAGCTGTCCAGAGAGAGATGTCAGTTCTATCAATCGTCTGTTCACTACCTGGGACACATAGTCTCAGCAGAGGGAATATCAACAGACCCAGAAAAATTGGAGGCAGTTACCTCCTGGCCTAGGCCCACCAATGTGACTGAGTTATGGTCGTTCCTGGGGTTCTGCTCCTACTACAGGAGATTCGTGGAGGGATTCGCAAAAATCGCCAGACCCCTAAACGAGCTATTAAAGACAGGGGATGAAGATGACGCTTCCGAATCTGTAAAGCCAGTTAAACTCCACATGGGCCCCCAAAGACCTAAAGAATCCATTTGTGATCAATGGACTCCTGAATGTGAGGAGGCGTTTGTTCAACTCAAGAAGAACTTGACCACTGCCCCTGTTCTGTCCTATGCAGATACATTAAAATCCTATGAATTACATGTGGATGCCAGTAGAGAGGGGCTAGGAGGAATGTTGTACCAAGAGCACAGCGGTTGTCTACGCCCAGTGGCTTATGTGAGCAGGAGTTTTACCTCATCTGAAAAGAATTATCCCACTCATAAACTTGAATTCCTGGCGTTGAAGTGGGCTGTCGTAGACAAGCTGAAAGATTACTTATACGGAGCTGAATTCGTGGTGAGAACCGACAATAACCCACTCACTTACCTGTTAACCACCGCCAAGCTGGATGCAACGGGACATCAATGGTTAGCAGCCCTCTCGGGTTTCAATTTCAACCTGAAGTACCGCCCAGGAGCGGGAAATAAGGATGCTGATGCCCTCTCCAGGAGACCCCATGGATCAGTTGCCTCAGAGATGGAGTGGACTCAAATAACCTCTGAAGGGGTGAGGGCACTGTGCAAAGGGACTGAGTTACAGACAAAAGGAGGGTCCCGAGCTGAAGAGATAGGAGTTTTGGCAGCAGGGGTGCCCAAGTTCTACTGCAACGTAACCAAAATGAAGAGTGGGGACTTGCCTCAACTATCGAAGAAAGAACTGAGGCAAGATCAAGAAGAATATCCCCTTTGTAAACTGGTCTTAATGGCTTTGGAGGATCAGGACCCAAGTGTGCTCCTTGCCAGCCCTTCCAAAGAAGCACGGTTGGTGCATAAAGAGTGGGACAGGCTGCAGCTCCATCACAGGGTGGTCTACCGAAGGGGCCCCTCTGACAGTCCCGAAGAGAAATGGCAGATGTTCCTGCCTAGTAAACACAGGGAGACTGTACTAGCTGCGCTCCATGACCTGCATGGCCATTTGGGCCCGAGAGGTTAGTCAGAGACAGGTTCTATTGGCCTGGCATGAGGGCTGAATTGGAAGGATATTGCCATCCCTGCATCCAGTGTATCCAAAGAAAAACTTTGCCTCGTCTAGCTGCCTCAATGGGCCATCTTCACAGCCAGGGTCCATTGGAGTTAGTATGCATAGACTTTCTTTGCTTGGAGCCTGATCTGAGTGGAATAGGAAATGTTCTGGTAGTGACCGACCACTTCACCAGGTATGCTCAGGCATACCCAACCAAAGATCAAAAAGCCTCCACAGTAGCTAAAGTCCTAGTGGAGAAGTTTTTCGTGCATTATGGATTTCCACAACGAATCCATGCTGACCAAGGGAGAGACTTTGAAAGCAAATTGATACAAAAACTGTTGGGTTTGCTAAACATAGACAAAACCAGAACCACTCCATACCATCCCCAGGGGGATGCCCAGCCTGAACAATTTAACAGGACTCTTTTGAATATGCTAGGGACATTGAGTTCAGAAAAATAACAGCACTGGAGCAAGCACGTAGCAGCCATTGTGCATGCATACAATTGCACCATGAGTGATGCAACTGGGTACTCACCATACCGACTAATGTTTGGTCGAGAAGCTTGATTGCCAGTTGACTTGGCCTTCGGAATATCCTTGGATCATACTTCAGCAGCCTCCCACAAAGGCTATGTTTGGCGTTTGAGAAGGAGCCTGAAGACAGCTTATGAGAAGGCGCACGCTAGCTCTGAGAAACGAGAACAAAAGAAACAAAAGAAACTTTGATTTGAAAGTCCGGATTCAGGATCTACAGCCAGGAGACCGAGTCTTGCTAAGGAACCTAGGTATTCCAGGAAAACACAAACTGGCTGATCGCTGAAGGTCTCAGCCATACATCATATGTAAACAGCTACCTGGCCTTCCCGTGTACCAGATCAGACCAGAAGGAAGTGTGGGCCCTCTAAAGACCTGGCACAGGAATCACTTACTGCCTCTCACTGAAGCTGTTCGAATACCCTCGGTCTCTGATCCCCTGGATCTGTCCTCTACATCCAAACCCTCTGGGCCAGTCACTAGGTCGCAAACAATACCTCCAGATTCGGATGATGAAGAGTCCACAGATGAATGGATAGGGTCAGAGTGGTTATGGTCCTCCCAACAACCAGAGCCTAGTACTTCGTTCCTGCCCTCATCTGAAGTGACAAGTAGTGGGACACTTTGGCCAGAGGCCCCTGAATTCATACCTCAGAATGTGCTTAATGAAGTATTGGAAGATGATGTTGATTTATACTCTACAGAAGGTTTCATGGAGGCCTCAAGCCTGCCAAATAGAGATTTAAATGATTTAGGAGATGTGGAATCTGTTGTGTCAGACACAGAGGATTATGCTGCTCTTCAGAATAATGAAATAGACCCTATTCTTCCTATCTCCTCAATACCGGAAAAACCAAAGGAAAGAAGAGTCATTCATCCCTCAAAGAGACTGACCTATAGTCAATTAGGAGAGTATTCTGAAGAAGCTATCCTTACCTCAAAAAGGTCTGTCTTGTGTGATCCTCCAGCTGCAAATTTAGTGGAGGATAATCCCTGCTCACCCCCTGACACATCTGAATCTAATACCTTAGTATTGGTAAACAGTGGACAAAGTGGCCTGCCCGTACCCAATGATTGGTGGGAGGATCCCCTGTCCACTCTATGTCAGTCAATGAGCTGTTTAGCTTTGAGCAAAGTTAGGACTAATTCACAGTGTTTGTTGCCTTGCATAATCTAACAACCTTTTCTCCGTTTGTATTTTGAGAAGCATGTATCAGGATACATACTGTCGCCCTCTTTGGGGACCAAAGATTTTGAGTGGGGGGAGTGTGTAGCGGGGTCACCCTGTCAGAGTATAATGACAGGCCTGGATTCTCGCTGGAACTTTATTCACGCTTGTAAATATGTAAGATACCTTTAAGAAGTTATGCATTGTGGGACTGCAAGTAGCAGGAGATATGGACTCCATTGACTCTTAGAAGAAACAGACTACACATCCCACAATGCCCTGCATTATCAGAACATGTGACACCTCCGCACAGACTTATGGGGGAGGTTACTTAAGGAAAGGGAGGGGCTGATCTCTCTCTCTCTCGGGACCTGCATCTTCTCCTCTGCGGATCTGTGGAGGAGAGCACAGCCGTGCTGCTAGGCCTGAAGCCTGGGCCTAAACCCTCCGAGAGACCAACCATCTGCAAGGTAGCAAGACTCCAGTATTCAGCTCGTGTTCCTGAAAGATCTTAGAGGCCCCCAGCTGACAACTGAAACAGTGGAGAGCCTGACGCCGGGATCCTTGTGCTGTGGAGCAGTGACCTACCGACTCGCCCTTTTGAGAAGAACTCAGGCGGATCGGGCCTGTCGGGTGAGAGAGCACATGCTCAACTTCCAACTCTTCCTTTAGACCAACAACTTAGTGCCACCCTACAGACCGGAGACACATGTTGGGCCTCTAGCTGAATCTTAGAGGCCCCTATAATTTGATAGCGTTATACAGAAGCGACTGATGCTAACGAGCGATCAGTTCACCAACATTTGTTGTTTAGGATACTTCGCTTAATTAACTTCCACTTATCATTTGCCACTGGCGGATTATAAATCTAACGTGCACCAACCGGCCGCAACGTGGACTTTAATCTTGAGACGTTTCTTTAGCTGTTCTGCAGAACTGTTGCTAGAGGGAGCTCGCGAGCATAGATTGCCTACCTTAGTTTAATTGAATGGTACCATTCCTTAGTTTAAATCTATTTCTTAATATTGTTTGCTGATTCCCACAAGGTCCCTTGCAGAATCATAGTGTGTCATTGCATAACAGTTTCTACTTGTGCTTTAAGCCTATGTTTGCTTTCTCTAAGTTCACATAAAGTAAGCCCATTCTTTTGGTTTAAATATATTTACTGTGTGAAGTGTATTCTTCTCGTCTGGAGGGACCATCCATGAAAGCAGGTAATACTATTATTACATTGTCATTGCACGTTGTGTGCCTGCTATTGTGACCCCAGCCAAGCAGAGGTCATAATATACCCACCAGACTTCTGATGTGTCAAGGGAGGGTTTAAGCCAGTTAAATAGGGGAAAGTCAAACAGAGAGTAGATGATCCCAAATCAATCATCGACTCCTGAGGGTGTAGTGCTACATGTGTACAAAAGTCCGTCGGACAAAACTCCGAAGTACAAACACGCATGCTCAGAAGCAATGCTAACCATAACACAACATTAGCAGAAGTTGCCCAAAGGGTGGCGCTAAAGAGCTAAAAAAAACATGTCGTTTTGTGTTTGTTGGCCGACAATTCTTTGCTGTTTTTATGCAATACAAGTTCCTGGACAAAGCCCTTCAGACAAAAGTCCTATGCTTTGTCCAATGAAAATCCAATCCTGCGTATGAGGCTTAAGACTTTACCCTTAATTCCGTGGTGTGTAGAACTTTAATAAAATACACACAAGCAACATATACAGACAATGCATTCCAAGCCAGTAATGGTGTGGTGATGACGGTACTGGTTATAAAATTTTATAAAACCAGTCACTTAGCTCTGCCTTATTTTGTGGTCCACCTAATAAGATCAGACTGTAGATTTCCGTGTCCCCTTGCCACCAATTTTTGTCCACGTTGGGTTGGTGACAAAATTTGCTCATAGTAAATGCATGTAGTGCAAACAACTCCGGCATGTCATTTTTTACATGTGAACTTTGTGCGGGTTTGTGATTCTGAATACTGAATTGTAAATAGTGAATGTGAGCATTCCCATAGCCCCGGGATGTACCATGTGAGAAGAGCCCTGCGCAATCATCTCCAGTTAGTGACAACTCCTTTCCTGGCCGGGCAAAGAGACAAGTGTTTCTGCTCTGTGCAAACGAAAACCGAGAAGTGCTTTCTGATTTTGCTTTGACACATTTCACCTATTTCTGGAATATACCTCACAGTTTGTGAGCGGGAGTTCTTCATTGTTTTCTCATTGAGATGCTGGAAGGTCTGTGTGACATTTCTCTGGCCACTCCCCTTTCTCCTGGGATTGATGACTCATTCTGCACCGTGTGGCTTGCTGCTTATAAACTGCTTAGTATCAGTATCCCAACAAATGGCCACTACATGATTGATAGGCGCTTGGGTGGACAGAATGAAAAACAACCCTTGAGTCAGAAAATGCATTTTGCTTGACAGTTTGTGACAACTGTAATGATGTATTCACTCTCCTTATGCTTTTGTAGCAGTACCCCCATAGGGGGGTGCTGGTGATTGTAGTCCGTCTCCCACCCTGCACAGCCAGACACACAAATTTCTAGATACACTGAGTCAAGAAGCAATCCTTGCAGTTTTTTTTTGTTTTTTTTAGGGGAATAAAACTTGGATGGGGATAGGGTGCATATGGGATGCCCACTTGATTGAAGAAATGTGTAGGGACTGAACTATATACACTTCAGTATATACAACCTCTTATCTCCAGCACATACACATGCTTGCAGAGTATCACTCCCAAGACCAGCTAGCACTGCTGTGAGGATCTGACTCTGACTCAGTCAGACCCAAAGCAAATGCCCTTTGCATGCAGGGACCACGGGCCCCTATGGCGTAGCAAAAATTGGTAGTCCTTAATGCTAGCTGTCCTACATGTGGCTACTGCTCCCAGTACCACCTCTTTAGGCCCTGCCAGCCCTCCAGGCTGCAGCTGCCCCGTTCCACTGCCTGTGCCCCCACAGTCGTCCGGACTGGATCTGCACCCATCCCAGACTGCTCCATCCCAGTCCTCTCAGGCGTGCCTCCCAGTCCTGATTGTGTGTCACTCACCAGCCTTCCTAGCTGTTCCTGTTCCTCCTGGAGACTTGCCTGGCAGTGTTCTCCCGCTGTCCTCCCCTTGCTCCCAAGTCTCCTGTCCAGGACACCTCTGTTTGTCTTGAGAGTGTCCTGTACGCACCCGAGTCCAGGCCAAAGGTCAACCCCCCTCCCCCCCGAGACTGGGGAGCTCTCTCAAAGGCCAAGAAAGCCTAACACTCCATATCCAGCTTCCACCCAAACAAAACTCCTCCTCAGCTGGGCTAATCCTAAGTATTTGAGGGGGCCTGCCCTCTGCCAACCCAGATTGGGGATTGGTCAGGGCCCTGTAGAATACTCTAGGCAACTCCATCTTCCCTCCCGTCCCGTACCTCTAGCAGGTTCCAGAACATTTGAGAAGTAGGGGGGAGGTCTCAATGATGCTGCCTGTGAGTCATCCAGCTCTCCCTGGATTTCTGCCCAACCCAGGACAACACACAGACAGGCTTTGCTGCATGCCAAGCCTGCAAAACTTTACCTACACAATACAAAACTCTAGCACTCTAGTAACACAGCTAGGGGGTGCTACACTTTAATAATTTACTAACTGACAAATCAGTTGGAATGTCACACCACTCTCTATAAGGGGGATTACCTTACACTTTACAGTTATTCTCTCACATGTCACACTTTAAATTAATGTTATGGTTACAACATACTTTTCATTTCATAAGACCAGCATTGTAATAACAATACAAACCATAGTTCTGACAATCCAATATAAGCTTAAACGAAAAATCTCCTTCATATTGTGAGCTCTGCCTTTCTGCTGTCCATCTCTTTCCACAATTTCCTGGATTCACTGCATGCTTTGCAACTTATCCTCTGCTGATTACGTTCAAATTCTAAGAACTACATGTAGCGCCCCCTTACTTTCAGTATGGGCACTACGCTAAAGTTAGTGGGGAATGGGAGAGTTACCTTGCTCCCATTCATATTTGTTTAAATTTTGGGACTTCTGTCATTCCAGAAATGTCCACTGGGTCAGTCTGTGGTCCAGGGATGCAATGTCATCCCTGGCCAGCAGTTGGCGCCAGAGGGGTTCTGGCAGAGTAAGTTTCTCCAGCAGCCAATCAGAGGAGCTTTTCCCTCGCTGGGCGTGCTGGAGAGGAGTATATCTGTGACAGGTGTCATGTGTTCTAAAATCTTCGCGGGGTCCCCGTTCCAGGTGCGGCATCCACCTTCAGGGTGTGCGCATCCATGGACCCCGCCGGCGTGGCCCACCTGGCCATAATTGCAGACTACTTGGGACCTCATCCGGAGGTACAAGGGAACCCCAGTGACTGGCTGGGTTCCCGGTTCTGTTGAAAGGATCCCAGGCTGGGTGCCGTTCGATTGGGGAGTCGGTTTGAGGAGGACCCGGAGGCAGGTCATCCAACAGAGCCTGAACAAACCAATTGGGGATCCGGTGACCAGAGTACTGACAGGTATGTTTGCTGTCATCTGGTGACCGATGCAGAAATCTACTGGGAGGATTCGCTCCATTTGTCTATCTAGCTCAGTTATTGTAATTGGCCTGTGGCCCGAGCCGGGTCTGTGAGAGAGGCCCGTTCCTCCCAGAAATCCTAAGTGACATCTCGGCTGCCAGGCCTGTAAAGAAGGGTCTGTCCGGGGGCACTTTACCCACTCAGTTGGAGTGGCGACGACTTACAAATTGGTACTATGCAGAGCAGTACTGACTGATCTATCTAATATCCAGGCCTGATACTGCAAGGTTCTTCCTCTCTCTCTATTCATCAACTTTGTCCTTCCCAATTGATGTTGATGTTGGCCGTGTCGGCCTGGAAAATAAAGCATTGGAAAAAACCTTTATTCACTGTCTGGACCTTTGTTCACTGTGTGTTTCTCCAATTACACCCCTAGACAACGCCAGGGTAACTTAATAGGCCGATCCCCAAATTCAACCAGCGGCTCCTTCGGGGGTAGCGCTACATACATATCCCATGGTACCTTGCTGCCTGCAAGCATTGATTTCTGTACTGACCCCACTTCCTGAAACTCCTCCTCTCAGCACCCCTGTAGTTCAGAAGGCAGGCTCTGTAAAAATGTGTAACACAGCAGTGCCTACTCACAGGTCATAGTGAATTATACTCACCTAGATGGATGCAGCATTGATCCAAGCACTGTTTGACTTTTCTTGTGAGAGTCACCCACTCTCTGGTAAGCCTCAGAGTGTTTGGTGGGTGACAAAATTAATAGTCTGAAGTTGCACCGCACAGAACTGCATGTGAACCGCACAGGAACTCACATTGCGTTCCTGTGCGATTACTGTGCAGGTATAATGTGAAACGGCTCTTACTGGTTGTTACACAGCTGAGAGTGTCCTCAACAACCAATGACAAGTAAAGGGGTAAAGGATTTAGCAGTGGCAAATATGTCACCCGCTACACACCATACAGAGACAGGCACTCTTTCTGTTTTTGTACGCCAACTTAACCACTTGCCTACTGGGCACTTTGACCCCCTTCCTGCCCAGGCCAAATTTCAGCTTCTACCACTGTCACACTTTGAATGACAATTATGCAGTCATGTAACACATATGACATTTTTATAATTTTTTTTACACAAATAGAGCTTTCTTTTGGTGGTATTTAATCACCACTGGGTTTTAAATTTTTTGCTAAACAAACAAAAAATACTGATAATGTTGAAAAAAAAATGTCATTGTTTGTTATAAAGTTTTTTCAAACAGTTAATTTTTCTCCTTCATTGATGTATGCTGATGAGGCTGCACTGATGGGTACTGATAGGCTGTACTGATGAGGCGGCACTGGTGGGCACTGATCAGGAGGCACTGATGAGGCTGTACTGATAGGAGGCACTGATGGACACTTATAGGCGGCACTGATGAGCACTAGTAGGCAGTACTGATAGGCAGCACTGATAGGTGACACTGATGAAAAAGCACTGATGGGCACTTATAGGTGGCACTGGTGGGCACTATTTAGCAGTACTGATGGGCACTGGTAGATGGTACTGGTGGGCAAATGTTGACCGATGTCCCTTTAACAGAACCCGGTTATCCGCTTTATTCTTTTCTCCTCATGCTGTCAGCATGAGGGGGAAAAAAAGCTTCTGTTTACATCATGTGATCAGGTGTCATTGACTAACAGCTGATCACGTGGTAAAGGTTGATTGGCCCTTTACCCGATCAGTGATCATATTCGAGTCCGAAGGCACGCGGGCAGCACGACCACAGGAGGACGTCCATGGACATCCGTGCTGTAGCCGTCTGCACTGTAATCTGCTGTGGTAAACCGGCACTGTAGTCATCTTTCCTCCAGTTTCATGATCTATGAATGTTTAAATTTGCAGTAATATGGGCACTATGTAAAAATGGTGCTATTAAGAAATATCTGAATCTGCCGCATATGCTGCCGCATAAAGCTACTGAAATGGGCAGCACAGATTTTTTTAATCTGGCACAGGCCATTTTTAAGAGCCGTAACCCCAGAAAGGCATTGCTAGGACTTTACTGAATTGTCCTGATAGAGTCTATAATAAAGTGCTGAGATCATATAAATAGTATAAACTTGGATTCAGTGGGTTTCATGCAGTGCTAAGTATGGGGGCATAGAATTGCTGGTGACACTCACACAGAGATAAACACAATAGAACTCAGAATAAATAAAAAAAACACAACACACCAAATTGTTTGGCAATTAAAATATGGCTACCACAGTTTTATTGGTTTAATTAAAACATGTATTATCTACCAATTGCATATTATCCAAAAATATTAAGTGAAAATGCTTAGCCATTAGGGTTCAAACAATACCACTAAACACATGACAAAAATCAGTGCCCTCCTAAAAACAAGGGATGACAAACCATGTAAATGTACAACGGCAAGAGCGGAGGGAGGGGAGCTCGCTGAGCTGTGAATCCAGCTGATAGACACTGAGCCTCAGGTCTCTTATTTTTAGAGGAAAACCATGAGAGAGCAGAATGTTTCAGAAGTGGCACGAGCCAACCTGTGCCTGAGCTTCGTGCCATGTTGTCTGAGGGGATCTCCTATCAGGGCCATGACACCTGCATAAACAGAGAAGGGGAGAGAAAAAAGGGGTAGAAACAATGGGCACCACAATCCCATTGAGGTGGGCTCTTAGTCAGGTGCCCCCCCTATACCATTTGTTGTATGCATTTTTCACACATGTCTCCTCTTCTCTTTGTAAATTGATGAGCAAAATGATGAGCAAAATGAGCCCTTGCCACCCCCCTGAAAAGCGATCACAGGCTCACAGCCTGTTTTAAAGGAGAAATAGGGCCAAAGCTCCTTTTGTCCAACTTCTCCTGTGGGTCATTTTTGGCTGAAGTCACTCAGCCGGTCCAGGCTCTGGA
Organism: Rana temporaria; assembly: GCF_905171775.1. NCBI lineage: Eukaryota > Metazoa > Chordata > Amphibia > Anura > Ranidae > Rana > Rana temporaria. The sequence goes on along the minus strand of NC_053491.1, from coordinate 224,344,000 downwards.
GAGATCCCAACTTTGATGTTGGGATCCACCCAGATGCGTGGACTAACAGCTGGCTCAGCCCCTTAGCATGCCCACCACCTCCACAACTTGGCACTATAGTAAGCACTGGAGGGGCAGTGTCTGCACTGGTGATTAACAGTCTCCAGCTCTCTGCTCACTGAAGACCGAGAACTGAGAAATCAGTGGCCTTAGCTATCTCAGTTCTCGGTCTAGAGGTGGCAGAGGACAAGGGACAGATGCAACAAACCTGTAAATGCCACACCACCACAATCCAACCACCTACATTACTCGTGATTTAGCCCTGGTTCACATTGATGCTTCTTTGAAATCGTGCTACTTTACTTGAAGTAGCGCGATCAGGGCCGTCTTTACCGCAGGGCAAATGGGGTCCGGAGGCCCCCAGGGGCCCGGAGGACCCCAGGGCCCCAGATGGCAACCCCCCCTTTTTTTTTTTTTTTTTTTTAAATAATAAAAAAATATATATATTTTTATTAAAGGGACAATTTAATATATTTTTATTTTATTTTTTATTAAAGGGCCAATTTTTTTTTTAGAGGTCTGGGGGTCCCCAGGGCCCCGGATGACAACCCCCTTTTTTTTATAAAAAAAAAATCTTTTATATATATATATATATATATATATATATATATATATATATATATATATATATGTTTATTATTATTATAGGACCCAGAGGTCCCCAGATGGCAACCCCCCTTTTTTTTTTATAAAACATTTTTTTTATATATTTTATTTCTTTATATATATATATATATATATATATATATATATATATATATATATATATATATATATATATATAATTTTTTTTTTGTTTTATTAAAGGGCTCAGAGGTCCCCAGGGCCCCATGTGGCAAACACCCTTTATCTTTTTTATAAATGTTTATTTTTTTATTTGTGTTTATATATATTTTTTATTTTTTTCTTATTTAAGGGCCCAGAGGTCCCCAGGGCCCTGGATGGCAACCCCCCCTTTTTTTATAAATGTTTCTTTATATATATTTTTTATTAAATGGCCCAGAGGTCCAGGATGGCAACCCCCTTTTTTTGTAATTTATTTTTATTAAAAAAAAAAATATTAAAGGGCCCAGAGGTCCCCAGGGCCCCAGATGGCAACCCCCTTTTTAAAATATATTTTTTATATATATTTTTTATTTCTTTTTTTCTTTTTATTAAAGGGCCCAGAGGTCCCCAGGGCTCCGGATGGCTACACCCCTTTTTTATATATATTTTTCTTTATTTCTTTTTTGTAAAGGGCCCCCCGCTTTTAAATTTGCGGCAGCCCCCCCTGCTTCTTAATTTCAGGCGGCAGCACCCCCCATCCCGGTTCTCTGCTCCAGGGGGCCCATGCCTGAAGCTGTGTAAGTGGCCCCATAATTCCCATTAAGCCCCTGTGCTGCCCACAAATCAGGCTGAAAATCATCAGCGGCACGCAGCCAGTGACAGTACTGCTTCCCTTCCCAGTGTTTTAAAATGTACAGCACCCCTGGCTTCCCTTTAGACGTGCACTTCTCCCTTCCTGCCACTGGGTGCTGCTTGTATATAAAAGTGAATTAGAATGTGATTTTATAACATCCCCAGTTTGCTCTTCCCGAGGCTGACTTCTTCATGTCCTGCTCCTCAAGGTATTTTGTCACTGTTTGCTAATCTATATTGTAAATTGAAGTTTTCTGTAGAGTGTGCCCAAAGTCAGGTCAGTGTTTTAAAAAGTTCCTCTATTTTACACATGGCATGGGGTCACAGCACCATGGGACCCCATGCCATGCCATGTGTAAAATAGAGGAACTCTTTAAATCACAGACCAGACCTGCAGTCCAGGCTGAGTAAGGTCTCAGAGCACATGGCATTACTGTCTGTATTTAACTGCTTGATGGGCTTATTTTGGGCCGGGCTGGTTCACATGTATGTGTTTTGGCGGCCCACATTTGCGCAGGCACAGCAGCCCATTCATTTGAATGGGCCGCCATGCCTGCGTTTCCTGCAAAGAAAAGCACATGCCTCATGTAATAGGCTGCGCACACGGCACGCCTATGCCCATCAAGCACTGAAATACAGCACTGTCTGTCCATTCTGCTGTCTGCTGTGACTTATCTGCAGTTCCCGCACTGTCAAACTTGCTGCATTTTTAGACGTTTAGGTCACGCTTTTAAAAACACAGTGCGTTTGTGTGTGCAAGAACTGCAGGTAAGTAGCATGGTGCAAAAGCAGAATGGATTTCAAGGCAACTGTATTTTTAAAATGCTGAATGCACCTTTTTTTCTGCAGGAAACGAAGGCATGGCAGCCCATTCAAATCAATAGGCTGCTGTACCTGCACAAATGAGGACCGCCAAAACATACATGTGAACCAGCCAGGCCCAAAATAAGCTGGAGGGGGGCCCAAAAAAAAATGTTTGCCCTGGGCCCAAACCATATTAAAGACGGCCCTGAGCGCGATTTCAAAGTAGCAAGGTCAGCGCGATTTCAGGTGCTGCTTGATAGACATTTGTGTGGCACCGATTGGAACAGTGCCATTGCCGCCAATAGGCTGCGACTTGTCATGAGATTTGATCTCTCAAATCGCATGACAAATCGCTCCAATTTGAACCTAGGCTGAAAAGCAGTTGCGGCACAGCCCCACACAGTTAAATCATTCGGGGTTCTGCAGCAGTACTGCCCACTAAATGCTATATACCAGGGTTCCCCAACCCCCGGTTCGCGGCCCACTGGCAGGCCGTAGCCTATTTGCAGCCGGGCCGCGAAGGCTGCACTGTGTGAGGTGCGGCGGCAGGCAAGCAGAGAGATGACATCTCTCACCGCCCACCCGTATCACGGCACTTCCGCCCACACACTGCAGCGAGATGCTATACTGTGGCTTGATTGGTTACAGGCCGCTCTGGGGGCGGGATCAGCTAACATCACTCGTCTCCATGACGATGATGTCAACAACATTGCCGCAAAACCGCCCCTTTCGCTGACTCGCGGTATACACATACACAGCCTCACTGCACATTGACGTCAGACGCCCTTTACGCTGGGAGCCCAGCACAGGAGCGTCGTTGGTTGCCTGGACACCGCCGATGTGATACAGCAGCCTGGCTAGGAATCACCGCTCGTTTTGAATCTTCCCTGCACTGGCGCCGATCCAATAGAGCAGCGCACACAGATGTCCCTCGGCAGCCGGAACATTCACATAATGACTGCGGTCACGTTTCAGGCAGGGATGGACTGGCCATTGGGACTACAGGGAGTTTCCCGGTGGGCCGATGGCTCAGTGGGCCGGCTTCAGTGACAGTGGCCTGTGAGCTTCTCACTTCTGCCTAATTTTGTCCCATAAGGGGGGGCACCAAACTGAGTATTTTCCCCGGGTGAAATAATGTCTAGCTTTCCCACTGGTCCTGCCTATAAGAGTACCAGTACCAGCCGTTCTACTCTAATAAAGAGTGGCTAGTGAAGGGGGAGAGGGTGCTTGGGTGGCCGGGGGGTGCAGGAGTTGTCCGGCCGCTGTGGGAGAGACCTGTCATAGTGGGCCAGTCTGGATGAAGTCCAGGGCCAAATTTTTGTCCCAGTCCAGCCCTGGTTTCAGGTACAATTTAGGCCTGCTTAAATATGCCTTTTTCCTGACAACCTCTTTTATGATATTGCTTTGTGCCACTTATGTTAACATACTAATGCATTTAGGTGATTTTTACTGTTTTCTGGGGGGGATTTAAGACCGATAATAGCAATCCACACCTGGTGGCAGATGACGTGGCAATCCCCACCTGGTGGCAGGTGATGTGGCAAGCGATGTGGCAATACACACCTGGTGGCAGGTGTTGTGGCAATCCACATCTGGTGGCAGGTGACGTGGCAAGCGTCAATCCACACCTGGTGGAAGGCAACGTGGCAAGTGACAAACCGGCATCTGGTGTCAGTTTCTGCATTATGGTGAGTTTGAACTATTGAATTTTACATTAAAATGCAATGACAAATAATGCGCTTCAATCATCCCAACACCATATCAGCCATTGTTCTGTTATGATTGAAGCGCTAACACCAGCCATTTCCTCGAAAAATTGCCTGCGAAAAGCTACATAACAACCCAACCCCCCCCCCCCCCCCCCTGGGCCTTGGCCCGATTCTATTCCACAACGCCGGTCCTCGGTGCCAAAAAGGTTGGGGACCACTGCTATATACTATTTAATGTTTGCCATGGTCGCAAAGCATCGTACCTGGGGCATGTGCGAAGACCCCAGTGGCAGCATGCCCTACTTTAGGTGGCCCCAGTCGGGAGGGTATAGCCAGTGCTTAATTATCTGCTTTCATTACTCCCTAGCCACCTTCATGAACTAGCCCTTAGAAATATGTAATACTTAGGCAAAGGGGGGAGGGGGTGAACAATTATATGTACAACATGTACTGTGAAGACTAAAATGATGTTTGCAGGGATCAGAACATATGTAGTTCAATTGTGTTTTGTAGCGCTACAAAATGTTATAGTATTTGTTAATAAAGGTAGTTGGCATAAATACAGTATATTATGTTAATTGTACATAAGTAAAATCTGTGGAGGTAATACATTAGTAGTCAGAGATTGAAAATGTGCTATAAAAGCTGACTATAGATATGTCACCCTTTATTCATTCCTTTACATTTCACTAAGGATATAAATGGGATCCTGAATTGTCCATTGCCATGGTTACAAGTATTGAGCAATGTAGCGTGGAAAACAAGTAAATGAAGTAATATTGGATAGGTTATTGTTGATAATCATTAACAAATAAAAGGAATAATGCATTTCTTTCTGTGCAGATCAGGGGGAAATTACTTCAAATGGATGCGGCAATGATAAATACATCCAGGCGGTACAATATAATTTTACATGGCTTCGTTTTCTAAGGTGATTGAAATGCATGATTGAATCAAATAATAGAATCTAAAGCAGCTTTGTTTCCAATTGTGTTTTTTTTTTGTTTTTGTAATAATATATTTTTTTGGCAGGCATCTAATTGTATCATACATAACATCTAATCATATTATCCTTACAAGTAATTTGGCACTACCTTACATCTGATTGGGAGCCTCTATATGTTACATTGCAGCTGCCTTTGTTTGAACCTATTAAAAAACACACCATTTTTTTTATGAGATAATTGGAATGTACATAATTTATTGGCAGTTATCCCATCACAATTAAACCACAGCAGTAGATCAACTTTCTACCCAGGCCAAAATCTATGGATGCATTGTTATAGGGAGGGGGGCCATAACTGAATGCCAACCATGATTTCACCCCCATCATACAGTACGGTGTAAATAACACCTGCATTCCTTTCAGTTTAATTGTTTTTGTACAGTACACACCTTTCCCAAACACAAGTGTACACTTAGGCAGTACCTTCTGTCACCTCTAGATGGCTGCCTTGACATTATGCCCTTTACAGCCGTACAGAATCTCTTGCAAAATTTGCATTGTCATGTACAATCTGCTCTTTACATTTGAGGGAATGCTAACCAGTAATTTAAATAGCTTTAGTGACCATCAAAGTACATTAGAAAACTGTAATGTAGGCATTTTTGGTCATACATTTTTTATGCTACCAGCAGACTGGACTCTTACACATTTTACAGTAACATGTTTTCATGAACATGGTAATAATTTTAGTAACGTCATGTAATGTTCAGCAATTCATAAATGTTAGATACTGTCCAGAATGTGTGATATCTGATGACGTTTTTATAATATGGGGAAATGGAATTCTGCATTCCTGAAAGGGCCTTTTTTTTGTCCTTTTATCTCAACCAACATATCGTAAGTAAAATCCGAACGGCATTTCCGCACAGCCTTAATCACTTGCAAACATTTGTATAAAGAATATTTGAATTTGACTGGTTGAGGTGGGGCAGAGGACAGGCAAGGTCAATTGTCCTTAAGCTATCTGCACTCATGAAACTCACTAAGGTGTGTATTTATAAAAAATAATTGCATAGCAATTCAGCAAGCAAAAGTGCATGTCCATTTGTTCTCTGTGAATGGGGTAAAAAATATATATATATAATTATTTGGCTTTTTCCTGTCCGGATTGTTTTCATTGATTTTAAATAGAACGTACCACTTTTGGCCACTAGAGGGCGCTAAGTATTATAGGAAATTTCAACAAACTCACATTCCTGATCGCATCTGTGCATTACAGCTCCGTGGACTTCTATGGGGTTGTGTGTCACGGCTAAAGACGAGGGGGAGATGGCCTCATAGAGGTCTACAGGGCTGTAATGTGCAAGCATAGCCAGGAGATGGCCCCATAAAGGTCTACAAGGCTGTAATGTGCAAGCATAGCCAGGAGATGGCCCCATAAAGGTCTACAAGGCTGTAATGTGCAAGCATAGCCAGGAGATGGCCCCATAAAGGTCTACAAGGCTGTAATGGGCAAGCATAGCCAGGAGAAGGCCCCATAAAGGTCGACAAGGCTGTAAGGTGCAAGCATAGCCAGGAGAAGGCCCCATAAGGTCAACAAGGCTGTAATGTGCAAGCATAGCCAGGAGAAGGCCCCATAAAGGTCGACAAGGCTGTAAGGTGCAAGCATAGCCAGGAGAAGGCCCCATAAAGGTCAACAAGGCTGTAAGGTTCAAGCATAGCCAGGAGATGGTCCCATAAAGGTCTACAAGGCTGTAATGTGTAAGCAAAGCCAGGAGATGGCCCCATAAAGGTCAACAAGGCTGTAATGTGCAAGCATAGCCAGGAGATAGTACCATAAAGATCTACAGAGCTGTATCGTGCAATAGCCAGGAGAGTGAGACCTATGTCACTGGATAAAGATGAACACCAGAGGTCACACCTCGGATCAAGGTAAGTATGCATCTGCGGAAGGGGAAGGTGCGTTTACTTAGGGTCAGGGAAAAGGGGCAAAAAAAAATAAGTGCACTTATATTTTAAATTTTTAAATACACACACGGTAGCCACCACCACCACATCTTTTAAAAAAGCATTAAACCCAGAACCAACATTTTGTTATATTGCAGCTTACCAATCATTAGATGTGGTGCCTGCATTTGTTTACTTTTTATTTCGTTTTTTTTTCCCTCTGTTTTCGCCTGGTGATCTGGCCAGTAGCACACCTCCTGTATTAAGATGCCTACACTCTGGATGAAGGAGCAACAGAGACACCTTTGAACAGCAGCATTGTCAGTCAGAGGGGAGGCGAGAGTAGCAAATTTAGATGTACTTACAAATTAAAGCCAAACTTCAACTCACACTTTTTAGGCTACATTTTTGTTAATTTTTAGAAAAATGTTTTACATAAATAAGTTAAAGCTGATCATAGTAAGCACCCATGTCAATGTTAAATCCTGTGTCTCATCCCTCTAACTGCTACATCTGCAAGACAGCTTGTTCTGATGAAAAACAACCGACTTACTGGTAGGATCACCAGGTAAAAAAAAAAAGAAAGAAAGCATAAAAAAGAAATATAATGCAGCCATCACATCTAAGAATTGGTAAGCTGACATGTAATACATGTTTGCGTTTTGGTTTAACAAAAAATGCACTATTCACAGTATCCACTGTTCCAATTCTGACCTTTAAAAAATGCCTGCATCACTCACTGCCAAGCCCAGACAGGAATGTAACACTTTACACCTTTCCTTTCTAGTTAGAGCATTCTGAGATTCAGCTTAATGTTATTTACATAATATAGTTAATTGAATAGAAAAGAAAAACAGTGCATGAATATTTACAGAAAATATTGTACGAAAACAGACATAAGGAACAATAAACAAAAAGGGTTAATAACTGAAAAATGAGTGCAAGAGAAAAAATTCCCCATAAAGTGAACGCCCCCCTCCCTTCCTTCCAGGGTCAACTGCTTGTTCACAATGTATAGGAATAAGATATATGCACTTGCCTTAAAATATACGTAACCTTTAAATATTTAGTGGACCTGCTCAATTGGAGGTCACTCTCACCATGCTGATGCCTAGATTGTTGTACCTTGAGCTGAAAAAAATCTGTGCAAGGGGAAGCTGAGAGTGTGTACATCACAGGTATAATTATCATTTAATATAAATTAAAAATTTCATATATCCTTGTTATGTTTTTTATATTATTTTATCAAAGTGGGTCAAGCTATTCAGCTCAAATTTTTTGGATAATCACGGTGTCATCAATGGAAAGATATTATAACATGGAAGCATTAGATTTATAACCATATTTATGTTACTTCCTAGAAAGAAGAATAGAGACATAGTTATAATATTCAATACTTTTGTGCAAAAGATGTTATTGGCTGGCAGCACTGTCTAACACGAATGCTTGAATTAGAAAACTAGCTTTTCAAAATGACAAGTTTTTGGCAGTTAAGACCCTTCATACTTACACATTTCATCAGTGAATTTAGCTGTTTACATTTACCCACACTTTAAGCTGGCATTAGAGAAAGGTCAAACATACTGCACAATCTGACCATTTCACAACGTATCATGGACCAGTTTCTTCAATAAGCAGGATACACAAACATAACTATTGGGTCTATTGTTTTATTCACTTAAATTTCCTGTTTGTAGTGAATCTCTGACCCATGGGAAATAGATTGTGGCATATTTGGGCAGATACAAAATCATAACCCATGCTGAATGAGTGGTCTATCTTGAAATCACTAGACCAGCCATTCTCAACCAGGGTTCTGTAGGACCCTAAGGTTCCTCAGTAGGTCCATAGGGGTTCTTTGGGCAATGGCTAATTACACAATAGAAGTATTTATTCGGAAGTGAACAATACAAGTCATGTTACTTAGCCTTCTGGCTCAGTGCTTGGGCCTTCAATACTTTCACCACAATCTTCTGTTCTTCAATAAGGAATTCTGTCACAAACATATTTACCACACATGGATCCACCATAAGCTCTGCTGACCTGCTTTTTTGTTTTGGAAAGCCTCATAATCAACTTAGGTCTGACTGCTCAGTTACCACTGAGGCCGCGTACACACGATCAGTCCATCCGACGAGAACGGTCCGAAGGACCGTTTTCATCGGTTAACCGATGAAGCTGACTGATGGTCTGATGTGCCTACACACCATCAGTTAAAAAAACTATCGAGTCCAACACGGTGACGTAAAACACAACGATGTGCAGAGAAAAATGAAGTTCAATGCTTCCAAGCATGCGTCGACTTGATTCTGAGCATGCGCAGGTTTTTAACCGATGCTTTTGCGTACTAACCATCGGTTTTGACCTATCGGTTAGGCGTCCATCGGTTTAATTTTAAAGCAAGTTCTCTTTTTTTGGACCGAAGGACAACTGACCGATGGGGCCCACACATGATCGGTTTGGACCGATGAAACTGAACTTCAGTCCGTTTTCATCGGTTTTGTCCCATCGTGTGTACGCGGCCTGAGTCTTCCTGGGCAGATAACGCTTGCCGATTTAGGGGCTTTGCCAGCCTTGGTGTACAAATAAACAATTCTGTTTCCTGGTGTTCGGGACAGCCGGGTCTTGTTTGAGGCTGTATTGTAGGACAACCTACAACGGTAGGTCAGGCGTTGAACCATTTCTAATATCTGGTATCGCCGTCACCGGAAGAGGAAAGAGAGCTGGGCAATGGCTAATTAAACTCCATTTGGTAGACCAACACAATTTGGCAATGCCAGCAACAAGACGCCAATTATCTTTTTAACCTGACCACATCTGTAGGTGTTGTATTTTTCCTACTACTGACGACCAATGCAATTGGCATTTTGCCCCTTGACCTTCCCCCTCCATGAATTGGCATTAGTACAGGTTCCTTGAGATCTGAACATTATTTTAAGGGTTGAGAATAGACTGCATTAAACTCACACATTCATTCTAACTATAGGCAAAAAATATGAGCTGGTCTTTATGGTTGAGTTGGGTTTTATATCCATTTTTACTTTCTATGCGTTTATTATTTGTTTTTTTTTTTGTCATATAAATGATCCCTACAAGCTCCCTGAAAATATATTTGAATCACACACTCCTAAAAGAGCATGTTGTGTTGTGTCTACACCATGTCAGTTCTGCTTTAGTAAAACCCACAGGTGTTCGAAGGGTTCAAGCATGGGGCACAGTGCCACAGAAACACTTAGGAACTGATCCTCCAGGAGGCTCTGCAGTTAATTCTTGGTTCCAGGCAGCTGGACATAGACAATCTGTTTGAGAAACACAGTAAACATGGAGGAAGCATTTAAGATGACTCATTTCTGATACATGATCTCATATTAGGAAGGGCATTAAGGGCAGTGTGTGCTGGAGTAACCACAAAATAGTGGGATTCTGTGGGCGGACAGACACAGAATAGGCATACACATGAATAAAAATAAACTAGAATTTTATTACTCCACGATTTCTCGGTTTATAATAGAGAGTTCTGTTTACAACTGATGATCCTAATTACTAGTGGGGTGATATGTCAATGTTTGGGTATGTTATTGTTTGCACAAGCAACACAAATGATAGTGTCAAACCACAGGGATCCGACTTTAGGCTTATATTACCGCTATTAATATAAAAATGCTTGCAAAAATTGTAAACATTTTGCATGTTACAAATAAGGTAAATGCCAAAATATAGAGTAACTTGTCGTTTTGGAATATGTACAGTATTTCCCATTCCTATCTAAATTTCTTGGTGGACAAAATAAATAATTTAGCATCTTTTGATAGTATATTTAATGTGAACAGAACACTGGGAGAAGTTTTGACATTGTGTGAAATAAAGTGGAGCATCAATAATACCATTGCACGTGCAGCAACCCCAAAGGGACACAAGTAGGTGGTTAATACACCAGGTTACACTTTGCAATAGTACTACAAAATAATAAAAAATTGCAGGCTTTTATACAACCTGACCAGAAAAACACAGAAACCCTCTTGGTGTTTGATGTGAAAAATAGATCTGGGTTACCAAGAATATTAAATGAATTAAACTCCACCCCTAGCTTATATTTCATTTTTTTCACTGTAGCTGAGAAGCAGAATTATATTTGCAAGGCTGATATGTCTCAGGGGTTTCACTAATGAGATATTACCGTGCGGATATTCTATAAAAATATATTATCTAATCTTACTAGGCACTGGTGTGCGCATAGTTAAATGTATATCAGCATGTGTTGTGTTATCAATATATTAATTTGTGTTTACTATCTAAATACAACTCTTTGTCAATGGGAGCATATACTGTATGTTAAAATACACACAAGTCCATTTTATTCAACTACTAGCTGAATACCCGGCGTTGCCCGGTCTTCCTATCTTAACCTTTTGGGGAGGAAAATCATAGTAATATAAATATACCCATCTTTTATACAAGGGTGTAGGTAAGGGTTAATTTAACTGTCATATATTTTTATTTGGCATATAAGTAATATGTGTACCAGGTATTATTGAAATATCTCCAGGCGTACAGAAGTTATGCAAAAACAATAAGGATATGGACAGCCGCACTCCAGTAACTTGAAAAAAGACGTGCCCTTTATTGGGTACAGGAAAAAATGCACTACAGGTATCAGCACACAGTGGGATAAACAGCTGACGCGTTTCGCATTGAGTGTCAATGCTTAATCATAGCTAATCATAGCTAATAGTTAACCACTTCAGCCCCCTTAATGACCAGGCGATTTTTGCGATACCGCACTGCGTCGCTTTAACTGACAATTGCGCGGTCATGCAACATTGTCCCCAAACAAAATGTATGTCCTTTTTTCCCCACAAATAGAGCTTTCTTTTGTTGGAATTTGATCACCGCTGCGGTTTTTATTTTTTCCGCTATAAACAATTTTGAAAAAAAAAAAAAATTTTGAGCGACAATTTTGAAAAAAACACAATATTTTGTACAGTTTGCTATATTAAATATCCCCCCCCCCCCCAATTTTTTTTACATTTTTTTTTTTTTTCATCAGTTTAGGTCGATATACAGGGTGGGCCATTTATATGGATACACCTAATCCTATTTCAGCTGTGGTGTTTCTCTTTTGTCAGTAGGTGGCACGTTTGCCATTATGGGTTATGGATAAACATACTTTTTATCAACCAGCCAGACTGGCCGCTATGCATGCTGGGAGATGGTATTTATGGTAAAATCGCGGGGAAAATAGCGGTGTTTTACCACGATTTTAATGCTCTGCTATAGGCGTATCCAGTGTGAAAGGGGTCTAATGAAGAAACATCAGTGGCTGTCCTAGCTTTATTCAGCAAGAGTCCACAGCGTAGCACTCGCCGCATGTCACTGGAGAGCACATTGAACACATTTTATGAGTGGTCAGAAACTTGTAAATAACTCATGAAAGAATAAAGTTACGTTAAAACCAAGCACACCATTGTTTTTCTTGTGAAATTCCCAATAAGTTTGATGTGTCACATGACCCTCTTCCTATTGAAAAAACAAAAGTTGGATTCAAAATGTCCGACTTCAAAATGGCCGCCATGGTCACCACCCATCTTGAAAAGTTTCCCCCCTCTCATATACTAATGTGCCACAAACAGGAAGTTAATATCACCAACCATTCCCATTTTATTAAGGTGTATCTATATAAATGGCCCACCCTGTATATTCTTCTACGTATTTTTGGTAAAGAAAAATCGCAATAAGCATATATCGATTGGTTTGTGCAAAAGTTATAGCATCTACAAAATAGGGGATAGATTTATGGCAATTTTATATATATATATATATATATATATATATATATATATATATATATTTTTTTTTTTCTAGTAATGGCAGCAATCTGCGATTTTTAGCTGGACTGAGACATTGCGGCAGACAAATTGTACACTTTTGACACTTTTTTGGGACCACTAGCCACTGATTACTGTATAAATGTCACTGGCAGGGAAGGGGGTTAACACAAGGGGGCGATCAAGAGGCTAAATGTGTTCCCAATTTGTGTTCTAACTGTGAGGGTGGATGTAGCTGACTAGAGGAGGAGCGAGATAATTTTTCCTACTTAGGAACACACAATCTGCCTCCTCTCCCCTGACAGAACTGGCTTTGTGTGTTTACACGCACAGATTCTGGTTCTTGCTCTGTCACAAGCGATCATGGGTGCCCGCCGGGCACACGCATCGGCTCCAGGGACATACTGTGCGCACGCAGGTGCCGATGGAGGCGGTCTGGAAGTGGTTAAGCTAAACCAGCACATCTGTACTTTGTAGAAAAGGCTGCCTCTTATGGTAACTTAACTTTACTCTCAGCATCATACACAATTCTCTTTGATGAGTTATCTCTTGATGCTCTCAGAGCCATTTTCTGGGGTGTAAAGAGTCACGTCTGGTATTTCTCTAGGTACTTCTCTAGAACTCCATCCCTCTCAGAATTGTTTACAGGCATTGAGCAGGCTCTCCTCTGCGGAATCTTAAAAACTTCGATAGGCCTCAAACAGACCTAGCAGCCAGGAGGAGTCCTGAAAAGGCCTCAGGCTTCAGGCCTAGCAGCCAAGAGCTGTTTCTCACACACCCACCCAGACAGCTGCCTGGGTGGAGCAGACCAAGATCACCTGACTCTCCAAATAAATACCATCTCCCAGCATGCATAGCGGTCAGTCTGGCCGGTTGATAAAAAGTATGTTTATCCATAACCCATAACGGCAAACGTGCCACCTACTGACAAAAGAGAAAAAACACAGCTGAAATAGGATTAGGAGAAACCCCATTTCCCCATCTAAAAACTACAAATAAGCAAGGCTAGCTACCACCCAGCATAGCTAAATTTACTTGTAGTCTTGTTTTAGGACGAAGGTGCTACACAAGTATTAGAGTCAGAAGGTCCCATCTATTATGTGGTGCAAATCATGATTAATCTGGTGTAGTGTGATGCCCTGGCATTGTGTAAGGATAGGCAAAAGTGACACAGGATCCTCTTAAATGCATAGTTAGGGGCTCCAAAAGTCCTGTTCAGAGCGGAGAAAGTTGTTTTTGCAGCTTTTTCAGGGTTTTGTAATTCCCAGATTAGGGTCTGGAGTCCAGAGGCTTCAAAAACCATTGGTAGGGAAAAAGCCTATATTCCTGTGTTCAGGTCTTACTGGAGACCAGCAGGCTGTGTGTGCAGGTACAGCCCTTATAATCATAGACTTGGGCATGGATCAGGGCTCCATCCTCCAGAGGAGTCTGTGAGGCGACCAGAGAAAGCCAGCAGTGTCCAGGTCTGCACAGTGAGTCCATAGAGTGTACAAAGTGTATGGAGGATGCATGTAAGCACAAGTGTGCTCTAAAGCAGTCTGAGGGACCTTTCCAAAGGTCTAAACTTAAGGCCTGAGAAGTGATGCTGCAAAACCAAGCCAGGAGGCTAGAGGACATTTTGTTTGTATTTTGAACTGATGGTGGAAACCCCTGCGAGGGCAAAATGTTTCTTTTGTTGGATTTTCCCTTTCATTTTTAAATAAAAGTGGGCAGCCAAATCCTAAAATAGATTTCCTTACTGGTGTGCATTCACTGAAAATGCTAATACACTTGAGCAATACCCCCCACAACATCACACTGGTTTTAAATACAACCTTTCAGGTTCCCATTGTTTGTCTGTCTCTTACCTGCCCTTACCTTTTGCCTGACCTGCCTCTGCCTGAGCTCCTCCTGCTGAAATTAGCAAAAATTGCCTGATATTGTCATCCCTGCCAGTAAACAAACTATGATGTGTCCTGATTTATAAGTACTTTGAGTCTGTTCTTTGTCGGATTGTAAGCTGTGCCCACATAGGTGTGCACAGCCTATTTCATTAGGGTGTGCTCCCCAAAGCTCTAACACGAATGCCTTTCTCTGCAGCCTCAATTGCACTGGACAGTGAATGAATGGGATGTGCTTTATGCTGAAACGGCTTCCTATTTATTTACACACAGTTTACTATGCTTCAGTTATGAAGGAACACAATAAGTGAGTGTGTTCACTGTGTTCATTTAGAAAAGAAAGGGGCCAGTAAAAGACATAGGCCCAGATCCACAAAGAAGTTACGTCGGCGTATCTATTGATACGCCGCATAACTTCTAGGATGCTCGGGTGTATCTTTGTTTTGTATCCACAAAACAAGATACGCCTGAAGCTGGGCTAAATCCGACTGATGTACGTCTTTGTGCGCCGTCGGATCTAAGGTGCATATTTACGCTGGCCGCTAGGTGGCGCTTCCGTTGATTTCCGCGTCGAGTATGTAAATTAGCTAGATACACCAATCCACAAACGTACGTCAGCCCGGCGCATTTTTTACGTAAGGCTTTTTTCGGCGTAACGTTACCCCTGCTCTATGAGGCGTACGCAATGTTAAGTATGGACGTCGGGCCAGCGTCGAATTTTCCGTTGTGTACGTCGTTTGCGTAAAACGTTCGCGAATAGGGCTTTGCGTAAATTACGTTCACGTCGTCTAGACATTGAGTGGGCGTAATTTAATTTGAAAATTCGACGTGATACTGAGCATGCGCCGTACGAAAAAAGTGTCATTTACGTGGGGTCAAGCTTATTTTACATAAAACACGCCCCCCTGTTGCTCATTTGATTTAGGCACGCTTACGCCAGGAGATTTACGCTACGCCGCCGTAACTTTAGAGGCAAGTGGTTTGTGAATACAGCACTTGCCTCTCAAAGTAGCGGCGGCGTAGCGTAACTACGATACGCTTTGCCTGCCTATAATTATGCCGTGCTACGTAGATGTGGCCCATATTAACTAGCCCCTTCCCTCCCTCTCTATTCTGAAACATCCCCAACTGCAGCCTGGGGGAGAGGAGGAAAGGGAAGCCAGCAGCACGGGAAGGAGCAACATTGGAAGAAACCTGGCCAGGAGGAGGAATCGGCACCACCCACAGTGATTAGGGTGTACCCAGACACACCTGGCACACACACTGTGCACACCTATGTGTGCCAATGGGCAAACCTAAAGGCTATGCCCTGGTAGAGCCACATGGCAAATCTGGAATGTCCTTGTGACCTGACAGAGACTGGGCATTCGTTAGACTCCACTCCACAGCAGACTGGCTTAGTCCTTTATTGTATTTGCACATGATTTAATATTACGTATTGGTCCAAGCCTACACTTTGTAATATTTGTTGGCAAGCTTACTTCCAGGTTCTGTATCCAGCTGCCATAATTTTCTTAATATCAATAAGTACATTAAATGTCAGATTAAAGCTGAGAAGTTAAATTCATTAAATGCATTTTTATAAAGTGACAAACCCGTTAAGCAGTGTGAGCATAGGAACCAGCACACTGGCACACTGATAAATTTGTGAGTACATAATTATGTACATTGTAGCAGAACACTTCTGCGCTGAGCCAAAAATAGAAACCATCATTTAAAAAGGAGCACGCATGTTCATTGCAATATGCAAACCATTGGGCAACAAAAGTACTGGTAAGTCAAAGTACGAAGAATAAAGAAATCTTTGTCCTGATAATCCCCTAATCAACACTCTGCACTCCAGGGGTTAAGCATAGAATTAGAAATATAGAATTTAAAATACACTCTGACTGCTTTGTGAACAAAGCAAGCTCAATGCATACTTTTGGTGAAGGTCAGGATGAAACTGCGATTGGCATATATAGCCCTATACACTGATCTCAGTAAAAAGCATACATTATTATTATATCAGTGTAGCAAGGTCTCTGGCCTTGTCCAGTCTAATGAGAACTTTCCAGGTCAGAGCTAGCTGACATCCTTTAATATGTGGTGAGTTGTGAGGCAAAGTGGTTGAAAAGATGGTGAAAGTCATTGGGCGCCAGACACTTCTTGGATGTAAAAGAGGTTTTATTTCTTTTAACAGTCCTTTTTGTATTTTTGGGGGAAAGAGGGTTAGGGCCAGGACACCCTTAGGTAGTTGCAAATTCAATTGAGAGACCCCAAGACTTCAATAGGAAGACAGCTGTGTAGGGGAAAGCCCCAGCAAGAAACCACATCTGCACATGCAGGATTGCTGTCTCCTATGGTAACAGTCTTTAACAGTTCCTAACTCAAACATAACAGTCCTTTCAGCTTTACTACAACTGTCTCTTATAGTTCTTCAACACTGACCCTATTATTCTCTGACTCTGAATCCCTTGAGCTCCTCCAAGGTTTGCGGTGGTATCCCCTCAAGCGTCACCCACACTTCCCTGCTGGGTCCCTAGCTTGGCACTCCAGATAATACTTAAGCTTCATCCCTGTTAACCGGCGAGGTCCCTGGCTTGACTCACAAGGCTGCTCTGTAAACGTCTCCCCCGCGGGTTGGGTCCCTGACTTGATCACCGCCTGAAGTTTCCCGTTCGGTGAGAATGTGGTTCCGGTATCTGCTCCAGTTACTCACTGTGATCCCTGGTTGGTTGGTCCCTTTGTGGCGACAGCTTCCCCTCTACCTCCGACATCTGACAGGTTCTCCGGTTGGCAGAACCGTCACTTTTGGTTGGATTGCAAACCACAATCCCAACCTTGCACTGCTCTCTTTACTGCTGGATAGGCCCTCAGACAGCTTAGCAGCCAGATGTATTATATTGTAATTGTACTGTCTGCCCTTATGTTGTAAAGCGCTGCGTAAACTGTTGGCGCTATAAAAATCCTGTATATTAATAATAATATAATACCCAGCATCCTCTGGAAAAAATATATTGTTTTAAAAACGATAACTGGGTTGAGAACAAAACTTACTGATTAATAGACATGTGCATTCGTTTTCGTCTAAATGCATTTTTGTCCGCAATTCAGGTATTTTCGTTATCGTTTTAACAAACGATAACGAAAGCGTACAAAGCGAAAACCTAGAGATCCGTAATAAAAAATGCTTTTTTTTGTTTTTGTTGCGAATATAACAATTCGATATAGATAGGAGATTCGACATGACGCTGACTGAATAGCAATCTGTCTATCGAACCTGATATTCTACTACAAACATACGGTACTTTTCGACATTATAGAGAAAAGATTCGACATTATAGAGAAAATAAAAGATTCGACATTATAGAGAAAAGATTCGACACAGAGAAAAGATTCGACATTATAGAGAAAAGATTCGACATTATAGAGAAAAGATTCGACATTATAGAGAAAAGATTCGACACAGAGAAAAGATTCGACATTATAGAGAAAAGATTCGACATTATAGAGAAAAAATTCGACATAGAGAAAAGATTCGACATTATAGAGAAAAGATTCGACATAGAGAAAAGATTCGACATTATAGAGAAAAGATTCGACATTATAGAGAAAAGATTCGACATTATAGAAAAGATTCGACATTATAGAACTAATAGATTCGACATTACAGAACATAGATTTCGACATTTTAGAGAAAATAGATTCGACAATCGACATTATAGAGAATAGATTCGACATTATAGAGAGAATAGATTCGACATCCACATTAGAGAGATTATAGATTCAAAACATTAGAATTCTTGTAGGCGGAATATTTGACCGGAAATGTACGATTCGGCGTAAAATTTCGATGTTCCGTCGAATATTCTTTGACCATTCGACACTGAAACCAAGTATATCTGGATTTTCGGACGAAAGCTATTCCCAACGAAAAACAAAATAAATCAAAACGATTTTCGGGAGTAACTAAATAAATGTATTTTTCTGACGAAAAAGGAAATTACGAAATGAAATATTTCAGTGTGCACATGTCTACTGATTAATGGCTAGGCCATGGATTTGAGAGGCACGGTACCTTTTAAAGCAGCAATTTTCTTGTAGCAGAACAACACAGGAATTATTTTCACCATATCAGGCTTAGTTATGTGTGCTGCTGTCACCTGCAGTTATTGCTGCTGTAAGCACCTGTATCTTGTTTTCTTCCCTGTAAGAATAGCTTATTGGAGTCCAACCAGAGAATATCTGTGAATGGAAGTGAGCCCAGCTGCTGTGCAGTGATGATAGAAGCCATGGCAAGTACAAGCTTGAGTACCCTCCGTTTCTTATTTCAGCTGTGATCTTGACAGGCACTCCATACAAAGCTAAGCAGAGTCATTAACCAGTGAGAGGAGAGCTAAAGATGTACATTAGACAAAGTACATCACCGTGGGCTCACTCTACTTTACACTGTTCATTCTTTTCTTGTTCGGGTATGAATTGTTCCCAATGGGTTCAATGCATGTTACAATTGGTACTTGTTTTTACTAGGATTGGTTTGTAGTTCACACTAACCTCTGTAAATAACCCCCTTTGTTAGTCCAGACTACAGAGTTGCTGCTACTTTCTATTATCCAAAGGCCCTCACAGATATTAAAGTGGATGTAAGCCCTCTATATACCCAGTGAAGTTGTCAGAGAAGCTAGTGGACCAGACTGTGTGACTGCAAAGAGGAGACCCAAAACGTAAATAAGTTAAAATATAATAATTTAGAAAAGGGAATAAACACACAACCACCTCCAACAGAACACTGTGCAATAAATAAACCAATAAACAGTGACCCAAGGATAACTAAAGACAATGGCCCGGATTCAGAAAGACTTACGACGGGCGCATCTGTAGATACGCCGTTGTAAGTCCGAATCCGCGCTGTCGCAACTTAAAGCGTATGCTCAAACTGAGATACGCTTAAATGTTGCTAAGATACGACCGGCATAAGTATCCTACGCCGTCGTATCTTAACTGCATATTTACGCTGGCCGCTAGGGGCGTGTACGCTGATTTACACCTAGAATATGTAAATAAGCTAGATACGCCTATTCACGAACGTACGCCCGGCCGTCGCAGTACAGATACGCCGTTTACGTAAGGCGTAAAGTTACCCCTGCTATATGAGGCGCAGCCAATGTTAAGTATGGATGTCGGGCCAGCGTCGAATTTTCCGTCGATTACGTCGTTTGCGTAAGTCGTTCGCGTAAGTCGTTCGCGAATAGGGCTGTGCATAATTTACGTTCACGTCGAAAGCATCGGCTTTTTTGCGGGTTAATTTGGAGCATGCGCACTGGGATACTTTCACGGACGACGCATGCGCCGTTCGAAAAAAGTGTCATTTACGTGGTGTCACCATAAATTTACATAAAACACGCCCACATCTTCCACATTTGAATTAGGCGGGCTTACGCCAGCCTATTTACGCTACACCGCCGCAACTTTTCTTTGTGAATACTGCACTTGCCTGTCAAAGTTGCAGAGGCGTAGCGTAAATAGGATACGTTACGCCCACACACAAATACGGGCTCCCTACCTGAATCTACCCCAATATGTACAGTGATGGGAGATACCGTAATCGTAAACAGGTCATACACAGGGAGATCAGAAGATAGACGAGGACGGGGGATGAACAGGAACAGGGAGACGACGGCTGGATGTGCTGTAAAGCAGGGATCCAGGTAACAAGGGGACAGGGATCCAAGGCAATGGGGAAGCTGGAAGGGCAAGTCCAGGATGGGTTCGGGATAGGGATCAGGTCGGATCAGGTCAGGAAGATACAGGCTCAACGTCAGGATCACAGGCTCAAGGTCAGGAAGAGAGATACCAAGGCGAGGTGTCCTTGCACTCGCCGGTTAAAAATAGGGATGTCAGTAATAGGCTTCAAGTTACATCTGAGCGCAGAAAGAGCCGTACGCTCCACACTGCCAGGATCCACCCGCTGGTGGAGACCAGTACTGCGTCTCAAAGATGATATAACACCAGCAGGGAGAAGTTTTCCTGACAGTTCCAAACTGCCAGGAGACACCTGCTGATGAACTACAGTACTGCAAGCCAAATAATAATTACCAGCGGATGGAACCTTTCCTGAGAAAAGTGAACAGCTTTAGATGATACACAGAGATTAACCAAATCTCCCGACATAATTTTACATGTATATCTGCTGTATTCACATTTATATACTGTTTAGAAAGACCCCAAAGCACACTCCCCATGTTGAGGGCATGTGGCCTGGTATGGTTCAGGAGGGGGCGGGCGCTCTCTCGCCTCCCCTTTTCCTGCGGCCTGCCAGGTTGCATGCTCAGATAAGGGCCTGGTATGGATTTTGGGGGGACCTCCATGCCATTTTTTTATTTGGTGCAGGGTTCCCCTTAAAATCCATACCAGACCTGAAGGGCCTGGTATGGATTTTGGGGGGGACCCCCACAAGATTTTCTTTTTAATTTTGGCGTGGAGTTCCCCATAATATACATATCAGACCCGAAAGGCCTGGTAATGGAACCCATGCCGTTTTTTCAATGTTTTTTTTACTTTAGAAATGTAATTTTGCTGTGGTACTGTTATAAACATGGGAAAGATGTGCTACTTTACAGGCAGACTGACTCCCCAGGCACAATATTTAAAGGAATATTTCATTTTTATTGTTTCACTTTAAGCATTATTAAAATCACTGCTCCTGAAAAAATGGTTTTAAAAACTTTTTTATGCATTGATACATGTCCCTTGGGGCAGGACCCAGGTCCCCAAACACTTTATGGCAATAACTTGCATATAAGATATGTTTATTTGAATCCGCGCAATGAACAATTACGTTTAGCAGAGATAAAAAATGGGACCAATAGCCCAAAACTGGGGATCAAAAAAAAAGCTGCCTCTATGTATTACTCTACCTAAGTGGAGTAAAAGTGTAAAAAAGGTTTAAAAGTAGGAGTTGTGCTATTCTATTAAACCCTGATAAGAGTATAAAGTGTAATGGTGCGTAAAATATTAATTATAATATATGCATAAAAACATAAAAATGACACTGAAGATTAGAAAAAATCCTGTACAAAGTGCATGCGCGCCTGTGCAAAAACGTATGTGCAAATCCAAAATGAAAAAGTGCACCTCATGGGAAATTCTGCTTAAACATCCAATATGCATTGATATGTAAACATAATAATATTCTGTAAAAAAAAACATAATAATATGAACATATAAATAACTTGTGCTAAGTATAGTCTCTTTCATAAGTGCTAATTAATCAATTTGTGCTTTGTGCCAGGTGTAAAACTGTTGCTTTTGTTCCAATGAGTGATCACTGCAATCCGTGCTCTGTTGAAGCCCTCACTCACCAGATTTTCACCCCCTCTTGGGGTATGACGCATTCACAGTTTTGGCCACTGTGTAGCCTTCTGGCGCTCTCTCGTCCCCCCTGCACTGCTGGTGATGTTAACTGTTGGCTCATATACAGGAGAAAGGAACCCCGGATAGTGTTTTATCACTTTAACCCACGTTTTAACCCACTTGGGATCCCTTATAGATGGTTCTATAAGGGATGCCAAGCTGTCCATCCAAGTGGAGGAAGCTTATTAGTGAAGGAAACTGGGGGAGGACCTACCCTGGAGGAGACCAAGCAAGGCATGCTGATGTCTTGGGATAGGCCTAGTGACCTTGTTAAGGAAAAGGGATCTGCTTGTTGTCCTACAGTCCGCCAAATTGGCTTAAAGGCTCTTTGGCTGTAAGGCAGGAAGTTCGGGACAGAAATCCTGTGGCAGAGGATTCCTGAATATCCATTCTGTGTTTCTCAGACGGTCTGTAGCAGAGACTGTTTCTATATTGTCCGTGCATTATTCTGGCTGCTAGGCCATGTGAGAGGGGTCTATCCGGGTGAGCAATACCCACTCATGAGTGAGTGGTGAAATTTGAACTTTGAGTACTTTGTGCATTCTGTACCACGTACCCTTCTCTCTGTACTCTCTACTTCCTTCACAAGTTTTGTGCAGCGAAGGTAAAGCCTACAGTTGACGGTTTTGCATCTTGTGTGGACATTGCAATTTCTACAGACTTTCTTCCCTAGACAACGAACTTAGAGGTAACGTGCAAAACCCAAAATCTAAACCAGCAGCTCCTACGGGGGTAGTGCTACATACCCATACGCACAGGGTGTCATTGGAGCAGGAAGTATTCCATTACTTCCTGTCCCTATGACTCCTCCTGTGCCAGACTGTCACCAAGACAGAAAGGTAGGGAACATCTTCTTGAAAAGGAACACATGCAGAAATAAAATCCAAAATGAAAAAAAAAAAAAAGGCTTGGCTGAATTTGGCCAAACTTTTTATAAAAACTTGCCACAGTGCTACCTAATACTTCAACACTACACTGAATCCATTTTCTGCTTCCTCTATTTGTTGTTTGATTTATACAGGTTTGTTGTCAAGAAATACTGAGTGTTAGAACTAAGTGGTACTAAATGATCGGTTCTGATGAAGCTGAAGTATGAAAAACCATAGCAACTGCATTGAATTTAATTCATAGACAGAGCTGCATGGAATCCATACATCGTGACACTGCCTTTGTAGACATTTCTATGCAGTATTTTGTCATTTCCCCCAGCCACTCTTCACATACATTCATACATTGAGCCATAGAAGTCAGCGGTCAGCTAAAGCAGAGTGACAACATGTATTAATGTGTAAATACAGTATATAGCCACTATAGACTTGCATCAATACCCATTGTGAGAAATGCTTGTCCAAATGAAAAATACGCTTGACCATTATTTTTCTTCAGAACATTGTTACCCATAAACCTTTTCTGTACAGAATACCATCATTTTTCAGACTTACATAGGTTTTCTTAAAAGGGCTATAACTTAAGGTAGAACTGGGATTACAAATACAGAAGGTTCAGATCAGCTGCAAGTGAAATGCTAGCAATGATTATGTAATGTTATGGAACGTATATACGTATATAAATTGATATAAATGTGGCATTTACTCTTTTTTTTAACATGATGCAGATTTCATGATTCCTGATGAAGTCAAATCAGTCATAAATTATTATTATTATACAGGATTTATATAGCGCCAACAGTTTGCGCAGCGCTTTACAACATGGGGGCAGACAGTACACTTACAATACAGGAGGGAACAGAGGGCCCTGCTCAATAGAGCTTACAATCTAGAATAAATGCATCAACATGACATTTCTCTGATATATGAAAAGTTTTGGTGGGTAGCATAACCAAGGTACTATGTGAAGAGGGGTAATTGTGACATATCAAATAGTAAGGTACCTACCTACTAATTAATTGACCACTTGAGAGCCGCGCTATAGACGAAAGATGTCTACAGCGCGGCTCTCAACTGCCGGATGGACGTCCCTGGACGTCTTCCTGATTACACCCCCCCCCCCCGTGCGCGGCGGGAAAAAGCTGTGCCCGCCGTGTCACGTGGTGCCGATGCGCGTGCCTGGCGGCCACGATGTCCGCCGGGTACTCGCGATCGTCAGTTACAGAGGCAGGACGTGGAGCTCTGTGTCCTGTCAGGGAGAGGAGACTGATGCTGTGTCCCTTGTACATAGGAACACAGATCAATCACCTCCCCCAATCAGTCCCCTCCCCCCACAGTATGTTAACCCCTTCCATGCCAGTCACATTTATACAGTAAACAGTGCATATTTATAGCACTGTTCGCTGTATAAATGTGAATGGTCCCAAAATAGTGTCAAAAGTGTCCGATATGGCCGCCGCAATATCGGAGGCCTGACAAAAATCGCAGATCGCTGCCATTACTAATACGGCCTAAACTGAAAAAAATAGTTTTTTTTTTTTTAAATTGGGATATTATTATTTTTTTTCCAAATTTTCTGTCTTTTTTTGTTTATAACGCAAAAAATAAAGACCACAGAGGTGATCAAATACCACCAAAAGAAAGCTCTATTTGTGGGAAAAAAATAATAAAACTATCATTTGGGTACAGTGTTGTATGACCTCGCAATTCTCATTTAAAGTGCATCAGCGCTGAAAGCTGAAAATTGGTCTGGGCAGAAAGGGGGTTTAAGTGCCCAGTAAGGAAGTGGTTAAAGCTTTTAATTAATTAGTAAAATGAAAGATTTTTAACAAAATATATTGTCTACATTTAACACATCTATGTAGCACCTGAAAAGTCCTAGGGCCAGATTCACATAGGTTAGCGGATCTTTAGATCTGCGTAACCTATCTGATTTAAGATCCGCCGCAAGTTTTTGAGGCAAGTGGTTAATACACAAAGCACTTACCTCAAAACTTGCGGCGGCGTATCGTAAATCCCCCGGCGGAATTCAAATTCCGCGGCTAGGGGGCGTGTAGTATTTAAATCAGGCGCGTTCCCGCGCCGATCGAACAGCGCATGCGCCGTCCGGAAATTATCCCAGCGTGCATTGCTCCAAATGACGTCGCAAGGACGTCATTGGTTTGGACGTTTACGTAAATTACGTCCATCCGTATTCGCAAACGACTTACGCAAACGACGTAAAAAATTCAAATTTCGTCACGGGAACGACGGCCATACTTAACATTGGCTGCGCCTCATAGACCCAGGGGTAACTATACCCCGGAAAAAGCCGAACGCAAACGACGTAAAAAAAAGCACCGGGCGGTGGTTCGTTTCTGAATCGGCGTAACTCCTCATTTGCATATTAGTCGCGTAAAAAACCCGAAACGCCACCTAGCGGCCGGCCTGGAATTGCAGCCTAAGATCCGACGGTGTAACACAGTTACACCTGTCGGATCTTAGGAATATCTATGCGTAACTGATTCTCTGAAACAGTCGCATAGATACGACCGGCAGAACTCAGAGATACGACGGCGTATCAGGAGATACACCGTCGTATCTCTTTGAGAATCAGGCCCCTAGTCTATTGTTAACCTACATGGTACTTTGAATATTTATACAAAAGGACATTTTTGTAACAAATAAAGTGACGCAAATAGAAATTTACCGAAATATTTACTAAACCTATTATTCAATTCCAGTTTATCATTTATTCTAATTGGGACACCTGTCCAGGGAACAACTACCTAAGAGGGGAATGTCTTTTTCTTTAAATGTTTTTTCTCTGAAACAGGAAGTGAAGGTAAATGGTACACAAATAGGAAAAAGTCAACTGTCAGGGGTTTTAAGCTATTCCCACTGCAAAACGTAAAGGTTTGGCTATACAGAGACTCTAACATCAAGCAGGCAGCAATCAATACCTATCTTTATATCTTCTCCAATATTTCTTTGTGCTTCCTGGATATTTCCACATGCAAGGTGCATACTTCCATCAATCCTTTGGGGCTATTTATAACTAGTCTATAGCAAAATACACTACACTTTTTTTTGGCCAATGTTTGCTATTTTATGGTTTATTTTTTTAAGCCTGTTAGTGGATTTGTTCACCCATGGAATTTGTTATTTCGACCTTTTCCCTTTTCACTATTTGCTAATAATTTTAACCCTTTTTGTCATATTTTATTTTTGAAATACGCAAAATTTTACAAAGAAGGATACGTAGACTTGCATGACGTTTATTCCAGTTCAGCAAGGGTGTTTGCTTTTTTTCTAAAAAAAATATGGCACTTATTCCTGATAATACAATACTTCTGTTTCCATGTTTTTAAAGATTTATTTTAGAATTGGTTCAAAATCCAACCACAACACTACTGGCCAGTGGCGGTGCATCTACAGTATAGAGGGCGCCGGAGCGCCACCCCCTCTGGCTCTCGCACCGCCACTGATTACAATAACATAGATTCATGCATTGCATGAATCTATGTTATTGTTGCCGCCGCCACGGATTATTCAGATCGCCGGATGGTGAGCGCCGGCCACCTGAATAACGGCAGCTGGTTGGCTGTGTGGAAGTGCCTATCAGAGCCAGGCTGTAATCGGCTTCCGGAAACTTATCTAAGGGACGTACAGGGGGTGCGTTCCTTGGATAAGACTGACATGCGTCTCAGCCAATCAGGTTCACCGATTCTGGTTACCGGTAACCTGATTGGCTGAAGCGTCATCGAGGGCGTGAGAAGACATCGAGGGACGTGGAAGGAGGATGGCTGACCCCCAGAAAGGTAAGTGCCGGGCGGGGGGGCATTTTACAGGGCACAGTGGCGACAATAAGCACAGTGGCATCAATGGGCACAGTGGTGACAATGGGCACAGTGGCATCAATGGGCACAGTGGCGACAATGGGCACAGTGGCGACAATTAAAGGGCACAGTGGCGACAATTGGCACATTGGCAACAGTTGATGGGCACAGTGGCTGCGTTTGATGGCATGGCACAGTGACTGCGTTTGATGGCATCGCACAGTGGTGACAATTGATTTCACAGTGGCTATGTTTGATGGCATGGCACCGTGGTGACAATTGATGGCACAGTGGCTGCGTTTGATGGCATGGCACAGTGGTGACAATTGATGGCACAGTGGCTGCGTTTGATGGCATGGCACAGTGGTGACAATTGATGGCACAGTGGCTGCGTTTGATGGCATGGCACAGTGGTGACAATTGATGGCACGGTGGCTGTGTTTGATGGCATGGCACAGTGACTGCGTTTTATGGCATGGCACAGTGGTGACAATAGATGGCACAGTGGCTGCGTTTGATGGCATGGCACAGTGGTGACAATTAATGGCACAGTGACTGCGTTTGATGGCATGGCACAGTGGCTACGTTTGATGGCATGGCACACTGGTGACAATTGATGGCACAGTGACGACAATTGATGGCACAGTGGCTGCGTTTGATGTGCCCAGTGGCTGAATTTGATGGGCACAGTGGTTGCATTTGATGGGCACAGTAAGGCTGCAATTGTTTGGGGTTTTTTTTCGCTTGCGCCCACCCAAAATTTTTGAGCACCAGCTGCCACTGCTACTGGCATAGAGTTTGCATGTCCTCCCCGTGTTTTTGTGGGTTTCCACCAGGTGCTCTGATTTCCTCTCACACACCAAAGACATGCTGGTAGATTAATTGGCTTATTTCTACATTGGCCCTAGTATGTGTATGTATGAATGTGAGGTAGGGACCTTAGACTTTATGAGGGCACGCACTGATGAATTTACAATTTATGTAAAGCACAATGTAAAGGCTGGTGTACAGGACCCCAAAGTGGCATATAGGGAAGTAAATGGACCCTTTGATTTTAGATGCGAATCAAGGTATGCCCATGCCTCCTGCTATAGATAAATACACTATAGGTACATCAGTTGCTGATTTGGAGCTGCTTGCATTAAACTGATAAATTGTGGGGGTGTGGCAGAGTTCCAAGTCAAAGCTTAAAGCGGGAGTTCACCCCCAAATCAACTTTCTGACATTAGTTCCAGCATACTGCTAACATCTGCAGTATGCTGTTTTTTTTTTTTTTTTTTCGCAACTTATCGTTTTATGAGCCCTTGTTATCCGGCTCCGAGCGGGGAATCCTGCGGGGAGTAGGCGTTCCTAAGCGAAGAGGAGTTGATTGACGGGCTGCTAAAGCGCGTCACGGCTTCCGAAAATACCCGAAGTGACACTCGGGTGTTTACGGCGCTAAACGGCGCCTGCGCCTGCCGTGTAGAGCTGACTGCGCAGGCGCCGTAAACACCCGAGTGTCACTTCGGGTATTTTCTGAAGCCGTGACGCGCTTTAGCCGACCGTCAATCAACTCCTCTTCGCTTAGGAATGCCTATACCCGGAAGCGACCCCCGCTCGAAGCCGGTGATGTGAAATTTCCTCAAACCTGTGAAAAAATCGGACCCGCGTCACTTCCGGTGCTCGTACGTCAGAGCACAGCTGATCGCGGGTCCACGGCGCATGCGCAGCGCATGCGCAGATGGTTTTTTGGGTCCTTGAATATCATAGACTGGGGTAGGCGGGCAGAGGCGGATCAAGCACAATTCAGAGACTCGGGTGGGCGGGGCGGAGGCGGTGCAAGAGTTTTAATGACATTATCGGCAGCACCGCCTCCGCCCCGCCCCTAAGCACAGCTTCTTGAGGTCCGTGAAAAATATAGATTTGGGTGGGCGGGCGGTGCAACATTCTCAATTACATTGCAGCCAGCCCCGCCTCCAGCCCCGTCCCTTTACACACAGTAGCCTGCTTCTTCCCATACTATTTTGGTCCGTGAATTTCACAGACTCGGGTAGGCGGGACGGAGGCGGAGCAACAGTTTAATGCCCAATATTAAAGTCTGTCAAGAAAATGTCTATTTAGGTGGAGATCTTCTGAATACCCGACCAACAAACACATTTCCATTTTATTCCTCATTTCAATGGGAAAGTTTAAAGTAAAGTTCCGCTCTTCTGTATTTTTTTAGGCTCCATGTACACGGGACCATCCTCCTAGCTGCAGGGATCAACCCCCCCCCCCACCGCCATCCTCCCAGCTGCAGGAATCACCCCCCCCCCACCGCCACCCTCCCGGCTGTACGAATCACCCCCCCCACCGCCATCCTCCCAGCTGCAGGGATCAACCCCCCCACCGCCATCCTCCCGGCTGTACGAATCACCCCGCCCCCCCACCGCCATCCTCCCGGCTGTACGAATCACCCCCCCCCACCGCCATCCTCCCAGCTGTACGAATCACCCCCCCCACCACCATCCTCCCAGCTGTACGAATCATCCCCAGCGCCATCCTCCCGGCTGTACGAATCACCCCCCCCCACCGCCATCCTCCCAGCTGCAGGAATCACCCCCCCCCCACCGCCATCCTCCCAGCTGCAGGAATCACCCCCCCCACCGCCACCCTCCCGGCTGTACGAATCACCCCCCCCCACCGCCATCCTCCCGGCTGTACGAATCACCCCCCCCCCACCGCCATCCTCCCAGCTGTACGAATCACCCCCCCCCACCGCCATCCTCCCAGCTGTACGAATCACCCCCCCCCCCCACCGCCATCCTCCCAGCTGCAGGGATCAACCCCCACCGCCATCCTCCCGGCTGTACGAATCACCCCCCCCCACCGCCATCCTCCCAGCTGTACGAATCACCCGCCCCCCCACCGCCATCCTCCCAGCTGCAGGGATCAACCCCCACCGCCATCCTCCCGGCTGTACGAATCACCCCCCCCCCCCACCGCCATCCTCCCGGCTGTACGAATCACCCCCCCCCCCACCGCCATCCTCCCGGCTGTACGAATCACCCCCCCCCCACCGCCATCCTCCCGGCTGTACGAATCACCCCCCCCCCACCGCCATCCTCCCAGCTGTACGAATCACCCCCCCCCCCACCGCCATCCTCCCAGCTGCAGGCATCAACCCCCCCCCCCCCACCGCCATCCTCCCGGCTGTACGAATCACCCCCCCCCCCCACCGCCATCCTCCCAGCTGTACGAATCACCCCCCCCCACCGCCATCCTCCCGGCTGCAGGCATCAACCCCCCCCCCCCCACCGCCATCCTCCCGGCTGCAGGCATCAACCCCCCCCCCACCGCCATCCTCCCGGCTGTACGAATCACCCCCCCCCCCCCACCGCCATCCTCCCGGCTGCAGGGATCAACCCCCCCCCCCCAACATCCTCCCAGCTGCAGGGATCAACCCCCCCCCACCGCCATCCTCCCAGCTGTACGAATCACCCCCCCCCACCGCCACCATCCTCCCAGCTGTACGAATCACCCCCCCCCACCGCCACCATCCTCCCAGCTGTACGAATCCCCCCCCCCCACCGCCATCCTCCCAGCTGTACGAATCACCCCCCCCCCACCGCCATCCTCCCAGCTGTACGAATCACCCCCCCCCCACCGCCATCCTCCCAGCTGTAGGGATCACCCCCCCCACCCCCATCCTCCCAGCTGTACGAATCGCCCCCCCCCCCACCGCCATCCTCCCAGCTGTACGAATCACCCCCACCCCCACCGCCATCCTCCCAGCTGTACGAATCACCCCCCCACCCCCATCCTCCCAGCTGTACGAATCACCCCCCCCCCCACCACCATCCTCGGACCTGTGAAAAAATCGGACCGCGTCACTTCCGGTGCTCGTACGTCAGGAGCACAGCTGATCGCTGGTCCAAGGCGCATGCGCAGATGCTTTTTTTTGGTCCGTGAATATCCTAGACTGGGGTAGGTCACTTTTGCCCGTCATACGCAGCAGTTGTGCCCTCCATATGCAGTCACTTGTACCCGTCATACGCGGCACTTCCTTCTTCTTCTTCTGTAGTGGCGGCTGTGGCTCCTGTGTCCGTTTGGCTCCTCAGGCTTCCTCCGTCATGTCTCCTTTTCCGCCAAAGCGTTAGGCATCCAATAGGATCGCCTAAAGCTTTGGCCAATCGGGAGACAGGTTTTACTGACCTGCCTGCTGATTGGCAAGGAGGAACTTTGGTGTGAAAATAGCTTCTGGCTCTTATCACGTGCTTCAAGATACACACCCCGCCTATTCCCGCCATAGTATTTCATGCGTCCGGCATCCTGAAAGGGGCCAGGCACATGAATAGGGAGGGCGGCAGAGGTGACGGGGGCGGTGCCCATGCGGGGACACCATTCTCTCCCCCGGAGGACGAGGACACCATTCTCTCCCCTGGAGGACAGGGACACCATTCTCTCCCCCAGAGGACGGGGACACCATTCTCTCCCCCGGAGGACGAGGACACCATTCTCTCCCCCGAGGACGAGTACACCCTTCTCTCCCCAGAGGTAGGGAACACCATTCTCTCCCCCGGAGGATAAGGACACCATTCTCTCCCCCGGAGGATGAGGACACCATTCTCTCCCCCGGAGGACGGGAACACAATTCTCTCCCCTGGAGGACGAGGACACCATTCTCTCCCCCAGGAGGACACCATTCTCTCCCCCGAGGACGAGGACACCCTTCTCTCCCCAGAGGTAGGGGACACCCTTCTCTCCCCCGGAGGACGGGGACACCATTCTCTCCCCCAGAGGACGGGGACACCATTCTCTCCCCCGGAGGACGAGGACACCATTCTCTCCCCCGAGGACGAGTACACCCTTCTCTCCCCAGAGGTAGGGAACACCATTCTCTCCCCGGAGGATGAGGACACCATTCTCTCCCCCGGAGGATGAGGACACCATTCTCTCCCCCGGAGGACGGGAACACAATTCTCTCCCCCGAGGACACCATTCTCTCCCCGGAGGACGAGGACACCCTTCTCTCCCCAGATGTAGGGGACACCATTCTCTCCCCTGGAGGACGAGGACACCATTCTCTCCCCTGGAGGACGAGGACACCATTCTCTCCCCTGGAGGACGAGGACACCATTCTCTCCCCCGGAGGACGAGGACACCAGGGCTGGACAGGGAGAGGAGGTGAGCGCTGCGGGGAACCAGAGCATCATGAGGGACAGGGGATAGAGGCACATGGGGGACCAGAGCATCATGGGGGGGGGGGGGTATAGAGGAGTAGGAGAGGAACAGAGAAGCATGTGTGGGAACAGAGAAGCAGGGGGGTATCAGTGGAGCACAGGGGGGACCAGAGAAGCATGAGGGTAAGAGGAGCATGGGGGGGGGGGATAGAGAAGCATGTGGGGGAACAGAGAAGCAGGGGGAGAACCAGAGGAGCAGAGAGGGGGACAGAGGCGCATGGGGGCCGGCCGCCATGGGAGAGACTTGTCAAAGTGTATGAAGTCCAGGGCAATATTTTTGTCCCAGTCCAGCCCTGGTGTCCCTGTCCTCCGGGGGAGAGAAGGGTGTCCCCGTCCTCCGGGGGAGAGAAGGGTGTCCCTGTCCTCCGGGGGAGAGAAGGGTTTCCCCGTCCTCCGGGGGAGAGAAGGGTGTCCCCGTCCTCCGGGGGAGAGAAGGGTGTCCCCGTCCTCCGGGGGAGAGAAGGGTGTCCCCTACCTCTGGGGAGAGAAGGGTGTCCTCGTCCTCGGGGGAGAGAATGGTGTCCTCCGGGGGGAGAGAATGGTGTCCTCGTCCTCCAGGGGAGAGAAGGGTGTTCCCGTCCTCCGGGGGAGAGAAGGGTGTCCTCGTCCTCCGGGGGAGAGAATGGTGTCCCCGTCCTCCGGGGGAGAGAAGGGTGTCCCCTACCTCTGGGGAGAGAAGGGTGTCCTCGTCCTCGGGGGAGAGAATGGTGTCCTCCGGGGGGAGAGAATGGTGTCCTCGTCCTCCAGGGGAGAGAAGGGTGTTCCCGTCCTCCGGGGGAGAGAAGGGTGTCCTCGTCCTCCGGGGGAGAGAATGGTGTCCCCGTCCTCCGGGGGAGAGAAGGGTGTCCCCTACCCAGGGCAGGACTTAGGGTGGTGGGGGCCCCTGGGCTTGAGTGTTGAACGGGCCCCCTGGAGCCGAGAATTGGGGGGGATCGAAGTTGTTGAGCGGGGGGGGGGCGAATTGAAGTTGTTGAGCGGGGGGAGCGCATTAAAGTTGTTGAGCGGGGGGGGATTTTGCAGTTGTTGAGGGGGGGAGTGCCTCTCACCTGTGCCAACAGCCGGGGCCACAGACTGTCATTAGCCCGGCTCTCGGCTTTCTTCCCTTCAGCAGCCACAGTCCTCCACACACCGCTCCGGTTCCTCCTGCTTCCGTGCTGCCTCCTCTTGCAGTGCAGGAAAATTAACCCTTTTGCGGGACTGCGGGAAGAAGCTGTCTGTGCGGGAAAGTCCCACAGAATCCGTGCGTGTTGGGAGGTATGCGCAGGGCCGCCATCAGGAATTTTGGGGCCCCTTGCACAGCTTAAGGCATGGGCCCCCTGAAGCAGAGAACCTAGGGGGGGTGGGGGTGCTGCCGCCTGAAATTGAGAAGCGTGGGGGCTGCCGCAAATTGAGAAGCGGGGGGGCCTTTACAAAAAAAAGAAGAAATAAAGAAGAAAACAAATATATATAAATATATGTAGCCATCCGGGGCACTGGGGACCTCTGGGCCTTTTAATAAAAAGAAAAAATAAACCTCTGGGCCCTTTAATAATAATAAAAAAAAACATTTATAAAAAATACATAAAAAAAGGGAGGTTGCCAAACCCGGGGGCCCTGGGGACCTCTGGGCCCCTGGGAACCTCTGGGCCTTTTAATAAAAAATAAAAAAATAAACAAAAATAAAAAA